>NC_140589.1:1526452481-1527060630 GCF_964204655.1 Triturus cristatus | reverse complement strand
GAGCAGAGGCTACACTGTAGTTACTGCCCGAGGCTTCTGGAAAAGACGAATAAGTCAATAGAATGCTGAAGTCACAGCAGCTGGTGTGTGCATCTACGTCTTTGAAATAGCCGGATGCTTTGCCTTTGGTAATGATGAGTCCTCATAGTACAAATGAAAGGAGGACAAGGCTATCACCCCATAAGATCGTCATGGGGAGAGCTAGGAGACTGCCTGCTGGGCCTGCAAGTGCACTTGTAACCATCACAGATTATATGATTTTCGACTACTACAAAGGACTGGCTGATATAGTACATTATGTGTCTCACCTGGTTAATGCTGCCACTGCTCTCCCACATTAAGAACAGTGCCATAACCTCGGTGCTGGGGACTGGGTCCTGGTGCAGTAACATTTCCGTAAGATGTGTTTAGAGCCTCACTGGAAAGGTCCTTTCCAAGTCATCTTAGTGACCAACACAGCTGTAAAGTGTGGGGAGCTACCCAACTGGATTTATGCATCACACACCCGGTGAGTGGAGCATTACCTTGATGATGTGACTGTACCAAAACCGGAAGTACAATCAGAAGCTGCCAGATCCCTGGAAGTACCAGAGGGAAAGTGAGGTGAGTGAACCTGAGCCCAAAGATCCGTTGGAGAGTCAAGACTCCAATGTGGTGCAAGAAAGGGTTGAGGTGATCCTTGACTCAATGGTGGCCAACGCTGGAGCAAATAAAGAAACCTGGCTGTTTGCGAAGGTGCCGACTGACCCTGATCCTGGTGAAGGGCCAAGTGGTGTGACCAGCAGAAACCGAGTCAGTGGCGAGTGGCCGAAATGGCAAGTAAGGGTGAGGCAAAGCCTGTCAATTGAATGCATACCACAAACTGTTGTTGAAGAAGCAGCGAACAGTGGGGCAAGTGACAGTGAAGAGAAACGGTCAGTGCTAAGGAGGGCAAAAAGGGCTCGGGTGCCTTGCTACAGACGGTCGGCCCCTGAACGGACTTAGTATACAAATAGTGACATTGTTCGAGTTCCTTACTCTTTCGATGACAACGGTGCTTTACTAACAAAGCCCACATGAACCCGAACCATGCCATACAATATAACTTGATATGGATTTCATGCTCAGATGACCTATTCAACAAACTGTGCTTGCTAAAAGTTTTTATTGAACTGAACTTTGAAATTTTCCTTTGAACTTTGATCGATTGAATTTTGAAGAGTCCCTAGGGTCAAGGCTGCTAAGGAAGAGTAAGGGCGTCCTTCTAGAAGAAGACAGAATAGGGAAATTGATGTCTCATGAAAACTGCTGTATATAAGAACAATTTTTTTTATCAACTTCAGTTTTGCCTTTTGCACAATTAGAAATGTTGCAGAGGATAAATCTGTTTGCTGTTGTACTCAATGGTCTGATTGTAGTGAAGTAATGAGTACATATAACCTGATAGACATAGGTTGCTGGTAGTAGGGATATTAATTATTGTTATTATAGTGCTGATTGCTTTGCTCATATAGTTAAGTCACCCAACACCTAATGATTCTGCAAAGTCCAACTTTCCACCCACTGAGCTTAGTCCTGCTGTAGGAAGTTTGCAGAATTTTGATTTTATGTTGCTACATAAGGATGTTTCTAAGGGAGATTTTTCCTTGAACACATATTTTAAGTTGTTTTATGACTACATTGACACAATGGGTGCAAAGAATTCATCATATCCCTCTCACTTATGGTATTTCTTGTAGTATTTTGCTTAGTTTTCTGTATCAGCAGGGTCACTTTGAGTATTACTTTTCCAATTATGATCTAGTTTTCTCGGACATACCCATGTACAAACATGTAAACCTACACCTTGATGTGAAGGAGCTGGAGACTGCCTGGAGCTTCTTTAGGTCCATAAGTAAGCTTTTGACACTGCTTATGCCCATAGATGAAATTTAACCTGCTATGGGAATGTGATTTAAAATAAATGTATTTATTCACAAATTAGAGGATAGGAGAAGGGTGATTGATGAAAGAACAGAAATTGGAAAAGATGTTGGAAAGTATAAGTGCGCAGCATGGGAGATTAATCATAAAATGAGTGGAGTTCAACCTACCTTGACTTTAGATTGACAAGATTAGGCGGAGTTGTGTGTGTATAGAATGTGAAATGTGGTGCGTCATGCTTTTATGGGAGAAAGTAAGTATGAACAAATTCGAGTTAGGGGGAAACACTGACCAGATTATGGGAGGGAAAGATCCTGTCATTTCAGGAGTCTATTACGTGTTCGGCTCTAATGCATATTTAACCATACCCAGAAGTAGGTCTGGAACTTGATAAATATAGCTGTAGTTTTCCCAAAGATTTATCATGTAGAAAAGTTAAAGGAGCATTAAGGGCATTTGCCTGCTATGCTGAAATGTAGTAATAGAGTATCTGAAATAGTAGGAGATGTTTTTGGAGCAATGATTCCATCTGTGAGGGTTGTTCTGAATGATTTGAAGATTAAAAAGCTTTCTACAATAGTGGATAAATTAGCAACCAGTACTGCTGGATCATTGTTAGCTATTGATATTGAAATTATTTCCATTAGGTCTCTGGTGTTACAGAATCGCCTTGTATTAAATAGGTTCAGTGACACAACATCGATGTAAAAAATATTGGGTAAATAATGTAGACAACAAAAATATTGACTCCTATACTTAAACAGGTAAGTACAAAAATATCCACTAAAGAATATCAATGTATAAAATATCGACTTTTATATACATATTAAATAAAATAATATATATGAAATGTATTAAATAGTAATTTAACAAAATAACATACATGTAATATACATTTTAATAAAATAACAAATAAACTTAATAAAAAACATAAACACAAAAATAATAATATATACATATATATTTATTTTGAAACAATTGGTAAACTATTATTTTTAATTTATGTTAAAATATTGAAATAATATAAAAAATAGCAATATATTAATGATTTAAAATTTTAAAAAACAAACATTTGTAATAAATTAAAACATTAAACTATTTAAAAAAATTAAACTTACATTTTGAAATACAATCAGTGCAACAGTAGGGAAAGTGTTGGATAGCATAGGGGTAAAAATAACTATTCCCACTCCAGTGAGTGCAAACTTAGGGTAAGTTTTGGATAGCGGAGGAATTCAATTTACTATTTCAACTACAGTGTGTGCAACAGTAGGGAAAGTGTTGGATAGCGGAGGGGTTTAAATTACTATTCAGCACTCCAGTGAGAGCAACAGTAGGGAAAGTGTTGGATAACGTTGGGGTAAAAATTACTATTTCCACTACAAAGAGTGCAACAGTAGGGAAAGTGTTGGATAGCGGAGGGGTAAAAATTACTATTCCCACTCCAAAGAGTGCAACAGCAGGGAAAATGTTGGATAGCGGAGGGGTAAAAATTACTATTCCCACTCCAAAGAGTGCAACAGCAGGGAAAGTGTTGGATAGCGGTGGGGTAAAAATTACTATTCCCACTCCAGTGAGTGCAACAGTAGGGAAAGTGTTGTGTAGCGGAGGGGTCAAAATAACTATTCCAACTCCAATGAGTGGAACAATAGGGAGGATAGCGGAGGGTTAAAAATTACTATTCCCACTCCAAAGAGTGCAACAGTAGGGAAAGTGTTGGATAGCGGAGGGGTAAAAATTACTATTCCCACTCCACAGAGTGTAACAGTAGGGAAAGTGTTGGATAGCGGAGGGGTAAAAATTACTATGCCCACTCCAGTGAGTGCAAAAGTAGTATAAGTGTTAGATAGCGGAGGGGTCAAAATAACAATACCCACTCAAGTAAGGGCAACAGTAGGGAAAGTGCTGGATAGCAGAGGGGTACAAAATACTATTCCCAGTCCAGAGAGTGCAACAGTAGCGAAAGTGTTTGATAGCGGAGGGGTAAAAAACTACTATTCCAACTCCAGTAGGTGCAACAATATGGAAAGTGTTGGATAGCAAGGGGGTAAAATTTCCTATTTCTACTCCATCCAGAGCAACAGTAGGGAAAGTGCTGGGTAGGGGAGGGGCAAATATTACTATTTCCACTCTGGTGAGTGTAGCAGTAGGGAAAGTGTTGGATAGCGGAGGGGTAAAAATTACTATTCCCACTCCAGTGAGTGCAACATTAGGGAAATTGTTGGATAGCGGAGAGACAAAAATTACTATTCACACTCAAACAGTTAAAATAAAAATAAAAAAATCATAAAAATAAAAACAAAATCATAAAAATAAATATATTAAATATATAAAAAGAAAACATATTATAATATTAATTACATATAACAAATACCTAAAAATAATATATAAAATAAAATAAATACATTTATAAGATATTATTCTTTTAAGCTAGAAAATATTTACAAACAAAAAAGTTAATTAATACATAAATGTATTAATTTTATTTCCTACCATATAACACCACACCAATAACAAACACTTCAACATTTTTAATTACATTTACTTCCATAATTAACATAATTAATAATCAATTAAACAAATATTATTATTAAAAAAAACTAATAAACATTAATTGACTACACACACTTTAACACTACAATATCCACAACATACACCTAAATTAAACTATAAAATAATAAAGCACAGTTAAAACTTATTTTTAAATTAAAAACTATTATCAACCAATAATAAAGTAATTAAAATATATTTTAAAAAACACACAAAAAATCAACAATTACCCAAAATAAATATCAAATAATTAACATTAATTAACAACTATATATTAATTAAATACAAATTAATTCCCACCCTTTACTCCTATAAACTCCACAACATACACCTAAAATTACACAGTTACCATAATTAATTACCAATTCATTCATTAAAATTAACAAGTTATTAATTAATTAATAATAAATTACTTTACACATTTAACACTATAACATCTCAATTAAACAAATATTAATAAATAAAATATAATCAATAAATGTAATATAATTAAATTACTTCCCACCCTATTCCCCTCTATACCCACAACCCGCTACGGAACTAAAAACGCAAAATTCCAATAAATTAATAACTATTAAAAAGTTAAAACACAAATAAAAAATAAAAAACTATTATACAAAAAACATACATCACATACATATAAAATATATACTAAAAAACATAACATTAATTAAAAAATGATATTTTTAACAACTATATTTTTGCAAACGATATTAAACACTTTGATATTTTTAAAATCGATATTACTTACCTTAAGTCGATATGCGTGACCACGAAATTCTTGCTGTCAATATTTCTGAACCACGATATTAATGACTAGATATTTGTGCAACTCAATATTATTTACTCGATATTCTGTCCCTGCACTCATTAAATATTTTCCTTGCAGAGGAAGGCAGAGTTTGTAAGATGTTGAAAGTTCACAATCCTGTACTTACATTCCGTACAGGAGTGAAGAGATAAGAGGATTTGTGAGGAACATCACTGATTTGAAACACCATTTAAAGGAATTAGAAGCTGCTGGTGTCTAGGAAGCACTTGGAAAGGGATTTGCTGCTGTAGGTAATTGGTTTAGGTAGTGGGTTTTAAAGCACTATATTGAGGTCTATTATAATCACTGCTATTTGTTTGCCTTGCTGGTTTGTCATGTTTCAAGGATTCAAGTGCATGACATCAAATAGAAGGGGGATTAAGAGAAAGAGGGACAAATTATAACTAGAGGACCATCAGCAGTGGCATAGTGAACCCCCGCTTTCTCAGCTTAAGCAGGGGTGGTGTTCACACATAATTATTTATGAGCTCTTAAAAACAGTGTAAAGTTCTTCTGTACGTTTTTGTTCTCTCTCCTTCTCCTTTTTTCTCTCAATATTTGTAATGCATTGCCAAAATGTCTTTTCATTGGATCTTGGCTCACAGGAAGGGAGGGAAAGGGGGGAGGGGAGGGTTCAGTTTGGGAGGGATGTTGAAAATATGTTTTATAAACATTCTGGTAATACCTGAAAATTTCAAGGAAGAGAATACCCGGACTATTCGACAAACACTGTATAAGAAATTAGATACCTAATGGCTATAGAGGAGAACAGTGATTGAATGTATTACCATTAGGGGTGGGCGGAATTTGCGGAATTAACTTCCGCAAATTATCGCGAAAATGCAGAAAATCTCCGCAAACACGCCGGAAATATCGCGAAGACGCGGAAGTTTTTTTGCCGCCTGTTCGCGGTATTTTTTGCGTGATCGCGGGTCGCCAACTTACCCATGCGGTTGCTCACGGGCGCGGCCATCTTGTTTTCACTTGTCCCGCCCTCTCGCGATGTTTACTTCCTGTTCCGGGTCGCGCAATGCATGTTCGCGGTCGATATTTCCTGTTCGCGACCGCTTTTACTTGATCGCGTTGCTTTTTGCTCGCTCGGGGAGAAAATATCGCGCGAACTTGCGCACGTGGTCGCAATGGGCGCGGCCATCTTGTTTTCCACTCTATTGCATGGTTCTGGGGCCTGATTTTCAATCCTCCCTAAATCTTTTCAATCCTTTGTTTATAGCCATATTTTTGGTTTTTGTCTACTTTTTTTTTGTTTTTTAGCTACTTTTTCTCTTTGTATTGCCCGCTATTTATTTCCTTTACTCCTTTATTTATTTTACCTTTTCTTTCCCGCCCCGTCCCCAGAACCATGTCCAAGGGCAGGGCTGTTAGCCGGCGCAGCCAGAGCCGTGACCGCCTTCCTTGCGGAAGGCGGCGCCCACAAGGGGTGCAGGCACGGGCCTTATTTGGGGAGGCGGAGTTGGCTGCACTAATTTTCTTTGTGCAGCGCCACCTCCCCTCAACCCTGGCAGCAGGTGGCAGGCCTGGGTCCGGGTACGGCCTCCGGGAGCGTCGGCAGCGGTGGGGGAAGGTGCGCCGGGCAGTGTCGCGCATCTCTGGGGTCCGGCGCACCCAGGCACAGCTGACGCACCGGTGGTCCGACATCCTGGACCGTGAGCAGGACCTGCTGGACCTGCTAGGAGTGGAGGTCCCGGGGCTTGGTGAGTACCTATTTAATTATTACAACTTTGTGTCTGTTCTTCTGCTCTATGTTATATATTGCGAATATCTTTTTTTCCTTCCAACCAGCTAGAATGTTGCTGCTTACAATACATTCCAGGTTAATAACGTTTAAAAGTCTTCTGTGATTATGACACAGGTGCTCTTCTGCGCTACTACTAATCTTACTTGTTTGCAGCTTTACGTTTGCGCTTGTTTATTTTAGAGAAATTAAGTTACGTAATGCTACAGTGACTCACGTCCACTCCTTACTTTGTCCTGTCACTAATAGATAGGGGCGGATTGATACTTAGGTTTAGGTACTTTGTATGAGCTTCTAATTGGTTAGTGGTATGCGTGATGCCCCCCCTCACTCAGTTACGTGACGTGCTGCTAGTACGGCAGTCTTTAGAACCTTTTCTAGTTTGTTCAATGAGTGGAGGTAGGCTTTGCAGTTACTTAGCAGTAGCAGATCAGCATCAATAAAACCAAAATTTGGTGTATACAAAAAATGTAGTCATGTTCATGTGTCCTCCATGATTGGATCATACACATTGTTGAGGAATACAGTGGAAATGCATACTTAATGTACAATTGGCATGCCTGGAATAGGTGGGCTAGGTTGGGTGGTACGTTGTACTAATACTTAGGCTTACTTGTAACTTAGTTTTCTGGAATCAGAATGGAAGAATGGATTACTGTTGATAAATAGTAACTTAAGTAGTCGAACTGCGAATCCCACGATATTACATGTTGACCAGATGAGATCGGTCAATGTAGTTATTGCAATTGTTGTTTACATAAGTGTTTTTTGACCGTTGTTGAGAAATATTGTATTTGTTTGACACCATCCATCAATGTTTGTCTCTTTCTTAATTCTTATATCTCTCCTGTCCATCAGCACCCAGGGGCAGACCGACAGGTACTGGACAGTCGGCGGGACAGGAACACCACCAGGAGGACACCGCTGAGGGCTCCTCTGCTGGCCCCAGTAAGTCTTCTTGTTTTTAATAATATTTCTTATTCCATAACTTTTACTGCCCCATTTCTCCCGAACTATAGTGTGTTTCCAAATGCTATTTTTTTACCACCAATTATCCTTCGATCTGTACGGTTTCAAAAAGCTTATCCCTGCCTCCGCTATGATGACTGAGTACTACTACATACTATCAGTCTGTCTGTCTGTACTGTAGTAGCTAGTCTTGCCCAGTTGGCCAGTGCCACTCTTTGTGAAAGGTTGTAATATAAAACTCATATTCACCAGTAGCTCGTACAATCCGTTGGGTCGTTGTCTTGTACTACTTTTACTCTTATTGATGTTGAGGCTTTGAAAATTCACAGCAACAACAGCCCTACCAGATTTCTTAATATTTTGATATGATACCCTATAGGACATACCACTGTTGTAGGGATCTTGCACATACATTTGCACCAGAAAATAGGATGTTGGTGATGGTAGGTTGGACCTTCCTTGCACACCTCAATCAGAAATTCCGCACCCACCACAATTCCACTGCTTGACTATAGCACTGTCTTGTCATACCTATTAGGTCTCGGAACCCTCCCCCCAAGATAACCAACAAGTAGACAACCCAGAACATAACACACCCAACCTCTGTCGTGGAAGCAATTCACATGCACACCCTTACTTTAATTTGCTCACTAGTGTAAGTTAGTCCACTCCACACCAAATACCACGAAGTCTATGTAAGTTTAAAATGTTTATTTCAATTTGAGAAGGTCTGTACACTGTTTTCTTAGCAGCACCAACCGGCAAATCAATAACATTAAAACAATATACATTGTTACACTTATACAGTTGGGAATTAAATCATGATAACTGAACAGTGGTGGAAGGCAGCACCACCATCCCATAGCAATTTAGTTTATATACATTTATAAATGAAGATGTGAGTGAAGGGACCCCTCACCTCAGAAGAACCTAGTACTGGTCGTTGGTGCATCGTTCAGAAGCTCTGGTTCGTAGAAGGGAATCTTGCGTCTGTAATGCGAAAAAAGAAATGGTGTGCGTTGGTATATTGCAACTTGCAAGCATTTCTCAGCCGTGCCAAAAAGTGTAGCATCTATGGATAAGCAATATGGACTAACAGTAACAGTAGTACACCAGTTCTTCCTAAAAAAGTGGCTTGTTAATGTTTGTTGACCGCTTGTACGCAGCGCGTAGACTAGACAGTAGCAGTGTGAGGCAGGTCATGTGGGCTCAAAGGTGTCTTAAGAAGCTGCAAGGTAAAGGTAACGTCACATGTGCATGGCTAGGGCTAATCAAGCAAATGCTACAATGATCATATAACTTAGTGTCTACTCTATTACTACCTGATTTGTACTAGTGATGTATGTTAGTATTAACTCATTTTTCAACCTTGCTACTGATCAATAGGGGGGAGGTGTATATGTCGCCTAATAAATGTGTAATGTTTTCTAGGCGCACTACCGACCACCATTGCTGGGGCCAGCGAAGGCGACGCCGAGGGCGAGGATGCGGCAGTTGCAGATAGCAACGGAGGGGGAGTGGCAGCACCAGTGGCAGGCGGTGGTAAGTTAGATTCATAATCTTTAACTATTGTTGAACTTGACAGCACACTCACTGCAAAGGTGTACTGTATGTATATGTATACTGTACAGTTGTGAATTAGGGCCCCATTAGGATGGTGGGCGTATTGCCCCCGCCGGGCCGGCTGGAATTCACTGCCGTCACCGCAGGGGCAAACCTCCCGCCATCCCTGTAGAAAATATTCAGACATGTCAAGGCGGAAAAGGGTTCAATATGGCGGTGGTGTCTCTCTCACCACACCGGCAGCCATATAATCTGCATTTTGGAATGCCTTTGCGTGGCGGCATTGCCGTCCGCCACGGAAAGGCATGCACACATTGCAGAGTATGCTTGGGGGCCCCCATGGAGGGTACCTACCGATGCTATGGTACCCCCCCGACTTTCAAAGCAAAACGTGACAGGCTCCGTGCGAGGCCCGTCATGTTGTGCTTGGAAAAGCAGCACAACATTTTAGCATTGCTTTCAGCAAAGCCAACCAGAATTTAAATTTAAAAAAACAGGGTGCGCCCGCCACTGTGCCGGGCGCATCATCCTAATTAATTGTCCCCACGGGACCCCCACCCTTTTTAGCAGTCGGATGGCGGGCGGACAAAGTCCGCCCGCTATCCGATGTCGTAAGTAAGTATGAGTTCTTGGGGACGTTTGAAGAGTGAACTAGAAGACTAGAATTCCCTTTAATTGGTATAGGACTAGGAGCCGGAGTATTGAGTAACCAATGTCCTCATCTATCTGATTTCAACTCCGCTTTGAAAGTTTTATGGAGAAGAGCACCTGGTGCACTGTTCAACTAAAAAGTGTAAGACAGGTGGAAGGAAGAAGGACGGGCGACATTTAAAATGTTATGTACTACTGTGCTTTATTTTATAGTGCTACTCTACCATGCCACTATGTGTATAAATAATTACCTTGTCCTACTGTTTTATTAAGACTATATTTTACAATTGTCTTGTTTTTTTCTTTTTGATACACAGCAACTCCGAAACTCAACCGTAAGGAGTTGGCCGCCAAGGCACGGCGCCGGAAGCTGGAGGCAATCCAGCAGGAATACCGGCGGCTGGTGGTCCTAGCCGAGGAGGAGGAGGAGACTGCTGCAGCTATTGAACCCTCCTCCAGTGCCCCGGGCCCCAGCCACCGCCCTCCAGCGGTACGGCGCCACCGCCTGGCGGCTGCCCGCCGCCACCGTCTCATCTCCGGTGCCCCCCCCCACTGTGGCTGCAACTGCAGCGGCCTTAGACGCCGCGTCGCCCATTTAGAGGACCAGATGCGTGTCCTCCTCCAGTCCCGCCCCACCAGTTAGTCCCTGTAACTGCCCCTTTTTTAATTCCTGTTCGTTCTTCACTCGTTTGGGCGTTCTCTACTTCTATGGACAGTCGTTGGGGTTAGGGAGGTGGGTGGGTCAGCTTTTGTGGGTTTAGTTTATTTGTTAGGGTCAATTAAATATATTTTTCTATGTTACATGCAATGTTGTTAATGTTTTGTAGGTGGGGTAACTGTTTTACATCACACTGTTTCCTTGCTGGTGCATGGCCGCCCATAGCGTGTGTTTGATTTCAATAATTTGCTGACTGTATAAGACACAAACAGATAGATGCAACACACCTCACTCATTGACTGGTCCTACTATGCATTCTTTGGAGTGGTGTTTGAAACTGAAATCATTGACAACATGTCCATTATTAATTCTGCCTCCCCCAAACTTCTCTCTTACCGGTGCTTGATGTTTATGTCCAACTGTGGCACAGCACTGGCTGCATGGTGAAGATGGTTTCCTTTTTCATACATGCCATGATTGGGGTGGTGGTGGTGGTAGTATAGTAGTAGTAGTAGTATACACTGGCAGGGTGGCAGCATTTCCAAAAAAAGAAAAGGAGATAGTCAATCGCCTTTGAGAGACTGTTAGAGGAGTAGTTGAATGAAGTACATCACAGAATTTACCGAGCAACAATTATATGCTCAAATATTTGACAAAAAAACTGAATGCTGGTTATTATGAGGATAGCCTACTAGACAGAGTTACAAACTATAGTTTTGTCGACTTGACTATGCCTACAGTCTAACAGTTAGTGCTGCATATGAGGAATGACAACAAACAAATCCAATCAATGCCGGCAATTCATGCTGAGGTATATGTTCCTTTGGTAAATAAAATAACCTCTGAAATATCCTACTCATGGGTGGGCAAGCAGAAGAAGATCATCGCTCTGCATTGAAATTGAAGTAGTGTTGCTTTCACCACATCCGCCCCAGCAAGTGTGTGATTAAGTATTGGTGTACATTTAATTTAGTTACACCTCGACAATAAGTCACACAGCCCGGGGGAAGAGGGTTAGGGTCCGTTGATTGGATGGGAAGGGGGATTTTGAGAAAGGTTTGACATAGAAAAACAGTATGCATACATAGACAAACAAACGACAATCATTGAAGACTACTATACCATATCCATTCCATATGTTAAGGGAGAAAAAGGCAATGCATGCATGATGATGAGACCCGGATTACATACACTTCTATTTCTTGTTCTGTTCCGGCCTTAATACTTTAACAGATAGCAAATAGAAATTTTAAATATTGGTAGTGAAGAATCGTAAACACAGAGCAAACGTAATGATGATTGATAATAACAACTCCAAGAACACACTGTTGTAAAGAATGTATACAAGATATTAATCAAATTATTTAAAAGAAGTGAAAAGTGGATACTGTTACTGTCTTATCCTGGTAAAAAATGTGGACTGGTTTTTTGCATCTCGGCATTCCTCTTGCTCCTCTCGTCCATCAATCTTGGGTGTGTCGCCTCGCCACTGCCCGGCTGGAATAAAAAGGTGATTGATTGGTAAGGTAATTAATATGCATTGTAATGTTTTACAAAGTTTTGGACAAGGCCCGGCCTGTAATTTTAGATTGATAACCAAAGGGGATATTCAGAAAGAAAGTGAAAACAAATGCACAAGTGATGGTGTAGTGCAACAAGAACACTTTCCGAGGTGGCATGTATGCATATGCATCATCTCTACTGTAGTCTGTTTCCAGCATAGACCTTCAACAGTAACAGGAGAGATCAGGCTCACAGTGCTTACCATTAGCACATCCTACTTTAACACTTTAGAGTCCTTTTTTTTTCTCTCAAAGAGTTGGACAAACGCAAAGCACATTATCCATTCCAAACATAGCATTTTACAGTTAAAGTTAGTAAAATCAATGCACTGCAGTCATCCCACCGCTACACTCTATTCAACTTCTACACAGACATTTGGGTGTGCTGTGGTTGTTGTTGACGTGTTTACCTTTAGGCTTTTCCGTTTTATGCCACTCATGAAACATCCTCCTGACTTCATCATCAGCTCTGATACTTCTACTGACTGACTGGAGATCGGCCTGCAGTACAAGTGTAATTTTTATGACACAACAAGAGTAGAAATATAAATATTACTGACTTGAGTCATTCTTTATTGTGTACAGAAAGATAGATTACCACTAGTACACTTTGACATCACTTTGTGCACAACAAACAACGCAAACACAAAGACCAATAGCTCAGAGTCAGGTGTCCAATGCATGCCATTAATTGTCATCATTCATTACCTGTTCCTTCTCATCTTAAGTTAACGGGCCGTCTCTTTCGCCATCATCATGATGGACGGTGCTGTTAAGTCACAGTCATTTGCATTGCGCAGATTGAGTGAGTCCCCTTCCTGTATTGAATTAAAAGCAATGTATCACCAAGATGCAGGAGAAGTACACATTTCTTGTTTGCCAGAAGGGGAAAATTAGTAATTACTAGTGTGTTCTGTAGAAAGTTGATTAGTGGCAGTGCACAATTACATCAATTCGTGCGCAACACACACCACAAAATCTACATCATTCAGTCTGCCATTCTGCGGCCAATGCATGGCATCAATCATTACCTGTTGCATCTCATCTCGTTAACGCTGCAGGCCGTCTCTTTCGCCATCATCATGATGGACGGTGCTGTTAAGTCACAGTCATTTGCATTGCGCAGATTCAGTGAGTCCCCTTCCTGTATTGAATTAAAAGCAATGTATCACCAAGATGCAGGAGAAGTACACATTTCTTGTTTGCAAGAAGGGGAAAATTAGTAATTACTAGTGTGTTCTGTAGAAAGTTGATTAGTGGCAGTGCACAATTACATCAATTCATGCGCAACACACACCACAAAATCTACATCATTCAGTCTGCCATTCTGCGGCCAATGCATGGCATCAATCATTACCTGTTGCATCTTATTTTCAGTTAATGACCAGTCCCTCTCGGCTCTGAAGGAGGATAGCTATAGAAGTCATCAGATTCATGGTCCACTTGTTTTGGAAGGACGAGGAAAGTTTGAATTTGTTGTTACCATCATCCAATCATCATTCATGAGGGAAATGGAATTGACCAGGAGATGCGGTATGATCGAGCGGAGGAGCTGGATTCTGAGGACTGTAGTGTCAAATGGCAGACACCTGAAACTTGTATCTTAAATTAGAAGAGTAGAAGACGGTGATAATGCATTTGTTGCGATTCACAAGTTTATAACCGGAACGACAGACACAAACAAAGGGGGAAAAAGGGGAGGAAGACAGTAAGTGTGAGCCTAATTGTCAGGGAAGTATAGCTCGTCCTCAAACTCTGGGGGATCTTCCAGTAGTAGGTAATCATCTGACACAATACTTCCGTCACCTGAGCCGCTGTCCTCATCTTCCTCTGTTGATTCCTGCATTGTGTAATTCGGTGGTATGAAGTGCTGATTCATTTTGATCATTGTTAACCTCTCCACGTTTTTGGGAGATAGACTGGTCCTTCTCAAGGTTACAATGGAACCAGCAGCACTGAAAACTCGTTCAGAAGAGACACTTGCGACAGGGCAAGCCAGATAGCTTAGCGCCAGCTTGCTGAGCTGTGGCCAATCAGACCTTTTCATATACCAATACTGCACTGGGTTTTGATCAACGTACACCTCTGTTGGGTCGTCCAGATAGGCCTGGACCATCCGCTCAATGTTCAGGGTTGCTGCTGGTAAGCTTTTGTGCTGTTTTTTCTGTGCATCAGCACTGTGCTTAAGGCCCATCTTTACGTACCAATCTGATAATGATTGTACTCGGCCGAATGATCCAGTTATTGTTTTTGTAGTCGATGGTGATGGTGAGTGTTGCGATTGTGAGCCAACCGCACTGCCCTCAGCCGACGAAGTTGCACTTGATTCTGCATGGCCTGCTTCAGTATCAGTACTTGTTGTGGGTTGATTTGGCGGGCTTTTAATTAGCAGCCCTTCGTTTTCAAACTTGATGGCTGCTTCAGCTATACAACTTTTGTAGCGGGCAACATCATTGTCGGAAAAAGAAAGGAATAGTCCTAATTTTGCACGTGGATCCAGAATTGTGGCACAAATGTAATGTTCTTGTGACAAAATTTTATTTTGTATCCTTACATTTTCTGATAAGCGCCTGGATAAGCTCTCCACCAAGTCATGGGCTTGCCTTCTGTCCTCTACACCTTTGTAGGATTCAGACACATTATTCAGCTCATGCTCTAGCATTTGCAACAATGGGATAGCTTGGCCCATTGTACAGTCCTCCTTGCTGACTTCACGTGTGAAGACCTCAAAAGGAGACAGCATCTCAGTCAGGCATTGAATTAGGGTCCATTGCTCCCTCTGAAGGGTCATGCCTTTAACACTAGCATCACTGCTTCTGTACCAGACATATTCATTGAGTGACCTGTGCTGTTCGTACAGACGATCAAGCATGTAATACGTTGAGTTCCAACGTGTTGCCACCTCCTGGATGAGTGCCTTGACTGGCATCCTAAGGTCACGTTGGATGATCCTCAGCTGCTTCCGAGCTTTAAAAGAATGGCTGAAATGAGTGCATATTCTTCGGCAGATGGCCAGTAAATTGCTTACTATGGGTTCTTTTTTCAGAAAGTCTTGCACTATAATGTTTATGCAGTGTGCCAAACACGGAACCCTGAAATAGGAACCAAGTTCCATGGCCTTCAGTACATTACTGCCATTGTCTGTGGTAACAAAGCCAATACCAAGCCCTCTGGGCCGCAGCCATTCCAAAACCTTGGTGCGAAACTCTTCTAAAATGTTTTCAGCCGTATGAGATTTCTCCATGGCGAACATGGCTACAGTTGCATGTTTCCGAGTACCTTCAAAAATCGCAGCTGTGTCAACAACACCTCGTGCAGATAGTTGATCTCTAACCCCCACAAAAGAGATCCAGTGTGCAGTGATGCACATGTAATCTGTGGCTTGGCAACTGCTCCACATGTCTGTTGTCAGGTGGATATTGTGCACAGCACTCTGCTGCAAACCGCGACCAACCAATTCCAGCACATCATGATGTAGTGCCGGAACCGCAATTCTTGTGAAATAGGACCGGCTGGGAACTTTCCATTTCAGGCAGATGGCAGACACAAATTCAAGGAAACCCACCCCTTCCACAAATGAAAAAGGAAGAAGGTCCAGCGCTAACATTTTAGCCAGCTTCGCATTGTACAATCGTGCCGTTGGGTGGTTGCGTTGGAACTGCCCCTCCAACCTAAACATGCTGTCAATGGTAGGCTGGCTTACTTTCCTTAGTGGTGCTGTTTTCATTAACCCACTAAGGCTAGATTGTCTCATTGAGGTACTCGCTGGTCACCTTGGTGTCTCACCCACACTCTGAGTATGGCTCTTACTGCGGTGCCACTCTGATGTTACTGAGGAGGATGTGGGCGTTACCACTGCAGTGACTGCACTACTGGAGAGAGGGCTAGAAATGCCTCCCTGTTCTTCACCTGACACCACAATAATATCGCTCCCTGATTCCTGACCAACTTCAAAGGGTTTAGTTTTTCTACTTTCTTTTAACTTACGTAGGTGATCCTCCCACACGATATTGTGGTGTATTTTTAGATGACTTGCTTGTCCTCCGGTACCATAGTTTGTACCAAGCTTACCACGCCGAACACCTTGCCGACAAATTGAGCATATAGCAACGTTCTCCTCCTTGGCGCTAACAGAAAAGAAGTCCCAAACTGGGGAGGAGAACTTTCTGGCACTGCTGGATGTGCCACTTTCAACACCAGATGAACTTGAGGGGGTGCTTGAAAATATGTGACCCGGTCCACCTACACTGTGACTTTTACTACCACTTCCTACTGAGATGGTTGAGCTGGATGTAGGTCCCTGCCGGGCCTTGGAAAATATGGCAGCTGGAGGTAGTGGTGGTGTAACCTGTGTTGGTGAGATCCGTGCTACATCCCGCTCAGTAGCAGCCTTTCTGGATAGGGTGAGAATGTCGGTCTCCAATCCCTTTGGGGCGGGAGTAATGTGCGTGATGACTGGCTCGTCTTCATCAACATCATCACCCCCCTCTTCTACATCTACCTCCATAACTCTAAGTTTTTCTGGGACCTTCCTTTTCAGAAGCAATGTCTTGTGGCGTACTTCACTCTCAGACCGAGCTGGTGGGACCCAAGTGTCATCACGATCATCAGAAGCGGGGCTTGAAGAAGAAGATGATGGACTAAGCCTCCTTTTCCTTGCTGGTGGTCTGGAAGACAATTGATCTTCTGAAACAGTGGTTTGACTTCGCTCCACTTTGTCTGCAGGAAGCTCGATTTCCTGAAATGCCCCTACGTCAGGAGCAACAACTACTATGGTGGGCTATTGCGGCTGCTGCTGCTGTTCTGGTTGCGGCGGCTGCTGCTGCTGTTCTGGTTGCGGCGGCTGCTGCTGCTGTTCTGGTTGCGGCGGCTGCTGCTGCTGTTCTGGTTGCGGCGGCTGCTGCTGCTGTTCTGGTTGCGGCGGCTGCTGTTCTGGTTGCGGCGGCTGCTGTTCTGGTTGCGGCGGCTGCTGTTCTGGTTGCGGCGGCTGCTGTTCTGGTTGCGGCGGCTGCTGTTCTGGTTGCGGCGGCTGCTGCTGTTCTGGTTGCGGCGGCTTGACACTGATCTGCTGAGTTTGCGCCTGCGTTGAACTGGATTGTGTACTACTTTGCGGTAATGACATTTCTTCAACATCGCTGCTCGTTAGTAGACTGGCTACCTCTGCGACACTAAAGCCCTTGGGCCTAGGTTGGTGGGGTTTGACCGCTGTGCTGCTCCCAGCTTGGTTCCCGGACAACGCTTTGGTGCCAAAAAAAACATTGGCCGGCACACCACCAGTCGCGGTTAATGGCACTTCCTTTTTCGGTTCCTTCTTCTCACCGGCAACTTTCTTGGTACTGGACCTGGTACCTTTCTTTGGGGCCATCTTCTTCAGATGTCAGGCAGGAGGCAGATGCACAACAAGTTCTGGTCACACGTGGGCGTGATGCGCAGCAGGACTTCTGTCTGGCTGGCAGTACAACGGGTAGCCAGGTGATGCCGATGACACCTCCTACTATGTCTTTTGTGCACCTAAAAGCAAAGAAGACAGGAGAAGAACATCAGTGAAATGTTGCATTTGTTTTGGTGGTTGTTACTTAGTACTGTACTAGTGCAAACAAAAGATAGTCTAGCCATTTATGACTATTTTTTTAACTAGAGCTATGTTATACTACTACTACTGTGTACAGCCACACACTACACTCTCAGGAAGGATAGGAAAGTTAATAATAAACAACAAAATAAAAAACTAATGGAAGTGTGGTGGACCATTGCATTATTTGAGCATCTCAGCATCCATGGAGCTGCTGCTGGCAAAGGGGGTGGATGGATGGAAGCAGTAAGCCAATAGGAAAACCATGCAGGCCTATATGGCAAAAGCAGGACACTAATAACTCCCAACACAAAAAAGGCCACCAGCCACATGGACACTCACAAATCACAAACAAGCAGGGGGCCTGGGAAACACCAGGAGCTGACAAAAGGCCTATAAAAGTCAGGTAAAGGATGCATGCTGAAGCACACTGCTCTGCCTTTTTAATGCAACAAAATGCAAATACGAACATTCACAGGCCCCAAAAAGGTCTGCAGGGAGCATGCATCGCACACCAACACTCACCAGACACACACAACAAAAGCATGTCTTTAAGACAACCAACATCAGAAAGCCCACCCCAAAAAAACACACGTCCCCAACTCAATCCAATGCCATCCATGCCCTAATTGATGTCTAAATTCAACAGAGCACACAGAAAACAGTAGATTACTAAAGCTGTGGCTACCTGCTCTGGTAGCAGTGGATGAAAGCAGGCCTGTTGGCAGACAAGGCCAGGCAAGCTTGCAGGCCTAGGCCTCAAAATGGCCACCAGCCACATGGCCAGGCCCAACAACATCAGCAAGGCCACCCCAAAAAACACACTTCCCCAACTCAATCCAATGCCATCCATGCCCTAAATGATGTCTAAATTCAACAGAGCAAACAGAAAACAGTAGATTACTAAAGCTGTGGCTACCTGCTCTGGTAGCAGTGGATGAAAGCAGGCCTGTTGGCAGACAAGGCCAGGCAAGATTGCAGGCCTAGGCCTCAAAATGGCCACCAGCCACATGGCCAGGCCCAACAACATCAGCAAGGCCACCCCAAAAAACACACTTCCCCAACTCAATCCAATGCCATCCATGCCCTAAATGATGCCTAAATTCAACAGAGCAAACAGAAAACAGTAGATTACTAAAGCTGTGGCTACCTGCTCTGGTAGCAGTGGATGAAAGCAGGCCTGTTGGCAGACAAGGCCAGGCAAGCTTGCAGGCCTAGGCCTCAAAATGGCCACCAGCCACATGGCCAGGCCCAACAACATCAGCAAGGCCACCCCAAAAAACACACTTCCCCAACTCAATCCAATGCCATCCATGCCCTAAATGATGTCTAAATTCAACAGAGCAAACAGAAAACAGTAGATTACTAAAGCTGTGGCTACCTGCTCTGGTAGCAGTGGATGAAAGCAGGCCTGTTGGCAGACAAGGCCAGGCAAGCTTGCAGGCCTAGGCCTCAAAATGGCCACCAGCCACATGGCCAGGCCCAACAACATCAGCAAGGCCACCCCAAAAAACACACTTCCCCAACTCAATCCAATGCCATCCATGCCCTAAATGATGTCTAAATTCAACAGAGCACACAGAAAACAGTAGATTACTAAAGCTGTGGCTACCTGCTCTGGTAGCAGTGGATGAAAGCAGGCCTGTTGGCAGACAAGGCCAGGCAAGCTTGCAGGCCTAGGCCTCAAAATGGCCACCAGCCACATGGCCAGGCCCAACAACATCAGCAAGGCCACCCCAAAAAACACACTTCCCCAACTCAATCCAATGCCATCCATGCCCTAAATGTGCTTGAAAATGAAATATATTCAAAAAACAAAAGGAACAGTTGCTTCATCATGCACACACACACCCATGAGGCCATGCCCATGGCTAGCTCGGGCCTACTACTGCAACCCACAAAATTTAAAAAAATTTTTTAAAAAAGGAATGATGATAATTAATTATCAAAAATAAATTGTAGTTACACAACAACTGCAATGCCCACAATCAAACACAACAACCACTTACTTGTAAAATATCCTAATCCAAAAATCCTGAAATCCAATTGCAATGATGCAGCAGACAAAAAGAGTGATCTTTCCAGCTCCAAATCCAAAGGCAGAATGAGCAGGAGATGGACAAAGCACTGGGAGGAGCCTGCTGGACAGGAACAGGAAGTTGGAGATTCTGTGTCACTTCCTCCCTCTCTCCACCTTGTAAAAAAATGACTCCTTGCACAAAAAAGGAAAGCCAAATGTGAATGTAAGGAGTTCTTTTCATCCAAAATCAGTATTTGCAGATGGTTTCATGCTGCTAGAGCCGATATTCCTCTCAAAATTGTAAATTTTACGTTGTTGAGTTCTCGAGCCTCACATTACTTCCGCCGGCGTGTCGAAAACGATATGATCGCGTTCTCTTCTTTGTCCCTGTCGCGTTGGATATGACGTGTTCGCGGTCTCTTTCTCCTGTTCGCGTTCGATTTCAAGTGCCCGCGTACCCATCCTCTGGCTCGCGATGTAGAATGACATGTTCGAGATCTCAATCTTCTCATACTCGCGCGGTGCATGATCGCGAGAAGAAAGACGTGATCGCGCGACAAATGACGTGATCGCGTGAAAAATGACTTTAATGCGGCCGCGAACTCTCGCGAGACAGCGCAAAATGGCTACCAAAATCCAACATCTCGTGGAGAACGCGACCGGGTCAAGAAAACTTGTCGGAGAACGCAGGGATTCAGGTAAGGCGATCGCGCGCGCGCGAGAATGTATTGTTTTACAGCGCGAGCAAGAAAAAAATTATCGCTAAGCTGCGGAATGCGGAAATTTTGACATTTTCGCGCTTTCCGCGGAACGCGAAAATGCCAAAATATCGCAATTTCCGCGAACGGAACGGAATTTTGGCCCAGGCCTAATTACCATGCTTAATGCTTTGAAAAATAAATAAAAACAAGTTTGACAAAAAACTTAAAACTGTGTAAAGGAAACTGAAACCGAGGTCCAGGATGCAAATCCAATCACAGAAAAAGAGGCCCAAAAGGTGAAATGATGATGGGAAGAGAGGAAAAGAGTTTGCATAGGCGTAGTTTTCATAGGTGCAGCAGGTGCAGTGCCACCACGGCACAGAGGCTTAACAGGCCCACCCAACTCTGATTTTTGCTGTATTTTAACAATTAAATGCCAGAGAGGGGGAATTTTTTTCCTTGCAGGAAGCTTCACAATACACTGGCTATGGTACTCAGACTGTGAGAGAAGGGTTGGAAGTAAGAGTGAAATGAATGGCACATAAAAAGAAGAAAAACTGACAAGAAGAAAGGCCAATATGCATGAAAAGATGCATGCAAGAATGAAAGGACTAATGATAGTTGAAAACAATATTTGCATGGGTGGGTGAAAGAATGGCTGGAATTATGAAATGCTGGATCAACGAACGGATGGACAAATGGAAGTCTGGATGGATGAGTGAATTGATAAAAGGAGGGTGAAATGATGGATAAATGAAAAAGAATGGATGTATGGGTGTGAGGATGGCTGAATGACTGGAAGTGGGAGTGGAAGAACAGAATGAATGGGGGCGTGGCCAAATGGTCCGACATGGCGGACGCGCTGTAATGTCACTCCCTGTAGCCCACCAGTAATCCGTCACTAATCCTGCCATCCCGCAGTCACTACACTACGCGGAACATTGAGGGGACGTGGTGCAGCTGGGGGACATCGGTGCTGCTGATTCTGGGTGCTGCTCCTGACGTGGTGCAGATGTCCTTACCTGCGGGCGTGGGCCCGGGAGCCAGCCTACATGCATCCTGTGCAAGGACAATGGGCCTGCCGCCACGAGCTGTGGACTGGTGCTGGCTGTGCGTGCCTCTAGGCTTGCCCTGAGGCAGCCCCAATCGCAGATGTGGTTGCCTGAGGTGTGCCTGCGTGGCGTCAGCGGTCAGATCGAACTGCGAACCGGATGCCCCGCTCTCCATTTACGGGTGCGGATTCCGACATCGGGGACCTGCTGCGGGCTGCAGAGTCTGCTGGGAGACGTGCTGCGGTAGACCTGGGTGTGCGAGGCCCTGAGCGTGCGGCCTGCTGCCTCCCGGCTCACCTGCCTCACCCTGCGTTGACTGACTGCAGATCTCCCAATGGCGGTGAGTTACCACTTCAGATCTCTGGGAGCTGTCCTGATCGTGCCCTCTGCGAGTCACTACCGCGGTGGTGGCTCGATGTGGTGCGTGTGGGGCCAGCACTTCTCTGGTGGGGCTCTGGTGAGTGCCCTGGGCCCCCATGCCTGCTCTGCTGCTGTTTATTCCTGCCAGGTGACCAGGGCGCCTCTCAGTCGGTGTGCTGCCCCGGGCACTCCTGGTCTACGTGCTCAGTGGCCCGCTTTGCACTGGAAGACACCACCGCCCTGCCTTTTGTAGTGCACACCACAGACTTCCTAGCCCACTTGGATGGGGCTGACTCCGGCTCGAGGCCTGCTGTGTGACAGAGGGCTGGGGACACCCGCTAGGGGGGTGTAACGGCCACCGCCTACAGAAGCATCCGGGCTAGGTCCTGGTGCGGTTTGTGGGTGCTGGGGCCACCCCCGGCTGCCCTGAGATCTTCTCCTGTGCTCCAAGTTAAGGTCTGGAGACCTACTGGCACACCACCTGTTCTGGACTGGTATACTTAATTCTCTCCCCTCAGCCTGCTCCATAATGGCTAAGGATAAGCCTACCGGAGCCACGTCGAAGCAGTCAACCACGGACGAATACACGGGTGCCCAGCTACCGGGTCCTGAGACGGCCCCAGCGCCTATCCCTGACAATTACACAGTCGAGGGATACCTTGGAGGCCAAAATTGGCGCAGTGGGGTCTGATGTCATGCTCTTTCGCCAGGTCCTTCGCAACGCAGTTCAATGAATTACTGAGGCAGAAACGCGAATTTCCGCAACGGAGGGTACAGTGACCACCCTTTAAAAGAACGTGTCTAACCTGGATTCGTTGACGTGCGGCCTGGCAGCCTGAGTGGAGGATGCGGAGGGCCAGGCCCGATGAAACAACCTCCGCTTCGTGGTCTTTCCGGAGGGTTGCGAGACCAACGATGCTGCAGCCTTCCTAACTAAATGGCTTACGGAGTGGCTTACGGTGGACACCCTTTCTTCGTGCTTCATCATCGAGCGGGCGCATCACGTGTTGCAGCAGAAGCCGCCCCCGGGGGCACGTCCCCGTCCGCTGATTGCCCGCTTTCTCAACTACAGAGACAGGGATGTGATTATCCAACAGGCTCGGCTCAAAGGAGCCTCATAGCCCATCATGATCTTCCCTGATTACACTCAACCGGTTCAACAGCAGCGGCAGTCAATCTCCGAGGCAAAGGCCCGCCTACGTGGCCTGAAAATTCAGTACTCCTTGCTATTTCCGGCCCGCCTCCGTGTCTCATACAACTCGCAAACCTACTTATTTGAGACACTTGAAGAAGTCATCAATTGGACAGATGAATCCAATCCACAAAAGGCAATACCCCTCCTGGCGCAGACTCGGATGCCTCATCGGTGGGTTCCGGCTGGGACCTGTCCAAACTTAACGTGAAGCACCAGCACAGATCGCGTTCGAAACGGAAATCACAACCTTGTAATAGTCCTCGCAGACGCACGACGGAGGGTCGCCTATCCCGGTCGCCCACATGAGAAGAAACTTTCTCAAATCGTACCTGGGTCATATCTTCCTTGATGGCAACTCAAATGTGGGCTGCTTAGGTTCCTGTACATTGGGGTGAGACTGTGGGTACTGTAATGTACGTATTATGTTTTGTTGGGATCCATTGGGTGGGAGCTGACCTTGCCACCCGTTGGGGGTGGGAGGCGCTCTGTGCCGCGACAGATGCTTCATCGTTATTGAGGTATTGGGGGGTTGAGGGGGGTTTTGGGAGAACTTATGTTTTCTTGTTTATGTCACAGTGCTATACATTCTTCTTAGGCTCCGCGCGCACTTTACCCGCTTGCTGGTCCAGTTGCATGACATACCCCCGACATGACGGAAGTTCAGGCTAGACGCTTGACCATTGTCAGTTGGAACGTTCGCCGCTTATTAGATAAGATTAAGAGAGGGGCGGTGCGCCGCCAGGCTAAGCGACAGGAGGCTGACATCCTAATGTTGCAAGAGAGACACCTACTAGGTAAAAAGACGCCCTGCCTAGCACGCTTCGGGTTTGCTCAGACCTACCACTCTGGATTCACTAGTAGCTCGCGGGGCGGGACGATATTAATCCACCGTAGACTGCCATTTCTTCATGACCGGTCCTGGTTTGATTCTCAGGGCAGGCACTTGGCGGTGTCCGGCACGCTATATGGTGAAAATCTCACTCTGGTCTGTGTGTATGCCCCACCCTCCTCTACCGCCGTCCTGCGTGTAACGGATTGCTCCCTTTGGGCTGAGCTTCCACGGGGTCTGCTGTTGGCTGGGGGTGACTGGAACGATGTTATGCATCCCTCCATAGACAGACGGCACAGCGCACGGCAGCAGACCGACACACACAAGTCAAAACTCCACATGCTGACACAGGGACTAGGATGGATAGATACCTGGCAATATATGCACCCTACGGACGAAGCATACACATACTTTTCAACCGCACACAACTCCTTTTCTCCCCTTGATTATATATTCATATCGGCTCATTATGCCCATAAACTTCAGATGGCAGAGATTTTGCCCAGAGGCTTGTCCGTTCATTCTCCGCTTGCACTGGTGCTGCGTTTCAGCCCAAACCGTTCCCCGCTGGTGCCTCTTGATGTGGCTGCTACAGGACGATTCCTATCACCAACAAATGTTCGCTGCCCTTACTGACTATTTTACATACAATATAGGTATGGTGGACTCCCAGAGACCCTTTGGGAGGTTATGAAACCGATGCTGTGGGGGTGGACATTGCCTTCTCTACCGTGCGGCATAGACAGAGACACAAGAGGCTGGTCCGTACAGAGGCACACTGAAGTACTGGGTATTTTAAACCCAGCGGTGCAGGGGCACACACCCTATGACTTCCGGGTTCTCCCTGTTCCAGACCTACAGAAACACAGAGTCTTCTGGGTGAAGTCAAAGATTCATTTATTGGCTGCAGACCAATTACAGGTATCCTAGAAGTACAACAGCGTGTATGTTCTCAGGAGACTGCTAAAAATCATAGAAACGGACTTCTTCTTAAATACACTTTTTCCTGCTTCAGGCATACATTCCTAGGTTTATGATACGGCAATATACAAGTGTACATTTCAAACGAAAGAGCAGAGTCATGATGACCATCCCACATTCCAGTTAAGCCAGCCCACAATTATTTACACAGCAAGGTTCAGATCCCACATCAGATATCGATAGGCCCCAATAAAACACGGGCAGCTCCTGTTGATAGAAACAAGTCATAAAGCAGGAACAGTCAGGTGTGAAAGAGATTAGCCAGAGGCTTGTGGGATGAAAGGACTTTATGGCGTGTCAAGCCCTGATGCTAATCACAGGTGGCCGGAGGAAGGGGAGCTCGTGAGACCAGTTTGACCTGGGGCAGCAGAGCCAAGCTGCCCAGGTCACAGAAGAGTCATGGAAAGGCAAATGTGCTGTGAGGCCCGTATTTGCTTCATTATAGCCTATGTGAGGGCAATCACAAGATGGCCACCGCTTCCAAAATGGAACCCGCGTAGTGATGCAGAATAACGTGTACACAGTGTATTCATAGCTAGAACGGTATACAAAGCACTTGTACATACCGCATTAACCATTTGCGGTTCGCCAATACCAGGATAGACAGGGGTGGGGCCCTGTCCCCTACGCGGTCACAGAGATTAAAGTACGACAGACCCTCCTTTTGCCCTTACATAGGCAATCACTATACTCATCTTAATCCGAGTCTAGGTCAATGTTCACAAAGTCATGGAGATGTTGCTGTAGCATCATCCTATTACTTAGCTCGTCCCTCGATACAGGTTTCCTTACACATAAGGTAGCGCAGAGGCCACATATCGCAGGAGCACACTGTATGCACAGACAGAACAGGAAAAGAATGGCTAAGATCATTCCAATGACCATCAGAACTTTCCAACCCCAGGCAGATATCAGTTCCCAGAACCACCCCACCAGTGACCAATCTCCTTTATCCACGTGTATGGACTCAGATATTTTATGGAGTCTGGAGATGGCTTGATAGACTGTTGGAGCATTATCTGGTATGAAAATGCAACAACTGGATTGGATAACCTTACATACCCCACCGCGGTCTGCAAGAATAACGTCTAGAACCATGCGGTTCTGCAAAGTCATGAGGCGATCCGCTTGGAGCTCAGCTGTCAAATTACCGAGGGCACCAGCCGTTACATTGACAGTGGATTCAACCACACGAGTCAGTTGTCTCAGGTTCCTACTATTTACCATAGGTCCCCAAAACGGCAGGAAACCCAAGAAGAAGTCTCCCGCTTCCTGACCGGCAGTATCCTCCTTACTAATTACGCCCCTCACAACTCTAGTCTTGTGATAGTCAGAGGCAGCAGTAAATGTTGGCGGTAGCAAGTTCGCAATATAACATGTGCCCGAGAAATCAGGGGGCAACCATGTATATGCTCGGTCATTGCAGATGAAATATGTGCCCTTGGCAGCCAAAAACGCAGGAGAAAACTGTGATGGGAAAGTGTACGTTTCAGTACAGTCACTTCTCCCCAGTTGAGCTCTAGGATTCTGACCATTACCCTGTAAGCAGAACTGACCTATGTGGGGTACGACCCAGATTGGGGATGAGATTTTTCGCTGTCTTTCACCCAGACTAATACTATACCCCGTTGCGTTCCATCCTACATAAGGTCTCAATTCTTCCTTGGGTATGGACGAGTATGCATCGATATCTCTGCTCATATCGGCAACTCCTTTCATCAAAGCCTTATTATTGGTGATAGGTCTGATGGAACGCGGTTGTCGCGGGGAGTACGTATCTAGAGCATAGAGAAACATGGTCTGGAATGCCCATGACGATCCATTGTAACTAAATGGCAGCACCAAATAGGGAATACCCTTATTAATGGTATGTGGCATTAACCCACACACCCAGCAATTGGTTGTATTCATTACTAGTTGGTGTTGGTGCAAGAGCTGAATAAACAAGTTATTTACAAACTCTGATCGTCTGGTTTGTTCATGTTCAGGCAGAGGGTGAAAAGAGTGTGAGGAGGCAGTAGAAAGAGGTATAGGCTGTACAGTGGGTGCAATGGGCTTTTGAGAGGAGAAAAATACAAATCCAACGATGAACATTATTATACTACATAGTATAAATAGGCACAAAAATACAAAACATTTACTCTTTATAGTTTTACACATCCTTGCTTTAAAGGTCATTTCCTCAACGGGTCTCTCCATCTTAAAAAACTCCATCCTCTAATCGGGCCGCTCGCGGCGGATGAGTTTCTTCTGCTAAGGAGTACGCCTGTCAGTCCAGGGAAACGCCCTAGACCAACCAGAACCGTTGACCTAACGTCTTCGGCCTGTACCCCAAAGTCTTGGCACCGCGACCCTGCGGCTGAACCCGGATGGTGGTTCGAAAAACAAATATCAAGAAAGTCCTTCAGATGGGAGAGCTTATAATGTCAAAAAGAAAAGATAGTAAGGAAATCTTTATTTGTCCATAGGCCTTGGTCTCAAATTATAGCGGAGACGGCCAGGTGCTGTTTGATCCTGGAACAAAAGTTCAGGCTCTGTGGTGTCCAATCGACTTGATGGTGGCACAGCTTCTTGCAAAATATCGTTACTCTCTTGGTCTGAAACTGTGCCTTTTATGCGTGCATCACTGAATGGTACAAAACGAGGTACAGTGTCTGTTTCTGAGTCGGCGATACCCTCCTGGACCCACTGGTCATATGGCAGGGGCAAGGGGACTACCTTGCAGTGGGTGCCATGGACCCAATTCTTTCTCCCTTTCACCCGAACCGCTGATCTCGTTGACAGAAGTACAAGGTGGGGGCCGATCCAACGAGGCTCGTCGTTGCTCTTGCGCTGGAAATTTCTAATCAGCACCCATGTGCCAGGGTCCATAGGGTGTCCAGGAGTTTCAGAAGCTTGGGGAAGAGTATCATGCACCTGTTGATGTAAAACACGTAGTTTAACAGTCAAATCATACAAGTAATCGAGTAGTACTGGATGCTCGATCTCACTGAATTTCGTACGCCTTGGTACACCCCATACGTTGGCCGGGCGGCCAAAAACCACTTCGTAAGGACTAAGTCCCACTCGTGAGTGTACGGTCATTCTGGTGGACAGGAGTGCTAAAGGCAGAGCATCAGGCCATTTAAGACCGGTGCTCGCCTGGATTTTGGCCAGTTTAAGTTTTAGAGCGCCGTTGTAGCGCTCTACTAATCCAGCTGATTGGGGGTGATTTGCAGCGTGGAACTTCTGCCTAATACCTAGCCCCTCACACACATTCTTCATCACTTTACCCACAAACTCACTTCCGTTATCACACCACATCATTCTTGGCATTCCAAACCTAGGGAAGAACTCTTTCACAAGGGCTTTGGCTGTGGATAGGGCAGTGTTATCCTTTAGAGGATAGGCCTCTACCCATTTTGAAAAAGCGCAGACAACCACCAATACATATTTCAGGTTGTTGCACCTTTCCATGTGGATAAAGTCCAGCTGCAAAACTTCAAATGGGTATGATGGGGGTGCAAAATGACCAGCTGGAGTTGGCGTTCCCCTACCAGGGTTATACTTCAGACATACCATACAATTCTTGACCACATTCTCTGCACACTTGGGAATTCCAGCATTCTGCCATACTGGAGCCAACAACTTACAAATTCCTTTCGTACTGATATGTGCCATTCCATGTGCCATTGTAACTACTGGAAGCACATATGCATCAGGCAACAACCATCGCCTATGTTCTGTCAGATCAATCCAACAACCATTCTCATCCAACTTACCCACACTTTCTCTCCACTTGCTTAATTCTTTCTCTGTAGCTTCAGCTTGAAGCGACTTCACACTCTCTATCGTGTTTTCACACATTCCAACATCATCAACCCATCTTGCGGGGCCTGCAACATACATTCTAGTCTTTACATTCTGTGCTGTTTCTTTCGCAATCTCATCAGCAAACGCATTCCCACGTCCAACATCATCTGTGATTTTCCTGTGCGCACTGCATTTCATAATCGCAACTTGCAACGGTAGGGTCAGTGACTCAAGGAGATCATTCACCAACTTGCCATTCTGAATTTTAGCTCCATGCGACGTCAGGAACCCACGTTCTTTCCACAATCGCCCAAAACTATGAGCCACGCCAAAGGCGTACTGGCTATCGGTGGATATATTCACTCTCATTCCTTCAGACAACACGCATGCTCTTGTGAGGGCGATTAATTCTGCTGCTTGGGCCGAATTATGTGGCACTCGTGCAGTTTCCACAACCGTGTGTAAAGTCGTGATAGCATATGCAGCAGTCGTGTCACCATTAGGGAGCTTGAAACACAAACCATCCACCCATAAAGTACCATCACACTCAGTCAGGGGAGTATCTTTTAGATCTACTCTCCCTTTCGTCTCTTCTTCTGTTCTGAACAGACAGTCATGTTGCTCAATCTCATCTAGGTCTGCTGGAATTGGCAATAACGTAGCTGGATTCAGCGTGTTGCATCTCTTTATGTGTATGTGGTTTGCTAACAGTGTGAGCTCATAGCCTAATAATCGCGCACTAGTCAAGTGTTGTGTCTTGGTTCTGTTTAATAATGTGTCTACAGCATGTGGAACCATAACGATCAATGTGTTGTCCATTACCAAACCAGCAGATTGTCGGATAGACATAGCTGCAGCAGCTGTCGCTCTCAGACAGCTTGGCAATGCCCTCGATACAGGGTCCAAGGTTGATGAAAAATATGCGCAGGGGCGCGGTCTGTCACCAAAAGGCTGTGTTAACACTGATAATGCACAACCATCTTTCTCGTGAACATACAATGTAAAAGGCTTGCTGTAGTCAGGGGTACCCAACACAGGAGCTGAACATAATGCATTGCGCAATTCCACAAAACTTTTCTGGCACTCTTCAGACCATGGGATAGGATTCGGTGTGTCTTTGCATGTTAATGCTAACAAAGGTTTTGCCAACAGGGAAACATTTGGGATCCAGTGCCTACAGTATGAGGTAATGCCCAAGAAAGCACGCACTTCTCTCTGTGTTCTTGGCACACTCAACTGTGCAATGGCTTGAATTCTTTCTGGGGTCAGTTTCCTTCCCTCCTTCGACAAGAGATGACCTAAGTAGGTCACTTCTTGTCGACAATATTGCAGCTTTGAGAGAGACACTTTGTGATGGAAAGCAGATAAATGACGCAACAATGATAATGTGGCTTCTTTGCAGATCTTCTCAGTATCCGCGGCAATTAGTAAATCGTCAACGTACTGAATCAGGATAGCGCCACTAGGTAAAACAAGTGCATCAAGCTGCGCTTTCAAAGCTTGGCTGTATATTGATGGACTTTCACAGTAGCCCTGGGGAGCGCGTTTGAAGTGGAAGCTTCGGCCTCCCAGACTGAAGCCAAAAATGTCTCTGCTCTCCTCTGCAATTGGGATGCTAAAGAAAGCATTCTTTAAATCGATCACTGAAAACCATGCAGCAGAGGCTGGAATCATCGTTAACAAGGCAGTTATATCAGGGACAACTGGAAACTGTGGCACAACAATCTTATTAACCTCTCTAAGATCAATCACAAATCTGTAAACAGGTGGCTGTGAAGGGTCCGTTCGTTTTAAGACAGGTAAAATCGGACTATTGCAAACGTTGCCTCTTGTCTCTTCAATTACACCCTTATTAATCAAGTCGCTGACAATGTCTAACAATGCTTTCTGGCCTTCATTAGAGATCTTGTACTGGGGAATACGTGGCAGTCTGACATTAGCCTTCAAAGTTACCACGTATGGCGGTATCTCCAAGAGGCCCACATCATTGGGACCAGTAGCCCAAAGGACATCCGGAAGGGATGACAATTCAGGCGGCATTGTATTTTTAGACAGGTACATCGGGGAAATAACTTTCCTGCCTAATGTAAGTTGTACTCCTGATGGTGAACAATACAGTGTAGCATGCAATCTATTTAACAAATCTAACCCTAGCAAATTTTCACCACAACCTGTTGTTAGGATCAGGGGTGCTTTCAGCTCGCAAGGTCCAATAGAAAGTGACATGGGACTAGAAATCGGGTTCCTAACTGGGGCACCAGAAAAACCTACTGAAACATTTATATCGCCAGACAAAGGTGCGCCAGGGAGTTTTGAATGCATGATTGAACTCTTTGCAGCACCAGTGTCTAGCAGAAAGGGCTCCGTTACATTTGCTGTAGTCACCTCAACATACGGTCCGCTCTGATCCACTGGCACTGAAACAACTCCCTCTCTCTGTCTACGGCTGTCCTAGTAATCATTATTTTCTGCATCGCCGTCCTCTGCATTATAATCATTATTGTAGTACTGAGCTGTATTACTAATCGCGTTGGCTTGCTGATCAAAGCTATTGATGGTATTTTGAGGCGGAAGAGGACGCGCGTTCTGGGGAACATTCCCATGCCCTCTGCCTCTAGGAGCTTGCTGACCACCCCTCCCTCTTGCGCCATACATATTGCCGTTACGCTGCATCAATTTAGGGCAACTATATTTAAAATGACCTTCCTCTTTGCAGTATGAACATTGGTTGGGACCTACAGGGACACGTGGTTGATAATACCCATTCATTTGCTGATTGTCTGAAATTGTTGGGTTTGGTGATAGACACCTTGGGGTTGCCTGTAATTATTCTGACCTTCACGTGGCGGATAGGCCTGCTGTAAAAGGACCTTTGTTTTTAGTTCTTTCGTTTTCTTTTCTGTTCTATCTTTTTCGTCTTTATCTCTGTTTTCATAATACTGTGCAGTAGCCAGTATTTGCGCTGAAGAAGAAACAGCCCAAGAACTTTCTGAATCTTTTAACTTTTTACACAGGTCAGGAAGTAAATTCTGCACAAATTTATCCACAAATAACCGTTGGCCACCCTCTGTACTCATATCTTGCCCACTGTGGTCAATAAACGTTTCTTCAAACCTGGTAAAGAAGTCTGACACTGTCTCATCTTTCTTCTGCTTGCATGCAGATAGCTTGTCCCAATTTACGCGCATCGCGGGCATTATTGTCTTCATATACGTGATGATTCTACCAGGGAGTTCTGCTATTAAAGGCTCTGGTTTCGGGCCACCAATCTGTCTAGCGTCAGCAGCGATGATGTTAGCCCATGTGTCCCCTAGTTCTGCAGCATGATCCATATTACGAATGGATCCCCACAAAGGCTGTGGAACCACATTCCCAAACAGCATATCTATATCAGCCAGATTCATTACACAGGATTCTGCAGTTTGTGACAACTCCTTATAATAACCGGTAGGGTTTTTACGGGGATCACACAATGTCTGCTTAAGTGCTAACACCTCAGATCTTTTCCATGGAACATGTACCCAAATACGCTGAAAATGTGCTAAGACAGGTGGATTAGCATTTGGTTCAGCAGGTCTCCAAACTGGGGGAACCTCACGCATCGGATATTGGCGTGCTTTTACCCTTTTTCCCACAGGGACATCAGGTTCAAACAACGACTGTTGACAATCATCATTCCTGAAGGATAATACAACCGCAACTGCTTTATCTACATCGCGATCCACAATGGTACCAGTTCCAAAATCAAATCTCACTCGACACAACTCCTGCGGGCTTGGGTCTTTACCACTATCATCCAATTCCTCACAGAGAATTTCGCACATTTTCTCAAAGACATACCTCTGTTTTGAGGCATCCCATTGATGGAAAACGTTGACAACTGATTCCACATCATATAGTGAAGGGAAAACAATCCATCTACGCGCCATGCGATCTATTACCTTTTTCTCATCGGCGTTAGGCAATTGACTGCGCAATTGCTTACGCTGTAAGCCAGGAGTCGCACCGGATGACTCAAAGAGAGGTGACATTAACGTAGTAACCACATTAGCTAAACGCTGTCGCGCTGAAGGAGAAGTTGAGGCGAAAACAGGGGGATAAACAGAGGGGAGAAAAGAGGATGCAGAAACAGGTACTGGAGTGGTGCAAGGAAGAGTGTCAGGGGAGGCAGCTGCTGAATTAGACAAAGTCGCAGGAAGCGCGGGGGCAGTTGGAAACACAACTGGCGGCCCTTGAGAGGGCTGCGCTATAGGGATAGGAGCCGGCTGCGAAGCAGCTGGCGGTAGCGGCAAGGCTTGCAGTATATTAACTGGAGGTGGCATATTCACAAGCTGGGGAGGCGCCGTGGCATTTTGAGCATACGGGGGTGGCGAACTCAACAAATGCGACATCAGGGGATCTTTCTCCTTTTCTTCTAACTCATTCTGTTTAGAGTGCGGTAAAGCTGGGTAACATTTGTCGATCCCTAACTTACGCTGTCTGTGCAATTGCTCATTCATCTGCTCCTCCTCATTGTCTTTGAATTGTACAGCTGCTTGCATTACTGTCATACCTTTTTCTCTCCTATTCTTTTTCGCTAGCTTAATTTCCTTCTGTTTGGCTTCCTTCCGCCATAAGCGGAAAGAATCGAACATCGCCGGCCGGGCTTTCTTTTTAAACAATTTAATTTCCAAATTATCTAAAATATCGGTATCGAAACTACCATTTTGGGGCCATTTTAAAACACCGTCTTTTCTGGTGTAGTGGATCCATACTTCGTTATATGTAATGGGGCCTACGCCATGTTTTACATAGAGCTCATAAGTTGGAGTTCCAACCGGAGGAACCGGACATGATTCCTCCAGCTGGAAATCTCTTCCACAACCCAAACAAAACAATCTACCAAATATTCTAGAACCAGGCATCTTCGCTCACTAGTCTAGATCCAAACGTCAAAGGATTATCGATTACGATAGTCTCGTGAATACACGAGTCCTCTGGCTTTGGCGTTTGCAAACTCCAAATTTCCAAATCAAAACGATCCCGAGGGATACCAAACAAATGGGAGACGCTCCACTTATACTTAACTGAATATTGATGATCAATGGCGTCACCAGAAGACTCTCTCGATTGTTTCGGTCTATCAAAACTCGTCAAGGGTCCAAAACAGGTCGATTAATCAGGGCAGCAGTCCTTCGTAGCCGTCGGGACGCGGAGAACCTCGCAGAAAAGACTTTCGGACCACGTCGACATGCAGGGGTCGATGAAGTGGCGGCCTTCCTCCGGAATTTCCACACGAAGCTCCTCACGAACCTCTGGCTTGGACTGGTACCGCTGAAATCGTCCTGAGTTGGGCGCCAAACTGAAGTACTGGGTATTTTAAACCCAGCGGTGCAGGGGCACACACCCTATGACTTCCGGGTTCTCCCTGTTCCAGACCTACAGAAACACAGAGTCTTCTGGGTGAAGTCAAAGATTCATTTATTGGCTGCAGACCAATTACAGGTATCCTAGAAGTACAACAGCGTGTATGTTCTCAGGAGACTGCTAAAAATCATAGAAACGGACTTCTTCTTAAATACACTTTTTCCTGCTTCAGGCATACATTCCTAGGTTTATGATACGGCAATATACAAGTGTACATTTCAAACGAAAGAGCAGAGTCATGATGACCATCCCTCATTCCAGTTAAGCCAGCCCACAATTATTTACACAGCAAGGTTCAGATCCCACATCAGATATCGATAGGCCCCAATAAAACACGGGCAGCTCCTGTTGATAGAAACAAGTCATAAAGCAGGAACAGTCAGGTGTGAAAGAGATTAGCCAGAGGCTTGTGGGATGAAAGGACTTTATGGCGTGTCAAGCCCTGATGCTAATCACAGGTGGCCGGAGGAAGGGGAGCTCGTGAGACCAGTTTGACCTGGGGCAGCAGAGCCAAGCTGCCCAGGTCACAGAAGAGTCATGGAAAGGCAAATGTGCTGTGAGGCCCGTATTTGCTTCATTATAGCCTATGTGAGGGCAATCACAAGATGGCCACCGCTTCCAAAATGGAACCCGCGTAGTGATGCAGAATAACGTGTACACAGTGTATTCATAGCTAGAACGGTATACAAAGCACTTGTACATACCGCATTAACCATTTGCGGTTCGCCAATACCAGGATAGACAGGGGTGGGGCCCTGTCCCCTACGCGGTCACAGAGATTAAAGTACGACAACACATTCTGGAACTGGAACGTAGGGGCCGGGAAGCCGATGGTGAGGCAGCTCACTGCCAACTCCCCGTAGCCCAACAGCTCTACGCCAGTGACCCTCTAGACGAAGCCAAACTGTACTGGCTTGCTACGAGCAGCCGCATATACCAGTGGGGTGACAAATCTAGCGCCCTATTGCATCGCCTGTGCCAACAGACGCTTCGACCGGCGACCCTCCCTGCAATCCGAGGACCATTGGATGAGGTGCTCACAGACGCAGCCTACATTGTGACCAGCTTTGCCGAATACTACACAAATCTTTTCGCCCCGTGGGAGACCCTATTGGCGGCCACCGTTGACCGTTTTTTGGCTGACTTGCCCCCACAGTCTCTGCCAGACTCAGTGCGCTATGACTTAGATGCCCCACTCACCGTAGAGGAGGTCCAAAGTGCCCTCGCAGAAATGCACCCAGGCAAGGCGCCGGGTCCCAATGGTTTTCCCTGTGAGTTTTATAAGAAATACTCATCCTAGCTCTCAGTATACTATTTGGCTACTCTACATACTGCCGCTGTGGACGGCCGTTTACTGGCAGATTGGCGCCATGCCAAGATACTAGTCTTCCCTAAGCCGGGCAGGCCCCCAGAGCTGAACGCGTCATATAGACCTATTTTGTTACTTAATATCGAGGCCAAACTCCTGGCCATAATATTTGCCAATCGGATAGTCCCACATATCACTACCCTGGTCCATTCTGATCAGGCCGGCTTTATGCCCGACTGCGCCACCCATCACACATTTTGTCGTGTGCATAATGCGATTGCCGCTGTTGACCGACTGCAGGAACCTGCTGCGCTCCTTCTCGCAGACATGGACAAGGGGGTGCTGTGCGGGTCACGCTACGAACGTGCTATCAATCCACGTTCTGTTAGGGCCTTGCGACTCCAGATATTCAGTCGTATCACGCAGCATCACATCTCTGTATCCTTAACGATTGGTGGTATGGGGATCGCCGTGACCCTGCCTGAACACTGGCTGATGGGCTCTAAATAGCTACACTTGATTCTACATGCCAACATGATTCTCAAGTCGCTGCCACCTGCGGGTCCGGGTCGGACCGTCTTTGTGACTTTGCGGCAGACCCTTCGCAGGGTCGGTGGTGGGGCAAACTTACAAAGGAAACCAAACTTTGGCGCAATGGCCTTTTACCTCAATTGCTTGACCTCTCCGGGTTTTTAGGCTGGGATGCCATTGGCATCTGAATGATTGGGGCTATTCTCCAAGGTCAGACCCTTAAATCCTTTCAACAATTACAATCCGACTTCGAAATGCCCAGATCCCAATTTTATAATTATCTCCAATTTCGCCACGCGCTATCTCCTTATCTTGCGCGACAAGACACTATCCCCGATTTCAATCCCATTGAGGCCAAAGTGTTTATGGGTGCGATAGGCACACACAAAATCACAGCGCTATATCGCACCCTGGTCACTAATATCCACAAGACACTACACAAGACTAGAGATGCCTGGCAGGAGGACCGCTCGATGAAGTTGACTGGGTGGAGGCTCTCGAATCCCCGCGGGGTGCGGCTATCGCGGCGCGCATACGCTTTGTACAATTTCAATACCTCCACAGGGTCTACTTTACACGTCACAGACTCTGGCAGGCAGGCATGATTGACTCCCCCATGTGCCTGCGCTGCGGGCAAGCGGAAGGTACTTTCCTTCACACTATATGGGACTGCACCACCCTATCGCGGTTATGGCGCAGAGTATTGACTTGCCTCTCTGAGGTCTTGGGGTGGGATGTTCCCCATTGTCCGTGCCTATCCATGCGTCATATTACCGATGGGATCGGAGGTAATAGGTACTAAAGGCATCTGTTGTTCCTGGGGCTCACCTTAGCGAAACGTGATATTGCAAGTGCTTGGAAGGTGGCTCTCTCATCCTCTGTTGGGGCATGGAAGAGAGGCCTTGATTTCTCCATGGGGCTGGAACTTCCGATTTTCAAAACGCGAGGATGTCCCCAGAAACATCCCAAAATATGGAAGCGAGGGGCGGCCAATCGAGGTATATATCTTGAGCCTCTCCCTCCAGCCCCCTGCGCAGAAGATTTGCCGTAAGGATCAGTAACTGGGTATGCGCATTTTGATTCATTGCTCATACATTGATACGTTGAGATCGGAGTCACTACCACAAATTACTTAGATGTACACTGTGACACTGTTGTTCATGGTTTATAAAGTTTTCTTTTGTTTGATTCGGACACGTATCTTTTATTCTTCATCGAACTTATTGTAAAACGTTGACATCTTTATCAATGCCATTTTATGTATGTGATGTACTGCCCTGGCCGTTCTTGGACTCATATTGCCTGTCAACAATAAAATTTGTTGAGAAAAGAAAAAAGAACGGAATGATCGATGAAAGAATGAATAGTCTGTGGGCACCACCCGCCACAATGCTGGGAATGGAGGATGCCACCGCCACGGTGGCATCCTAATTGCAGGTGCGGGACCGCCGCACCACTGGCGGCCGGTCCCAACAGCGCTATGGTAGGGGGAGGACTAAAGTCCGCCCCCATCCTAATCGTTCCCAATATGTTGAAAACAACACATTTTTTAGATGGTCTCAAAGGGAAATATTCATTTATTTAGTGGTGGCAATCCTAGTCATCAGAAGGAGGATTGGAGCAGTGTAATCTAGACTTCACCCTCTACATATATCGTATTCAAATGTTACAATATAGAATCTGTAGATTTAAGGTGTGCCTTAACTCATTAACTCGTGTGTGTCACTTATATGCATCATCATTGCTGTGTACATTTACAATTCACATGTAGTGTATTGGAGTGAATAAATAACTAATGTATTTGTATTTATTGAATATTCAAGTTATAATGAAAACAGCTCATTTACCTATGGTCAATAATGTTATAACGTGCCTCCATTTTGATTCTCTAACTAATTTAGTCGAGTAGAATACATTTTAAATTGTTAGTATGCTGTTTCTATCTTTCTTTGCAGGTGCTTTATTAAGTCCCTCATTAGCTAAAGAAAGACTCATTATTTTGTACTAGACTGATAGTGAAAAGTTGCCACTAGATGTGGCAAAAGGACGATGAAAGGAGTCCCCTATACCTGGCGTACTATGAAAATGCAGCTCTCAAGGACGAGCAGATGTGTACCCAAATTGTATTGGAATGGGAGCTTAGAGGATACCTGTCTATCTGCAAATGCCGCCAGGGGATTGGCTCTGGGCTATGGAAATGAGATATGGATGCTCTGGGACCTTTGATTGTGTTTTAATTGGTGTTCCATAGTAGTTAGGGGAGAGACCTCTTTCTGACTTAGAAGAGAGCAAATCGCTCAATTTTTCTGATTTTCTTTGAGTTTTGAAGCTTCATGCTAAACACTGTTTTCGTTTCCTCTGAGCTTCAACTGAGGTTCAGATGATCCTGACACTTTCCTCGTTTCTCCTGTTGAAATCCCCTTTGCACTTTCATTGCTTACTTTAGCTAGGGTTAGTTTCTTTATGGGACACTCGGTTTGAATGTTTTGCATTCTTTACAAATTGATTATTTGCATTCTATACTTCATAATACTTAAATTCAGAGTGCTTGAGCGCCCTAACATTTTTCCTGTAATGAGATATTTATTTACTCATTGCCAATTTTGCTGATTGCTATAAATAATTTTAAAATCAACCTTTATGGTTGCATACCAATCTCTCCGTTGTTATTGTGGACCTGCACTAGCTTAATTGAAATACAAATGAATTCTAAATGTTAGCTCTCCCTCCATTCTTCAAGTCGACTACCAATGGTCCATACGACCACTGGGGGAATCTGTTTGATGACTATACCAAGAGAAGAGGATTAAAAATCCCCACTCCACTACTGAAAAAACTGAATGAGAAGGCATCTTGAAAAAGGCAAATATATTCAGTTTAAACCGCTGAAACATGACACATGTATATTGTCAGTATTCACTATTAACCAGTCAGTCAATGCGGTTGTAATGAATGTACTGTAGATCTGATGTATGGAATAGAAGTTAGGAACTCATAATTTTTAATTGTGTAAGTGAAAAACACTGATGAATGGCTGTGCTGGAGAGAGAAAATTAAATCAAGTTTCATGTGCTTTATGGAATAGAAAAGCTAATTTAAATATCCTGTAGAGTTGTATAAATATCGATTATAAAACATAATTCAAGGTTGCCACTACTTCTTAGCAGTATGCAATGCCTAATCCACTAATTGAACTATTTTTGAGAGAGAATAATGAACTAGAGCTAGACGCTGGGAAAGGAGGCTCCTCGGCTGAGATGACAATAAAAGACGCTAGATATGTCGAGGCACAAACTGAACCAAATTATTCGCCAGAACTTTCCTGAGTCCTATATAAATAATTTAGGAGCGCTGTGATCAGGCCAAGCATACTGAAGGGCCAATCAATCACATGTTGTTATGTAGGAAATAATGCTCTTTTGAACCCTGTCCAGTAATTTGGTGTCATCTGACTTGATAACCATGTGCTGGTCCTATAATAATATTGAGGTAAATGAATAGGCAACAAAGCAGCATCATGTCTCATATATGAGACTAGAAATGCAATCAAGGGCTGAGCATCCATTAAGCCTTTTGGGCAGTATAATGCATTCAAATGCAATTGGAGGGGAACACCTGCTCAATAGGCATTTACATATTATATTTGTGCCTCCGAGCGCCTTTGGCGTTACTGAAGGGGATGCACACATTTGTGAGGCCTCTTCCATAAGTGCATTGTGTAGACACAGTGTTAGCACATAGCAGAATGGGATCTCTTGCATTTTCAAGGGGTCTGACCCCAGGCAAATAAGGGAACGCCTTCGCCAGTACTTATGTGCCATATTACAGAAGAAGTAGTATGGGCAATGAGGCCCTTAAGGTATATTCTAACAAGTGCGACACCCAAGTGGAGGAGTAATTAGAACCCACTCCAAGGGCACTTCTTAGGAGCAAGCATGGAGTGTGGCAGGGTCCTCCCCATACATGAGGTTGCAAGCAGCAGTCACAGATACAGCCCCCACCCCCAAATAGTATCCCATCAAAGGCAGGGGATGACCCTGCATTCTAACTGCCCCAAATTAAGAAAGCAGCAAGACGGGCCAATGCAGGTAGGAATGGCGCAGCATAGGTATCCACCGTCAGACCTCCAAAATAGGCATTACTGGAGGGGTTAATCAGTGGAGTCAAGGGCCTAAAACCAGTCAGTTGTAGTTTGTAAGGAGGCAGTATTAAAGGATTTTTCTACTTTTCCATTGAGGTGTTGAGGAGCCAGTCCAAATCCACCATGAAACCAGGGGACGGGGGTATGATGCCCTGGTAGGAAAAGCGGCATAGAATTGATTTATTATTATTCCCCTTGATAGTACCACAGGCCGGTTACATAAAACATTTGGAACCAACTCGCAGGGCTCTACTATTAATTACCTGATAGTCTACTCATCACTCAAAGTTCTTTTTAGAGATATACAAACATACCCTCTGCACTTTAGTGAACACAAGGCATTAGTGTGTAAATTGAAATGGAAAAAAACACACGTTAAGGATACTTTTTGTATTCCAAAGCCATTAGGGAAAAAAATGGGATATCTCTGATATGGACTAACATTGACGATGAAAAAGTGGTTCCTTTGGTGGTCAATAGTATATATTCTGAAATAATGATCTGCCTTAACTTAGACTCTCCCAAAACAAACGTGGTGGCAGCTTTTGAGCTAATCATGAAGGATGTGAAATCAAATCTTGCATGTAATGCCCCTAGCCGTAATTCTTTTAGACGAGGCTGGTTTGATTCAACCTGTACCAAAACGTTAACTAAACTCCATAAAGCCCTTCATTCAAACCCTAGGGAACAGCCAATGGTTAGCTCCATTCGTAAACAATATAAAGAGGCCAGAAAGTATTGACAGAAAGTATTAAAAGAAGAGGCCTAGCATCGTCTCGAACAGGCTGCCATCAAAAACAATTCAAAAGATTTTTGGGCGGTAATCAACTCTCAGTTTTTGGCAAATAATTTAGATCCTACCCTTGAGACTCATGTGGATGAAGATACTTGGGTAGAAAATTTTCAAAAAATGTTGGTCTTATTTCTGGCGAGCTGGAATCTTATTTGAAAGATCCCTTAATAATTTCAAACACCTTATTATTCTTTGAAGAACCCGAGGTCAGAAACGCGCTAGAGAAGTGTAATAGGAACCAGGCTCCTGGACGGGATGGTGAGCCTATTGAAATCTTTTTTGATAAAATGGACCTGTGGGGATCTTTTTTAACTAATGTTTTTAATGCAATAGCTAGAAGGGGGCCACCAGAATCCTGGTCAAATTGATTAGAGTTCCAATATATAAAAAAGGTGATCGACTAATCCCTAAGAATTACAGACCTATTTCTCTGATGGAGGACATAGCTAAATTAATGGGACATGTCCTATTGAATAGATTAGAGTAATAGGCCAGTCAGAGAAATATTTTGATCCCTGGGCAATATGGTTTCAAGAAACACAAAGGTACTATGGATCAATGTTTAAATCTACATTTGCTTATTAAATACACTGTAGCCAACAGGGGATCCCTCTATATGGTCTTTATGGATCTGTCAGCATCCTGTGTTTCCCACCCTCAACTGTGGCTTATTATGGAAGAGATGGGCATTGATAAAACCACTATCTCCTTCATAAGACAGTTGTATGAACAGGCCACGGCTTGCATACGATATGGAAATAAAGGAGAATGTGCTAGGTGGTTCAAGTTTGAAAGAGGGGTTATAGAAGGATGCATCCTTGCCACTTTTTTATTCTCTTTATATACCAATGGGGTGGAGGCGCCCTTGCTTGCTTCAACTCTCGATGTCCCCATGATAAAACAGACCCATATTATCATACTTCTTTATGTGGATGACTCAGTCCTAATTGCCCGGATGGGCATGGCACAGCAGAAACTGATAACGGAGTATGTGTCGTTTATGGAATTCCTGGACCTTCGTGTAAATGAAGCGAACTCCTTTGGGGTAGTGGCTGGCAAACGGGCAAAGAAAATTCCGGTCTTTCATATGAATGGGTGCAAAATTGAACAAGCAGAAATTTTTTCGTATTTGGGAATACTGTTTAATAAAACCATCTTGTGGAACCATATGGTTGCTAATAGAAGCTTGTTTTTAGAGACAAGTATTAATGCAATTTTCACTTTTATTAAAAACTGGGTTCCAAACCATTGGATGCTATCAAAAAGATAAATAGGGCCAAAGCTATTTCTGTGGCAACATATGGAGCAGGAGTATGGGGATACACAAATTCTGAGTCTGTTCAATCGATAGAAGATACCTTTTTGAAAAACCCAGTAGCCCTCCCCAGAAGTTGTTGCTCTTTTAATTGCCACTGTGAGCTAGAAGTACCTTATATAACTGACCAGGTCCGCCTAGCAGCAATATTGCTGTGGCATTCTATATGGAGAAGGGAATCATTACACTTAACTCAAAATATCATTAAGGTTGTCTTTTATAATGCTCATAAAATGCCATGGATCTCATACGTTCAACGTACTTTTACTACTCCAGGCCTGCAACAGCTTTTTGAGATACCATCTACATGTGGGCCAATGTCCAAAAACCTAATTAAAAAACAATTTTTATATAAAATGGAAAGAGTAAGATATGATTGTAATAGCAAAAAAAGAACGGTTTTAACCTATTTCAACGTACCTGTTATCCCAGAAGGAACAGCGTCCTATCTGTCATTTGTAACAAATTCTCAGCATCGATTTGTACTGATAAGATTGACACTAAATGTTATCCCCTGTATGCTTTGCTATCCTTCTGGTATCTACTCGCAGCAAGCTTTACCTCCTTGCCATTGTGATGGAGTTTCAACTCAAACTGATCTCAATTTTCTGTTTTTGTGTAAACACTATGCAATTTATCCAAAAAAATGATGTGCAAATATAATATTAGGCAATGCCGAGCAGCGTTCTACTTTTTGCAAATGTTACATGATCATTCTATTTGTTTTTCAGTAGTATCTTCTCTATGTCTAGCGATAAAGGCAAGAAGGCTTATGAAGTAACGATGAAATAGCTATTTTTAAACATCTGTTTTTATCTGACTTATTTTATTACCTCGTGTGTATATTTTTTTGAAAACTGTGTTTTGTGCTTTTATTATCTATGTGTGTTTTAGATCAAATAGAGTATTTTGATTTTATTCATAAACTGTCAAAGTACTGTGTCTTACTGTAGGATCAGCATGCATCTGATTCCAATAAAAGCATGACACCGGTAATTGGAAAACCTTGCTATCTATAGCAGAACCTCGTGAGAAAGGGATAAGAAAGGAGACAGAAAGAAATAAAGCCGGTGGTGGAGAAAGACAGAGGACGTTTGTGTTATAGCTGATCTGGTATGGCTCATTTGAAAAAGAAAGATATAGAGAGTCTTAGTTTCTTTGCTAGTATCAGGTATGTATCGTAAGAACATAAAACACAGAGAGGCATGTTTACCCATGAAAAGAACAATCTGGCACATGCATCAAACAAAAATCTCCGAGCAAAAATACCGAATCACTAAAATCTCCCGTTAGCGAGTGACAAACAACGAATTCCAATTCATCAACACCAATAGCGAAAAAATAAAGAAACGCTAAAATATTCCCCGTAAAAATAAAGAATCGCTAAAAAACCCAGTGAAAAAAAAGAATCGCAAATTAAAGAATCGGCAATACCGAAAATACAAATGGCGCCTGACATTAGCGATTAGCAAATAATGAATCGCAAAACAATGCATCAAAACTCGCAAATACCGATAATCTCCAAAATCGGTATTTAGCATGAGCAGATTAAGGGGAATCAGAACCAGGAGGTAAAGTTGCAGAAAAAAAAAAAGCACAAGTGTACCACAGATGTAATCAATCCGAAAGCCATAAAAATTGGGCCTGGAGACCCCGTTTCCTTTCACAAAATGGCAGCCCTCTACGTGCTTGCAAGGAGGATAAGAATAAATGCAGCAGCACAGCGCAGAGGGTATTCAGAGTGCGCATTACATTGCTGGGCCAAAATGAGGATGAAGTATATGACAAGTACCGTCTCAATCATGCAATGATAATGTGCCTAATTGCTGACCTGGAACCACTACTGCAGCACCAGACACGTAGGACCAATGCCATTCCTGCGCACGTCCAGGTCCTATACAGCCTGCACCTACTGGCGTCTGGAAGTTTCCAGGGGGTCATAGCGGTAGCGGGAGGCGTATCACAAAGCGCACTTTCACGCTTCTTCCGTAAATTCATTGATGCCATGCTGACAATGATACATACCCACATCAGCTTCCCCACAACCCCACAGCAGATGGACCACACCAAACAGGAATTCTACCAGGTGGCCCAATTCCCCCATGTCATAGGATGCATTGACTGCACGCATGTCCCCATCTGTCCCCCCTCAGCCAATGAGTACATCTTCTGTAACAGGAAGTCCTATCACTCCATCAACGTGCAGGTCGTGTGCGTTGACAAGCACATCATCACGGACTTAGTGGCACAATTTCCAGGGAGCACACACGACTCCTATATATTCAGACACAGTGGCATCCACAGGCGTCTGCTCAATGGAGAATTCGGAGAGGGACTCCTGCTTGGTACGTACTCATACCTATTCATAACATCTGTATCACACATTTATCATCATTACTGCCGCTAAGCCTTTGCTTCCCCCTGTAGGTGACAGTGCATACGCCCTGCGGGAATATATCCTCACCCCCTACATCAACCCAGCTACACCACAGGAGCAACGCTACAGCACGGCTCATATTAGCACAAGAAATATGATTGAGAGGACATTCGGGATCCTGAAGAGTCGCTTCCGAATCTTACATAAGACTGGTGGTGCTTTGCAATATAAACCAGACACCTGCTGCAGAATTGTAGCAGTATGTGCCATGCTGCACAACATTGCAACCAGAAGGGGGATACCCATAGAGGTGGACAGAAATGACAACTATCGGGATGATCATCCACCCGCACAACACCGACAGTCACACGTTCCAAACACAGCTGAAGGTCAAAGGAGGCGGACATACATCACACAACATCATTTCAGAGCCAGGTAAGAATGAGCCATGACGATATATGTAGGAGTGCTACTGTTTACTTCACATGAGCACTTATGAAAGTAATGTAACATTACTATGCAAATTACAGTTCCCCCAAACATTGTGGCAAAAAACATGACCGTTGGCATCACGGGAGTGCCAAGGCAAAATTAAAGTGGCCCATGGTTACCCCACCATGGTCAGGGATGCAGGACTGAATGTCTAGTGGCACTTCCCACGAACCCCCAGCCTCCTATGGCGTGTCTCCTCCACCTCACCACACTGTGTCTCTGTGTCTGTGGAGCAGCGCAAACTGCGCCTCCTGGTGCAGGTCTCCAGCACCGACACGCTGCTCATACTGGATGCGGTCTCACTGCCCTCCTCCCCTCCCAAGTTGCTGCCACTGAATGTCACTGACTGCAAGTGTTCCACTGCAGTGGTCACCTGGCCTAAGGCCTTCACCACATCCCCACAGTAATGGCCGAGGTCCACCTGCAGTGACACGGAGCGGCGGGACAAAACTGCAGTGCTATTGCAGAGCTTTGTGATGGCCCTGGTCGATGCAGTGGTACGGAGCAAGTTCTGCCTATGCCTCCGGCGCTCGCTGTGTTGTCCTGCTCGGATGGCACGGGTGAGCTCCTGGAGGTTCTGACTTATGTTCCGATTGCCCTCCGCCACAACTGTGGTCATGTGCCGCACAGCGTCTGTTAGAGTGCACATGTGTTTGGCGAGTTTTGAAATATTGAGGTTCATTGTCCCCATGTGTCTCCCCTGCAGGCGCTGAACACGCAGCATCTGGGCCTCGACACCACCATAGATGTTCCTTGGCTGGTCGCCTCCCTCGGCAGTACTGTGCATGGACCTGCGCCGCTGTGTGACTCTGCCACGTGCTGGTGGTGGGGCTGGCGGTGTGACACGTGTCTGACTGTGGCCACTTGTGGGTGCTGGACTCGGGTCTGCATCCATCACCTGCAGGGAGGGGACATGTGCCCTGCGTCTTGGTGGTATTGTCGCTGGTGGTGGTGGTGGTATTGTCGCTGGTGGTGGTGGTATTGCTGCCGGTGGTGGTGGGGATTGACCTTCCTGCGGAGTGTCGCCATCGGTATCTGCCGGTGTCTCGGAGATGATGAGGCGCTCACTGTCATCAGAATCCCCAGGAGATGCATCTGTGTGTGAAACAGTGCATTGTTAGTTTATTTTGTGACTACATCTGTTTGTCATTCTGCATTTATTTCCTACAATGAATTACATGATTTGACACTCTGTTGGCCCTGTACTGCTGATCAAATTTATTGTGCATTGGTGACTATACATGCACACTTGGCTGACATGACTACGACTCCCATGATGCAATACTAATGTGAGGGCATATGTGTTATGTACTTCTCCCTGCACACTGTGATTGACCTGGGGGGATGGGGATGGGTATACAATACGCAGCGTATGGGCGCAGGCATGCATCTTACCTTGTTCTGTGGTAGCTGCGCCGGAGGTGTCCATCGGGGTTACTCCGACGACTGCCTCTGGCTCAATGGTCCCCTCAACGAGCTCCTCCAGGGCAGTGTTGGCAGGTACTATGGATGGCCCCCCTCCTGTGCCAGCTGCCTCCTTGACCCTTTCGGCAATGCGTTCCTTTGCCCTCTTCCTGAGGTCATACCACCTCTTCTTTAGGTCGTCGATGCTGCGGTGCGTCACTCCGACAGCATTCACCCTCTCCCTGATGCGAAGCCAAATCTTCCACTTCTCATCTTTGGGCACCTTGAGTGACAGCTTCCCAAACAGCTTGTCATGCTTGCTGCTCACCCCCTCGATCAAGTGCTCAAGTTCCCTGTCAGAGAACTTTCTCTTCCTCTTTCTGGGCGTGTCTGAAGTGGCAGGTGCATCCTTGTCCATCCTGTATGAAGGTAGGGTGGATGGGTTCAGAGGGTGAAGTCTCCTGCCTCAGCCTGTATGCTCTGCCTCCTCCTGTGAGTTCCTCGGGGCAGTGAATGAGGGATGGCTGGTTGACTTCCTGGTTGTGATGTCATCAGCCCGCTTCTTGTGCGACCTGTTTTTTGCGAATTCGCTAATTCCGAACTCGCTAATTCCGAACTCGCTAATACCGAATTCGGTAATATCGATTTCGGTAATTGCTAATCTTTATTTTAAAGAATCGCTATTGAGTTTTCGGTATATATTAGCGATTTTTAAGGAAACGCTAAAATATACCGAATCTGTTCATGCATTCCGGAATGCGATTCCTTATTAGCGATTCTTTATTTCTCGCTATTAAGGAATCGCTTTTCAGAATGTTGATGCATGTGCACCAATATGCGCCATTTCCAAAATATGCTGAACTCACCGCAACACACTGTAGACTCATTAGGGGAAAGAATGCAAGTTACACTCACTGGCGTGGTTCCCGGTAGAAGAACAATGCATACCATGGCTGTATGCTCCGATCTCACTGCACATCTAAACTCATAAAAGGAGAAGTAATGGACCTCATACGAGTGTCTAGTAATCTGAATTAGCTTGGTTTACATGAATGGTTCCTTGAAGCTTGTTCTAAGGCAAAGCTTTTATCATCTCAAGATCTTGGCATCCAGGCACCTTTCTTGGGGTTTCAGTGATCTGTCAGGGTACACCAGCACGGATGAGGGCAATATAACTGCTATTAAGAAGTAGCCTTCTCCAACTGCGAGGACATCCGTAGACTTCACCGGATTCGTTAACTTTTACAGACATTTCTGGTGCCTTTTCATCTGTCATGGCTCCTGTAGTAGCTTTGGCTTTCAGACTTGCCAGGTTCGTTTGGGGATCTGATCAAGGTGGAACCTTTTCGACTATGACAAAAGACTTCACTTATCCTACACTTCAGTAGCTAATGTGGTGTTTCACCCTTAGAGGAGGAGGAATGTACAGACAGTGTCAGGGATGGCTTCCAGAGAGAGCAACATCCACGTGCAGGGACAAGCTTAGGGGTCTGGCTCTTAAATTGCGCCAAGGGCAGAGAGATTTGATCTGCCTACTATGATAGGAGTGGGATCCGCAGTGACTGCGCGGCATCACGCAGACATAATTGTACATTTGACAGGAGGGCCGTGGCGCACACAGTTGAGAATTAATTACTAGCCCTTAGTCGGAGTAAGAGGGACTGAACACCGTTTAACAAGCTCAAAATGGAATTATTAGGGGCAGAAAAAACACAGCTACAGTTTACAATGAGGGCTTGAAAGATAACTCCATGAGCAAGGGAAATGTGGAAATCTGATACAGGTTGCAAAGATACTTTGAAAGGCTGATGTCAGGAGGTTGCAAGAGTTTCAATGAAGTTAAAAGATCAGTTCAAAGACTGGTTTGCACAGATTCTAACGGCCAAACACAATGGATAGAATCATTAGGTACCTGCTTGAAACTGACGGTGAGAAAACGTAAATGAAGACATATTTTTCAAGACTCACTCTGAGGTTTGAAAGGGCAAAGGAAATTACAGTCGGGCAGATATGCAGAATAAATGATCAACTCAGCAAAGACAAACAGGAAGAAAGGTGAGTCAGCAAGATGGATACTGGGTGGCAAATGTCCAAAAATGGAAAGGAAAAGCGATTACTTGACTGCAGTGGGCGTCAATCCCTAGAGCCAGGCACATAGTACTCCATTTAAAGAGTGAGTAGCTAACACCTTACAGTGGGTGATTCTTGTCCATTAATATGTGCTCAATTTTGCATAAGTGGCAGGAAAATACTAATGTACACACTATGATGAACCATGAGGCCTGCATATGCACAGTCACTACCTATTCATTCTATTCTAGTGAAAGCCAAACAGAATTTCTATGCTGTTGATGTACCCATCTGTTGTTCGGAGCCTTGGCAAACATGGCACGTTTGCAGGTGACATATTTGATCAGTCTTGTGGAACTTTTACCATTCAATTTGCTAGATGAAACACAACATAAGATAACTATAGGCATGCCAGAGATGTCTGAGAACATCCCGGAGACCAACTGAACAATTATGCAGTTGGCTTGACATGTAAATGCTGTTGGTCCCCTTTGTAAAATATGACATGAAAGGATACGAGTTAGAAATCTGTACTTACAAATTTATTAGCCATCACATTGTAGCCATTTAGAAAACAAGGTTTGTTTTGTGTGACCAACGCATTGAATTTCCAGGATTCTTCAGTGAAAAGGGGGTTGAAAACCTACTCCCACATTGTGACTATAACTACAAAACAGATTTGATTCTAAACCCTGGTCACTGTCCCTTGGAATCAAATGTACACATTAATGGAGGACAGACAATCATTAAATAAAGCATACAATAGATGCTTCATAAGGCCATCTGAGTCACTAACTTTCCAAGGAAGAATGAGACGCTTATTGCATTCATCGATTTTCAAGCTATAAATAAAATTACCATCAAGATGAGAAGTTAGCTCCTCATTCGTAAGGGGGAGGGAGCACACTGCCTCTCATCCCAGCAAAGTTCACCTCATTGTATTCTGGTAAATGCAGTATGCTTATTCCAATGTTGCTGTAGTTTTCAACAAAGCTGGTGCAGGTAGTGCTGTTATCTCTAGACACGTGTTTTGGGGTTTAGCCCTACACCAGTAGAGATCAGAAGTAGTAGAGAGCAGAGAAAATGTATCTGGGGTTGCTGAAATGCTGCCAAGGCTTTACAGGTCACAGTACCACTCCACAGGCACACAGGAGCAACCCTGTCAGCTCGTCAGCTCGTTGGCTCAAGGGAGCTTTTAAACACAAGGGGGAAGGGAGCACACTGTCTTTCATCCCAGCACTGTTCACTCCAAGCATTCTAGTAAATGCAGTATGCTTACTTCAAAGTTGCTGTGAGCTGACAAGCTTTTGGAGATGCACCTGTGAGCCTGCGAGATGTACTGATGCCTGAGAGGACCGTGGCAGGATTCTCAGCAACCCATGATATAATTTGTTTTTTATCTCTACTGATGAAGGATAATATCCAGAAACACATGTCTAGAGATGAACAGCACTATCTGCTTCAACTTTGGTGAAATCTACTACAAATATTCAAGTAAGCGCTAATTGTGAACTGCATTCACCATAATGCACAGGGAAAAACTGTGCTGAGGTGTAAGGCAATCTTCTCCCATCGCCCTTCAGCTCCTTGTTCGTGTTCTTCTTAAAATGGAGCTCTGTAATACATGCAGGGAGGGTGTTTTTAGAACAAAGTTACTTATCTATGGTCACTTATCTATTACTGTTGGGTCATAATATTTGGGTAATGAAACACCACAGCCGCGTTCCAATAGGCTAAGTATTATGAAAATACTCAAACCAGTTTGTGGAAGTTTCCCTGGAAGACATGCTGACATTTCCCACCTCACCAATAAGCATGTGCATGCAGTCCTTACAAAAGTTCGAAATATTTTCACCAAATTGGAGAACAGTGAATCCCGTGTGAGGAAAAGTGAGTTCCTAAGATTCGTAATTCCAGTAGGTCTAACAAAGGAACATAAGGAGAACAAGCAGTCCTGAACTAACTAATGCCCACCTGTCCTCGTGCCAGGCATTACATTTCTGAAAGGAAAATTTACTTCCAGTAAAATCCTCAGTGCGGATCCTTAACAACCATTCCAAGTGGGTATTTTCAATCTTGTAAATTGGGTAGTGTGACCCAAAGACATGGATGCACTGGATACATTCATATTATTAAACTCCTTTCTTCAAAATGTCCAGCTTGACGATAGCATCAAGGTCAAGTCATTGTTTTCTATAAAAGCAGCCATACATGAGTGAAGGAGCTCCTCGCTGCTCCAGTGATCACTGCTCTTTACTGGCTACCAATATCAGGAAGAATTGATTTCAAATTATGTTGCCATGGTAAACGGCGTTTACTTAGCATGCGTTACTTCGCATGCCATTACTACGCGGACGTTAGTACGCACGCGTTGTCACTTAGAAAAGCTTTACTACGCAAGTCGGAACAGCGTCTTGCGTTAGGGGGGGGAAGGTGTTGGATTTAAAATCCAACACCTTCCCTAGTGACCGCATAGACTGGAGTTGGAATAGTAAATTATACTATTCCAACTTCCAGCACCCCCTACTGCAATTCGTTGTTCCGAATTGCGTAGGAAAGGAATGCGAACTAAAAACGCGGTCGTACTAACGACCGCGTAGTAATGGCATGCGTACTAAACGCATGCGAAGTAACGTCGTATATTCTGTTGCCATACCTATAAAGCCATCAACTGACTGAGACAACCCCTAAACCTATCCGAATTGCTCACCATTTTGGGCAACCAAATAAGATTCAGAATCAAAACTTCCTGAAGCTTCATGAACCAGGGGCCAAATGAGCGAACCTTTTTCTGAAGGTCCAATTTTCAGAATTCGGCAGTTTGCAACTGTAAAATGTCTTTCTGTTATGTGTGAAACCCAAACTGCAATTCTGTAACACATTACTGAATGGCAATTTAGGTTTGTGACCAAATACTTAATTGGTATTTGGAAGGGGCGTGTTTAGGGCGTCCCTTCCAAATACCGATTCGGAATGGGATGTATTAACGGTTGCAGCGAAAATCCGATTGCAAAACATTAATATTTTACTGAAGACTCAAATGTAGTGGTAGGTGTTTTGGAAACTTCCATATGGGACCCTTTACTGTTTGAGAATGCTGCAAAAATATTTTTTAAGAGTAGTCAGTGGTCCACGGAACCACTGCCTGCACTTAAAAACGGTAACTTAACATTTTCAGTTTATTTCCACCTCATTTTCCTTAAAGGAAAACAGGTTGTACTCCCAAAAAATTGCTTTGTTTAAAAGCAATCACAGACATGGGGATTTTCTGTCCTCAGCAGGCCACCATCCCTATAAGGGCTGCGATTCATTGTTGGTTGCAATTTGCGACATACCTCATTAATATTCATGAGGTAGGTCAAATTGCGACCCACTGCAAATCGGATTTTTGCAAACTGACCTATTAGAACATAGGTCACTTCGCAAAAACAGAATGATTAAGTTAACTTTGGTGCGCAATTCACAACCAGTTTTACCAAATCCACTCTTAAGACATCTGTCCCCTAGAAACAAAACATTTTTTGCCCAGAAACGCTTTCACTGATGCCGCATCAACCTTATGCATCTCTTCCTATCAATATAAGAACAAACCCCAGACTTCTCTAGTTTAGTAAATACCTAAAAACTCACCTCTCTTGAACATATGTCTGATGCATTCTTCCAAATCAGTTAACAGTCTGCCTGCCTCAATGCATTTTCTGTTGCCATTCTTTCTACTGAAACACGTTTCTCTATGTGCAATTATTAGCTTCTATGCTCTTGCCAATCTGAACAATACAATTCATCTCTGATGTGAGCTCAAATGAGTTCTCTGTAAAGCACTCCTAAAATTCTGTAGTGCAGAAGCTCTATATAGAAATTATTAAACAAATAAATTTTTTTTAAAGTATATGTTCGTGCTACCCATACACTGACTGTTTGAGACTGACTGCTGAGACCTGCAATGACCGAAGGCAGCAGGTTTCGAGCACTCGTCATTTAAGATACCCATTGTATTCGTTTTTCACATTACGAATTTCCAATCATTTCATCCAGGTAAGAAAATGGGAAGGCATATGCCTTATTACATGCACCAGACTGTATTCAGGAGCTAGTATAAACAGACTTCCTAGTCGGTCAGCACCACATTTGGTATTTAAAATGCAAAAAGATGCAGAACACGGCTTTAGGGGACAGGTACTCTCCGTTTGAACTCCAGCTATTTAAGTAGCAAGTACCAATGCATACAACACATAATAAGTTTCCATATGTAAGGACATATGGACATCTCTACACCTTCCACCCCTTCCATGCAAAGAACCACCGTCAAAGGCCATTGAGCAGTGTCACAGTTCTGTATGAGGAGAGCATGAAGGCATGACTTAGATAGTGGTCTTAGTAGAAACAATTCCGGTGGCCAGTCTTACAGACTGATGTTCCTTGTTATAGTCAGCCCTGCATGCATATCTTTGCAGTAAGGCAGATAAGCAGCCCATACTCACTAGATGCTTACGACCTTTATCGATGCCACTGTATCCATATCATATTATTGCTCTAGGATTTGTAGCAGGCCTAGTCAACAATCTAGCGGGGACACTATTCTAGACACTATAGCTGCCCTAATTAATCTGGGACACTTCATTGTACACAAAGGCATTTCTCTGGCACCTACATTATGCAGGGTAACAAACTGAAGGTGGCCCCTGAGGTTGTTACTACAGGCAGGGGTGGAGGCAGATTATTTCATGTTTCCAGGAGGCGTTTTTTGAATTGGTGGGACTGACGTACGCCTGTTAAGTGAATACTAAAACTGTACCGATGGCCAAATCAAAAGGGCCAATCAAGAGGTCGAACAGTATCTACAATTCTTTTTACAAGAAAACGAAAAATAATTGTTTGACATTATTTAGTGTGCATAATTCAAGTACAGTGCACTACATTCCTCAACCGAGTATTCCACCATTGTTTGTCATGTATTGTCCTCTTAAAATAATAATGAAACCCTTTTAGTGCCTCATTACCATTTCTTGGTGACTCGGTACATTTGCTCAACTGTGAACATATGGACCTGAACTCTGACCAAAGCTCAAAATAAAACTGTAAGTGTTCCAAATTGCTCATGACACAGATACGAAAATATGACTAGCACCTTTGTGCAAGGCAAGAGGCGAGCAGGGGTATTCACAAAGATAAGTTACATCTGTGAGTAAGTTACACAGGTAACTTTACTCTTACACTTTTTTTGAAACCGTTTATTACAAAGTTCAAAGAATATACAAAGATGGGCCTACAACCTTCAGGCCGGCCGCTAGCAAACAAGAGGAGCATATGATACACACAGTAGAACGCATGCTGCGGCAAAGGGAAACGTACAGGAGTTAGCCGCGTTGATGGCCACACCATCCGGACCCCACATGACGGTTTCTTTTTAACATAAATAACAACAAACAAAATCAAACCACAAGGCAACCCACGATCGAAAACAGCAGCATGTGCTCCCCTAGAAGGGGGACCCTACCAATCCATAGGAGTATCAAGGGGGGGGAGAAGGTCAGAACAGGGACTGGGTGGACTCAGGGTCCGGTACCGGAGGGCTAAACCGGCTAAGGGGACGGGGCAGGCGATGGATCGGGCAATAACGGCGGGGCACAGATTCCCCCGCGGTAGGCGTTCCAGGGGCCCCATACTTTCACCCATGTCCCAGGCTTACCTCTCGCTACATACACCACCTTTTCCCGAAACATGCACCAGTCCATATTTTCCTTCCAGGCCGAAACAGTCGGGGACCTCTGGGAACCCCACAGTTGAGCAATATCGCGCTTGGCCACCATATATCCCAGAGTCACCCACCACGTCTGTGGCGCCGAATAGTCGGTTGGTTCCCACACGTTCAACAGGCATCTCCTCGCTTCGGGCAGCAGCGGCACACTCGTAACCACCCGCAGGACCTCATGCACACCACGCCAGAATCGCTCCACCTCTGGGCATTCCCACAAAATATGAAGAAAGGTCCCCAAAGAACCACACCCACGCTTACACAACCCGTCCACAGCATAGCCCATACGCAATAGCCTTGGCCCCGTTATGTAGACCCTATGGAGTATCTTGAGCTGGACGAAGCGAAGGCGGGCCGGTATGGCCACCTCTTTCGGGGAGGCCACCGCAGAGACCCAGTCCTCGTCGTCCAGCTCCAATCCATCGGCAACCCAAGCCTCGCGAAGATCAATCAGCAATCTCGAGTGGTCATTAATCAGTTTTTTATAGATTAACGAGATCGTGCTTTCCGGTACATGTCCATCCAGCACTCTATCCTCCAGAGGGGAGTACTCCGGGATGGAGGCGATGTCCGGGAAGGCGGAGCATAGTGCATGACGGATCTGCATATACCGAAAGTACTCCCTGTCTTGCAACTGGAATTCCGTCTGCAGCATCTCGAACGTTTTGAATCCCCCCCTCGTCCAGAGATCCCCCACCCTGCTGATGCCTATCATGTCCCACTTCTCGAAGCCCTTCGAGGTCCACAGGGAGCCCAACTGCTCAGATGCGTACAGTGGTGACGCCCGGGTCAAACGATCCTTCCACCCCATCGCTACATTAGCCGCGTGCCACACTCGTACCATGACACGCGTGGGGCCCGTCAGACGTGCGTCGAGTGAGCTGGAGTAGAGCGCTCGATTATAGTCACCACCCGGCAGTAGCATCTTATCCATTTCAAAGGCCGGGTTTAGGGCGGGCCCGTATAGGCCGTGATTAATCGGAGCCAGCTGGGAGGCCCAATAATACCGTTTAATATCCGGGAGGGCAATCCCCCCGTCATACCACGGGAGCGTCAACTTCGCCAGGGCGATACGCGGTCTCCCGTCCCAGAACAGGCGGCGTTGCAAACTCTCCACCTCGCGGAAGTAGCGCGCCGGGACGAGGTCCATTGCATTCTGCAGAGCGTACAGGAAACGCGGCAGCGACATCATCTTAAACAATGCCGCCCGGCCGAGCGGCGAGAGCGGCAAACGCCGCCAACGCGCGACATCCTCCTTCAGGCGCTGGAGGGGGGGAAGCAGGTTTCGATCATACCGGGCCTCCGCGTCCAGGGTGATGAAGATACCCAGGTACCTAAATCCCTGCGGGGCGATCTGGATAGGACAGCCCCGCGGAAGGATAGGAGCCTCCCCAGAGAGAACATACACGCACGATTTAGCCCAGTTGATGACAAGGCCGGAGTTACGACCAAATGAATCCAATACATCAACCAGTACTATCAGTGATTTACGTGGGGAAGCCAGGTACAGGAGAATATCGTCAGCGTATAGAGATACGCGGTCCTCATACTCGGGGGTCCAGCGGAGACCACGAATAGAAGGTTCCCACCGCAGCCACTCCGCCAGGGGCTCCAAGGCAAGCGCAAAAAGGAGCGGCGATAAGGGGCAGCCCTGCCGCGTGCCCCTGCCCAACTCAAACAGAGCCGACACTCTACCGTTCACAACCACCTGTGCCAGTGGGCCAGAGTACAACAATTTAACCCAGCTGATAAACCCCGGGCCAAACCCAAATTTCGCGAGCGTCGCCCAAATATATGGCCATTCAAGTGTGTCAAACGCCATAGTGGCGTCCAAGGATGCCAAGATGGCCGGCTCCCGTATGAACGGGACAGGTGCGAGCACCCCATGCAAACGCCGCAGGTTAAGCGCTGTGTTACGATGGGGAATAAAGCCGGACTGGTCCTGGTGGACCAAGTCACACACCACGCCGACCAGCCGATTGGCCAACACCTTGGCGAGAATTTTGGGCTCCGCATTCAATAACGAAATGGGTCGATAGGATGTGACCCGGTCCCGTGGCCTCCCCTCCTTGTGGATAACCACGATGGTAGCCAGACGCTGGTCTAGCGGGAGGGAACCCACCGAGTGGGCCGCAAGGAACATAGCACGGAGATGCGGCGCCAGCGTATCCGGTCGCAGTTTATACAACTCGATGGGAAGACCATTAGGACCCATGGCCTTGCCGGAAGCGACCGAGCGTATGGCGAGGGCAATTTCTTCAGAGGTTGGAGCGGCGTCCAACAACACTCTGTCCTCCTCCGAAAGGGAAGGCAGCGCGATATCTCTGAGCAGGGCCTGGGAATCCTCTTCAGAGCGGGAAGACACTGGGGAATACACCCCACGGAAATAGTCCGCGAAGCAGGAGACAATTTCCTCCGGTTCAGTGACACACACACCATTCGTTTTCTCAATCAACGGGACAACTCAACTCGCTCTCTCTTTTTTATCCAGCCACGCAATCAATTTACCAGCCTTATCACCCACATCATACAGTCTCCCCTGTTGCTCTCTACTGAGGCCCCTGGCCGCCTCCGTGACGAGGGCCTTATAGGCCGCTTGCTTGAGTTGGAGAACATGTAATTTGTCATCCGTCACCCCACATTCTAGATCACCCTCCAACTCGGTTATCTCAGCTTCAACACGGGTCACCTCCTCCCGCTCGCGGCTCCGGGAGTGGGAAATAAGGGACAGGGCCTCTCCTCAGAGTACTGTCTTGAACGCCTCCCACAGTGAGACCGCCGATGACACAGACCCCACATTCTCGTCAAAATAGCGCTTAAGGGATTTAATCAGCTCTGCGCGAATGGTGGGGTCACGCAGGTACCAGGGATTGATCGGGACCACTCTACCCTCTCCCCTCAGCAAAATATCAAAGTGCAACAAGAGCGGGGAGTGGTCCGAAATACCCCGTGCCAAATGGCGCATCTCTCCCACCCTCCCCACATAAGCCGCTGGGACCAGGACATAATCTAGCCGTGAGAGACTACCATGAGCCCCTGAATGGAAGGTGTACTGTAGCTGCGTGGGATGTTTTAAACGCCAACAATCCACCAGCCCCAGGGTATCCAAGAGGCCAGATAACCACGCTTGGGCCCGGGGGAGATCCCTAGGGGGGTGACGATCCACAGTTCCGGAAACTACAGCATTAAAATCCCCCCCCACCACTAGAATCCCCTCCGGAAGGCCAAGGAGGAGGCGCCCCAGGTCCGCAAAGGTGGTCGTCTGCAGCCCCGGCGGGACATATACTGACACAAAAACGACCACTCTGCCCTCCATTCTGCCCACCAAAACCGTGTAACGTCCCCTATCGTCATGGCGCACCTCATCAATCTCCAACGGGAGCGAGTTTTTAACCATAATGCCCACACCCCTTGAACCAGACGTGAAGCCCGAATGGGCCACAAGGCGGTAGCCCCGTCGATTCCTAGCGCAAAAGGAGTTGCCAATGAGGTGCGTCTCCTGCAGAAAAACTATATCGGGCGAAATTCGCTTCAAGAACTGCAGGACCACACCTCGTTTTATCCTGTCCCCCAGCCCATTAACATTCCAGGACAACAAACTCAGTCCCCTACCCCCCATCATAAACAGAAGTCATCACTCGTCCCCCAGAGAGCACTGTAGAGATAACACAATGATACGTTTGCCTTGTGGTGTAAACGAACAACACCCCACCCCAACCCACCCACTCCAACAAAACTCCCCCCTCCCTGCACCCCTGCATGAGCCCGGACAGCCCCCCCAACTTGCAGTGTGCCTGTCGCCCCTATAGAATGAAACTAGCTAGACCCCCTAGAGGAGGAAAGAGTACCCCTTCTAGACCCCACACAACCTCCATGGGAGGGGAATGTACAAAGACAGACGCTTGATCGAAAGTAGCATCATATTCGTCCAGAGTGAGGCCCAATATTGACCCCTCAGTCCCGATCCAGTGGGCCGTCTCCTCCCGCCGCCCCCCCCGCCATCTCGATCACGATCCCCAGACAGAGTGTCCAGCCAGTCCCCGGCCGCTTCGGGACGATCAAAAAAGTGCGTGCGACCATCCACCTCCACTCGCAGCTTGGCCGGGAAGAGCATGGCGTACTTTAAGTTCTGGTCCCGGAGTCGGCGTTTGACGCCCAGGAAGCTCAGTCTTTGCTTCTGGACCGCTTGGGTGAAATCAGGGTAAAAGTTCACCTCCATATTTTCCAGCTTAACCGGCCCATGTAGTCTGGAAGCTTGCAGGATCGCGTCTCTGTCCCGAAAGTTAAAAATCCGGGCAATGAGAGGTCGCGGAGGGGCTCCGACCTTCGGCCTTCCCCCGGGAACCCTGTGGGCCCTCTCCACGGCAAAAAATTTACTCAGTCCCCGAGGCTGAAGATGGGTAGCGATCAGGTCCTCCACAAATAGATCCGCCGCCGCTTCCTCCCGTCCCTCGGGTACTCCGATGATGCGGATGTTATTCCTCCGGGCCCGACTCTCGGAATCCTCAAGGCGCCGATCCATAAGTGCGCTCGCCTGACTAAGCCGGCGTACCTCCAGTTGTAGTGCCGCCACCTCAGTCGTAAGGCCCGATGCGGTTTGGGCCAAAGAATCAACTCGATCGTTGGTCTTGGAAAGATCGGCCCTCACCAGGCCAACATCCACAAGGACCGCGTCGATCTTCTGTGCCAGGGTGTCGAACCGCTGGCCCACCGAGGCCTTCATCTCGGAAATGGCGCCCATGACGTCGTGGAGAGTCAGATCCGTGGGCAAGTCCGGGGCATCAGAAGGGCCCTCAGGGGACTTGTGCGGTCCGCCGGGAGATCCCCTCTGGAGGGTATAGCGGTCCATGCTGTTGGCCTGATGGACGGTGCCACGCCGGGTCGACTTGGTCTTTGACCGATCCCCGTCTTGTTTCGTGGCCATCGCCGCTGGTCCCACAATCGCACCAGCAACGCCGTAGAGGGCAGGCAATCAGGGCCACGAGCTCCGGGGGGGCCATCCCAGATCGGCGGGGTGGGTCACAGCCGGCAGGCAGGCAGGGTCCCCCAGCGAGGCCACACCAACACAAAAGGCTCCGCGATCTCACTTGCAGAGACGGTGCGAAAGCGAAAGCGAAAGCGAAAGTGCGGGGTACGCGACTCGCCAGGCCCGGCCCGCCGTTGTTGTTCACTTTGCCACTGGGTCACCCCCCAACGCAAATCCGGGGTTCGGCGAGTAGAAGGCCGCAAACTTCAATCGGTGCTCACTCCGGCACCCGAGGTCCGATTCGAGAACGGAAAACGGGTACCACCTCAGCTCAGGCTCACCAACACAGTCCCCTCAATCGAGGCAGGATGAATTCAGGATAAATGTAGGAGGTTGCGGAGGTCCTCGGGAGCCTCGCACCTACGCGGCCATCTTGGTTGCGCGCTAGGCTCCTCCCTACTCTTACACTCTTAACTTTACTACTTCTGGTTATTCACCACTTTGAGTGTAAAGGTACTCAAAAGTGTAGACTTGCATGTCTCCACTCCCTCAGTTTAGAGGGTGGAGTCAGAATAATCACAATTTATGGCTGAATACTTATTATAAGTAACATATAACCATATTTTGTGTGTAGAGGGACCTTTGCACTCATGATTGAACTTCTACATTCAGGCCACAGACCTCCACGGTAGTGAATAGGAGACCTCCGTACTCGGAGGGGAATCTCCGCACTCGGGGTGGAGACCTCTGGATGGTCTCATGGCAGGAGAATACTCTGTGACTGCCTTGGGGAGGATGCCTGCACTGCGGGAGATGTTAAAAAGAAGTGCTAAGATGAAATGAGCCGGGTGAAGGAGAGGTTCTCCAGGAATCAGCTGGCAGAAGTTCTTCCTGGAGTTCTGGAAACTGGATCCCGTTTCAGTCTCACCCCTCCTGAGAAGACTTTCCTCTCAACAACGCATCTCACCTGTTATATGTGCTACCTCTTTCCGACAACACTAACATGGTGCAAAAAAAGAATATAACCACAACTATCCCTCTCTAAATTCAAAGCAACATGCATTCATTCATACCTGTCCTTTACACAGATCTGAGTTATCACACACCACATATATACCCCTCCGAAACACACTGCACCAAAAACTCTAAAAAATCATTGATGTTGTGTTAATGTGGATAATAGCAACTTTTTCAAGTAGATTGATTACTTCAGCTAAGGCAGTGGTCATTGTAACTGCAGAGGGGAAACACACAGGGCACGTCTTGTAAAGCAACCTCCCTCCATACGCAGGTTATGTCCTTATGCTGATGATCTTTTAATACACTGTAGAGGATTTTTATCACTTGTTTTTTATTAAATCCCAACACTATTTTTTTTACTGTGTATTCTGCAATGTCTTCTAATAATAGTCAAATGTACACTTATTGTTAATACTGTTACACTATTTTATACTCATACTTTTATTTTAATCTATTTAAAGCCCTGTGTTGTTGTCCATTCAACACCTGCCACAAAATTGACTTCTCCTCGTAGCAGTACAACAAAACCTGGACTGGCACCACACAGTAAAAAAGTGGTACACAATGGTAAGTTAAATGTCTGCTCTTTAGCCCAAGGATTTAACCTCTTTGATACTGACAGGGAAGCTGTATGTCTTTTATCACACCTCATGGTTGGTACCATGCTCAGTATGAATGCAGTAGCGCACCCGGAAATGGGGTGAGTCCCCCTGGGCACAATCTGGATCCTGCGTAGGGTTTTCACATTTAGTCATTCAAAAAGAAGAAAATAATCCAGAATTTGTTGAATATTCCATGTATATTCTCTACATTGTATGAATTTAAAGTTTCAATCCATAACAATCAAGTATTGGCAAAGGTTATCAATGACAATTAATAAATAATGATTGTCCTCCTTTGGTTTATGCGTCCCAATGCATTTCGGGCGTCTCGCTCTTCATCAGGGAACAATTGTATAGTATAAAGAAAATGAAATGCCATGAGGAATCCTTCCTGGGTCAAAGTATAACAAAAAAAATAACAGTATGAAGTACTGTACTTTGGTGATACCTCAATGATGTACAGTGATCACATGCACATATAGGGAAAGCGATTGTGATACTCAATATGGAGTGGCAGCTGAATTCACATGGTCAAAAAGGGTTAAATGATCATCATGAGAAATTAAGAAGAGTGTTGTGAAATATAGTGAAATAGAATAAAATCGAGTGCCGTGAGCCGTATGAGCCAGTAAGTACGGCATTCTCAATGATTAGTGTGACGGGAATATAAAAATGGTGTATAGAGAGCTTCAAAAGCGATGCAGACATGTGTTTATGTGACAACATGCACAAAATGTTTCACATGAAGCGTGACATTCCACCGTTACTCATAGACTCAAACCAGTGATAAAGCTCATGGATAAATTCAAACCAGTGATAAGACTCGTGATTTTAACTAGGTGATACGACAAAAGTCAAGCAAACCCAAGCTTCAGGTGGCGGTTAGTGGAAATCAGCGGATTAAAAAACATCGAGAGTCTCAAGATACACCGGGCCAGATGTGTCTAGCAATCTGCATGTTTTTAGTGCTCAAGTACTTACTCGTAAAACTTGCATTGGTCGACTCACTGAGTGCACGGTCAGTTCACGGTTGTGGCATGCTTCAAATATGTTAAGAGTGAACGCGGTAAAAGCAAGTATAACGGGGCAGGTATGTTCTACTACGTTTCAATGAGATAAATGTCCAATCAATCAACGGTTACAAGTAACATTGACATTCCATTCCATCATTTAGCCCACGTCGTTTCAATGAGTCGGGTGTTTAATCCAAACATTCTCTCTTTGCAACAAATAGTTATTATTGTCTCTCCCCTCAATCTTGACAATGACTTCTAAAACCAGGAAATTCAATTGTGATTATGCTCAATGAAATACCGTCACAACAGACTTCATATTTTTAGTTCTGATATTACTTTTATGTTCGTTGATCCTAGTTTTAACTTTTATCTCTGTTTTTCCGACATATACCTTGCCGCACAAGCATTTCAATAGGTAAATCATATTCATAGTGTCACAGGTGGCTGTAACTTTAAATTGATTTTAGTACCCTTCCTAGGGTGCGTCATGGTGGAACCTTGGATAACATTATGACAGTTGTTACAACATGGAATTGTCCCTTTAAATTTGGATTGCTGGTCATTTTCTGTGGGTTGTCAAGATTTATCCTAAGTTCTAGGCAAAGATCGGATTTTCAGTGAGCAATTGGTTAAAATCAGGCTCCAGTGTTAAAATGGACCAGTGTTGTTTATCTTCTTGAATGCACCACTTATGGAGGAAAATTTAGATACAATAACCATGCGGTTTTGTGTGGGTTTGATCCTGCTCAAAAGTAATTCCCTGTGAGTTTTTTGATGGCAGCAAAGTTTTGCTTGGTCTAGAACCAGCATAGAGTAACCACATTGTGCGAATCTGTGCACCATGTCTTCCATCCGTTCTGTCGATGTTGCGGGGTTGGATACTATTATTTTGACTCTAAGTAATTGCGAATATGGTAAATGGCATTTAAGTGATTGTTGGTGAAAGCTATTGTAGTGTTGTAGTGAAGTGCATTATGTCTGTCCGTCTTTTTCCTAAAGATGTCAGTTTCAAGACCATATTGGGCTTTTCTGATTTCAACATCCAAAAAGGTAATACGATGTTCTTGTATTTCAAACGTGAATTGAATCATTTTGTTGATTTGGTTAATTAACTATTTACGCTCACTTTTTCTGAATACGAGGTTGTGCGCATACATCAAAAAAATTTGGTATACCATGCTCAGTATGTCATCCTATCTTTCCAGATATTATATATTGTCTTGAAATTGGCCCTAAATTTGGCAATGTAAGAGTAATACTATAATATGTCTGGTAGGCCGTGTTTTAATTGGCAGAATAACAATATGTATGGTTCTCAAAGTTAGTATATTAGTATTGAAATCATATTCTTAACACCTTCTTTTATGATTAACAATGATTTACTCCACTATGTATGTCTCTCTCCTTTCAGCTTCGGTCATACAAAAGACCCTGATGTTCACCTTGACAACATCCACAATGATGAAATCATGGGACATCCTGGTAGCTGCTTTTAGGCCACCTTCCATCTGTCAGTCAGGTAAGCCTGGGAATCTAAGATCTTACCTTTTGCATCTCATCAGTAGTCCTTTCACTAACTCATTTATCTCTGTTTGTAAGTTTATCAGATGTTAAAAGTCTGTTTACTGGGCTCATATATATATATATATATATAAATATATATATATATATATATATGTATATTATCTACTGGCGGTCGCCAGTAGTTAGTTATAGTTAGGACCGTGTTTCCATAGGAAATCTGCAACATTCTATTTGGAATAACTTTGGCGCCGGTTGACGAATCCTCGCAAAACTTTCAAAATAGGCGGGGCGCTCCGCTCCGCTCCTACCCTGAAAGTCTCGGGGGGATTCGTCAAGCGGGGGCTGAGATAAAAGGGGGGTCCCAAAACGCGTTTTCCCCATGCAATTTTCCATAGGGACCTTTAGTCCAAGGTACAGCCCGAACGGCTGAACAGAATTACTTGAAATTTGGCAGAGAGGTAGTCCTCAGGTCAGGGAAGTGCCTTTGGCAGGTCTGGTGTCAATCTGTTCAGCAGTTCCTGAGAAAATCAAAAGTAAAATCATATACATATGTGGGCGGAGCCTAACTACACATCTCATCCTGAGATCTGATTGGCTGTCAGCACTTCATCCAATAAGTGTTGGCAGCCATCTTGGGACCAATATACATGATAGCACCTCATTAAAAAGCATTGCAGTTAATAGAAGGTTTTAAGACTTTAGTTACATTATAAATCATTTGTTGATGGTACCATACGCATTTTAGGAATTGTGGTATGTTCTGAGGTGATTTCACCATGTGAAAAAGCCTTCTGCTGGGATATCATGATTGAGAGAAAAATATTTTCTCATGCTTTTCCCACAGAGGTTTGGAAGGTGATCTATAAGCTAAACTGAGAGCTTATTTTCTGTAAATTCACATTATATTTCTCAGTCATGTGAGAATGAAGTCTGACATTCTCAGTAAAACATGTACATCCAACAAGGGCAGAGACTGTCAGTTGATTCCTTTGTGTTCTACTGCAGCTTCCCAGAGTGTTCCAAAGAACAACTAGAGCGCTAACAGTCCTACTTATGATAAACGTATGGCACACCTGAAGCCATCTTGCTTGGATTAAAGTGGTAACTCTTAAAACATTTAATTTAAAAAGGAACAAAATGAGGGGGTTCATTTTTCCATAAAAAGTATGATTAGTGCTGCAGAAAGAAAAATTAGGGCACATTTTGAGTGACTTCTCAAATCCTCTTCTATTTCATTACAAAATTCTGACATGCAGACTGAAACATGCACTTTCAATACCAGCAGCAGTTTTCCCTGGTGAGCAGTAGCTTTACTACAGTGATCTAATGAGCAAAAAGAGTGCTAACATTCTGAATTTATGGCAAATGTGTGACACATCTGAATGCCTTCTGGATGGAATCAAAGTAAAAAACTGAAAGTATTTCCTACTGAGTAGACTGCAGTAAATGAGGAAATTAGGAAACTTCATAACAAATAAGTCTCCCAAGATGGCCACCAGAGACAAAAGAGCCCAAATGTAGCCCAAATATCACCCAGATGTAGCCCAAGTATAGCCCAATGACAGAATGTCCCAGAGTGTTCTTAAAAACAACTAGAGCGCTTACTGTCTTCATTATGACAAAAGTATGACACACCTGAAGCCATCTTGATTGGAATAAACTGGTAACACTTAAAACATTTAATTTAAAAAGGAACACAATGAGGGGGTTCATTTTGCCATAGAAATTATGATTAATCCTGAAGAAAGAAAACGAGGGCATATTTTGAGTGACTTCTCAAATCCTCTTCTATTTCATTAAAAAATTCTGACATGCAGACTGAAACATACACTTTTAATACCAGGAGCAGACTTCCATGGTGAACAGTATTTTTACTACAGTGATCTAATGAGCAACTAGAGTGCTAACATTCAGAATTTATGGCAAATGTGTGACATATCTGAATACCTTCATGATGGAATCAAAGTAAAAAACTGAAAGCATTTCCTACTGAGGAGACTGCAGTACATGAGGAAATTAGGAAACTTCATAACAAATAAATCTCCCAAGATGGCCACCGGAGACAAAAGAGCCCAAATGTAGCCCAAAATCACCCAGATGTAGCCCAAATATAGCCCAATGACAGAAGTGTGCAAAACACTTATTATTTTGTGTTTTTGCAGTGTTATATAGTGCAGACTTGTCAGGTATTGGAGTGCTTTACATGAGCATTGGTTACAGAACACAAGAACAAATTCATTTTGGTTGTCGACATGGGGAGACTAAGTGATTTGACCAGAATCACAGAATGTCGAGCTGAAGCAGAAACTCCAACCTGGTTCCCCAGTTGCAAAGTCTGCAGTTCTGGAAGTAACACCACATCCTCTCCCCTAAGTGCAACATTTAATCAAGTGGTCAACTGGATAAAAAAACATAAAGATAACAAATAATTTAAAAGTGCTTTGGCGCTATTTGAAAACTCAGAAAATATGTCCTTATTTTAGTCTTTTAGAGCACTAACCATAATTTTGATGCCAATAAGACCCTCTCATATATGTAATTTCTAAAGGAAATGCTCTAGGTATTACAGTTTTGATTACATCAAGATGACGTCAGGCGTTCCACACTTTTGTAATAAATATAGAATGTTAGCAATCTAGTTGTTCATTAGGATACTGTTGAGAGGCAGAGGCCAGGGGCACAGACTCTGACAATTGAAGGCAGGTAGGAGGGTGCAAAGGCAACAATTTAACCACACTGAGCAGGCAGGAAGGGCCGTGGCAGCACAACAGACTATGGAGGGCAGTGGAAAGGGGGGCAGGGGCAACAAACCAACAATACAGGACTTGCAAGAGAGGCTGTGGCAATGTAATAGACCATTGTGGGCAGAAGGAAGAGGCAATGGTAGTACAACCATACATGCCAACAGACCCGATTCAGCCAGGAAACGTCCAATGTTTTTAAGCTCAAATGGGCTTTATTTGATCTGTCTCCTGTCTACAATCTCCTCTTTTTCAATGTAACTCAAAGGGGAAAATCAATACCCCAGTTTTTTTTCAAAATCTCCCTCTTACCAAGTTCAAAATGTTCGCAAGTATGGTACATTGGATCATGGAAGGAAATGGGGTAGGGACATGGACTTGGATAACAGAGGACAGGAGGGACATGGAGAGGTGCACCAAACTGACCCTGCAGGGCAGGCATCAGGGTTTGCAGCAGCACAATACACCACACAGGGCATGCGGGACGGGAGTGCAGCACAACAATCCATAGAAAGCAAGAGGGAGGGGACAGGACCATGCACATGGACAACAGAGAACAGAGGGGCAAGAGGCAATGGTAGCTATCTGACCATAATGGACAGACAGGAGAGAAAGCTGCAGCATAACAGACCATAAAGGGCAGGAGGGACGGATCAGGGGCATTACAATGGAATAGACAAGCCAGGAGGGAGGGAGTAGGGGTCTGCACATGTAAACAGAGGGCTGGGGGCAAGGGGGCAGGGCAGGAGCAGCAAGATAGCCATGGAGGTCAGGCAGGATGGGCACTAGAAGCAAGACACACCATGAAGAGCAACAGTGAGACTGGGATGGCATTCACACAGAACATGGAGGGAAGGTGGGAGGGGGTCAGGGGCAGCTAACTGACCACACAGGGAAGGTGGGAGGGGCCATGGCAGCACAGAAGACCATGCATGGCAAGTGGGAGGGTTAGTGGCAGCACAATGGCTATGATGGGCAAGAAGGAGGGTGCAGGGGCATGCACAAAGGACGATGGAGGATAGAAGGGAGGGTCAGGACCTGTGCACAGACAAGAAAGTTCAGGGGAAGGGGCCTCACAACAGACCGCACGGGGCAGGCAGGAGGAGCAGTTGCAGCACAACAGACAAGGGAGGGCAGAAGGGTGTGGCAGTACAATGGACCATGTAGGACAGGAGGAAGAGGATAGGGGCATGGCATGTGGACAGGCAGGGTGGAGGTGGCAGAGACAGGTTACAGTCATCTGACAATGCTAGGCAGGTGGGAGGGGAGTGGCAGCTCAACAGAACACTCAGAGTAGATAGGAGTGGCAGGTCCATGGAACATGGTGTGCAAAAAGGATGGAGCAGGGGCATGCACAAAGACATCGGAGGGCAGGGGGAAGGAGAATAGGGGCAGCAAGCTAAGCACAGAGTTTAAGCAGGAGGTCAATGATGGGGCATAGAATTGGGCAATGGAGGGCAGGAGGAGTGGACTGGTACATCATACTAAATTGAGGGCAGTGGCAGCACATCAGACCATGCATGGCAGGAGGGAGGAGGCTAGTCCATGGATTCACACAACAGAGGATAGGGAGGAGGGGGCAGCAAGCTAACTGTTCAGAGAAGGCGGGTATTAGGAACTTTATTGTATTTAAAACATGTGTCTGTGCGAACTACTTAAAATATGAACAAGTATGCAGCATAATCTCACTTTTATTCAGGAAGAAGAGGACGTTTGTGACTGTGACTCCGGGCTCACTTGGCAGAAACACCCCCTGACCCTCCACCCCCTATCGCAAAATGTAATGCCCGTGAAAAGGGTAGGTGAACACAGTGTTATATAGAACATAGTCCTGAGAGCACGATTGAAAATGAAAACTAGATATAGTGTATGGTATAAACTATGCACCAAAAAGTGTGATATAAGATGAACCGGGCGTGAAATATAATATGCAATACATTGTGCGCAATGACAGATTCATTGGAGAGCGCGAGATAGCACAGGCACTAGCGCGTGCTATGCGATATGCGCCTTGGAGTGTAATATGTAATATGTTGGAGCGCCGGTGGAGGTCATCCTATTCTATTGACACAAAACTTAAACATAAACTGGCCCTCAAAGAATACCGTAGGAAAATAATTGAGCATAAAAAACGTTACCTGGAGGAGAAAATTAATAGAGCGCATGGCTCGGCCAGGGAAATTTTTAACACAGTGAAGACTTTCACAGATCCCTTGGCTCTTAAACAGTGTCTTCAGTCTCTCAGGCCCTTTGCTCCCGCCTCTCTGACTTCTTTGAAGACAAGATCGCAAAGATCTATGACACCTTCCCCAAGAATAATGATCTAGGGAGTGATACGCCTTTACCTGACCGCATCGAGTCTTCTTCCACCTTTTCAGACTTTGAGGCAATCTCACTGGAACACTCACTGATGGAACTGTCTAGATGCCGCTCCGGCTCAGCACTTGACCCTTGGCCAGCCAAGCAATATAAATTATTGGCCTCTTTTCTTAATCCCTTCCTCAACTACATCTGGAATGACTCGCTCAAAACCGGAATTTTCCCGGAGTCTTGGAAATATGCCCAACTGGTCCCGATTTTAAAGAAAGCTAATATAGATCCTAATGAGCCGGAGAACTATCGACCCATTTCTCTGCTCCCAGCCCTTGCCAAGGTCCTTGAAAAGTTAGCTCAGCAACAACTGGCAGGTTTTCTTGAATCCCATGGCCTACTTCATGAATCCCAACATGGTTTTAGAAAGTGCCATAGCACTGAGTCTGCCCTTATAGAAATGGCCGACTCTGTGTGGTGGAAACTGGATGGGGGTTCCAGAGCGGTGCTGCTGCTGCTCGACTTGTCGGCAGCATTCAACACCGTCTCTCACCCCATCCTGATTGACCATCTTCGTTCGAAGGGCATTCAGGGGAAGGCCCTGGAGTGGCTGACCTCTTTTTTGTCTAATCGCACCCAGGCAGTCTATACTCACCCTTTTACCTCTGTTAGCCGTACCCTGAAATGGGGTGTCCCTCAAGGCTCGCCTTTGAGCCCACTATTGTTCAATGTCTATTTTTCTCCTCTGGCTGAACTCATTGCTAGGTCGGGCATCATAGCTATTTCCTATGCAGATGATATTCAGCTGCTTTTCTCCTATGAGAGTGCCACGCAGACTACTTTTGATCCTCTGAAGGATTGTCTGCGGGACATTTCAAAATGGATGGACCATAACTGCCTCCGCATGAATGCGGCGAAAACGGAGGTTCTCTTTTTCCATCAACCCTCCCCTCTTGATGCAACTCTCTGGTGGCCACAGGAACTTAGCCTTCCCCCTGTCCCTAAGGACTCTGTAAAAAATCTAGGGGTCAAGTGGGACTAAAATCTTTCTTTTAGCAACCAAATACAAACCGTTTCAGCCGCTTGTTTTTCCAAGATCAGGATGATTAGGAAATTCATCACCTATCTCCCTAGTGACACCAGGAAAACCATAGTCCAGGCTTTGATTACATCTCACCTGGACTATGCGAACGGCCTCTATTTAGGGTTGCCCACGGGCCTCCTACATCGGCTCCAGACAGTCCAGAATGCGGCTATTCGGCTGGTCTGCAGGGTTTCCCTACGCACCCATATTTCGCCTCATCGCAGAGCATTACATTGGCTACCAATCCATCAAAGAGCTGCATTCAAAGCCATGACCTTAGCCCATCGAGCAACTAGGGGTAGGGGATCGGCCTACCTCTCTGTTAGTATCCGTCCTTACTGTAACTCTCGGAACCTCCGTTCCAACTCCCAACATCTGCTTTCCATACCAAGATTCAGGAAAGCACGTTCTGGAGGTAAAACCTTCCAGGTCTGTGCCACAACTCTCTGGAACGAACTCCCGATCGCAATTAGGATGATCCAGGAAGAATTACCCTTCCGTAAGGCACTAAAAACTTTTCTCTTTTGTTAACCCCCCCAGGACTATCACTCTGCTTTCACTCAGAAGCGCCGGGACACCCCGTTGGGGTAGCTGCGCGCTATATAAAATACACAAAATAAATACATAAATATGCACAGGGCAGTGTTGTGTAACCTAACTAGTCTCTAAAGTTGAAATATAAAATATGTGCTGGGGAGTGTAACGTTGCATATGCACTGCGACAAAGATATGGATCCCAGATTGTAATATGTATGGCATAGCACTGTGCGTTATAACATAGGCATCGAGGAAGGCACGTTAGAAGGGGCAATATAACCCGTGCGAAGACAAGTGTGGCATGACATATTCACGGGGTGGTGTTACAGTACACATGGGCTAGAGAGTGTCATAGCATACGCACTAGCTAGTGGAATACAACACAGAGGTGTGTGGCACTCAGCAGGCAATGGTGGGTGTAACACAGCATTGGGCTCTGCCAGGAGCACGCTGTGACTCTCAAGTGATGTTCGTCCCCTTTCCAGAGAGTAAAATAAAAAGTATTACACATCCGGCAGTGGATGTGTGTTTTATTAACCGTGAGGGGGGTTTCTTGCATAGTTATGGTCGAATTTTTGTCGAATCCCCTTTGAATAGCTTGGTGTGCATGTGTATTAAATGTGCCCGTCAATAGCTACCCATGTTTGTATAAATAAACGACAAGGGTGTCTACCAGGATTAGGCACGGTAGGGCATCAGACATGTCAGAGCTTCACTAGTGGTGTGAATACATTCCACGTGGATTCATTGTATGCATAGTCGCCTTTTAATGAATATCACGCGAATCGTCATGGTGATACGTACAGTTTGTCCAGCATGTCCTAGGTGTGTCTATAAATATATATTTTTTAAAAATAATAAAAAACAGTGGCCGTCCCTGGGGATTGGGGTCAAAAAAATATAATTAGGAGACAGGCCCTGGGGGATGGGGTCATCAGGGCCAATAAATTAGAATATGAAGGGGAACCACACAGCCCCCCCTTCTTAAAAAATTAAAATAAATAAAAGACTGGCATCGTGCCGGAGGCCACGCCCCCTCCTTGCAGCACTCTGCAAACGCGCCCCCTGGCGAGTTGTAAGTTGGGGAATTAATTCCTCTTCAATATTGAGGGTCCCTGAGGGCCAACTAGCCCAACAGGCATCTCCAGTATGCGCCAGGGAGCTGCGCTGCAGACAGGTGTTCTGAGGCCAAGCCCCTTTTTACACCTCTCTGCAACGCAGCTCTGTGGCGCTTACTGGAGGTACCTAGTGGTCTAGTTTGACCCTAGGGACCCTTAGGATTCAAGGGGACTTAATCTCTTAACTTAGAACAGCCACAGGACGCGTTTACACAGTGGTGAAGGGAGGGGACGGGGCCTGAGGTGACGTGTGCAAACACACACTATGGCACGTTTTAAATTGGGGATATAATTTCCCTTCAATACTGAGGGCCCCTGGGGCTAACTAGCCCACCAAGTGCTTCCAGTAAGCGCCACTGAGCTGCATTGCAGAGAGGTGGTCCAGGCTGTGCCACTTTGTACACCTCTCTGCAACGCAGCTCTGTGGCACTTACTGGAGGTACCTAGTGGGCTAGTTGGACCCTAGGGACCCTCAGGATTCAAATGAACTTAATCTCCCAACTAAAAACGGACACAGGGCGTGTTTACACAGTGGTGAAGGGAGGGGACGGGGCCAGAGTTAACGTGTGCAAAAACGCCCTGTGGCCTGTTTTAAGAGGTAGTTTTAATCCCCCTGCCCTATTATATACTAGGGGCTTACAGAGGAGGTCATGCTGATCACAGGGGGACCCCAACGCATAACGTTGTATGTAGGTGTTTTCACTGTATTCTAAGTGTCTTTTAACATAGCACTGGCTCTAGGACTGGTTAGTCAGACTCAGTTACCACCAGTATCCGTCTGAAAAAGTTGAGGGTACAGGATGATTTTGCAACAAGGCTTCTTTCTGCTCTTCTTTTTGTTCTTTCTGCACGTTATCCTTCTTCCTGCACTTTTCTTCGTCTTTGAGGACTTCTGTTTCTTCTTTCTGCACTTCTTTTTTTTCTTTCTGTGCATTTTTTCTTCTTTCTTCACATGTCCTATCTCTGTAGGCATAGTTAGAAATTATCATTTAAAAAAACTTTGAAATTCACAGAAAAAAACATAGGTTTCAGCCACGTTATAGTTAGGAATTAGCATTTAAAAAACCTCAGAAATTCACTGAAAAAACCATAGGTTTCAGGGGTGTTATAGTTAGCTGGACTTTTCACTTGTACAAAACCATTGAAATTCCCCCGTTAAAGTTAGTTCAGCTAACTATAACTCACGCGCCCGCAATGCACTGCTGATGACGTCACATATTACATCACTCATGACATGGTCAGTGACATCACTCATGACATCACTGATGACATCTCAAATGACATCACTGATGACATCATCCTTGTGATAGAGTGGCAGACCTCCTCTCACCCTAATATAACCTTTGATACACACATTCAAAAATAGAGACTAAAATTTTCAAAACAATGGACATACCAATACCAGTTACACATCCACTCATTCACCAACAGTCCTATACAGTCACTCATACATGTACTCACTCATCATATGTACTCATACACCTATACATCCTGTTACACAATGCCACTCATCCATAGAGTTACTCACACACATAGTCACTCATGCTAATAAAGAATCAAACATACATTTACTTGCATATACAGTTATACACACACCACCACACTTACTTCTACGGAAACTTACACATACTTAGTCTTTTAAACAATCACTTATAGAAACACATACTTATTCATACAGGAACTCTTTTAATCTCTCACTCTCACATATACTCACTTATATACACCAATAGTCACATATACTAGTTTAAAACATATGTAGTTACTCATAAAGACACTATTGAGACAGTCATTCACTCACTAACACACCCATACACACACTCATCCACCCATACAGTCCTGCACACATGCTGTCTTCAACACATACAAACAGTGAGTCACTCATTCATGCACCTATGCTCTACGTAATACCCCCCACCGAACCATGCAGACACTCAGACTGATACTCAAAAAAACAACTAATAACCTATACAGACACCCATGTAGCTACTCACCAACCCATGCAGCCACTTATACACAAAGTGAGAGACTGATACAGATATTTACATATTTAAACATTACTCACTAAGCCATGTATTCACTATGATACACTTAATCAGTCAGTTACACAATCAATTTTTCAAAAACAAATCATCCATTTAGACACTTATATACCCATTTATTCTTTCATCGACCTTGAGATATACATATATAAAACACATTTAATTTTCAGAAAAACACACATTCACTGGATGATGTCATCAGTGATGTCATCAGTGATGTCATCTGAGATGTCATCAGTGATGTCATGAGTGATGTCACTGACCATGTCATGAGTGATGTAATATGTGACGTCATCAGCAGTGCATTGCGGGCGCGCGAGTTATAGTTAGCTGAACTAACTATAACGGGGGAATTTCAATGGTTTTGTACAAGTGAAAAGTCCAGCTAACTATAACACCCCTGAAACCTATGGTTTTTTCAGTGAATATATATATATATATATATGTATATATATATATATATATATATATACACATATATATATATATATATATATATTCACTTAAAAAACCATAGGTTTCACACATGTTATAGTTAGGTGGATATTTCACTCGTAAAAAACCAATGAAATTCCCCCGTTATAGTTAGTTCAGATAACTATAACTCGCGCGCCCGCAATCCTGCTCATGACGTCACATATTACATCACTCATGACAAGGTCAGTGGCATCACTCATGACATCACTGATGACATCATCCTTGTGATAGAGTGGCGGTCGCGCGAGTTATAGTTATCTGAACTAACTATAACGGGGGAATTTCATTAGTTTTTTACGAGTGAAATATCCACCTAACTATAACATGTGTGAAACCTATGGTTTTTTAAGTGAATTTGCAAGGTTTTTTAAATGCTAATTCCTAACTATAACGTGTGTGAAACCTATGGTTTTTTCAGTGAATTTGTACTGTTTTTTAAATGCTAAGTTATATTTGTATTATTATTATTTTTATATATTTATTTAACAATAAACTACGTATTAAATTATTTTTTTATTGTTTTTCACTGTGCGCGCACCCCCGTGATTTACAAAATAAATAAATTAAAATGTTTTTTTCTGCCTTCGGGGTCCTTCAGGGACCCCCTGACAAAGGCTACGGGGTCAGGAACTCTCTACCCTGCCCCCTTTTCACGTTCGCCACCTTCCTTTTTCACTCTCGCACTGAAAACAAACAAAATGGCGGCCGACACTTCCTGATTTCGAACGTTGACTGACATGTAACCACCAATCAGAATTACGCTCGCGCACGTTAGGGTGCGCGCACGGTGCGTGCACGCTGCGCGGCTATAGATATGTATGGGCTTTTAAATGCAATTTTCTCAGGAACTACTGAACAGATTGACTCCATATATGCAGAAGGCACATCCCAGACCTGAGGACTACCTCTCTGCCAAATTTCAAGTAATTCTGTTCAGCCGTTCGGGCTGTACCTTCGACTAAAGGTCCTATGGGAAAATGCATGGGAAGAACGCGTTTTGGGACCCCCCTTTTTTCTCGGCCCCTGCTTGACGAATCCCCCCGAGACTTTCAGGGTAGGAGCTGAGCAGAGCGCCCCATTAGTTTTGAAAATTTCGCGAGGATTCGTCAACCGGCGCCAAAGTAATTCAAAATAGAATTTTGAGATTTCCTATGGAAACACGGTCCTAACTATAACTATCTACTGGCGACCGCCAGTAGATAATATATATATATATATATAAAAAAAAGAGCTGAGCCATTCCATATTACAGGATACAGTCAATCTATAACTATATACATAGGTAGTTTATTGTAAAATAAATATAAAAAAAATATAATAATACATACATAAATTAGCATTTAAAAAACCTTACAAATTCACTTAAAAAACCATAGGTTTCACACACGTTATAGTTCGGAATTAGCATTCAAAAAATCTTGCAAATTCACCTAAAAAACCATAGGTTTCGCACATGTTATAGTTAGCTGGACATTTCACTCGTAAAAAACTAATGAAATTCCCCCATTATAGTTAGTTCAGATAACTATAACTCGCGCGACCGCCACTCTATCACAAGGATGATGTCATGAGTGATGTCACTGACCATGTCATGAGTGATGTAATATGTGACGTCATCAGCAGTGGATTGTGGTCGCGCGAGTTATAGTTATCTGAACTAACTATAACGGGGGAATTTCAATGGTTTTTTACGAGTGAAATGTCCAGCTAACTATAACATGTGTGAAACCTATGGTTTTTCAAGTGAATATATATAAAATGTATCTGCATTTAGGGTCACGACTTCTATAGATTTACAATATAAATTGAACCTAATTCTTACCGCTATAGTTGCTGAAACTGTAGCTACATAGAAACCACCAACTAAAAGGACCCACGTTCAGCAGCTGAGAGTTAAGGGGAAGCTCCCAAAAAATCATCTCTGTGACTGGAGCTGAGGAATTCATATTGCTGAAATATAATAATTTCATCCATGGATCAACCCTTAATTATATATGATGACTCATGCTCACATAGTACCAACATTATTATTTATTTGCAGATCAATGCTCATTAACATATTGTGTTGAAATTTAGACACAAGATTGGATTTAATGTACTGCATCTGTTGTATCTTCTTGTTTGGAACTGGGGACATTGCCAGATGATGATGATGCTGAACCATCTACAAGCAGAGGAAGGCATGCAATCTAAGGAGAGAATTCAAACTTATTCCATGCTACAATATCCGCAGTAAGCACTGCTCAACAAGAAGAGAAGGGGGAGGAGAAAGAAATGGTCAAGGAGGAGGAGAATGTGAACAAAGATGAGAAAATTTTTGGCCCCACACAGAACATCTTAAAGAAAGCCACTTCACAGCCTGACAGCAATGTTCCCCCTGCTTCATTTCTAAGGATTGAAATTCCCCAGCCATTAGTTGAGCAGCCACGGATGCCAGTTTCACCTCCAGACAGCCCTCCACTCACTGGTAACTCTGTACAATCTCTTACATACTCCTCCCATGAACTTGCATTTCTGGTCTTCTCTCAATCATTTGTGGGAGAAGACCATGGTGAGGAGCAGGTATGTCCCAGTCACGATTCTCACCCCTAAACCTCCCAGATGCCACCCATCTCTGTGCTAGACAACCTGCTGGCTATGTCAGATGGCTACACATGTGAGGAGGGGTGGGTTGGTATGGGCTAATGCTGATCACTGGGAGGATCAGTTTAACCAACAACAGTTTAATGTGAAAGTGGAGGTTTATGCTATGGGCCTTATCCTTCGTGAGATAGCTGATCCCCATAAAGGACTCCCACTGATAATTGTCAGGCAGAGCCTTCCTTGGATAACGTTGTGAAATGTTATCAAACCATGGTAAAGATGCAGCAAGAACATCTTTGAATTTTTAGGAAAGAGAGTGCAAAGGCCTTGGCAATCAAGATGATGGAGGCAATAGGCAAAAAATATAGATGTCAATCTTCACAGCCTATGCATACAGGAGATTGTATGGAGGCACCTCGTGTAGGGAAGATACAACACCCGAAACCTCACACATTTGCCACCTCTACCTATGCTACCTCAATCTCCACCAACACCAACTCACCCACACACAACACAAGCAGTCTTAATCATTCTCCTGCTACTCTGCCTACAGCATTGTGTAGGCAGAGTAGCAGGAGGAAACCCCTAAAAAAACTGTTTATTAACTATAAACAATTTTGACTAATGGAAATCTGTACATTTTGGATAACAAACCTGTGTCAAACGTTCATCTGTGCTCAATGATTGATGTTGCATTACCTATATAGGAAATTGTAATGTTGTATTATTTGGGAACTTTCAAAGTATAATGCATTTAAAAATTGCATTCTGATATGGAAAGCATCTTCTAAATAACTAAACCTTTCCTTTGCTGACATACAATGCATTACACAGTAACATTTGTAGACTAAAGAAAGAGACTGTTCTTTAAGATTGAATGTTATATACATATGTATATAGCGCTATGGAAATGAACAAATATCTTAATAAGAAATACATATTTTGGTGATACAAAAATCTGCCCTTAGGAAGGGGCCACAATGTGGGGAAAGGCTAACTTGGAGGGGGTTAAGTAAATACTAAAAAGATATCAGTAAATGTTAAGGGAACTACTCTATATACATAGGGGAAAATAAAAGCTTCTTGGTTAATAAGGAAACCAAAAACAAGAGTCCACTGTCCCAAAGTCTCAGAAACATGTTTGTAGCTTGGGGGCAAAAGTTGCTGGCCTTATTTGCTCTCGGTGTTCATAACGGTGTTCAAATCCTTCTCAGATGCGTATGTCAAATGACTGGCTGTGGCAGGACACTGCACTGGAAAGACGAATCAGTAGGGTGTCAGGGGAAACGGGACACAAGGAGGGTGGGGCAGGTTGGGGAGGCAGACAAGACATAAGACCTGCTATCAAGTAGGCCATATAAAGTTTGGAGCTGTTCAGTAACCGTCTCTCGGAGTAGCCAGACCTTGTCAATGAAGTCCTGGATATTCCAAGAGATTATTCCCTGAACCTGCCCGATTGGCCTCAGGGCATCCTTGAGAGCATCCAAGGACACACATTCAGGTGGAAGGAATTAGGCTGCACAGAGGGGTATAGAGTGACGAGGGGCAGAAGTGTCCCTCAACTCTAGTTCTGGGTGGGCATTGGGAGAAGGAGGTGATGCGTGGGAAGTGGTGCAGCTGGAAGCCCTGATGGAATTGGCTGCTCAGGACTTAAGAGGGATGGTGCAGATCCAGAAAATGTGGGGTCTGCTCTTAGAACACAACAGGTTGATCATATTTAGGCCAGTAAGAGACCCAAGATATTCCTCATTCTTGCTGTTACTGTCCAGATCCACTGCCCCCCACTGGCTCTTCAGCCTCCACCTAGAGCCTCTTAGCAACCAATCTTGTTAAGTCTTTCGGCCGGAGCATTAACCCTGCTGGTGGTTGGTTCCTCCTCCTCGCTGGTGGTGTCAAGTTGTCGTGCCCCTCTCCGAGCCAAGGATTTACATTCTTGCCCCTGATCCTGATGTGATCCTTCTTGGCCAGCCCAGTTCTCTGAAAAGGAATGTGTAATAAGAGACTTTTTGAGTTAATTTGGTCAATAATACATGCTTACATAAATTTAGCTAAATACAAGTGCTGACATTGTGGGGTCTTTAACAAACGTACACTATCCTCTACTTTCATACTGAAATGTTGGTAGTTACAAATAGTTAAAACGAAATATTCTCAGAATATCTGCAGAATCAGCCATTCAAAGAAGGAGAAATGGCAATCTGTGAAACATTCAGTTTAAACTGTTGAAAATACAGGTTTTCACTGAGATCCAAACATAGATTATCTGAGAGGAGATAGATTTAAACATGGCTACAAAGTATTGCAAAAAGATGTTAAACTACCCTACATTTTTAACATCAAACATTCTACACATTAATTAATTAATTTTGTGAACTTTGAAGGCAAAAGGTAATTGTGGTTAGGTAGTAAGGTAAACATGCACAGTGTCTGCATCTCAAAATAAAATTGGTAATATTGAAATGTTACAGATTTCAAAGGTATAATGTGAGTTTTAACTTTTATGTTGACAAAATTGTCCCTTTATGTTAAAAGCATTTCCATAATGTCAAGATCATATGATTAGTCAATCAAAAGTAAATAAATACTAAACATGCATGCTTGGAAAGTTTAACTTTCAAACCTATCATACCACAAAAAAAACAAGTTATTATAATATAACCTGGAATGTTATTGCAAAGCTCCCAGTGAACACATGACAGGATATTAATCTCAAAACGCATATGCACTTAAGTTGTTCATAATAATATACACTTACCGTCTCTCTGTTGCTCAAACTCTTCAAGCGGAGCATGGTGGGTTGGTCAGGCAGTTTTCAGGACCCTCCCACACAATGGTGTTATGAGGGTGCAACAAGAATGTGCTATGCCTTTATTCTGGCCCAGTAATGAAGTTCTGCCCAGCCCTCGTGGCATAGCCCACTGCATTGCAGCACAATACAATGTCTTCCCAGATTTGTGCCCTGCTGCACTGCTCAGATGGGTCTCTATACCACCATAAAGCTGAGGGTACTTGTCGATTAAATCCTGACTAATGATGTTCAATGCAGTCTCAGAGAATTGGGTGGGGGGGGCATTCTCATTAAATCACGGATTTTAGTAAGTTTTACCAAAAACATGTGTGGTATATGGGATTTGTGTTGTGATTTTGTTATTGGAATGATAAGTTTTATACTGTTTGCGAAAATGAATAGTCTAATTTAAACTAGTGCATTGCATGTTAGCCAACATTATGTGATGTAAATAGAGTTGTCTCAGGATGGTGTATACTGACAGTGTGTTATTTGTCACACACTGATGACAAGATACTGTACAGCCACATAAATGCAGTACCCAGATTAGCAGCTCAATAGAAAATTGAGTTATCTAGCTGATCCTGCACCTGCATACCCTTACCTGTATTCTGAACCCGACCCCAGTTACTTGGATGTGGGCATGGCTCAGGGTGAAAACCTATTTGAAAGCCCCTTCACATAATGACAACAATTTTGAGCACAACTTCTGCGACACCAACACTTCCCCCATACCATAATGACGTCTGAATTGTGACCTGAGGGTCCCAAAAGTGCGTTCAATAATCGCTTGATTGCGTATTTGTCTTTTTGTACCTCTGTTTAGATACTGTGGTTGGAAGTCTGTAGGCTGTGAGGAGATGAAGGAGGGAGCATACTTGGTTTCCCCTGCAACAAAGAAAAGTATTTTTTGTTTTACAAAGGGAAATCTATTCTAATTGTGATACATTATGGCTACATATATGCCTTGTGTATCAGGATAATGTCTGTGTATATTGTGTAGTGATTACCGATTCAGTTTGAGATGACACCCTCAGATGCACATGCAGTCCCAGTGTTAGGTGTTGTTAACAATAATCCACAGTCACCAAAATCCCACCAACCAAGCTAAATGCAAGAGGTGAATGTTGGAAAATGTAGCTGTCGTATATGCTTCCAGGAAAGGCAGTGTAAGTCAGTGAAGCAGCCACTGGCATCGCAGACACCCTGCACGGTGATGGAGTGCCAGAGGTGTCTGTTGTGAAAAACGTGTGCTGCCTGGTGAGGAGGCTGATGTGCCACGTGTGCAGTCAATGGCACATAGCACCCTAGGAAAATGGCCAAAGGCATAACATTTCCTTACCACCCTTTGTCTTTCCGCTAGTGACTGTGGCATAGCAATAACATGGTGCAAGCTTCTGTTAATGCATCTCAGAACCTGATGCAATGATTTCTGTGGGAGGGTGTTGCATTACCATGGTGTGGCCATTTGTGGTGCTGAATTTACTCCAGCTGTAATCTGGATTACTGTGGTAAATAATTTAATTACCGGGACTTAATTTGATACAGAAAAATAATAAATATAGCTCAGTAAAATAAGAGGCAAAATCCGTGATATTAGAGGTTCGGAATGGGCTTTATTCCAATGGACGATTTGAATCGTTGACTCCAGGTTCCATCACCACGGAGGTTCAGGAAGTGAAGTACATATTTTATTGATAAGTAATCACTTTTATACAATAGGCATTACAGTGAAGCAAATGCAGGAGGCGTAACAATTGATAGTGGGGATAAAACATACATGCGTAGCAAAAGTAGGCGTAACTGGGTGTAACTAAAGAACGTCATCAGGTATGATGTCATAATAGGGTGGTTCCATGAAAGAATTTCGCAATGTCAGCAGAAATACTTGACAGAAATGCGCGCGCAGCAGCATGACGTATGATTGACGTGCAACTAGGGGGTGAAGGGGATTTGACATTTAACTCTACATGTGGCGACAGATGTCTGGAGGGTCAAGTCAACCTAATCCCAAATCATATCTAACATCCTATGTTTAAAGAACTATGTTATCCAAAAGAGAGGTCTCTTAGAATAGAATCTTATTCTATACTGACTATACTGACTGTTAGTGCGTGTACAAGCGTCTAAGTGTCTACACTAGATGCGAGGGCAGAAGTCTTCCATAATAATAAGGCTATGAATTACTTGCATAAAGACAGAGAAGCCGGGCCTCTGCTCGGTAGCTGGAAGAATGTTTACTTAAACTACCAGACAGGAATGCATTGGGCAGGGAGCGGAGCAGATAATTTCGAAGGTGAAATACAGTTTTTGGCAGGCTACAAGCTGATGTCAGGCACCGTTAGCTGCGCAGAGAATGAGGACAAAGTTCATGGATGCAGATGCAGGCTCAGACTGGAGCTCTCAGAGGCAGAAAGCAAGAAAAGCTTGATGGCAGAATCAGGACCTACTTGCCTGGACTGTAAAATAGCATAAGTGAACCATATAAAGCCGGTGGCCTTTCGTACTTAGGAATGGAATATCCGGCCCATTCATGGCGGATCTGAAAGAGGACATGTTAACGGTGGACGCACATGTATTTGCGTCTTTATAACTGGAACTGGAGGGAACATACATGTACTTGTGATTTATACATGAAACCGTTGGGGTCCAAGATAGGGGACATAACTGATCATAAAAATCCATATTTCCACATTCCCTCCTTGTCCCCTACTTGCCCGTCAAGAGATATCAATCTTCATCAATCCATTGATCTGTTCATATAGCATCATTTGTTCTTCTTTTTTCTTCTGGGACGAACGAAATCTTGGTGGTGGAATACACGATGTGGCACACAGACCACAAATCGCTGGTCCACATTGTAGGCATAAGCAGCAACTGAATAGTATGAGAAAGCCAATACCTAGGAAGGATAGGACCCTCCATCCAAAGGTAGATAATACACTCCAAAACCAACCGGACCAAGTCCAGGTGCCTGGATTCTGGTGTATCTGGCTTACAATCTTATGAAGGCGGGTTATGGCTTTATATACAGACGGCGAATTTTCTGGTATGAAAATGCAACAACTTGATCCGATGACCCTACAAGCTCCGCCCCTATCGGCCAGGATGACGTCAAGGACAAGACGATTTTGAAGCACAACAATCCGCATAGCAGACTGCTCTTCTGTTAAATTGCCTAAGGCGGAAATAGTTTCGTTCACTACTGCTTCAAGGGTTCTAGTTAATCTACGTATCAGCTTACTATTAGTAACGGTACCTATATAGGGAAAGAGACCTTTATTGAAATCTGTGTATTTTTCCCATGCTGTTTCAGTATAATCGACTATTGGGAGATCTCTCCTTTCTCTATTGTGTACTAAATGAGTATTTCTGTGATAATCAGGAGGAGCTAGGAAAACAGGTGGCAAACGGAATCCGATGTAGCAGGTACCATCCCAATCTAGAGGCAGACGTATATATGCCGTCCGACCACATATAAAATAGGAATGGCGGGAAGCTCTAAATGTCGACTTGCCTTGATCACTAAATTCTATTACAGTGGTGCATCTACTATGGCCCATATGTATGGAACCATTCTTTCTTACACATAATTCACCTTTTACTGGAAATACTGACATTGCGGGCAAAATTGGAGTAGCTTCGGATTCGACATTTAGGATCATAAGATTAAGCGTAAAATTACCTAATCCATACACTTCGTTTTCTAGATCAGTTCCTGTTCTTTTGGGAAGTCCCTCCTTGTTAGGGTAGCAGACCTTAAGTAAAACTAAGTTCAAATTTCCCCATACCCAGTTGTCTTGATAAACTGCAGAATTCGAATCTAGGGAATTGATTAAACTAAACCATGCTCCACAGGAGCCGTTGTGTGTGAACGGGTATGGAAAGAGAGGTAAAATTCCTTTATAATTCTGATAGGGAGGGAGTCGGCCACATATCCAACAATTTGTAGCATTGCTAACCTGATGGGAATGATGTAACATACTAATAAAAGTGTTATTGCGCAGGCAGAATCTATAAGACAACTCATGCAGAGGTAATTCACTAAAAGAATGTTCAGCAGTAACATTATAAACATGTCTAGAAATAGGATAATATATGTGCAACAATATACTTGCAGTAATTATTAAAAGACTTAAGAAAAACAGAATTAATAACGTCACTGTGCAATGACTACGCAGTGATTTACAGTACGCATGTCGTTTCAGCTTTATCCTTTTGTTTCTTTCCCTGTACAGGTCTAAGGGATACATGTCAGAGACAAATTCGACCGCTTCACCTTGGAGAGGACTTAAACAATCAAATTGCCTGACTGGTTAGACCTGAGTTTTAGTTTATATAGTTCACGATTATTCACTTCAACCAAAGGAAGTTTAGAGTCACTCGGGGAAGACACGCAAGGTGTGTCGTTTACATCCGATGGTAGTCCATGAAATTTCTTGATATGACTTGAATGTATCCAGCCTTTTCGACCCTCGATCTTCACGGCTGTCCTCGTCGTTAGTAGTACGAGCTGAGGCGACCTCCACCTAGGATCCAGCTGAGACTTCCGATCAAAGTTCCTCACTAAGACCAAATCTCCTGGAATTACGTCATGGGGTTTCACCTCAGTGTTGTCGGGAAAAGCTGCAGCTACCTGTGAACGACAAGATTGTAGTGCAGACATCAAGGAAGCCAAGTAATCTGTCAGCATATTACAGTCAATATCAGTTATTTTGCGTGGTATAGGCGTCCCCCACATATTTGGTGGTCTACCGAAGATCACCTCATAAGGGGATAGCCCTGTTCGAGAGTGTGCTACCATTCTCATGTAAAAGAGTGCAACGGGTAAAGCTACTACCCAGTCGACACCTTTCTCTCTACAAATTTTGGACAATCTAATTTTCAGGGTCTGATTATGTCTTTCCACGAGACCTGCTGCCTCGGGGTGTCGGACACAGTGAAACTTCCACTGATAACCTAACAGAAGTGAAACGTGTTTCATTAGTTCGGATGAGAACGGCTGGCCGTTATCTGAGTAGACAACACGTGGTAAACCGTACCGTGGGAAGAATTCTCGAACTAACTGTTTGGCAGTAGTCGGGGCAGTGTAATCTCAAACCGGGTATGCCTCTGTCCAACGGGAAAGAGCACAGACAACTACGAGAACATATTTGAATCCTCGACATCGTTCCATCTGGATATAATCCATCTGGAGGACTTCAAAAGGGTGATCAGGAGGCTGAAATCCACCCTGTTCTACGGGAATGCTTTTTCCTGGGTTAAACTGACAACAGATCATACAGGTACGAACTTTTTGTTTAGCTGCTGCTCGTAAATGTTTGTTGAACCAAATGTGCTGGATGCTGTCTAGCATAGCTTTTTCTCCTAGATGTGCTGGACTATGTACAGTGTTAATAACGACTTGGACCATTGAATCAGGAAGGAACCACACAGATTTTTCCTTCATCATCCATCCTTGATCCGTTTGGATCCCTCCTAATTCAGTCCATTTCTTTATTTCGTCTGGAGTAGCATGTGTCTGTATGTCAATTACGTCAAGAGCGGGATCCTTAACCCTCATACAATGCGTTGGCGTCGGGACTATTGTCTTTGTCATGTCGGACGTTTGAGTTTGAGCAGTCTGTTTAGCTGTTCTGTCAGCTAGATCATTGCCTCGAGAAATGACATCAGTAACTTTCGTATGAGCTTTACATTTCATAATTGATATTGCAGTGGGTAGATGTATTGCATCTAATAAGGCATGAATGAGGGGTCCGTGCTGAATGTGGGCACCGTGAGAAGTTAAATAACCTCTCTCTCGCCACAGCACGCCGAAGTCATGTACAACTCCGAATGCATAACGTGAATCAGTGTATATGTTGACTTTTTTATTTGTGGCTTGAATACAGGCTTGTGTCAGAGCGATGAGCTCTGCTGCTTGAGCGGACAAGGTATTTATACAATTTGTTTCAATGATTTCGGTGTCTGTTGTGACTGCATAAGCGGCCACTAACTCTCCTGTACCTGTTCTCATACATGAACCATCTACATACAACGTCAGATCTGGGTCTGACAATGGGACGTCTGTCAAATCTTGTCTGGGTTTCGTCGTGATAGTGATAACTTCAATACAATCATGTGCAAGTGGGTCTGTTCCCTTTACAGGTAACAGTGTGGCAGGATTCAATGTACTACAACGTCTGATTTCTATATGTGGCTGAAACAATGTTAATTCGTAACCAGTGAGTCGTGCTATAGTCAGGTGTTGTGTTTGTGTGCGGTTCAAGAGAACCTCTACTGCATGTGGTACTTGTACTGTCAATGGATGTCCTAATACTATGGCATCGCTTTGTCTGATTGCTAAAGCTGTCGCTGCCACTGATTTCAGGCACGCAGGCAAAGCCTGAGCTACGGGATCTAATGTACTAGAAAAATAAGCACACGGTTTGTGTGATCCTGCTTGTTCCTGAGTGAGTACTGACAAAGCAGTACCTTTGCGTTCTGTAACAAAGAGTGTAAACTGTTTATTGTAACATGGTGTTGCTAGGACAGGTGCTTGACATAAAGCTTTCTTTAAACTTTCAAAAACGTGTGTATGTTCCTGAGTCCAAGGGAGGACAGTCGATGTGGCTGCCTCCTGTGTTGTCAATTGAATGAGTGGTTTTGCTAGAAATGCATACTGAGGGATCCACTGCCTACAATATGAAGTGAGGCCTATGAAAGCCCGCACCTCCTTTTGTGTCTTGGGTATCGGCATATTTGCAATTAGCTGGATGCGATCTGGTGTAAGCTGCCTTCCCTCCTTGGACAGCGAGTGACCAAGGTAAACAACTCGCTGGACACAGAATTGCAGCTTAGAAGGGGACACCTTGTGCCCCTTTTCGGCCAAAAATTGTAATACCGTCAGTGATGCTTTCTCACATTCAGATTCGTTTCTAGCGGTGATCAGCAGATCATCGACATATTGAAGCAGGGCAGTGTTGACTGGCATGTGGATACTGTCGAGTTCTCGTTTCAGTGCTTGGCTATAGATGCTGGGGCTTTCTGTAAATCCTTGAGGTGCGCGTGTGAATTTAAAGCTACGTCCATTTAAACTAAATCCGAACAAGTATTGGCTTTCCGGATCTATTGGGACGCTGAAAAAGGCATTCTTGAGATCAATTACAGTAAAGAATGTTGCTCCGGAATCAATAGCTGTCAGTAATGACGAGATATCTGGGACCACAGGGAATTGTGGCACAATGCATTTGTTCAATTCGCGCAGATCAATAACCAATCGATACACTGGCGGGGCCTTTGGATCTGTTCTTTTAAGAATCGGAATTATCGGGGAATTACATACATTGGAGTCTGTTTCCACAACCACTCCTTGGGCAATGAGCTCGTCAATGATTTGTAGTAAAGCCACTACAGCATCTGGTGGTAACTTGTATTGTCGCATTCGTGGTAGTACCACTCCTGCCTTTAGCGTAACTCGGTATGGTGTAATATTCATGCAACCAACATCAGTAGGGCCTTGTGCCCATAAATGTGTAGGTAAAGTCTGCAGTCGGGGATCCATGTCTCGAGACACATAGTGACCTTTGAAATCACGTAAAAACAATCTTACTCCTTCCGGAGAACAACATATTATAGCTCCTAGAGCTTTCAGTGTTTTTATACCTAACAAGTTTTCTGGACATGATTTAGTAAGCAATAAATCTGTAGTTCGGGTCAAAGGTCCTATCGTAAGTGGAAGAGGCTGTGATACTTCATTAACAATAGGTTTTCCTGAGAAACCAAGGGAAATATTCTGTGAGCCTGAGAGGGGTGCCCCCGGAACTTCACTACGTTTTATAGTTGTTCGACTTGCCCCTGTATCAAGTAAAAATTTTCTATCTTGGCCTAATAGTTCACTATGTACATAAGGTCCTTCTTGGTCTACGGGGACCTCGATAAGGGGTAAGTCAACTTCCCTCTCTAGGCTGGTTCATGCGTATCGTTGATAATCAGGATAGTCATACTGTGCGGTCTGGTACAGCTGTCGTGTCGTGGTTTGTGTGGCAGCAACAGGCAATGCTGGTGCGGCTGGCACAAACTGTATAGACTGTTGTGGAGCTGGCATGGACTGTGCATGCTGCGGTGCTCCTTGTTCATTCTGATCCTGTCTAGGTGGCCGTGGTCTTTCTTGTGTTTTACCTGTGGCGATATTACGCTTCAGGACTGGGCAATCGTGTATGTAATGACCTGGTTGTTTACAATAGTTGCATGTCCCTTTTACAGGTCCTGCTGAATCACCGGACTGTGTCGTACCCTTTTTATGACCTTCAGCTGGAACTGTCTGGGAGACTAGCATTTTCATTTTTGTGTCTTTCATGCGTCTCTGTTCATGTTCTTGTTCCTCTCTAATTCTATTGTAATGGTACTGTAACATTTGTAACATTTGTGATGGGGTATTACCTTGCCAGGTACTCTCGAATTTTAATACTCTGTTCTTCACCTGGGGCAAGGAATTTTCAACTAATTTTGTCACAAACAGATGTGGGTATGACTCGCTACTTGCTTTTATGCCACTATTTATACCAAAACATTTTTCGAATCGGGCATAGAAATCACTAGTGTCTTCATCTTGCTTTTGTTTACAGGCTGAGATTGCACCCCAGTCTTCCTTTTTCGTGGTTAATAAACGTGGCAGTACCTGTACTAGTAATCCTGGTAGTGCTTTAGTTTTATCCCCAAGCCCCGAACCTGGACCTCGGGCCTTTTCTTCATTTTCTAATGCTGTCCAGTCTATCTTTTGGTCTCCCACCTCCCACTCTTTTTCCTTGAGTTTTTCATAAATGCCAGCAGGCATTAATACCTTTAATATTGTCATAATGTCGGGATAGGTATACTCTCCCATGAGTAACATGTCTTTAATTTCTCGGTGAAAACCCGCTGGGTCTTTGTCATGACTGGGTACCACTTTCTTCATTTCTAACAATTCTATTTTCGATATGGGCGTATATACATATACACGTTTAAACTGATTGTCCTCGCCCTTTATTGGGTGTACTTCTCGTAAGGGATTCTGTCTGTCCATGTAATACGTCGTTCTTTCCTTGATGGGCAGTGAGACATGTTCTGGGCATACAATAAGAATGTACTGCTTTCTTGATTCTAGTATATCTCTAATTAACTTAGTACCTGAACCTCTCCATCTATTCGTGAGTAATTCAGTCAATATATCAGGTAAAAGACCAGGATCGGAATGTTCATTTTTATAAAGTATAAGAAGTTGTTGAATCATATAAATCCCAGCTAAACGTTGTTCATCTGGGGTGAGGTTCAAAAATGTGTGTGCTACTGTATCATCACCATATTTTCCGGGACTGTCAACCCAATGAACGGCTGACCTGGCTAATTCTTGTTCATCCATGGAATCGAGTAAATGATAACCCCTTCGTTCTCGGAGTAATTTGTCAGCGGCTTGGAACGAATGCTCGGGGGACCTTATATTCATTATAGGTGTTTGGAAATTCCTGTTATTATCTGAACATATCGGACGTATCGGGTCAGTGAAACATCTAGTACTATTACAAGATCTTCCTCTACCTACATAGGCTATGGTTTCTGACTGTCCTGTGGGCAGTCCTGATCCTTCCTCCTCCTCGTTTTGTTCAAACTGGTCTACCGCTAATCTCTCTTCGTGTAGGCGTTCTATTTCCTTACGGATCTTTCGGCACATGGCTATTATACATGTTTGCCTATCATGTCTTCCCTCTGATATATTCTGGCTCCATCTGGTAAGAGTTTGCATTATTTCCGGATCTACCCCCGGTCGGTCTTGATTTCTGATCACACAGTTTATGAGGAAACGTAACAGTTCCCCCTGTATCTCCACTTTCTGGTATTCCATAGCTCTGTTAATACATTCAGAATCTCGCCCTGTTTGGACAAAATGATATATATTATCTAGATGCATAGTCATTCCTGGTAGCTTCCCTAAATACACCGCAGCTCGTCTGATACGTAATGATGCCAGGATCATTTCGTCCTCTTTTCCGGGCACCGGGTCATATCTACAATCTACAAGAAGTTCCTTAAGCGTGCGGGAATTTATGAGTTTGGGGGTACGTGGATGTGCTGATTCTTGAAAAGTAAGTTTATTTATTCTGGGTGGCGTAGAAAGAATGTTGGTAGCACCTCCGGTAGCCCCGTCTGGGGTATCGGGCGTGAAAGGATTCGTTGAACGCGATACAGCAACTATAGGTGTGGACACAGCTGTAGAAGCAGCTGTAGGAACAGATGTGGAAACAGATGTGCTTGCCGGAACTTGTGTCAGGATTTGATGCTGTAGAGATACAGATACAGGATCTTGGCGTTGAACCTCCCCGGCAGACGGTCTATGTGGGGCGGAGTTAGCATACTCGGGAGCTGCGTCATGTAAATATGAGGAAAGGAAAACATCTTCTGCTGTTCTAGGATGCCCCTTAGGATGCGTTTTTATTGGGAACAATGGGGGTGGCAAGTCTTTTGGTATCTCCGGAGTAGCCTTAGGTAATCCCTCGGCCAGAAGGGGATACATACCATTCATAAGGGCATTTCTTTGTCTGTCTACTTGTTCTGATTTCACTCGTGTACCTTCTTCAATTAATAGATTATCTCGGACTTTATTTGAATTTTCCTTACTCTTCTCTTCCTGTCTACGTGCTTTTTCTGTACGTCTATACGATTCTTTACGCCATAATTCAATGGCGTCTTTCTGTGATTGTCTAGCTTTCCTTTTCCATAATTCTTCCTCTACTTTCACGATGCAATCTGCATCCCAGGTCCCAGCTGCGGGCCACCTCTGACTTTCTGGTAATTCCTTAGTGTAGTCTACCCATAGATCAAGAAATAATATGGCGTCTAGGCCATGTTTATGATACATGAAGTACCCTGGAGTGTCCCTAGGAGGAATGGGAACAGCTTCTTCGAGTACCCCTTTTCTAGTTGTGATCTGTCTTAGTTTCGAAAAGAGCGGCATATTGAGAACTGATCTGATACTTGGTCTTGAACAAACTTAATACAATAAACACAATGATGAACAGTCATTCACACCACAATATGCAGGACGTATTAACACATTTAACATTTAACGTTTAAATGAGCAACAATGATGATGACGATCTAAGAAAACTTAATCACAAGACATAATCCTCGGCCTTAACTGAATTATTCTGAATTTATATACTTGATATACTAGATATACTGCTAAACAGTACAGATACACTGCTAAAACAGTGCAGACCGGATTTGTGTACCCAAACCCGTCTGGACCGGCACAACTTATGTGCACGCCAGAACGCCTCCCCAGTAATGGTACTCACCGGGTAGCTCGGAACGGAAGGCCTCGGAACGGAACTGAACTGAACTGGACTCGACTCGACTCGAAAACTTCGGAAACTTCGGAACATCGGAAACCTCGGAACTTCGGAACTTGGTGGGCCTCTGTATACCTCGGATCTTGCTCTCTCAGCTAGGCTCTGGTCGGGATACTTCGCACTTCTCACCGCCTCGTCTGGGTGTTGATCGCAGCCTCAGTCGCCCCCGCTTGACCGGAGGGAGATACAGGAAATCCTGCTGGTACGCGTTGTTGTCCGTCCAGCTGTGGCAGGAGACCGGGCCTGCAACGCACCGCCGGCGCGTGAGATGAGAAAGTGTCCCTGTTCGGGCGCCATTCATGTGGTAAATAATTTAATTACCGGGACTTAATTTGATACAGAAAAATAATAAATATAGCTCAGTAAAATAAGAGGCAAAATCCGTGATATTAGAGGTTCGGAATGGGCTTTATTCCAATGGACGATTCGAATCGTTGACTCCAGGTTCCATCACCACGGAGGTTCAGGAAGTGAAGTACATATTTTATTGATAAGTAATCACTTTTATACAATAGGCATTACAGTGAAGCAAATGCAGGAGGCGTAACAATTGATAGTGGGGATAAAACATACATGCGTAGCAAAAGTAGGCGTAACTGGGTGTAACTAAAGAACGTCATCAGGTATGATGTCATAATAGGGTGGTTCCATGAAAGAATTTCGCAATGTCAGCAGAAATACTTGACAGAAATGCGCGCGCAGCAGCATGACGTATGATTGACGTGCAACTAGGGGGTGAAGGGGATTTGACATTTAACTCTACATGTGGCGACAGATGTCTGGAGGGTCAAGTCAACCTAATCCCAAATCATATCTAACATCCTATGTTTAAAGAACTATGTTATCCAAAAGAGAGGTCTCTTAGAATAGAATCTTATTCTATACTGACTATACTGACTGTTAGTGCGTGTACAAGCGTCTAAGTGTCTACACTAAATGCGAGGGCAGAAGTCTTCCATAATAATAAGGCTATGAATTACTTGCATAAAGACAGAGAAGCCGGGCCTCTGCTCGGTAGCTGGAAGAATGTTTACTTAAACTACCAGACAGGAATGCATTGGGCAGGGAGCGGAGCAGATAATTTCGAAGGTGAAATACAGTTTTTGGCAGGCTACAAGCTGATGTCAGGCACCGTTAGCTGCGCAGAGAATGAGGACAAAGTTCATGGATGCAGATGCAGGCTCAGACTGGAGCTCTCAGAGGCAGAAAGCAAGAAAAGCTTGATGGCAGAATCAGGGCCTACTTGCCTGGACTGTAAAATAGCATAAGTGAACCATATAAAGCCGGTGGCCTTTCGTACTTAGGAATGGAATATCCGGCCCATTCATGGCGGATCTGAAAGAGGACATGTTAACGGTGGACGCACATGTATTTGCGTCTTTATAACTGGAACTGGAGGGAACATACATGTACTTGTGATTTATACATGAAACCGTTGGGGTCCAAGATAGGGGACATAACTGATCATAAAAATCCATATTTCCACATTACATTTACTACTTTTTGGGTTCTTTTTGGCTGTAGTAACTTTAAAGTACAGTTTGTTGTACATCAATGGGCTTACTCTTTTGTGAGTGGATCTTTCCCCGTTCATAAACCACTTCTTAATCGTCCCTTAACTCCTCCCCTTTAATAATAAGTAATCTCAATTTTCCAGCCACTCCCCTCTGTCCGTTCCACATTTACTACTAAAATGTATATACGCATGTACGGAGACTCTGCAGTCAGGGCAGAGATTTCTGCACAGAAAAAGACAGAGATGGAGGTGGAAAGTCTGCACATAGGTTTGAGAATATCATTTTGCAGTACGTTTGCAGTACTATTGTAGTACTACAAACGTACCACAAATGTAGTTTGTGAATAGGCCCCAAGATGTGGTTATCAACTAAGCACCTTCTTCTAGAAGGACCACACAAATGTTAACCTTCATAGAAATAAAGTCACCCACCCTGCAGTAGCATGATTTAGCTTTCTAGGAAACAGGGAAGTATGCTCAATGTTTATGCATCCCTAGTGAAACTAATAGCATGCAGTCTTTGGCTGAGGAAGCAACCATGTTTGAATGTAGTAGAAGATCCATAGAATGTAAAGTTAAAAACCCGTGCTCAACGAGTGTGGGAAATCAGAGTGACTCTTTAACTAACTAGTTGTGAATGTTTGGTGAACATTCTGTAGATGCATTGTGTTGATGTTGCTTGATCTTTATGTGGCATTTCACTCCCTTATTAGGTTGGTGGGTAGGTTAACAGCTAAAAAAACTATTCTCCTGTTTCTTATTGCATATGTGGTCTGGAGTGCTGTTGGTAAATTTACCTCAACTGAAACGGGAGTGACTTGTTGAGTGCCGTAGGACTCTTTTGCTTCACCAGCACTTTTTTGTTCCGGTGTTAACCATGACATTTTGACACAGATACAAAATATTCCCTTTTGGTGCTAGGGACCTTTTGGAAAAAAAAAATATATATATATTTTTACATCTTTATCTGCTTTTTATTTTTATTTTGCAAAGGGTGGGTAACTTCCCAGATACAGTTACCAGCTTCTCCCTGTGGCTTGTAGTGCGCTGCATCAAGGACTCCAAGCATGAGCAATCGTCACTGGGCTTAAAAATCAAGTATAGACACACATAGGGGAGTCATCTTTCAATTTTTTTTTACAGAAGTAAAAACCATTTAATGATGGACCTCTAAGCATTCGCATTATTGAACATGTAGAGGGATATCTTTCAGTGTTTTTTGTAACAAAAACAATTTCAAGATGAGCTCCTGTTTGATCACGTGTTTTGTAACAACGTATTAATTTTAAAAAAATCACAAGTAAAGCAAGCACTGGTAAAGCCAAAAGGCCTGCAGCCAATGCCTGACCTATTGACCTCGACAATAATTGTTAATATACGTGTGCAGTACACCAAGCCTCAGGACCGCTTTCAATGAGACCCAAATCATGTTTAAGCTGTCACATCCACTTGATAAGACCCTTGCTTCGAGCCATCCATTATACTTTTTCCATCATACAAGACTGGATGAGCAGCAATGTAAACCTTAACAAAATCGGCCCTGCTACCCTAACAATCAATAACATGTTTTAACTTTTCTTAATCACTCCTCAGGCCAAATTGAAAACTTAGGTTGTCATCTTTGAATTAACGTAGCTATGGCAAGCTCTATCATTGGTGTGCTGGCCACAAGGGGTGTGCTTCTTTGCCCATGTTGGCAGAAAGGCGTTGCTACAGCAATTAATAGTACATAACAAAAAATGATTGTAACATGAAAAAGTTTCGAATTTGACCATCATGCAACATATTACCCTCACTCTCAGCAAAGTCTCCCGTCACCTGCTAGACTGCTTCTCCGCAAAGTAGCCAGCTCCTATGCAAACCAAAACTCAAAAGGGCCCCTGAAGACAAAATATGGGGGGAGAGAGGCAGGGGAAATACTAACAATGAAACAACAAACACTCCCCTCTATAACTTTTTCATAGGCAATTGATCCTACAAATAATAGACAAACCTCATTACACCACAGAAAATATTTGGATTTTTAGTTTATTAGGTATCAAAAAGTATAGAAGCAATGCAACAGTATTTTCAAAATGCTTGATATTTGGGGGCACTCTATAAATTAAGTAGATCTGTGGTTCAGAAAGCCCTAATAGGCTATACATACATTTGCTCCTCACAGTACAAATTGGAACAATGAAGATACTAAACAGACTATACAGGGAAAAATATAGAAGGATAAAAAAAGGACAGACCACATGTATCGCAAAATTAGACAAAAAAGTACAAAAACATTAGAAAAACAGACAGAATTACGAATAACAAAAGAAAAATGAAGCATTTAGTATCTTCATTGTTCCAATTTGTACTGTGAGGAGCAAATGTATGTATAGCCTATTAGGGCTTTCTGAACCACAGATCTACTTAATTTATAGAGTGCCCCCAAATATCAAGCATTTTGAAAATACTCTTGCATTGCTTCTATACTTTTTGATACCTAATAAACTAAAAATCCAAATATTTTCTGTGGTCTAATGAGGTTTGTCTATTATCTGTAGGATCAATTACCTATGAAAAAGTTATAGGGGGGAGTGTTTGTTGTTTCATTGCCAGCTCCTATGCAACCAACCACCTAAGAACACACCGCACCAAGGGAAAGCTTTTTCTGTTGGTGCCTACAGTTTGCTGGTGGCAGGTCGTTTTTTTCTGTTTCACAACAGAAGCCTGAGGGGTTCATTACCCAACCTGTATTTCAGGAACACGGTAACATCTTAAATTTGTTGACAATTGACATCTGATCTGTAGATTGACACTACCCGAATCCCTCTGTCATGATGTCCTGGTTACCGTTCTATGAGACAATACAACTAACCAAAGGAGATATTGTTGTAATGTTCCCCCATGCGTGTACGTGTTACGCGATTACCTTATTACTACATGTATTTTTACATCCCTTATCCAATTAAAATATAAAGATATAGATTTGCAAAGAGAGGATTATATATAAATACAACTATTATCGGGTATTGAAACCTAACTATCCCAATTAAAATAACTCCAAAAAGGTATTTTCTTTGGAAGGATACAGTTGTGGGGTGTTTTTTGAGCAGCTATGCATTTCTGAAACACTGGCAACAGGGGAACTAGCTAATTTATAAGCCTTTATCAAATAATTGGGAAAAGTACATTATTGAAACTGCCAGCTATTCTTGAAAGACACTTTCAATAAAACCGCATTCAAAATGACATGGTAAGTTAGAAATGTACTGAACTAATATTACATTATCGAATGCAGTAGTGTTCAGACTGGCAAAATACATGACAAATAAAGCAGAGACAATGAACTCCTTTCGATAGATGGGAGAGGGAAGAGCTCTGAAATGCATTAAGATATTAGCTGAATAAAATGTAGAGCACACATGCAAAGTTAAATCAATAACTTTTTTGTCACCATCGGACATTACCGAGGTGCAGGACAGTTCAATGGAAATGTTGGAAACAATAATGTATTATCCTTGAAACAAATGTATGTGTGTGGTACGTGACATTTCTGCACACACACTGCAGGCCACACGGTCATGGCGTGGGCTGCTGACAAAACAAATGTTGTCAAATTCTCCCACACTCTAGTCAGCGCTCCGAAACAATTGAAAATAAGACCTTCGGGGCCCTACTGATTGCAGTCTCTCACTTGGATGGAGTCCAAAAAAAAGTGATTCAACAATAGCTGCTGATGCAACTTGAACTGCTTTGCACGAAGAATGGCGGAGGTGTGGAGGGCCCGTATTATGCCGTTTCCATTTGTTAAGCTGCTCTCATGCAGGATTCGGATTGCATGTTGTGCTAAATGAGGTAGAGTCGAGTGTTACGCCACAGAAAGCCCCACTGAAGATCAAAGGGAAGTCAGGAGGCTTACTCAACACAAATGGTACAGAACATTGTTAAATGGGGTTATAATGCCACATTACCTCGTCATCCACATCTCTCATTCCATTCTTTACTAGTTGCATTTGTGAGGCTCTGACTCATTTCTAGGACCCCTTAACAAGCACACCTTTTCCATTTCTACTAAAAAATAAGCCCACCCCTTTACTATGTAAGGGAATTATGTCATGAGTTTAAAGTCATGAAGACTTTCTTGTGTGCCACTCTCTCTCTGGTCATAGTACGAGGGACTTTTATGTTTATTTTTTTGTTTTTTAGAGGAGTTGTTTAGAATATAATGCGATGCATTAGCCCACATTATGGTGAATTATTTTCAGCTCTTGCATGAAAATATTTTAGAATGCATTATGCAAACTTCCTTTATTACTGTGCAGCAGCCCGTGCTTTGTGGGAGAAGCAGCCTTCACCCACTGCGGTGCAGCATCCCACGTGTTGTGATCTGGGGGAGCCTTCATCACAGTGCAGCAGCTTCAGTTTTATGATCGTTCGCCTTCATTATGGCCCATGTTTAGTGATCTATTCTAGGCTGCCTTTGTAAAGGTTTAGCAGCCCGCGTTTACCAATCCCACTTCTGATGTCTGCCACTGCCTGGGAGGTGATCGACAAGCGGTTCCCAGCAGTGCCCTCCTAACAGCATTATGGGCCCCCAGACAAAGCAGTGCACTGGGCCCTGTCTACACAACCACTCATAGGAATAAAAATATTTAATTGAAAATTTGTGTTAAATTCTGGTCTGCATGGGGCCCCTATGCTCGTGGGGCCCAGTGTGCCCATGCGTTAGACAGAACTGGTCCCCAGGACAGTTTAAGGGGGAACCGGTCGACTGCTATGGCAAGCAGTCAACAATTCTCAATTTTAAATCTGACTGGTGTCAATAGGTGGTGCAGGAGGGCAGCATTTGTGTGACATGATTTTGGAAGCCAGGGAAAGCACAGGTGATTTAAAAAAAATCTTACCTGTCATTAAATTGCCCATATGCAGTGGAGGGGCAAACAGAGGTGCATGCAGTGAGAATGACACCTCTTACGCTCTTAGCAGTGACTCAGCAGTGCTGGAGCTATTTGGATATCTACATTGCATGCCTACATAATTGATTAATTTATCGTTTGCTTACCTGCCATAAATAAATATTTTTGAAGAGATTTCGTTAAGAGTATTTAAAAGACAGGCAGTGTGTAGGGGTTGGTCCGAGGTGACAAAATGGAGACACAACCAGAAACCTCTGACACTTGCCTCCCTCTCCTCCTCCCAAAATGGGGCAACGGCAGGATTCTAGGAAGTCCTCAAGAGTTCGAGACCAGAGGCTTGGGTCACAGCATGTCAGGTAACCCATTACAGCTGATGGTCAAATCAATACCAGAAGCTTTTAATAAAGAACCGGAAGAGAAGGGCAGATGGAATTCCCCTGATTCTTCTCAAGGGTCATGTTCTTCTCCATGATAAGGAATTAGACAACAGTGAATTTGCTGTTCCTAGAGAGAAGTATATTCACAAGGAAGAACTTCATAAAATAATTTATAGATGTCTGCTAATCGTTAACAACCATCTGAAGATAAGTAAAGTTCAACAATTGGGGAGTAGTTCAGACAATTCAACAGACCTATGGCGAAGATTCCTGTTAACTCTACCATTCAGGATTCTTTTTTTTAAGCTTCAGTTCCGAGGACCGTGGTTAGACCCACACTTCCCGTTATCAAAGGGTGAGATAGAGCTGTCGCAAACATTGAGGGTAGAATTATTAAAGGTGCCTCCTTGAAGGGAGTGTATTTAGACCTGCATGTGGCAATAAGGGCAGGTCTTTATTCGATAGACACCTCTTCGCCCCTGGTGAAAATGTTTCAGTCCAAAGCCAGTCAGAACAGTGAGGATGTTTGAAAACTGTTTGCGACAATGCATTACTTTGCAAAACATTATTGGCGGTCACTTTTGATAACTTAAAGACTTTTTCTATGGCAGGTGGTCGTATAGTAGCAGCTAGAAGACAATTGTTTTCAGGAGTTTGGAAGGCTTTTGATACATAAGAAGCCTGTTTCTTGAAATTCCTTTTGCATGGAATAAACTATTTCGGGAAGAACTGTTGGATGCGATTCTCAGATCCTTTCAGAACCAGAAACAAGGACAACCTTTTAAGTAATATTAAGGACAAGAACATAATTTAGGTGATTTTTGTGGGATATTCAAAGAGCCTTCTGTCTCTTCCTTTTCGATTCTTGCTATGCAGCGACTCCTAATCAGAGGAACTAAGAAAAAAAAGCAACCTTGCAAGATAATGTGTTGATGCTGTTGGGTAGGAATGCAATTGTACCAGGCCCACAAGAGGGAAAGTGTTTAGGTTGGTACTCAATAGCATTACTAATAAAAAAAGTAATCAGGCAATTACTCACTATCATAGACATAGGCATCAGATTGTTTTCTCTGTCAACAATTCATTTCAAGATGAATTCCTTGCAGCATTAGTAGCAGAGGGTGATTACTTGTAGTTAATAGATCTACAGGGCGCCTCACCGCATGCCCTTATAATGAAGGACCATCAAAAGTATCTGAGATTTGCAGTTTGGGAAAGCTAGTTGAAATTCCAGGTACTACCGTTTGACCTTAAACTATCTCACAGAACATTCACCAAAGTTCTAGCGCCAGTGAAGGCACTCTTACAGAAGCTGGGAGTTCAAGTACATGTTTATTTGGATGATTTATTAATTGTGTCTCACTCTAGTATACACATGAGAGAGATCATACACAACACTGCTCTGATTCTGGAGAGCTTTGAGATTTTGTTGAACTTTCAGAAGTGTCATCACCAGCCACTGCCGAGCCTAGAATATATAGCTGCCTCATTCCGCACAGTCATGAGGATGGCGTGTTTACTACTACCGACAGGTGAACATACATGCTGGAGTCCAGCATCTCAAATGTTTAAGTGCAAGATGTCATTGACCCAGCTCCTGTGGAGGCTGGATTGTCATGACTTAGAAAACAAGCATTTGCAATGCAATATGTCTTGCATTTACGCGAGTTTAAGTTATTGGCATTGTAAATGACAATGCCTTTTATTTTATGTTTTAAAAACCAAAACATAAATAAAAGGCATTGTCATTTACAATGCCAATAGCTCAAACTCGCGTAAATGCGAGACCTATTGCATTGCAAATGCTTGTCTCTGTAGTTTAGAACAAGACCCGTTTTCTCTTGCGAAAATCTCTCCCTCCGCAAAAACTCGTCTTCGCCAGTAAGAAAACATGTGAGGAGGGGACACACACCAGCGCTCTGCACAGCCACTAAAGGTGGTGTGTGTGCCACGATGCCGCATCCAGAGTGGGCACCGTGTCCAGGGGTGGGCTTCCCTTGAGCCAGCTGCACACACACAAGCGCCCACGCACAAGGAAACCAATGTCAACAGCGGCAACAAATCCAAAGGTGCACAACCAGGGGAAAGAGTCACACCAGGGGAAAGAGTCACAAGAAACAGCGCTGCGGTCACAATCAATCATAAGGTGCTGTAACGCATGACACAGACACACACGCACAATTTAGCAAAGTGTTGAAGAGGCCCCTCTTTAAAGAGCACTACACAAAGTAGCAAGAGTACACATCTGCTCCCAGAACCCAGCTACCCCTCCTATCATTTACTGAGCAAAAGGGTGCCTGCTGTCTTTTGGTTACAATTGTGCTACAAAGATAACACATATATACAAATAGCATTAGGACAGGGTGGTAATGCTTTCTCTGATCGTTCTTTGTTCTGAGACACTTCCTTATATCAAAGAACTGCCAACGCTTAATAAAACAAGAATTGCGACAAAACACACCTTACTATGGTTAGGACTAATCCTCCTTCCTCCCCAACCCCCCGCCATTTCAGCACTGTATCGTTATGTTTACGTTTATGGGAGCACGACATATATTTCACTCAGTCAAAACACCAGAAAGGAGAATACAACTTTAGACCGAATCTATGCAATGAAGGAAAGTAACACTTCAAAAACGAAGCGAGGGGCATCGCTGAAGGATTCCCGAAGAGACGGAGTTGAAGTAGCATGAGATCTCAACTCTGCTCGGAAAGATCTGCAACTGTTACAGCCATCACTTTCCCTGCGCAATCCGCTCTGCACAGCCCCTAAAGGTGGTGTGTGTGCCACGATGCCGCATCCAGAGTGGGCACTCGGAAAGATCTGCAACAGCTACAGCCATCACTTTCCCCTGCGCAATCCGCTCTGCACAGCCCCTAAAGGTGGTGTGTGTGCCACAATGCCGCATCCAGAGTGGGCACCGTGCCCAGGGGCGGGCTTCTTTTGAGCCAGCTGCACACACACAAGTGCCCACGCACAGGGAAACCAATGTCAACAGCGGCTACAAATCAAAAGGCGCACAACCAGGGGAAAGAGTCACACCAGGGGAAAGAGTCACAAGAAACAGCGCTGCTGTCACAATCAATCATAAGGTGTTGTAACGCATGACACACACACACAAACACACACGTGCGCACTGTGGGAGCCTATGTTACGCCACAAAGTCATTACCTCTGGCAATTGGTCTGCTTGACAAACAAGTTTACCCAAAAAAGTGCGGCAAGCTGCTAATATCCCTACAGTGTCACGCCGCGGGTAAGAGATCCAATCCCGCTGGGCGTGGCTAAAAGGAGACAGGGTGGCAACAAGCACTGATTGCCATGCCTTCAGTGCAATCATTGCACTGCCTTTAGCATAATTTGTGACGTCAAACGACGCGCACAAATTAAAGCTGAAGGCAGAGCTAAGACGAGGCTTCTGGAATCGTATCGATTCTAAGAAGCCTCGTAAGACGAGAGCAGCGCATGCGCTGCTTACGTCACACGAGAACTAATAAATGGAGTTTCTCTGAGCAATCAGTCTTGGACAGTGATAACAACATATGTAATTAAATTGTGCTGGTAAGCAGTTCAAAGACCAGAGACAGCACAAGGGGTAGAATTGTGTTGACAGTAAGGTTATTTCTCCAGCTGGAGAGAGTTAATGGAGGTTTGGGAATCTCTGCAAAGTTTGTTGAAAGAAAATCAGGCTTTGGCAGCAGTCATAAGGATTCGCATTTTAGTGATGATGTCCCACTTGAACTGTTTTGGACCAGGTCAATCGTTGAAATGTCTAATACATATAATTCTGAAACGGGCAGAGAAGAATGTTTTCCCTCAGAGCAGTTCATATTTGAGGAAACAAACATTTCTTCCCCCCTCATCTCAGAATTTCATTTATTGACAATAATGTTATGGGGGGACTTGCAGGAGGTTCGATTATCCAACAGTAGATCTGTTTGTGAACTGTCGAAATGCCCTACTTCTTCAGTTCTTTTCCAGGTTCCCTTAGTGAGGTGGTAGATGCATTGTCATGTCAATGGTCTGCCTCTGAGGTATTTGCTTTACGTCCAGCTCTCTGGTATCTCACCTAAGATTGAGAATTATGAGGGACAAGAATGGCCAAAAAGACCGCAGTTCCGGCTTTCGAGGGGGATGCCCATAGTTCCTTTCATTGGAACCATGTCCTCTGGGCACTTCATGCCTGCCTCTGTCAACACTTTGGCATCCAAGACTGGTGACTTAAGGTTGAAGGGGAAGGCTTAAGAATCTGGGTCTTTCTCTTTCTGCGGCCAGTGCAATTCAGGCTTCTAGAAAAAATTCTAATAGAAGGTCTTACAATAAATACAACTACATCTACTAACATATGTTAAACATTTATCACCTATACATTGTTCCCATGAGAATATTCTTCAAAACCTTCGTGATGGATTCAACAAACAACCTTAGAAGTACAGCGGGATGCGGTCAAGACATTTAGATCTCAATGGGATCATCTAGGATTAATTGGAGGTTGGGTAGCTATGCTTTTCAGAGGATTTGAGCTCTGGACACGCAAAGATTAGATTAGAAGCACATTTTCAGGTTGAGTGCTACATTTGGTTTTAGCATCTCTACAAGACACTCACTTTGAACAATAAGACAAATGTTCATAAGAATTGAGGTTATTTAATGTCGTATTTTTAGTATTTATCAATATGGTAATACAGTTAAGGGAGTTAAATGCACTAAAGTGCAAAACTCCTTATCTTGAATTTTTGGATAACTTAATTGGATCCAATTTCTGTCCCAAAACTTAATTCAGCTTTTCTCAGGAGGCAATAGATAATACTACCTGTTTTGTTTTGCAACACAGTAAGATGTTATACAGAAATTATTCGATTTGGTTAAAGCATTGACGCTTTACTTGAATGGAACAGTGGAGTGCAGGAAGTGTTAATCACTTTCACAATTTTGGTGACGAAAACAGAGGATATAAGTCTTTCTTGTCCATCTTGAATACAATGGTGGCTGGCACGGCTCGCGGGTGGCAGGGCAGGAGTCGCGCCGGGATGGTGAGGGGGGAATCGGAGGGGGGAATCGGAGGGGGGAGGGAGGGGGGAGTCCCGAGTGGGTGGGTTGGGGTGCGCAATATTAAAATAAAATAAACGTACCTTGCGCCGGGTCCCATGCCTTTGCTCCTGCTCTCTTCGTCTTGGAAAAGAAAGCACAGTCAGGCCCCACTGATGTATGTTGTTTGTAGGCGAGGGGAAAAAAGATCCTCATCCCTTACTCATCATTTAATAAGCAAGTAGCCTTCTTGTACTGGTTCTTGCCCAGAAACAGGGGGAGATGCCCCTTTCCCCCTAAATTGAAGTGTTTTTTGTGGGTGTATCTGGGCTAGAGTGTAAATTTCCGTTGATTGGGATAAAAATCCAATTGATGCAAATAGATCAGATGATGAGAATCAGATATTTGTATTTTTTATTAGTAGCTGCAAAAGAAGAAAGGATGGCACAGCCAACACGTGTTTCGCCCCCTAATTGGCCATCAGGCCTGGGGCTTCCTCAGGGCTGTACATATACAATGTGAAACCAAGGGTTGATTAAGACACGGTGTGGCGAGTCATGTGTATATCATGTACATAATAGTGGGTGGTAAGTATAGAAGCAAAGCGTTAAGGGGGAGGACAACACAGCAATTCAGCGTTGTGATTGGTAAGCACCCAGGCTCCCCTGACTAATCACAATGCTGCAATGCAGTGCTGTGACACGGCGCTCAACCGGGGGCTGGAGGGATGGGCATGCTCTCCATGCAGGCTGTAATGCAGCCTGCATGGAGAACAGGCAAAGTGTGCATGACTGGTTTGGATGGCCCGAGAGAGCCGACCAAACAGTCATTGTGCACTTGGGAGTTGGCAAACCACTCCTCCCCTGCCCTTCTCTGAGAGCAGAGCAGCCCTGCCCATCCTGCCCGCCAAGCAGCACAAAGCACAAAATGATAACTCAAAGGTATTATCATTTATGTTTCGTACTTTGCAGTACTTAAAAGCAGTGGGGAAACGCTCCTCCGCCATTGCGGAGGAGCCGCCGCTGCTTGAATCGGTGGATTAAGGAAATTATCATTCTAGTATATTAGCTACTGATCATTGTGTTCCAGGTTCTGTGCAGGGACATTAAACAAAAAGAATGGCTGCCTTTTGGAGAAGTAGACTGGAGCCTCTATGACAGATACTTTAACTTGGGCTAATTCGTCTATGTTTCTTTATCACTACAGATTGAATCTAGCCCAAGCCAAATAATTTGAGTTTGGTACTAAGGTTCTCCAAGCGAATGGTGTACATTAATTTGCTTACTTTTTTAACAGGAATATATCTTGAATTAGGGTGATCTTTGTTTGCATAATTTCTGTCCTATTTGCATTTTCATTATTGCGAAAAAGACAGTTTTGGCTTTGGCATGTCTGCAATAAGTAAGTGGTAGGACTATAAATGTGAATGAGAAGATAATGACTAGATTACTTAATCAATCAATCAATCAATCAATCCGAGCATTTGTAAAGCGCACTACATACCCGTGAGGGTCTCAAGGCGCTAGGGGGGGTGGGGAGCGCTGCTACTGTTCGAAGAGCCAGGTCTTGAGGAGTCTCCTGAAGGTTAGGAGGTCTTCGGTCTGTCGTAGGCGGATGGGGAGGGTGTTCCACGTCTTGGCGGCGAGGTGGGAGAATGATCTGCCGCCGGCGGTCACTCATCGGATGCGGGGGACGGTGGCGAGGGCGCGGTCTGCGGAGCTGGCGGGTGGGGGTGTAGAGGCTGAGTCGGCTGTTGAGGTACGCTGGTCCGGTGTCATGGAGTGCCTTGTGTGCGTGGGTGAGGAGCTTGAAGGTTATCCTCTTGTCGATGGGGAGCCAGTGCAGGTCTCTCAGGTGGGGTGTGATGTGGCTGCGGCGGGGGGATGTCGAGGATCTGGCGTGCGGAGGCGTTCTGGATGCGTTGGAGCCGTTTCAGGAGTTAGGCCGGGGCTCCTGCGTAGAGTGCGTTGCCGTAGTCCAGTCTACTGCTGACGAGGGCCTGGGTGACCATCCTTCTAGTTTCGGTGGGGATCCACTTGAAGATCCTGCGAAGCATGCAGAGGGTGTTGAAGCAGGAGGAGGAGACGGCGTTGGCCTGCTTCGTCATGGAGAGGGTGGAGTCGAGAATGACCCCTGGGTTTCGTGCGTGGTCGGTGGTTGTAGGGGGTGCTCCTAGTGCCGTCGGCCACCAGGAGCCATCCCAGGCCGAGGGGGTGGAACAGAGGATGAGGACCTCCATCTTGTCCGAGTTCAGCTTCAGTCGGCTGTTTCTCATCCAGTCGGTGACGGCCTTCATTCCTTCGTGGAGGTTGGTTTTGGCGGTGTGGGGGTCATTGGTGAGGGAGAGGATCAGCTGGGTGTCGTCAGCGTAGGAGATGATGTTGAGGTCGTGCCGTCGGGCGACGTGGGCGAGCGGTGCCATGTAGACGTTGAACAGCGTTGGGCTGAGGAATGGGCCTTGGGATATGCCGCAGATGATCTCAGTGGCTTCGGAGCGGAAAGGGGGGGAGGCGGACGCTCTGAGTGCTACCGGAGAGGAAGGAGGTGGTCCAGGGCCTTCTCTTGGATTCCGGCGTCGTGAAGGCGCGCTCTTAGTGTGCGGTGGCAGACTGTGTCAAAAGCGGCTGACAGGTCCAGGAGGATGAGGGCCACGGTTTCTCAGTTGTCGAGCAGGGTCCTGATGTTGTTGGTGGCGGCAATGAGGGCAGTTTCGGTGCTGTGGTTGCTGCGGAACCCGGACTGGGACGGGTCCAGGATGTTGTTCTCTTCGAGGAAACTGGTCAGTTGTTTGTTGGCGGCCTTTTCGATGATCTTCGCCGGGAACGGGAGCAGGGAGATGGGTCGGAAGTTCTTGAGGTCCTTGGGGTCCACCTGGGGTTTCTTTAGTAAGGCGTTGATCTCTGCGTGCTTCCAGCTCTCCGGGAAGGTCGCAGTCTCGAAGGAGATGTTGATGGTTTTCCGGAGGTGGGGTGCGATGGTGCTGCTGGCTTTGTTGAAGATGTGGTGTGGGCAGGGGTATTCCGGGGATCTGGAGTGAACGGTGTTCATGATCTTGATGGTGTCGTCGTCGTTGATGTTGGTCCAGGCGAGCAGGCGACTGGTGCGGGTAGTGGTCGTGGGAGCGGGGGTATCGGCGGTTGCCGGGGTGGTGACGGCGTTGAAGCTGTCGCAGATGTCTGCGATCTTGCGAAAGAAGAAGGTGGCCAGCGAGTCGCACAGGTCTTGTGATGGTGGGATGTCGTTGGTGTTGGAGCTGGGGTTGGAGAGTTCCTTCACGATGCTGAAGAGCTCTTTGCTGTTGTATGCGTTGTTGTCTAGGCGGTCTCTGAAGGCGGTCCTTTTGGTGGATCTGATGAGGTGGTAGTGTCGGCGGGTGGCGTTCCTGTGGGCTGTGTAGCTTTCCGGTGTTTTTTCGCGGGTCCAGTTTTTTTCTAGTTTTCGGCAGGTACGCTTGGAGGCCTGGAGGTCTTCGGTGAACCAGCTGGCTCTCTTGCTGGTGTGGGCGTTGGGGGGCTTCTTGAGTGGGGCGAGCATGTTGGCGCAGTCGTCGATCCATTGTCTGAGGCTGTGGGCTGCAGCGTTGGGGTTAGTCGGGTCTGCAGGTGGGCTCTGGGCGAGGGCGGTGGTTAGCTGGTCCTCAATGATCTTGCTCCAGCTGCGGCGAGGCATCTGCTGGGTGCGGTGGTGTGTGGTGGGTTTCCGGAAGGTGAAGTGGATGGTCAAGCCAGTGGAGTACGGTGGTGCGGTCGAAGAAGACGTGGGTGCTTGCTGAGAAGATTGGGTCAAGCGTGTGGCCGGCGGAGTGGGTGGGTGTTGTGACGAGTTGTCTGAGTCTGAGGTTGCCGATCAGGGTGGAGGAGCTGGAGTCGTTGTTGTTCTCGAGGTGGAAGTTCAGGTCCCCAAGGAGGATGTAGTCCGTGAAGGCGAGGGCGTGTGTGCTGATGAAGTCGGCGATGGAGTCACTGAACTGCGGTCGGGGTCCGGGGGGTCTGTAGATGAGGGTGCCTCTGAGGGTGGTGTTGGGGTCGGTGTGGATCTCGAAGTGCAGGTGTTCGGCAGTGCTGAGGGTGTCGTCGGCATCTGTCGAGATTTTGAGAGTGTTTCTGTGGATGATGGCAATTCCTCCTCCTGCTCCGTTGGTGCGGTCCTTGCGGGTGAACTTGTAGCCTTCTGGGATGGCTATGGCGATGTCGGGTGCCGAGGAGGGGCTCAGCCAGGTCTCCGTCAGGAAGGCGACGTCTGGGGCGTTGGTGTCGAGTAGGTCACAGAGTTCGACGGCGTTTTTGCGGGCGGAGCGGGTGTTGAGCAGGATGCATCTGAGGAAGTTGGGTCCTTCGGTGGGTGGGCTTGCGGGCCGGATGCTGGTGGAGCTGCAGTTCCGGCAGGAGAAGGGTCCTTGGGTGCGCTTCGGGGCAGCCAGGCAGCAGGTGCGTGATCGTCAGGCATTGAGTGCGTGGAGGGTACTGGAGTCGTAGCGGAGGCGGGTGTCGTGGTGTAAGTGGGGGCCAGGGGTCCTGGCGCTGAGCACGGTCCAGGCGCGGTCGGGCGCAGACAGGTTTGCCTTAGGCGCGCGGCCTCCATATGAGGGGATGTGGGAGGGAGGAGCAGCTGGGAGGCGGGAGTGGGGTGGCGAATGGGAATGCAGGGAGGTGGGGCCGCAGCGGTGGGAAACACGAAGGGGGGAGCAGGCGGGGGTCACAGAAGGCAAGTGAGGACATAGGCAAAACGGGGCACAAGGGAGACACAAGGCAAAATGGGGGCAAGACAGCAGAAAAGCAGGAAAATACACAGTAATAGCAGTGGATCAAAAAAGCAGGCACAAACCAATTACGGGGCACAAACCAATTACGAGCGGCAGCAGCAGCGGGCACAGGGCACACAGGGGGGCTGTGTGGCAGTGAGGGGAGCGACCTGCCTGGTGACAGGGTCTAGGGTCGCTCTCTCTACCACTGCGCGGCCTCCATATGAGGGGATGTGGGAGGGAGGAGCAGCTGGAAGGCGGGAGCCGGGTGGCGAATGGGAATGCAGGGGGGCGGGGCCACAGGGGACGCAGCGGTGGGAAACACGAAGGGGGAGCGGGCGGGGTCACAGAAGGCAAATGGGGACACAGGCAAAACGGGGCACAAGGGAGACACAAGGCAAAATGGGGGCAAGACAGCAGAAAAATACACAGTAATAGCAGTGGATCAAAAAAGCAGGTACAAACCAATTACGGGGCACAAACCAATTACGAGTGGCAGCAGCAGCGAGCACAGGGGGGCTGTGTGGCGGTGAGGGGAGCGACCTGCCTGGTGGTAATCCTCCTTACTCTTATTGCACAGTCCTTGTACCAATGTGCATGTTATACATCTTCTTTGAGGGTTTTGAGGGCTTAAGTGTATCAGGAGGTCTTCATGCCATCATTCCTTTTTTTTTTGTAACCAGAGTTTACTATAGCGAGAACTTCACCCGAATCGGGTATCAGAGCGCTTGACATAGCACCATTTGCATTACATGAGATCACATTCATTTTTGTTAAGCACGGGTAGATAAAGTGATTTGACCAGAATCACAGGATGTTAAGCGTCATTGCCGAGACTCGAACCCAGTTCCCAAGATTCGAGGTCGACCGCTCTAGCCGTTAGGCCAACTCCTCTCCCTTTAGGTTGTAAAAGAAGTGGGGTCTTTTTATCACAAATTTAACTGGTGTGCTTGCATAGCGTGGTCTAGAAGTGAGACAGGACATCACAAGTGCAATTAGTTAGTACTGAGGGGAAGAATGTGGAATTGGAGTAATGCGGATTACATTTATGTATTCTAGACATCATATACTTGGAATACTATGATTTCCACAGATAAAACCACAGTTTGTGTGTGAGGCAAACCAAATGTTGTCAAGGACGTTCAGGGCCAATATCTTGGAAGAGAAAACGGTATGCTACTAGTGAAGGGGTCCAGTGTAATGCTGGAGTTCCACAGAAACAGCTGCAAGCTGGTGAATGCCAAACATGATGGCCATGAAAGATACGAGTTCATGGTCACACTAAGTAGGTCTGTTCTGAAACAATTTTGAAACATTTTATTTTTTTGTATATATTTTATTGTTCTTCACATCAAACCACATTGCATACAAAGCAAAATACATTGAGCATAACATAATGCATTTTAATAGGAAGCAGCATACCAGGTGTACTTACAGTGTAGAATTATAAACGATTGATGACACAAACACACCTAAAAATGGGAATAATTATGGATTATCAAGGATGTTAAGAAGGGAACAAAAGGGGGCTCAGGAGAGCTGTTGAGAGGTGGATCTCAAGCCATACAGAATTATGTAGTTCAAGTCAACATTTTCCATTGATTATGGACAAAATTCGCAATGGTAATGTTAATACGCAATAGTTTGATCAAGAAAACAAGGTATGGAAGAGTATTTCAGTCTATATACAACATATACTCTTCAAGCAGCTTTTCAATTTTAAATTGCTTATATTGAGCAGTAAACCCACCTAAAAGCTGTCAACAGAAACACAATATAAACTCAAACTCATATGTCGTTCAGGAAGGATGCTGAGTAGCGTGGCTAAAAACCATTGGCATTATTTGGTCCAGCGTTTGCCAAGAATATACACTTGGCACTTCTCAGAAAATCTCTGCAATGACAGCACTTCAAGTACCCACTATTGAATAGAGGACATGCCACCTGGCAGTATTCAAAAAGTATGGGCGCTCTACCTAGGACTGGTACTGTCCTGATGTACCCTTCACTCTCCCGGAGCATACCTTTGCCACACTGGGTCAGAATGCAGACAAGCCCTTTGGCATCCCCATCAGGCTACAGCACAATCCTGCAGCACCATCTTTAATATGGTGTCCGATAGAGGGAGGCAGAGACGTTTTAAGGCATGGGCAGCTTTCAGTGGCCCCCTGATAATACCAGCTCTGTTCTGCAGAGTCTCGTCCTGATGACCTTGAATAATTTGTAAAGAGATGGTTTTAAATACCGTTTTCAATAAATGCATTTTTAATGTATGTGTTGTGTGACAATATATTACAGACATTTTACAGAAAAATGTGTTTATGTTTCATGCAACATCTATCAAAAAAGTCTCTTTTAGCTCAAAACGGGACTTCACGTATGAGAAATGGGAAGGTGTTACAGAGATTATTTGCAGTAATATTACTGAGCTGCTGCTGTGTTAAAATATTGAAAATACATGTCACTATTCCTTAATATTAAATGTAAACAGATTTAGAATTTGCACCACTGGGCATGTGCACTGTCAGAGACCTGGCCAAATAGGGCATTAAAGGGCTGAAATTGCATCATACATTTAAAGTTGTTCTGAATAGGGGCTCCAAAAATACGATTGGCACAGGGCCCCTAAAATCCTTAAGATGTCCCTGGAGGGTGGGCTCAGCTGCCTGTGAATTTACAGGCTTAACGGGTGTCACCCATTCATCCAACTTACAAATCAGGGGCTCTGGTACTCGGGTATGATTTTGCTACCTCAGCGCAGAAGCTTCATTGAAGCTCCTCAGAAACTTTTCTTCTTGGCTGTCCAACAACTCCATGCCCTGGTACAATCTCTTCAGGGCAAAATGGAACAGTTTACAAATAAATGCTATGAACATTACAAATGCTGTGGGTGCAGGAGGTAACAGTGAAAAAGTACTAATTCTGAATCTTTTATAATAAGATGCCATTGGACATAAAGGCATGGCTGGCATAGGGAGAGGGCTTTCCCAACTTGTGATGATCCGTCTCGCTTAGTGTGATCAGCAATGAAACGATGCTTGACCAGGGGCAGCTCCTCTGTTATGGTGGAGGAGCGTCGCCCCACTAACTAAATTTACCCCAGAGATGGAAAAATAAAATGGCAATAGAGTTTATTTATTAACATTTTATTTTTCAAAACCCTGTCCCCAGCCAAGTGTCAGGACAGGGGGTGGGGCTTTCTGCTGCTGCCAGTCAGGCAGCAGCAGAAAGCAGTGATGGGCAGAGCACTTTAAGTTTAAAGTGCGCAGGTGTCTTTGGCCAGCTGTCTTGCGATGGTCAGCCAGACATGCAATGGGTTAGAGACAGCATATGGTTCCAGTGCCCTCGGGAGGCCACTGCGTCCAATCTTGGCACTTATTTCATGCTGCATGAGAGCAGCGTCAGGATTTGTTACTGCAGGTTCCTGGGTCCCATGTTGGGGCCTGCCTGCCTGGAGAAGACCCGAGCGAGGAGGACGTAACACCAGGGAGGTAAGTGAAATTATTTTTCAACGTATTTATTTACTTCTATTTTTGTCCCAGTGGGGCACCACCCTCTGTACATGCCAGCCGCCACAGTGCTTGACTGATATCAACCCTGGTACAGCTACCCACCAGAGTGCAGAGGTAAAGTGCTCAGTTTACAGACTCTTTTGAAAGGGGCTGCATTCTACGTGAATAAGTGGCTGGAAGAAGCCAGTCCTTAGACTGCACGGTAAATGCACAGCACATGCAACGTTTGCAAGCTGTAACTCGCCTCTGACAAACTCCTGAATCACACGTCTGCGGGCAATCAATCCAATGCTTTTCTGGTATCGATTCAAACATCTACATAGGTGTGAAAAAGCAAGAGTTATTTTAGTATTCTGCGTAGTGAAATAACGCAATGCTTAGGTACGAAGGCAGAAGGAAAGTAGGCAAGTCTGAAGTGCTGCAGGTTTTCAGACGAGGATGAGCTTGTAAACATCACCACGGATAAGAAGCCTGAAGCTCTGACCGGTTCACAAGGCTCTGCGCTGCAAACTGCGTCACAGCTACCACACACACGCTCTCTTTTATGTACTGGTGATACAGGAACAGTCTGCATTTAAATTGAGCTCATCATATCTGTTTATTCCTGCTTACCGAACACATCAGACATGATTTTTTCAACAATTTTATGAATGTATTTGTGACAATAGTTTGGTACTGGGCAGAGACACTGCAACAGAGAAAATCAATACTTGGGGTCGTCTACGCGTAAGGCCAGGTTACCGAAACCACTCCCATCCAACCTCGACATAGTTTGCCAATTTCCATGGAAACAAAGTCCCTGAAATGTCGCATATCACGGGGAAGAGCTCTTCCCCTCTAATGGGGCAGTCACCCAGGAGCGCAGATTAGCTGCTAATTTTGGAGTCAAACAAGAGCCAAGCAAAGTTCCTTTTCTAATGACCCTCCATGAACATCCCAACACCACAAACCATAGGACGGGCCTGGGGCCGCAGCAGCGTAGATTTCTTGTCGAGCAGTAAGCACAATCCACACGTCCGTAGCAGATATTACACTTACGAGTAGCCTCAATAGATAAACACTGACCGATATTGCGAAAGATTCTCTAAATGGCCCCTGCCCTTATTCACAGCAGAAACCGCTGTCCCAAACACGCAGCCATCACTGACAGGACAGGACCAACTGACAGGTCGCATCCTTTGCAACAAATGAGCATCTTTAGCCTCGCACAGGGTAGATGCTTGGGGTATATCGTATGCATTACTGATGGAGACAGGCTGCCTTAAACACTGTGACGGGGCTCGTTTAGAGTTCTTCTATTTTTATCAAGTGCTTGTTTGCAGATTCCGTTCACTCTTTTGGTAGAAAGTTTTGGACACACACAGACGAGTTAGTATCATGGCTTCCTGTTATCTAGGCTGACATATTTCTTTTTATAGATTTTGCTATTGGCACTGCCATAACGTCATGGACGCTTACAGTGGAAGCTGAGATGTTTTTATTGTTTTAAGTGGGCCGGGCCTCACCGGTGCTGAGCACCGGTAGTTTTTTTAAGGAGGCCTCGAAACGGGTCTCTATCGAGCTCTGTTGTGTGCCTTGGCACCGGCAGTCCGTTTTTTTCCGGACTGCAGTGACAGCAGGCACATTGATGTGCGCATGCTCACACTGCTCACTTCTCACTAGTGGAGAAGTTACTTCATGAGGTCATGCCAGGTGAGCTTGGAGGGGAAGGGAAATCCGTTAAAGAGAGTCATTTTCTCTCTGGATTTTCCATCTCTTTTTGAAACTCAGGAGCAGCAACATTGTCGTGGTGTCACAAGGGCTTTAAGTGGACGCTTTTTCAATATTATATACAAGCCATAGTCGCTGCTTATTTATCTTATGCAACTAACAACCACTGACAAAGTCAATAGTCCTGACTTCTTGTAGGTATGGTGTTACTTGTTGTATCATATATTTGCATGCAATGACAGAAACAACAAAATACAAGTCGGGTGGCACACTATGATAAGCACAGATTTTTAGCTTCCCTGTTTTTAAGCCACACTCTTAATTACATTGGCCAGCCGCTTTGAGAGACCCCCCAGTTTTTTCATCCCACTTAAAGCCCTAGGCATATAGTCTATTTGTAAATCGAGATGACACATTTCTCGCCATATTGATTTAATCTTGTTGAGACTTTAGGGTCTGCAAGTACTGTTTTATTTTATAAATATGAGTTATTATTGGTATTCGGATATTATAAAAACCCTGGTATCAGAACATTAATCTGCTCGCAGGCAGGTCACTCCCCACGCTGCTGTACTGCCTCGGTCTGTACTGGTGTTAACTCTGCGGCACTGCATTGTCTGCCTGATTGTTTTTGTTTGGTTGTAACCTGCCGTTTGTTTTCTATCCCCTTGTTGTAACTTTTTCTCCTCCCCTGTCTTGGTGTAACGTACCTTTCTCTCCTTCCTTGTTCCCCCCTGCCAGTTCTGTGCCCGATTTGCCTTCTTTTCCCGCCGCCCGGCACCTATTCTTTACCCGCTCTTCCCGCCACTGCCCCCCTGCCCCCCTGCTCACTCCTTCGCCGCCCGCTCCCGCCTCCCAGCTGCTCCTCCCTCCCAACTCCCCTCATATGGAGGCCGCGTACAGTGGGCGCGCCGCTGGCGTGCCTAAGGCAAGCCAGTCTGCGCCCATCCGTGCCTGGACCGCGCCCAGCGCCAAAACCCCTGGCCCCCGCGTACGTCACGACACCCGACTCCGCTACGATGCCAGCACCCTCCACGCATTCAACACCAGACGATCTCGCACCTGCTGTCTGGCCGCCCCGAAGCGCACCCAAGGACCCTTCTCCTGCCGGAACTACAGCTTCAACCCACCTACCAAAGAACCCAACCACCTCAGATGCATCCTCCTCAACACCCGCTCTGCACGCAAACACGCCGTCGAACTCTGGGACCTACTCGACTCCAACACCCCAGACGTCGCCTTCCTGACGGAGACCTGGCTGAACTCCTCCTCGGCTCCCAACATCGCCATAGCCATCCCGGAAGGCTATAAGATCACCCGCAAAGACAGCACCAATGGAGTAGGAGGAGGAATCGCCATCGTCCACAGGAACACTCTCAAAGTCTAGACAAACACAGACGACACCCTCAGCACCGCCGAACACCTGCACTTCCAGATCCACACCGACCCCAACACCACCCTCAGAGGAACCCTCGTCTACAGGCCCCCCGGACCCCGAGCACAGTTCAGCGACTCCATCGCCGACTTCATCAGCACACACGCCCTCGCCTCCACAGACTACATCCTCCTCGGGGACCTGAACTTCCACCTCGAGAACAACGACGACACCAACTCCACCACCCTGATCGACAACCTCACCAACCTCGGACTCAGACAACTCGTCACAACACCCACCCACTCCGCCGGCCACAAGCTTGACCCATCTTCTCCGCAAGCTCTCACATCTACTTCAACCACACCACCGAGCTCCACTGCATCCACTTCACCTTCCGGAAACCCACCACGCACCACCGCACCCAACAGATGCTGCGTACCTGCTGGAGCAAAATCACCAAAGACCAGCTATCCACCACCCTCGCCCGGAGCCCACCCGCTGACTCGACCGACCCCGACGCCGCCGCTCACAACCTCAGACAGTGGATAAACGACTGAGCCAACACCCTCGCCCCGCTAAAGAAGCCCTCCAACAGCCAATCCAGCAAGAAAGCCAGCTGGTTCACCGAAGACCTCCAGGCCTCCAAGCAAACCCGTCGAAAGCTGGAGAAGAACTAGATCCGTGAACGAACACCGGAAAGCTACGCAGCCCACAAGAACGCCACCCGCAGACACCACCACCTCATCAGATCCGCCAAAAGGGCCTCCTTCAAAGTCCGCCTAGACAACAACGCACACAACAGCAAAGAGCTCTTCAACATCGTGAAGGAACTCTCCAACCCCAGCTCAAACACCAACGACATCCCACCTTCGCAAGACCTATGCAACTCACTGGACACCTTCTTCCACCGCAAGATCGCAGATATCCATGACAGCTTCAACGCCGTGAACACCTCGGCAACCACTGAGACACCCGTCCCCACGACCACCACCCGCACCAACCACCATCAAGATCATGAGCACCGTCCACTCTGGATCCCCGTCAGACCCTTGCCCACACCACATCTTCAACAAAGCCAGCACCACAATCGCACCCCATCCCCGGAAAACCATCAACATCTCCTTCGAAACAGCGACCTTCCCAGAGAGCTGGAACCACGCAGAGATCAACGCCCAACTCAAGAAACCCAAGGCAGACTCCAAGGACCTCAAAAACTTCCGACCCATCTCCCTGCTCCCGTTCCCGGCGAAGGTCATCGAGAAGGCCGTCAACAAACAACTGACCAGCGTCCTCGAGGAGAACAGCATCCTAGACCCTTCCCAGTCCGGGTTCTGCAGCAACTACAGCACCGAAACTGCCCTCATTGCCGCCACAGATGACACCAGGACCCTGCTAGACAATGGAGAAACCGCGGCCCTCATCCTCCTGGACCTGTCAGCCGCCTTCGATATGGTCTGCCACCGCACACTACTAACACGCCTCCATGACACCGAAATCCAAGAGAAGGCCCTGGACTGGACCACCTCCTTCCTCTCCGGCCGAACACAGAGCGTCCGCCTCCCCCCTTCTGCTCCGAATCCACCGAGATCATCTTTGGCGTACCCCAGGGCTCATCTCTCAGCCCAACGCTGTTCAACATCTACATGGCACCACTCGCCCACGTCGCCCGACCTCAACATCATCTCCTACGCCGATGACACCAAGCTGATCCTCTCCCTCACCAAGGACCCCCACACCGTCAAAACCAACCTCCACGAAGGAATGAAGGCCGTCGCCGATTGGATGAGGAACAGCCGACTGAAGCTGATCTCGGACAAGACGGAGGTCCTCATCCTCGGATCCACCCCCTCGGCTTGTGATGACTCCTGGTGGCCGACTGCACTAGGAACAGCCCCAACGCCCCCCAACCAAGCACGCAACCTAGGGGTCATCCTCGACTCCACCCTCTACATGACGAAGCAGGTGAACGCCATCTCTTCCTCCTGCTTCAACACCCTCCGCAGGATCTACAAGTGGATCCCCACCGAAACAAGGACGGTCACCCAGGCCCTCGTCAGCAGCAGACTGGACTACGGAAACGCCCTCTACGCAGGAGCCTCAGCCAAACTCCTGAAACGGCTCCAACGCCTCCACACGTCTGATCCTTGACATCCCTCGCTGCAGCCACATCACACCCCACCTGAGAGACCTGCACCGGCTCCCCGTCAACAAGAGGATAACCTTCAAGCTCCTCACCCACGCACACAAGGCACTCCACAACACCGGACCAGCGTACCTCAACAGCCGACTCAGCTTCTACACCCCCAGCCGCCAGCTTTGCTCCACAGAACGTGCCCTCGCCTCGGTCCCACGCATCCGAAGAGTGACCGCCGGCGGCAGATCATTCTCCCACCTCGCCGTCAAGACATGGAACACCCTCCCCATCCGCCTACGGCAGACCCAAGACCTACTGACCTTCAGAAGACTCCTCAAGACCTGGCTCTTCGAACAGTAGCAGCACTCCCACCCCTCCCCCTTAGCGCCTTGAGACCCTCACGGGTAGGTAGTGCGCTTTACAAATGCTATGATTGATTGATTGATTGATAGATAATTGGAGGGGTTCACGGTAGGGCTATCAAGCAAGAGGTGACGTCAGTTTGCAGCAACAAACGGCCTTAGTCAGGGACTGCTCTGGGAGCAGTGCAGAGAAGTGGCCTTCAGCCTTGTACTGATTGTCATTCCCAGGCAAGAGCTGTAATAGAGAATAGTTGAGCAGCTATTTTTATGGTAAGGAGTATGCTGTGTGATTCATCCTAAGAAACTCAATTTATAGGCTTGCTATTTTCTCCTTCTACTAAAATTTAATATAGTGCTTAGAAGTACTGATAGGGTATTAGGATGCCATGACCATGTTAGGAATGTTAATATTGTGTTAGCCGGCCATATCATGCATTGCTGCACTTACATTTTAAACCTGTGTGGTTGCCATTCATATTTTATGCACACCTGGGTCTTAGAAATAGACATTTTATCCCGTTTCTTAGAGTTATTTTGAGTGTGTTATTCATTTACTTAAGAGGTTTTCGAATTTCACTATGGGGCAGATGTTTCATCATTGTATTGCAAAAAAGCATATTTTTCTAGGAAATCACAAATTACCACCAACTTCAAGTTGGTAGTAATTTGCGATTCTTTATGGCCAGATCGCAAATTTTGAGTGCTTCCAGATTTGCATTTAAGGAATCGCAATTTGTGAATCACAAATTATTTTTCGATGGCCTTTTGGGCCATCCCAAAAGGCTTTTTCCTGTTAGCAAATGGGCCGAACGGCAAAACCCTTGATACATCTGACCCTATGTCTCTGAACTCATCTAGTGGGAATGATCACGATCAGAAACCACTTTCCACACAATACTGCCCAGTGGGTTGTGTATGGATCGCATTTCAACTGGATTTCTAATTTTTACTGGTGTACCGAACTTAGTCCTGGTAACAAGGGGTTAGAAATCCAACCTCTGCAGCTCTGAAAGAGAGGGGGGGGGTGTGAGAAGTTGGCCTGATGTATGATGTCACTAGTTATAGTGTACACCTTATATCAGTCCAAATACCCTTATGGTGATTGGTTGTAAAGTCAACCTTATAGACCAGCTATCCTAGTGGTAGCATGGACAAGAGCAGTCTTAGGCTAAACTCTGAATGGCATGTGAAGCCAGCTGTGATACCATATATAATCCCTTGAATACCAAATGAAAGGACACCACAACAGATATATATATATAAAATAAAGTGTATTTATTCTAAGCAAACCCTCAGCACTCTTTATGAGTTTAGAGGTAAGTACAACACAGTCTTATTAATGCATACAGTAAGTCACACAGGTAAGTAATACAGTTAGGCCCTAGGGGCCACGCAAACCATATACTAAATAAGTGGTATAAGGACCACTGTCACGGAAATAGAATAGGCCTAGGCCTAGGGAATCGCTGGGGCTACACTACACTAGCGTGAGTTAGGAAGTGGGAGGCCCACGGGATTCGTGTGCAGAGTGGAAACACTCACGCGTAATGCGTAAAAGTCAATAGCAATGTTACAGTTTAGAAATAGATAGATTTAGGACACTTCCGGAGTAGCTAGGAAGTTGAGACTTGAAAACTAGACACTAGGATAGTCACTATCCTGATGAGCACCGGAGTACCCAAGTTACCTAGCCCACAGGCTGCGGGTGCATAGGGGTGAAGATGCGTCGTTTTCGTCGTCGACTCCTATGGATGCCTGAAGAAAGATGCTGACAGGCAGTCAGGGGAGAGTGTCCGGTGGATCCCAAGCCTGGGATCAAGAAGAGAAGAAACCTGCAAGCAGAGGGGACAGAGTCAAGGTCACTAGCCAGTGACCACGTGGAACCAGGAAGGAACCAGGCGATGTCGTGAAGAGTTGCAGGGGAAGGTGAAGCTTGTCGCTGCAGCCAGGAGGACCAGGAAGCGTCGAGGACGACCAGGACCAGGAGGCGAGCTGTCCCACGAAGGCTCTTGCTGTCGGCGGCGTCGAAGTTGGACTAGGACTCACCAAGCCTTGGCAAGCGGAACCCACGAAGAACAAGGGACTTGCTTCTGGTGCAGACCAGGAAGGTCTGGGGTGCTTCTTCTTTGCAGAGAAGCGGGTGCCAGTCTGGAGGAGCCAAACCAGCGCAGAAGATTTCAGGGAGCGTCGTCACAAAGGCCACTAGCCAGCGGGCAAGCAACCGGACAGACGCGGCAAGCAGGAAAATGCTGAAGGGCCCCACGCAGGACTCGTGGAGTGTGGGGGGCTGGTCTTCGGTGCAGATGGTGCTTGGGGTTGGGGCTTCTCAATCCCCGGTGCACAACTTCGAGGGTACCTCAGAAGCTGCGCTGTAAGTTACTAGCCACTTTTCCCAGGTAGCCGGTCCCACGTCGCTCGTCGCCTCCACGGATCTCAGCTCTGCTGCAGATGTGGATGAGGGTCGGAGAAGTCTGGAAATCAAGGCTCTGGTCGGGCTCTGCAGTCGGTTCCTCGTCGAACGTTTCACAAAGCAAAGGGTAGTCACTTGATGGTGCCTGTTTGCACAGGGTAGCCACTCCTTGGCTACAAGGGAGATTCTTCAGTCTTCTTCTTTCGTCGAATGTCGAAGGTCCAGAGTTTCTGTTCAGTTTTGCAGGTTCAGGATAATCCAAAGTCTTGAGGCCCAACTCCCACTCTTATACTAATCTGGGGGGCTGGGATACCTGCTAGGTCACGCCTTATGGGTGGGACCTGGGAGGGGGTGGTTACACCCACTTCCCTTTGTCCAGTTTCGCGCCAGAGCTGGGGCTGGAGTGCCCCAGCGCCGGTTTGAACTGGACTATGCAAGGAACACCTTGTGTGCCCCAGGCATGTCTCATTCCTTTCAGCCCACCCTGCCCCAATACACTAAAGGCTGTCTGGGGAGGTGCTAGCACCTCCCCAAGCAGGAAACCTATTGTCCAGGCTTCCCTGGCTGGGATCACTCCCAGCAGCAGGAGGTCAGACTTGTGTCTGTGGCAGCAGCATCCATTTTGTGATGCTGAGGCTTTGGTTAGAGTTAAACAGCAAAGTAGGATTTTAACATGTCTCTCCCTCTAGAAGGGAGGAATAATATCCTCATCACCAGAAATGGTATGGGGGTATTATTCCAAAGTGTTAGACACCTTACACGACATGTTTTGATAAAGCCAAACCATAGTTACCATAACCGTTTAAGATTATAAGGCACTTTAAGAGTATATGGTAGGCTATATCATAGAACAGCTATAAGGACATGGTTCCGAAAGCTGCAGACAGGCTCAGCTCATGCTAGAGCACCATCTCACATGTTACCAAGCACTCTGCCTCCAGGATTGTTAAGGCCTGCCATAGGAGTGACTGATAGGTACACATGTGTCTATATATAAGGGTAGATATAGGCATACTATATCTAAGCAAGGGGTGATTACACAACCTTGCCCCAGCTGAGTGATCAGCCAGTTGTGTCTGATTGGAAGGCCAGACCAGGGGTGGCATAATACATGCTACAGCCCCTGGGAGGCCTAGGGTACACCTATGCCCTGGGTACCTAGGGTACACTGTACAGGGTCCAATAAGGTGATCCTTACCAATTGGTTATGTACCTAGGGTACATGGAGTCCATTTTAAAGAGAGAGCAGACAGCCTGAGACCCTGAATGGCAGGATCTCAGGCCAACTAAGTCGAAAAACCAGCTAGACACTAGGCAAAAAGTTGGGGGTAACCATAGTCAGATATCCACCTTCCTACAGGGGGGGCACATGATAAGGTAAGCTCTTGTTAGGAATTTAAACTGTGTGAATCTAATCCTAATGTTGCTAATTCCCTTTTGGTATAAACAAAGATTATGCCGCACTCAGCATCAGAAAATTGCATCCCACAATCTTCCTTCCAGTGAGTGAGTTAAAAGTTTTGAGTAGCAAAGTAACCTTTTCTGTATGGTTCTACTGTTATTTTCACCTTTTTCTGGGCTCTCTGTGGATAGTAGGACTCTGTGCACTGTGATAGTGCCAGTCAATGTCCCAGTGTCTCAGTGCCACAGTGTGTGTGCTCTGTCCCTAAAAATGGTACAGCAAAATAATTTTTTGTTAATTGGGATATTTAACAGTCTAGTAAGGCTATTATAAATTAGCATAGCACTGTACTTGCATTAATGGTGTGGAAGTTAAATGTCATATGTTAACTGCAGTGTGTTTTTACACAACCCTCATATATGACAAAAATGCATGGCTCAAGGTAGCACCATTGTGCTCTTGCTGGGCTGCACTTAAAAGGACTCTAGTGACACATGGCAGGGAAAAGTGCTCTTGCCACGTAGGAAAATCTTTTTTTATACATTAGATAAGTCATCCCTAAAGTGTGCGTTGAAGGCCTACAGAGCTGAGAGCTTAGTATATGCGACATACTACATATTAGAAATCATATGCCCTCATAGTGAAGAATTACACAAAAGCTTTTTAGGTCTCGCCTGACCCAGTGCATGCGCTGGTCTGGCGAGACTTATTGAGAGGGCTCCAAAAAGTGCTACCAGGCCAGCCTAGAGCTACAGTGCATGTGCGCGGGTGCGCGTGCCGCGCTTTTCCGCGATTACTTTCACGGTCGCATGGCCGCTTTGATGTTTGATCGTGATCACTTTCGCGGCCGCACGGCCGCTTGGCATAGCCAATAGGTCTCGCTATTGGGACCTTATAAGTATTTAGTTATGCAACTGTTGCATGGCTAAACACTTATAAGGTCCCAAAGGCGAGACCTATTGGCTATGCCAATGCTTGTTTCAATTGTAGTGAAGGATAGATTTTCCGATAACAGGCTGGGTGGAGTCTGGGGCCTCCGTTATTAGATTTCAATCACTTCCCTCCTGTTTCTCTATATCTCGTTATAATGTGGATCTGATCCCTACTGCAATTTTGATGCAGTGCCCCTAAATCAATGCCTTAAATGCGTCCCATCTAGAGTGATGACACAGTGCCCAGGTTTTCTCTAAATTAACTATGTATTTCTTCTCCTGTCACATGTTTGAAGACCTAGCCCTCCAGCCTCTCTCCCGTTAGTCTCCAGATAGGGACTGTTGTTCTCTGTTTGCTTCATGCCAGCACTATTGATCGCACATTTTGGTCTGAGAGTTTTCTTTTTATGTATTCAGCTCTCTCATGGTTTGTAAATGCAGGAGACTTAATATGCTGTCCAGCCTCACATGTAGATCGCGTAGAGCTCAGGAGTGAGAGTAATCTCTACTATTTGGATGCAGTGTTCTCCATGAATCTATTGACTTCAACTGATATAGCCAAGTCAGCAATGTCCTTTTGTTACTTTTCTGTAACATTTAGAAATAAAACTGACTTCACCACTGAACTGAATTGTTTAATAACTGTTAAAAATTGTTGTTTCATTATATTTCTATGTAGTCCTATTCCTGAGATGCATTATTAGTATTTAATATTGCATCCAAGTGCTTTGCTATGGAACAGCCAACTCTGCTACAGTGAAAATAGATTTTAGGGGTTTTCACTGTAAGGACATGTTTAACATTAAACTTTTTCATGTCCTACATTTAAATATCACGCACCCTGCCTTATGGGCTGTAAGGCCTGATTAAGGGTGAATTATTAATATTTAAAAAGGAAGGTTTAGGCTTGTCAAAAGAGGTTATTTTGACAGGTTGAAGTAGTAGTTTTAAAACTGCACAGCTAAGTTATAATGGTAGGCCTGGGGGTATGCATTACTGTGCCACTGTAGTGTATGCCACAATGAGCTCTGCAGTCCAATGGTAGAATTTAATTTACATGCCCTGGGTACAGTTGGTACTATATACTAGGGACTTATAAGTACATTAAATATGCCAATTAGGAGTATACCAATTTAACCATGTTGAAAGTAGGCCCATGAGCACTATACCCCCTGGTTAGTAGGGGTAAAGTGCACAGAGGTCTAAAGCCAGAAAAAATAAGAGTTCAGCAAAACAAAATCCAGGGTGAACCTGCAGAAAGGGTACATTTCTAATAGAAGGCCATTAGCAAATATCTGCAGGGACTACCAAAGAGATCTGTCACACCGTACAAGTAAGGAATTCACATTTGCATCTTACACTTAAGGAGCAGATGTTCCAACTACTTTGCACCCTACCGAATCTAGGTATGTGCTCTTAAGAGATAAGAAAAAAGGTGAAGCCACTCTAGGAGTTTGAGAGACTTGAAAAGAGTGAGATCTACATGTCAAACACAAGGAGATGATGGACGGAGCGCTGAAACTTTTTAGACACTCACCCCCAGTCACAGATCTGGGTTGAATCAATCATCATTCTGTAGCTCACTTCGCCACCTCAGTTCAGACCCAGCTAAATGCAAATCAGTCTTGACCCTGTGCTTCATGGGAACAGTCCAGCCTGAATTGCCAAGCCACTCTTCTCTGAACCGGAAACTAGCATCCTGGGACCAGCTTCGGGGTAACACCCCTCATTAGCCAGGCTAGCTTGAATCCAGTGGCAAAGTGAGCAAGGGACCCACGTCTGGGCATACCCTGCTAACTTACAGTGAACAAAGCAAACACAAGGAGATGATGGACGGAGCACTGAAACTTTCTAGACAGTCACAGATCGGGGTTGAATCCATCATCGTTCTTTAGCTCACTATGCCACCTCAGTTCAGACCCAGCTATATACAAATCAGTCTTGACCCTGTGACTAATGGGAACAGTCCAGCACAAACTGCCAAGACAGGTTTTCCCTGAACCGGAAACAAGCATCCTGGGACCAGTTTCAGGGTAACACCCCATATCAGCCAGGCTAGCTTAATGGGTTGGCAAGGAAAACCAAGTACCTAGCCATGCCCTGATTGCGGCTTTTAAAAATTGTATGGGCTTCAAATACTGCAAGGTGGACACAGAGTTCATCCTCTCAGATGTTTTCAACTTGTAGCACATCTTGGAACTTTTTCTATAGGGTCACTTCAATAATGTTCTTGTATCCTTGGAACATAACTCTTCAAAGAATATCCTTGCAACTTTGGAACTTTTTAACCTCTTCCAGTGCTGTCTTCAGATGCCCCAGGTTAGCCACTAGGTAAGGAGAGATATATTTGTTTGTTTAGATTGTAAACAAGTTGGATTCTTGAACTGTCCAATGCACCTAGAGCTAGAACTCTACCTCATCTTCTAAGTTGTGCTGTAACACCTATCTCTTGGACCTTCACAGTTATTTAAAAATCCTGGTTAACCTTTGTTTCTGTTCAGTGCCTTAAGTTGTGGATTTTAACAGCTGTGTATAGGTCATCAGAACAAGACAAGTGTCACAATGATACCCTTGGCTCTAGCAAGATAAAAGTCCTCCAAAGGTACTGTACCATTGTTGTGCTGTAACAACTATCTCTTGGACCTTCACAGTTATTTAAAAATCCTGGTTAACCTTTGTTTCTGTTCAGTGCCTTAAGTTGTGGATTTTTAACAGCTGTGTATAGGTCATCAGAACAAGACAAGTGTCACAATGATACCCTTGGCTCTAGCAAGATAAAAGTCCTCCAAAGGTACTGTACCATTGTTGTGCTGTAACAACTATCTCTTGGACCTTCACAGACTTATTTACACATCCTGGGTAACCTTTGTTTCTGTTCAGTGCCTTAAGTTGTGGATTTTTAACAGCTGTGTATAGGTCATCAGAACAAGACAAGTGTCACAATGATACCCTTGGCTCTAGCAAGATAAAAGTCCTCCAAAGGTCCTGTACCATTGATACATTGAGTGTTTATTTTAACACACTTGCTGCTAGAGTGTTTCTTGGGTATTTGTCAGTTTCTGTACAATGTTAATGTGAAATCTATGTACAATTAAAAAGTGCTAGCAATTGAAATGTTTATTTTACTCAAACGGATAATATGCCCTTCCACACACTCAGATATGTCTCTAACAAGCTAAAACAATCCTGTACTTCCACTGCTGAACTTCTAACCAAAATAAAGAGACTGGAACATTCTTTTTATACTTTCAAATCGAAGGAGTGCTTATCAGAACTTATCAAAACCACAATCCAATTAATAAGGAATCCACTGATAATACCTCGTTATACTTGTTGAAAACTAGTGCAAAATGTTATGGAGGTCAAAATAAATCAGGTAAACTGTTAGCTAATTACCTTGAAAATCGGACATAGTAAGCTTCAAAATGAATCCATTATTGATGCACACCAGACACTAAGATATAAGGATTTGGAAATTTGAGACAAATTTGTGCATTGGCATAGATCATTATACAAGCCGAAGATTATACCTTCAGACGCTGTCATATCTCAATACCTCTCTGCTATTCAGAAATCTTGCAACATTTTGGTGAATTTCGATCTGCTGGAATCCGATGTGTCACAGATGGAATTGCATAATGCATTGAAGGATCTTAAAAAGGATAAAGCCCCAGGCCCAGATGGTTTCACAGTCACATTTTACTTACATTTTGCTCATTTACGCTTTCCACAATTGCACACTCTCATAACTTCCTTTTTACACTCACATAGGTCCTCTGGATCCTTTTTAGACACTTTAATTTGTCTTATTCCCAAAGAAGGAAAAGGCTTGCACTATTGCAAAAATTACAGACCAATTATTTTAGTCAACGTTGATATAAAAAAAAATTCTAAAGCTCTGGCTATCCGTCTTTAATCCTGATCGCCTCAACTACTTGGCACGGAACAATCTGATTTTGTTAAAGGGTGTTACATTACTGATAACACAAGTTTATTTTTTGATATTCTGTCAAAAACTTCACACTGTACTGAATCTCTTGCAGCGATTGCCTTAGATGCCGAAGAGGCATTTGACCAAGTATACTGGCCTTTTATTTTTCATACACTCAAATGGTTTTCCTTATTTCTCTACTCTATACTGGTCCAAAAGCTGCTATTTTTGCAAAAGGCCTTACTTCTTCCTATTTTACTCTGCATAGAGGTGTTCGCCAAGGCTGACTTCTATCCCCTTTCCATTTTAATTTGGCACTAGAACCATTTTTATTCAAAATACGACAAACCAACTTATTCATGACTTCACGTTTAACACTTATCAGATTAAATTAGCGCCATACGCTGATGATGTCTTACTGTTCCTCTCTCAATCTCAGTCCTAGCGTTCTTACATGAAGTTGAGTCCTATATGTTGGCATCTGTCTACAAATTGAATAATGAAAATGTGAAATATTACCTCTAACTAGTTATACTTTTAAGGAGGAATTTTTAATTTCCAATTTTACATAGTGTCCCCACCATACTAAATATCTTGGCCTATGGTTCACCCAATCTATTAAATTTCTTTAAATTTTGACAATTGCCTCAACACATTAAATATGCTCATAATGAAATGGCAGGGGGGCATGGCCAAGATGGCGTCTTGGTAGGACGCTTACACGGAGCTCTCCGCTCCCGCAAGGCCCTAAATAGCGACTCTAGCGGTGCGAGAGTGCCGATAGCGTCGACAAAATTCTTGGAAGCGGGGCTGTACTACATCGGAGGTGCAGCAGTACCGTCCACGTTCCGGAGCCAGCCATCTCCTGACGTTGAGGTCGCCTTACGGAGACGCAGATTATCCAGCAGGGCCTGCGGCGTTCCGACAGTGCACTCGGGGGACAGGCACCCCTTGGCGGCCCCAGCGAGTCCTAGGGGGGGGCGCTGCTAAACGCTGTCCCTGCAACATCCACCCCGGCAGAGCAAGAAGCTGATCCTGCCTGACGCCACCGGGAAGGCATTGGCCCGTGACACCTATGCGAGGCCTGGTGACAGCCCCGCCTGCAAGCCTCCCTCCTGACGACCCGTGGGGGAGGTGTTGCCCCAGCTGTGACCAGCATGACACCCTGCCACTGGCGATCATGCTCCACCGCAGTTTGGGGGACCTGTGGGGGAGCCCCTGTGGGCCAGCTGGGTGGCTCTCCAGACCTGGAGCTGCGCACCTCAGGACGACGAGGGCGTGGGAGACCACGTGCGGCCCGGAGGCCGGGCCTGGACACCGGCGGGCTCCCAGAGGTGAGCGGGCATTGATTGGCAGTCCCGGCGCATCCTGGGGTCCGCCCCTGCACTTCGATTTCACTGCATCCCCCCCGGCGAAACAGTTCCGGACCCTATCTGGGGCCACAGAGGCAGAATCGGGCTGTGGCATTCATGCGGACCCCCGGCGCCATTGGGACTAGGCCTCACCCATGTGGCTCGGAGGGGGGTGGAGCTACATCGAACACGACCCGCACGGCATTGAGCTGCTTCTCTGCCACCTTCCATTGCCCACTGCCTGTGGGGCTTACCGAGGAGCCCTTCGACGCCGGCTTGGCCGATTTCCCTGCCTACGGCAGTGTACTCTGGCCCGGAAGATGTGGTGAACAGCATACACGCTGCCTGTGTTTGTCATTGGGGGCCTAGGGGTCAGGCCTCGATCTCAGCGTACTTTCAGTATTGAGCGCACACGACGAAGGCCCTAGGTTGAGCATCTGTACATCCTGACTTGAGTGGGGGCTCCTTGTACTCGCTTTTACTGTGTGCAACACCTCCTGTCGCGGCAGAGCTCCTCTTCACGGACTGATCAGTCAACGGATAGCCCGGCACGGAGGACCAGGCTGGGATTCAATGGGGCCCGAGCGGAGGGCTTCGATAGTGGGGCCGACCCTGCAATCAGCTCTGGGCCCGCTACCTATTGTGAGCACAGGCATCACCCTGCGGAATCAACAGCGGGCCCTCCTGGGTACCACTACTGGGTTTGCACTCTTTGGGGCCTCACTCGCTACCACTTGCGCTTCTTGCTGGCAGAGGGGCCCTGGGGCAGAACAGCACTGCCTGCTGACTTAGCAGGAGGGGTGACACCTCAGCGACGCAGCTGAGCCAGAGAAACAACCCAGGCCACGGGCATCTATTCAGCCCAGACCGTGTTGCGAACCCTGCCACCTGATCTTGCTTTCCAGCAATACCGCAGGAACTCTTGCTCCAGCGGAGCCAATTCCTCTTGCTCTCTCTCTGTCCCTGAGCCCCGCGGACCTGTTCAACGTGGCTGCTCCCAAGGGCCAGAAAGACAGGACTGTCAAAGAGATGCTGCTCAAACCCACTCTGCAGTCCGAAAGCCAGGTGGGCCCGGGGCACGCAGACGACAGTGAGGGAGACGAAGGTCTGGCGGCCCGGGTCAGATGAGCGTTCTTAGAGTCCCTCTTTTCCTCCTTACAAGAGGACCTAGCCACGATGAAACATGACATGCAGGCAGATGTTCGGGATGTCTGACGTGACGTGGACTCCCTGGACTAACGAGTCCACACGCTGGAGGAACATGACGTTGGGAGGGACGAAGAAATTGAACATCTCCAACAAGACATCTTCCGACTGCAGGAGTAGAATCTGGATCTGCAGGCCCACACTGGGGACCTGGAGAACAGGTCCCAGCATAACAATATCCACATCTGCGGCATGGCACGCGATGATGGCGATGGCGACCTTGTGGCCCTCGTAGCGGGCCTCTCTGCTCTATCTTGGGAGAACCCTCTAAGTTCCCGATCAAGCTGGACCGCACTCACAAGGTGGGCCCTCTATGAGCAGCACATGTGCCTCCGGCAGACATCCTGACCTGCGTCAATGACTGCCAGCTCAAAGAGAAGATCCTCCGTGAATCTCGACGTAACAAGGACTTTACATATTAGGGACAGAAACCTACGCTTTTCCAGGACCTAGCCGCCTCTAAGCTTCTCAAACACAAATCTTTTCGACCAATCACACTTCATCTCCGAGAAGCTGGTATAAAATATTCGTGGGCCACCCATTTAGACTGATTTTCGTCTATAAAGGGGAACTGAGGCAAATCCGTGGCTTACATATTCAGGGCATAGATGAACCCGCCCCGGACCAACCTAGTCAGAACTCGCGCCCTCGCAAGTGCCGAAGCGGCCATTGATGGACCACCATCAAACCCCCAAGCCCAGTGTCTCGTCCCGACCAGGACACTATGGCCAAAGAACGACAGGCAGTGCTGTCATCTCTCACTGGGGCATCTTTGGAATGAGAGAGGATCTCCGCCAACCACCTTTTGGTGCACTACCAGTATGGCCTCGCCATAGAGGAGGGTGTTGATAAGACTCGCATGGACTTTCTCTGGTGGGAGCGGGGAGCTGTGAGCCACGAATACCTCTTTCTCTCTTTTACCAAGAGCAAGACGCTCTGGACATTGACTTTGATTCAGGTATTGTTTTTTGGTTTCGTTTGTTATGGAGTTTTCCTGTTTTTCATTGTAGGGGCCTCCTCCCCTTGTTTTGCCTCTCTAAATGCGCGCTCAAGGCTGCAACCCATGCATGGTATTGGCATCGTATTTAGGATATACCATTAATAGGGCGTTTGCGACTCAATTTGCTCTCGCACACACCCAGCTCATAGCTTTCTCCCTTTTTTACTCACTACGCAGATGAGTGTTAAGTTCCTCACACTCAACGTCAAAGGGCTCAACAACCCAGTTAAGCGCCGAGCCATCTTGTCTTGCTTAGAAAACTCCGGGACTCATATTTGTTTGTTACAAGAGACCCACCTGCTGGCCAGTGATACTCACAGGATGCGCTCTAAGGCCTTCCCATAACAGTACTTCTCCTCCTTTCCTACTGGGAAGGTTGGAGTGGCCATCCTGGTTGCGTGCACATTCCCTGGGATGATAGGGACTAGGGTATCAGAGTTCAAGGGGAGACTTCTGACTCACTCAGTGAACATAGGGGGACACACACTAACGTTGGCCACCATATACGTCCCCAATGAAAGGCAGGAGGCCTTCTTGCACATGGCAATAGCAGACTTGACCTCTACATCTGCCCGCCAAGTCCTTATAGGGGGTGACCTGAATATCTTATTCGATGGCCAGCTAGATCGCTCTGCACAGAGGTAGGGACAGACGGGGGCTCTCTCTGACACCCATCACCAGTGGCTGCATGATCTGAGGCTGGTAGACCAGTGGCGGCACCTTCACCCTCACTCTTCTGATTACACTTTTTACTCTCACGCCCGGGGGACTTATGCGCAACTTGATTATTTCCTAGTGACCCGCTCTCTCCTCCCGATAGCACAGTCTCGACGATTGCACCCCAGGCACTATCAGACCATGCAGCCCTCACTGTCACTCTGCAGTTTCCCTCGACTCTCAGACCGTCGTACTCCTGGAAACTTAGGGTCTCACTTCTCCATCGTCCTGACGTTGTCACACACCTCACAAAAACACTGGAAGACTATTTAGCTATAAATGATACACAAGGCACCTCTAGCGTCTCTCTCTGGGAAACCCTCAAGTTAGTGGCCAGGGGTGACCTCATGGCAACATCAGCTGCCGATAACAAGGCACACAAAGAGAAGAGGGATGAGCTCTCCACGCATGTACTCGAAATAGAAGGGATTCACAAATGGACGGGGCACCCCGCATATGGAGGAAATTGAAAGCGGCCAGGGCGCAGTTTGCCAGCCTCGACTTTGATAGGGCAGAACACGCCACGCTCCGCTTGACAAACACATTTTATGTTGGGGGACAAATGTGGACGGCTATTAGCCTATAAACTACGCTCGCAGCAGCAGGCGGTGACAGTCCCACTCATCTTGACTGACGCAGGCATTGAGGCGGTAGAAAATGTGTTTCGAGATTTTTATGCAAATTTATACACTGCACAGTCCCTGCCTGAACGGAATCCCTCCGGGTATTGCCCGGGTATAACCCACTCTAAGCTAACTGCTGATCAGAGGGCGACACTAGACAGCCCCATTAGAATAGAGGGAGTCATCTCGGCCATAGCTCGACTTAAACTTCTTAGAGCTCCCGGCCCAGACGGATTCACCGTCCTTTTTTATAAAAACTTTCTGCTCCCTTATAGCTACGATACTAACACGACTTTTTAATGCCACAGACGACACTACGGAGTTACCGCCCACAATGTTCTAAGCGTCAGTGGCAGTATTGCCTAAACCCGGCAAAGACAACAGATTCTGCGCCTCCTATAGGCCGATATCTCTCTTGAATATCGATTTAAAGATTTTCATGGATATCCTTGGGACCTATGATGCCGGGATTGATAGACCCGGACCAGCCCGGATTCGTGGTGACTAGGAAGTGCATCGATAATACTAGGCGGTTGTTACACTTGTTGGATAAATCCCATCGGCAGCAAGAGGAGCGGGTCTTCCTGTCCATAGTTGCCAAGAAGGCCTTTGATAGAGTCCACTGGCCCTTCTTGGAGACTGTCCTGGAGAGGTTTGAGCTTGGGCGTCGTTTCCGACAATGGGTTTTTAGCGGCTACCGCCACCCCTCGGCCACTGTCCGGGTAAACGGCTTTACCTCCGACCCCTTTCCTATCTCCAGGGGCACGTGCCAGGGCTGCCCGCTCTCCCCATTGCTATTTGCCCTTTATATGGAGCCATTTGCCCAATGGGTTCGGGAAAATCCACAGATCCAGGGGATTCTTTTCAGGGGGGGCGCTACACTATCAGCCTTTATGCCGATGATGTGGTCGCTTCGCTGAAGTCACCACATACCTCAGTTCCGGCGTTCCTGGCCGAACTAGAGGAGTTCGCGGCAGCCTCCGGATTTAGGGTCAGTGTGACTGAGTCCCAGGCATTGGGCTTCTCCTTGAAGCAGTCCACCACCACGGCTCTTGCCCACGCATGCCCTATCCCATGGGATCAAAAGACCATGCCATACTTGGGTATCACCCTATCCTCCTCCATTGCCGAGACAACATCTCTGAACTATTTCCCGCAGCTACGCCAGACCAGGCAGGAGCTCTGGCGATGGCGTCCGTTTAATCTCTCATGGCTCGGTAGAGTTACAGCCCTCAAGATGAGCACACTCCCCGAAGTCTTATACCTTTTCCAGACTCTCCCTGTTGAGCCACCTCTGGGGTTTTAAAACAAATACAATCCAAGTTTGTCAATTATGTCTGGGCAGATAAGAGACCGCAAATCAATAGGTCTCTGAGCTTTAGACCCCATGGAGAGGGGGGATTGGGGATACCCGATCTTGACCGTTATTATAAAGCCACCCAGATACGCTCTCTTTTAGAATGGGCTCAGCCAGAATCTGAGAAGTGCTGGCTCTTCATGGAGCGTGCACTAGTGAAAAAGGCTCTCTGGAAGATCCCCTTCCTTTGCAAAGCTTCCAGGCCCTCTGGGCTATATGGCTCCCCGGTGGTTCGCGCCACACTAAACGCTTGGGACGCTACTGCTACCTGCAACGGCCTGACAACTTTCCCATCACCCCTCACTCCTATTACCGAAAATGCGGACTTCTCCCTAGGCCTTGATTGGACCGCTTTCAGCCAGTGGGACCTAGCTGGGTGCAGCACATTAGGGTGTTTTTTCGACACAGAGGGCCCTAGACCATTTGAGGACTTTAAAACTGACTATGACGTACCCGAAACAGAACGCTTACACTATTTCCAAATACGACACGGGCTATGCAACCCCAAACCCTTCCCAGTGCGGAGAGTCCCCTCACTCAGTACAAATGTTGGCTACTCTCGAAACACTCTACAAAGCACCTTATTACAGAACTCTACCATATCCTGCGTCCCCCAGAACCGGTGGTCAAATCAGTGAGCCAAAGACCGTGGGAGGCTGAGCTGGGCCGGACCTTGCCCCTAAAGAATGGTCAGACGCCTACTATAGAGCCCGACACACAGCACGCAATACATCTAGCATCGAGACGGCTACTAAGATTGTGACATATTGTTATCTCACGCCCTCCCCACTCCATAAATACGACCCAGATCACTCCCCTACTTGCTGGAGGGGCTGTGACGCTGAAGGTACACTCTTGCATCTCCTGTGGGAATGTCCGACTCTTGCCACTTACTAGACGCAATTGCTGGACGAGATAGACAGTCACTTTGACACTACACTCTTACGCTTCCCTGCCTATGTGGGCCTGGGAGTGTCTGACATACTTACCTTTCCCCTCAAGTCCCATAAAGGTAAACAATTAGGTATAGCCCTAGGGGCAGCACCACAGAATATTTTATCACATTGGGGCACAGATAGAACACCAACCTTGCAGGGATGGTTGCATCGTTTGTGGTTTGTTCTTGGTATGAAACGCATCTCTACTACGCTTCAGGGGGACGGGGCCTCCTTTGCTGAGGTGCGGCAGCCATTTGTTACCTTGTTGTGCACTGAATTTCGTGGACTGTACTGCCCTAGAGATTTAGGTCTTTTGCGCCTTCCCGAACGGCACCAATGCGGGAGTATGGCCCTGCGCAAGGGAATGTGGGGTTTGTTATTCCCATTTTCTTTTGTTGTCTAGCTTTTCTTTTGGGGGAGGAGGTGGTGCAGGAAGGGAGGAGGGGGGATTCTGTTTTGGGGTTATTCTGATGCTCTTCGAAGCAATATGGTGGATGCGGGCCTGTGACATAGGCCTTATCTCTTGCTGCATCTTATTTGGTAATAATTCAATAAACAGATTTCAAACTGAAATGGCATCCACTTTATTTGTCCTGGTGGGGCCACCTTGACACCATTAAGATGATGTTAGTTCCTATCATACTTTATACTATCTATAACATTCCACTACCTATACCACTCAAATCCTTCTATACTTACATCATTTTTGTGGAATAATAAAAAATCTTGTATATAACTTTCAAAATTGGAACATTCAAAATCAGAAGGAGGTGTAAATCTTCCTGATTTTTCAAGATACCATAAGGGTTTTTTTAACGACAATTATCTAGTTGGGTTTCAGAAGTCTCATTAAACTCCCCATTATGGGTTGACTTTGAACATTACTTTCTTTTTTTTTTTTCTTTACAAGAATACTTGTCTTTTACCTGCAGACCACAAACTGTGTCTACACCGGTCCTTAAACATTCCTGTAAATTGCTTAATTCTGTCCTTTACTCTACCCCGAAGGATCTAGATACTTTTCTTACTTCCACTATTTGGCACAATAAATGTATATTAATAAACAATAATTCAATATATTGGAAATTATGGAGAAATAAGGGATTACTCTGGGTACATTAACTTTTTGATGAAGACACATTTCTACCATTATTACAAGCACGCCATCTTTTTCACCTTCCATAGAAAATGTTCTGCTCTACAAACCGCAGTGCACATTGCATATACTCACATCCAATTGTCCCTCTCCTCCTCTCTTGGTATGGGGTGGTATAACCTCCCACGTACAAGTCCCAAAGCGTCTACTATTTATTCTCATTTGACATCCTCTTCTACTGATAGAATTAAATCAATGATAGAATTATCCTGGGAATCGGATTTAGGTACGGATTGGTCCATCTCCCTCTGGAATAAGATCTGGACGAAACTCAGGAAATCTTCTAGAGAAGCAAACAACACACAAACTCTTTTCTTCATTTATAACAGACTTTTATTATCTCCTATGACCTTACATAAAATGCATTTTGAACTCCCTGATACTTGCTGGTCGTGCTCCTTTGAGCACGCTGACTTAAAACATTTACTTTCCACAAGGCCATTAGCGCTTGAGGTTTCGATGCAAATTTGGACTCAGATTAACACAATTTTTGATACCACAATTCCTTTTTTCATTTGCTAATATCTTCCTGGGAAGTATATCTATTGAATGGGATGTGTCCCTCTCGGATACGAATTTTGTATTTACTGTTGGCAGGCGCATTTCAGCAGATCATGAAAAATTGGAAGGACTCATCTAACCTATCCTTTCAACTATGGTGGTCTGCGGTTTGTCACAACCATAGATTGGATACCACGTTTGTATACCCTATATCTCTTGATGTGAAACGTTTACATTTATGGTCTCCAGTTACACAGTTCTTAGATGATAGTGCAAAGCGCACCCTTGCTCCTACACCCTACCAACGAGAAATTTTTCAGCCTCCTTAACTTTCACTTTATTGATATTAATACTGTTTTTACATGTTTATTTTTATCATTTAAACAATTGTATATTTTTATTTATTAAGTTTCTACATGTACAAGCTAGCTTTTTTTCATTCCTTGACTTATATTATTCCTTTTTTCCTTGGACAACTTATTAACATTAATACTGTTCCTTATGTAATCCCTTATGTTTCATTGCATTATATATTGATGTTTTAATATTTCTTCAACAAACTTACATTTGAACTGGAAATATATGTAAGAGCAGAGTACCAGACATCTGGTGTTCTGTTTAATACAGAGATCTATTACTTATGAGAGACTGCAGGACTCCCCAGAGAGCTTCCATTTGATGAGATGAGCTGTGTGACTAAAACCCAACTTGTGCCTTGTTACATATCGGTGCAGCTGCCATCAGTATAGAGCAGTCTTGGATGTGTTTGGCACTGCCGATGGGGAAGGAGAGAGGTGGGTTCCACATCATTTCTGCATAAATACTGGCATGTACAAGCTAGTGACAATGATCCTTATGCCAACATTCCACTCAGTTCTTTTAGATGAAGAACAAGGGTAGTATGCGACGTACTTACTCCTCAAATGGATGCTAATAAATTGCACACTCCTTGATGATTCTAGAAAATCGAAACAAAGGTTATCCAATGTTTTTGAGAGCAAGAAGATAACAGAGGTACATTTTTATGTTCACTTTCAGAAGTTGATTTACACTGCTATAATAAACAAACACTGTGTTTTGTCCTCCTTATTTTACAATAACAAATGTTTATTGAAGATTCACAGCAAAATTCACAGCATGTTTATGTGATCACATACATATATTCCAAACAATAGTGAAAGAAAAGAGTACCAGCGCTAAATGCCTAACAAACAGGATGTTTTCAGGATATTCATCCTATGATTTATCGTTGAATGGATCTCAAATATGTAAATGTTTAGAAAGAGAAATCCTGTTTCAGAATCAGACACAGATTCATAAACTAAACTACTCCTTAAAAATTGGGTTTTAGCCTTAAGACGACCAGTTTTATCTAACTTCAGCGTGGTATTTTTCAAAGGCAATTCTAATGATCCAGTTTTCCTATAAGAAAAAGCCATCAGACTGACTAAACAATTACATATTGGTTTTACGAAACAAATCTGAAATCCAAATCCGGATTACATGTTTTCACTAGGCGAATTAAGCTTGCTCAGATTTGTTCAAGGCCCCCAGGAGCGTGTTGTCCATATTTAAAAAAAAGTGACGGTGAAAGAGTCTTGGGAACAACCTTCGATTCTATCCAGCCATGTCTGAAGCTGTTGTGGCCAGGTGAAGATGGTATGGCCCTCTTTCTGAAGAGGTTTCAGTCGATCTTATAAATGAAAACTACAAGCGCATTAACAAATACATTAACATGCCTTACTCAATTCTTCCTCTCCTTTGCAACTGAATCAGTTCACTGGGCATTGGTGAGCATCCCTTTTTTAAAGTCACTTTATTAGCAATACAGGATGCTAGTTTATTAAATAACTACAGCAGCTCCTATAGTAAATTCTGGCCATTTGTTAATTTACATGAAATTTAATCCTGCTTTCGCAATTTGTTATTTGATAATTTTTTTCAATGCCTATCAATTGATCTTAGGAAGAATGGGATTTTATAATGCAACCTACAAGAATGTCAGAATTTCAGAAAAATACACTCTTAGTGAAAACTTAAACAATCCGCTTCTATTACCTTTTACTTCTTTGTAATTTTAATTTTCTGGGCTGATTTTCTACCTTTTTTAGGTTTTCTGGGATAAGGGTATCAAGACTGCAGCCTATTTTCACAGGAGAGACTTTCAGAACAGGGGCAACATCTTCAGGGCGCAATAAAGGTTTGTTTTGGTTTATCTGTTCCAGGGGATTTGCGGAAATATGGCCCTGAAGCGCATTTTCTACGGGTGCAGGGATCCTCAAGTTGTGACTACACACCACTGGATGTAAAGTCTGCACTGGATACTCAACACTGCTCTCTTGAATTGGCTTCACATCTGTAGGGATACAGTTATCCCTTTCGTAGGCTGCTTTCTTGCTTGTGGCCAAATTTTCGTCAGAGAAATGCCTCCTGCGCTTCTGCTGTGCTGGCGCTGCACCTCCATTTTGATTCCCATCTGGCAATTGTGATTCAGAGCTACATGGGAGTTTCCTGCTTAAAGTTCCTGCCTTGAAACACTCCCCAGAATTAGGTTTTTGCTGGCTGTTAGATTCATTTGGCTGTCTCGGATTAGCATAAATGTCCAATTCTGGAAGACAAGGCTCCACGCTGCTAGCAGCTGTTGTCATGCTGTCCAATGGCTGTCCTGTTCTGAAACATTGCATTTTAAGTGATCCATTAGAAGGAGTTTCTTCTTTTTCTTGATGGTTGTTTTTGGATTCCTTTGGTTCAAGAAGCATTTTTCTGGCTGAAGGCTCCATAACTTGTTCTTTTGTTTTTGTCTTCTTTATGCTGAAATAAAACACAAAAATACAGATGTATATGCATCAGTAAAAAATGTGAACTGATTCCAATTTAGGACATTATGGGCCAGATGTATCAAAGGGTTTTACCCATTCTATGTCTATGGGAAAATGTGTTCATACATATGACCCTATGCATTTTGGTTGCTGATTATGAACTACACCATATGAAGGTGTTTTAATGCTCCTATTCATCTCTGACAAGCAGTGTTGGTGGAACAATGTTTGTAAAATCCCCTTTTGTTTTTCCACCCCACAACACAATGAAGTAATAATGGCGCCGCTCTGAAGGAGGTCAGCCTTTCTTCCAGCTGGCAAAGCTTGATTCCTTGCAGATGCAAAGGGTCAGCGCCACATTTGCGTATTCATTTCTAGGATCGGTCGAATACAGCGTGCAATGATCAAACCACCCTCTTTCTTCGTACGAACTGTCTCTCAGGACAATCGCTAAAATTACTGCACTCGCTTCTCTGTTGAAATCAGGCCCACTTACTGACCAGCTGGGGAAGGAGTGAGGTCATGGCTGCCTTCAAGACAGGGAAGAGGAAAGGAAGAATTCACCGGAGAGAAGCAAGAGTGTTGTATATCAGTTTCTTCTACATTCCTTGTTAACTACAAAAGTAAAGACCGCGTAGGCTTCACATGTAAACTATCTAGCAACGTGGCACAAAAGCGGAGAATAGTTTAAATTTGGAAAATGTCGCTTATAGTCGAGGTCCCGAGAATAAAGCAACTAAAAAAAAAGATCTGAAGCAATTATTCAACTTTGATTAGTAACTGTTCAACTTTAATTGGTAACTGTTCTGTTCCAGACTTGCCTGGATAGGACTAAGGAATGTTCTTTAGCCTGCTAGGGTATGTGGGGGAAGAGGGGGTATTTAGACTGGCCTGGAGATAGCACTGAAGGAGGCTCCAGCAGCCTCCTACATATATTCACTCAGTGGCCCAACACAAGGGCAACCCTGAAGAATGTGAAGAGCAGGTCCGGATCGGGCGTAGCGGGCACCAGCCGTCCCCAGGTGGGCCAGAAGGGAGGGGGCAAGTTTTGTACCCACGGGGGGGCCAGTTTTGCCCCCTGTAACAAAAGCGGGAGCGGTGCTTCTCACTAGAAGCACCCCCCCCCCCTCCCAAGGGCCGGTCCGAGCAGCACTCTGCCAGGGCTGGTTGCTGTTCCCAGTCCGGCCCTGGTGAAGAGGGGCCCCTAAGCCTACCATAATTCACAGATATTCATTGGCCTTGGTCTGAATGGGGGCACATAGATGGGGTGGGGGCCGGAAGGGTTGCCGGCTTACCACCGGCACAGAAGAGGCTGTTGGGGCCTGCTTAATGCACGAGTGCCTTTTTATACCATCACTCCGTTCCAGCCAAGTTAAACGAATCCGATACACTACTTACAAAGTCTGCTTGCTAACAATGCACATTGAATTACATCAAACGTGAATATGCTTATTGTAAACAATAAAGTAAGTGGGTACACCTACATTTCCTTTAGGATAAATTGTTGCTTCTTTGTGGCCGAAGGAAGAGTAGCATTTCCGTTTTCTGTGTGTTGGATAAAATATTCGGATGTCCCACCGGAAACGCTGTCTTTCTACTCAAAAGGAAAACAAAACAGTGCAATTTAACTTCATAACAGCACTATTTCTAAAAGAACGGTCAAACCTTTTTAATTTAGACATACTGTGGCAGATAGGTTAGATTCGAATACTTTTCATTTTGTTGCCTGTGGTACTGAATTTGGCTAAAGCCAGGGTGGGGAATAAAAACAGTTCTGTCAAATGTTGTCATATTCGCCCCATATTGAGCAGAACTACTTTGACTGCAACAAGTAACACCTTTTACAGCATAAACGTGATAATCTCACAGTGATATAGAGCTCTAGTGATGGTGTGCACACAGGCGTTTAAAGCAAGCTTTGGGAAGCCCAATAGCTCTCGCCTATGGAAGGGCTATTGGCTTTGCCAATGCATTTTAGCCAAATTGTACACCAGCGTGGCTGCTGTTCAGGATGGCAAAAACTTAGTGGCACAGAGGAGAGTGGCGTGGCGTGGAGTGGCTTAGAGTGCTGGATATTGGAGTGTCAGAGTGGAGTTGTGTATAAAGGCATACAGTGGAGTGGCAGAGTAGACTGGATTAGAGTGCATTGGCGTAGTGTTGCAGAATACAGTGGCGTAGAGTGCAGTGGCATTGATTTAATCGGTGTAGAATGCAGTTGCGTTGATTAGAGAGTTGCATAGTAAAGTGCAGTGGCGTAGACAGCAGTGGTGTAGAATATAGTGCCGCACAGTAGAGTGGCATAAAGTGCACTGGCATAGAGTGGTGCAGAGTACAGTATAGTGCCGTAGAGTTCAATTGCATAGAGTGATGGAGAGTGCAGTGGTGTAGAGTGGAGTGATGCAGAGTAGAGTGGTGTAGAGTGCACTGACACAGAATGCAGTAGTGCAGAGTAGATTGTCAGAGTTCAGTGGTGCACGGTGAAGTGTTGCAAAGCAAAGAGTCGTAGAGTGCAGTGGTGTAGAGGGGCAGAGAGTGAATTGGCATATAGTGCAGTGATGTAGAGTACAATGGTGCACAGTAGAGTGCAGTGGCACAGAAAGGCATGGACTGGCGTAGAGTAGAGTGGAATGGTGTAGAGTGCACTGGCGTAAAGTGTTGCAGAGTATAGTGGCGTAGAGTGCAGCAGCGTATAATGCAGTGTTGTAGAATACAGTGAAGTAGATTAGAGTGATGGGTAGTTGAGTGCAGTGGCATAGAGTGAAGTGGTGCAGAGTGGAGTGGTGATGAGTAGAGTGGCATAGAACACAGTGTCGTACAGAACAGTGGCGTAGAGTGACGTAGAGTGTAGTTGCATAGTGTGTGTAGAGTGGAATGGAATGATGCAGAGAGCATTGACGTTTAGTGCTGCAATGTAGAGTGGCGTAGAGAGCACTGGCATGGAGTGCAGTAGTGCAAAGTAGACAGGCAGAGAGTGCAGTGGCGTAGAGTGCATTGACAGAGTAGAGTGGTGCAGATTAGAGTGCACTGGCGTAGAGTGAACTGGCATAGAGTGCAGTGCTTTAGAGTAGAGTGGCATAGAGTGGCGTCTAGGGCACAGTGAGGTAGAGTGGCGTTGAATGAAGTGGTGTAGAGCGAAGTGGTGACGAGTAGAGTACAGTGGCATAGAGTAGACTGGCATAGAGTGTAATGGCATAGAACAGTGTTCTCCAAAGTTGGTTCTGGAGGGCCGGATCCATGCCAGACTTTTAGCATATGCCTATTTAGATAAATTTAGTTATCCTAAAAATCTGGAATGGATCCTGCCCTCCAGGACCAACTTTTGAAAACCGTGGCGTAGAGTAAAGTGGTGTAGAGTGCAGTGGCATAGAGTGCAGTGGTGAAAAGCAGAACAGAGTGGAGTACAGTGGATTGGTGTGGAGTGCAGGGGCCTAGAGTGCAGTGTTTCAGAGTGGCATGGCTTAGAGTGGAGTTGTGCAGAGTAGAGTGGAGTGGCCTAGACTGGAGTGATATGGTGAAGAGTGCAGTGGTGTAGAGTAGAACAAGATTTACAGGCCAGTTTACAGAAAGGAGCACTTGTGGAAGCATATAAGGAGAGGTAGTGTGAAAAGGCTTTAGTTCTTGAGAGGGATGAACTCACGCTGGATAGTCTAGAACAAATAAAACCAGAAAATAGAAATCCAGAATATGTGAGTAACAAACCACAAAGCCAATGGTAAGCAGCGGGCAGAATAGATTCCCAGAGAAGCCTTCTGAATGTCCCTAAGATGTCTTGTCTTGTAACTGGCTCCCTCACCCTCTAGGATTTTGCTTAGGTTTGAGACAGTACTGCAGTTTACTAATTCCAAGGGATCAGCAGTTGATTCCTTCAGCATGGGAATCACAATTGCTTTAAAAGGATTCTATTGTAGGAGTATATTTCTGGCTTTTAAAAAAAAACATTTGTGAATCTACACCTCACAACCAATAGCAAGTCATACAAAACGCAGGAGAATTACGCTGTGGAGGTAGAGTGGACCAGTGTCACGATGGAATCTGGTACATTTACAAAACTTATGTCTGGAATTGGGTTACAATTTAAATTGGAGTGCACAACCTAAGTTGAGATAGCATCAACTTCTGGCAGTGACAGCTGATGCCCACAGAATGTGTGGTCACCACAGACCAGTGCAATACCCACCCCACTACAACAATGCTACAAATACATATGTTAATACTCTCAACTAGGTATGCCCCTGAAATGGAGCAAGAAAAGAAAATGGTTGTAGTTCACCAGCTACCCCTCGTCTCTGTGCAGGGGCCTTCTGATCGCTTTTCTATCTGTATACTTCGGTTGCAAGTATGCTACGAGAAGACCCAGGCAATTACAATTGTGAAAGAGACTGTGGAAAGTGATACAGACAATTCTACAATCTCAAAGCACTGTGAAAGTGCTGGAGTGGGCACACATGCTTTGTCAGGATAGGATATATCACCAGAATACCTTAGATACTGTTGTAGTTCTGGTATATAGATAAGGACTCATATAGGCAGTAAAATACCTTAACTGCAAATGGGGAACAGGGCAGGACATGATCCTGTGAATGCTGCATGTTCCAGATGCTTGCTTACCACAGGCTGCATTACTGCAAGAATCCCAAAACTCTGACTCCTACAGCTTTTCTGAACTCGCTTGTTTAAGCACAGTACCACCTGAGACCTGCAGAACATTAAGATTATGAATGACTTCCTTGTTTAGAAGTAAGTAAGGACTAAGACTAAGGGAATATTCAGGGAAAGAGAATCTTGGTTAAAGTGGTTAGCTGAAATGTCATTTTGAATGAAGAAACTGAGAATACTGAAGCTGTGTCAGCAAAAACTATTTATAGATCAGAAGGATTCCTGTAGCAGAAGGTATACCTGTAACTCCTGTTCTCTCATACAGGTATTTCCATGATAGTTAAAAGAGTTGAATAGTCCTGTCTGCCTGCGGGGACCCCAAAGCACTTTTTCCAATATATCTTCTTGAGTGCTGAAGTTTGGCCTTCTTCAGGAAGGCCTTGAATGGTCACTTTAGAAAGTCATTATGCAGCATATAGAATTAGGCTACAGTGGTCAAAATTCTTCATCTTGTTATAACAAAAAAGGGGAATATCCAAGGAAACATGCAACTATTGCATGTAAGACAACAGAAACAATCTTTCACAGATCCTTTGTTATATGGGCGAAGGATGAAGGCGTGCAGGGAAGTGTGGCCCACAGGTAGCCAGTATAAGGGAAGAAAAAGGAGGCTGTGCCTTTAAGAACTGTGTGACCTCCAATATTCCATCATGCTCAGCCAGAGGCAGTTACCTCTTTTCGTTTTGTGGGCTCTACTAGCTGAATAAGAGCAGAGCATAAAAGTGTCTCTGTAATCCACTGGGGAGGAGGGAGGGCTGCTTTTGACTATCATGGAAATACCACTATGAGAGAAGAGGAGTTACAGGTAAGAAACAATACCTTCTCTCGTAAGAGATTTCCATATATAGTCATAAGCATTGAATAGAGTATCAAGCCCATCCCCCCTGAAGCGGTGGAGTAGACAAAAACAATAGCAATCAATCAATCAGGGAATTATAAGGGCACTACTCACCCGTGATGGTCTCAAGGTGCTGGGGCTGGGGTGGCGGGTGAAGCGCTGTTCCTTTCAGCCGAAGAGCCAGGTCTTGGGCGTCTTCCTGAAGGTGTTCAGGGAGGGGGCGCGTCTCATGTCGATAGGGAGCTCGTTCCAGGTCTTGTCCGCGATGCAGGATGAGGCTCTTCCACCTGTTCAAGATAGATAGCTAAGCAAAGAGATTTCTTAGGGAAGTCTGTCCCACTTGAGAATCCGTTCTAGCATCAGCGTCCAGACAGTAGTGTCTTGTGAATGTGTGGTCTGACCTCAATGTAGCAGCTTTGCAAATATCTGCCAAGGAAATAATTCTTATCAAGGCAGAAGTGGATGCCTTGCCCCTAGTGAGGTGTGCTTTGGATTTACCAGCAAGAGTCTTATTAGTAAGCTGATTGCAGAGAAGGATGCAAGAAACAATCCACCTTGAAACTGACTGTTTGGAGGTAGTGCCTATGCGAACTGGGCCATAATCGATGAACAATTATTGTGATTTGCGAATAGATTTCCATTTATCTAAAAAAAACTTTAAAACTCTCTTAACATCCAGAAAGTGAAGGGCTTTTTCTGCTGGAGTAGATTGAGTTTGAAAGGAAGTTGGTAAAGATAATGTGGTTTACGTGAAAATCAGAGATAACTTTAGGGAGGAACTTTGGATGGGTCCTCATCACTACTTTGGAAGAGTGGACGACTGTGTATGGCTCATGAGTATCTCACTAACTCTACACACAGATGTTATTGCCACAAGGAATTTTCCAAGTGAGATGTTGGAGAGATGCCTTATGTATGGGCTCAAAAGGTAGTAGCATCAGACGTGAAAGAACCACGCTGAGTTCCCATGGAGGACAAGGGTGCCTAACAGGAGAAAAGACCTTCTTTAACCCCTCCAGGAAATCTCTGATGACAGGAATCTTAAATAAAGAGGTGTGTGAAGGACTTTTCCTGTATGCCATGAGAGCAGCCAGGTGGACTTTGATGGAAGAGAAATGCAGGCCAAATTTAGCAAGGTGCAAAAGATATGGGAGAGTAACATCCTCCTGGCAAGATGTAGGGTCCATCTGTCTGGATGAACATCAGATGCAAAATTTCCTCCATTTGAAGGCATATGCAGACCACGTGGATGGCCGCTTTGCCTCCTTTAGACTCTCCATACAGTCCTGAGGAAGGTTCAGGTGGCCATACTGTACTATCTCAAGAGCCGTGCGGCAAAATTGCTCCGAATTTCGTCAAGAAGTCTTGCCTGCATGGCAGCCTGCGATGTGGAAGGTGCAACCGATGAAGAAGGTCAGCGAACCACAATTGTCTCAGCCACTCTGTTGTGATGAGGACCATCTTGGGTTGTAGTTGAAAGCTTGAGCAGGACTGCAGCGATCAGAGGAATTGGTGGAAAATTGTAGAGAAATTTGTTGGACCAGTTGATCCATAGGGAATTCCCCTATGATTCTGGATGGTAAAACCTGGCGGCGAAGTCGCTGCATTTTTTGTTTTCCGTTGTAGCGAAAAGGTTGGTAGAAGGTGTGCCCCACAAGCAGAAAATATCTTGCACAACATCTTCGTTCAGCACCCATTGTTTTCGTCGAGAGACCTGCTGAGCGCATCTGCTTGGACATTCTGAACGCTTGGAAGGTTAGTGGCTGTTATCTTCAGATTCCTGGCGAGGAGCTAGTGCTAGATCATTTGGGCCTCTTGTGACAGGGCTCTGGGTATTGTTCACCCCCTGCTAGTTCAGGTAGTACATGGTGGTGGTATTGTACTTCTGAACAAACATGTTGTCGTTCATGAATGATGGGTGAAATGCCTGGAGCGCCTGATGAATTGTTGGGAGTTCGAGGAGCTTGATGTGGTATGTCCTCTCTTTCGGAGACCATAAGCCTCGTATTTGCAGGTGACCCATGTGGGCTCCACATTCGAGCAGAGAAGCATCCGTCACAAGGGTCTGTGTTGGATCCTGTTGCTGTAATGGCATCCCCTGCAGGATGCTCGGAGAACACCACTACTTGAGGGATCTGATGGCATAGAGGGATAGAGTGATCCTGTCTTCCCAGTGTCCTGAAAGCTGGTTTCACTGGTCCTCCAGACACTCCTGGAGAGGGTGCATGTGGAGTTGAGTGTTGGGAGCAAAAAAGATGCAGGAGGCCAACGAACTGAGAAGTAAGGAGATTTTGTGGACCGTTGGACAACACATTAGTTGGAGTGTGTGACATTTCTGGAGATTGGATAAGTGATGTTCCTCCGAAGGACACACGCTTGGGTGAATTGTGTTGTTGGTGCAACTTCTAGACCAGTGTTCAAGTGGACTTGAGAAAATTGACCTGACAACCTTTAAATGTAGTTGGGCTTCTGGAAAGTTTGATTAACCAGTCATCCAGGTAAGGATAGACATAGATTCAGTGTTTTTCGGAGATGTGCTGTCACCAAGGCCATGCACTTGTAGGACGTCCTGGGCGCTGACTTAAGACTAAATGGTAGGACGGCATATTGGTAGTGGTCTTTCTCCATGACGAATCTTAGGAACTTCTGATGCTTCCTTGCGATAGGAATATGAAAATAGGCATCGTGCAGATCAATTGAGCAAAGCCAGTCTCCCTGGTGAAGCTGAGTGTATTCCTGGTGTAAAGCCAGCATCCTGAACTTCTTATTTCGAATCTGGTTGTTGGCAACCCTGATGTTGACAATGGGGTTGAACTCTTGTTTGTCCTTTTTTTGGCACGGGGAAGTACCTGGAGTAAATGCCCTTTTCGCTTTAAGAAGGGACAGGTTCCACCATCTTCTTGCGACACAGAGTGTTGACTTCCTTCTTTGGAAGGTTGAGGTGGGAGGTGGATAACTTTGGTGGAGTGAGCGGTGGTGGGGAAGTAAATCTGGTAGACAATACCCATTTTTTACAATATTCAAGACCCAGGCTTCTGTCGTTATGCGGTCCCACTCTGCCAGGTAATGTGATGCTTCGCCCTACCGGAGTGGGTAACAGAAAAGAGGGAAGGGAGGATTCAGGGCTTTGATGCTGTTGGTTGTCAGCCCCCCTGGTGCTTGCACTGAGGTTGGTATGACGTTCGGTACTGCTGCTGCGATCTTCCAGTCTGCCATTGAGGGGTTTGAACCATATGTGAAGATAAACTACTGTGGTAGGGATGGAACGATGGGCGCTGGCCCTTAGATTTCTCAAGCCCTACGGCTTTTAAAGTGTCCATCTCCATCTTCATCCTTGCCATTTTGTCATCAGCGTGAGAGCCAAACAAATAGAGTGGAACCTAAAAATGGCAAGTTCTGAATATGCAGCTGAACGTCAGGTTTTAAAGATGTCAGTCAAAACCATTCATGTCTGCGCAAGGACCCTCCATGGCGGTAACAGTGAGCCACTAGACTATAGGGTACCTTCTTGGACAATTTCCAGAAAATCCTGCCGGTGATGTTTTGGAAGGTGTTCTGCAAAATGAAGAATGAAATCCCACAAGGGTCTGTCATATCGGCCCAAGAGGGCTGTTGCACTGGCCGCCTTCATAGATGTAGCCACAGTGTCGCAGACATTGCGACCCCAAGAATCCAATCTTCTACTCTCCTTATCCGGAGGAGAAGTGGCAGAAAGAGATGTGGGTTGAGACTTGCAGGCAGCCAGAATTCCCATGGAGTCAGCTGGGGGGTTGGAACCCAGAAATAACGGATATTGATCCGGAGAATGACATTTTTTCTGGAGGGCGCCATCTTTGCCACAACTGGAATAAGTAACACGTCCATGACTGGCCCAAGAAGACCTGGCACTACTGGATGAAAAAGACTCGAGGCTGTACGTTGGTACAGCATCTCGAAGATCACTGAGGTAGGTGGCGTTGAAACAGCCATTGGTATGTTCAGTTTAGCTGCACCTCTAACAAGGTCTTCTTGAAAGGTGTTTATAACGTTAACCGATGGGGAACGAGGCTGTGGAGAATTCGACAAGGTGGGTGAATAGTGGGGGGATGGGAACACACTACTTCACCTCCCAGCACAGTTAACCCCTCAGCATCCTGGTAAATGCAGTTCAGTTTAAATGCTTACTTGAAATTTTGCTGAAGTGTTTCACCAAAGTTGGTGCAGGTTAGTGCTGTTAATCTCTAGACACATGTTTCTGGATATTATCCTTCATCAGAGGAGATAAAAACGAAATTCATATGGGGTTGCTGAGAAAGCTATATTTGTGCATTTAGATTTTCCACTCACTGTGGCAATTATTATTACTATTTTTTAGAGTTTTCAAAATTATGGGTTGGAATACTACGCTACTTCGAGTGATTGCTGATGGCTGGAATTATGGCAAGCATGAGTCCCACCACCTTTTCTGTGTATGCCCAACCATGGGCTCCTTGCTCTCTGTGCCACTGGAACCAAGCTGCACCTGAATGACCCCAATCAGGGCAAAACTAGTCTTGGGCTGCTTGAGTTCAGGTACAGTGAGGACTTGGTCTGACAGTTCAGGCTGGACTGTTCCTACTAGTGCATATGGCTGGGTCCAAACTGAGGTGGCATGGTAGGCAAAAGAACGATTGAGTGGAGAAGTGTGGCTCAATGATTAGAGCGGCAGACCCTGATGCAGAGGTCTAGCCCGGGACCAGGGTTCAATTCCCCGCCTCGGCGGGTCTTGGGCTCAAAAATTCCACGGACATGATAATTCTTGCCTCGGTGCCTATTCCAATCATGGAGTCCCACTCTGCAACTCTGGGCAATAGCTTGCTTAATCTCCACAACGGCCCCCACAACGCTAAGGATGCCTGGCCTCCACCTTGGGGGTGCCCAGGAGTGGATGCCTCACAGGGAAAGCCAGGATGGGTTCCACAGCGGTATTCGTACAAGCGCCTTGAGACCCTTGCGGGTGAGTAGTGCGCTATACAAGTATCAATTTACATTTTTACATTTACATTTACAATGCTATCCAAGTGATTACCAGTGGTTAGATTTCTTGCAAGCATTCTTCCCATCACCTTTTCTGTGCTTGGGTTCCCAAACTAGCCAGAGGTTGAAATGAGGCTCCCCAAATGTTTGTATTTTAATTAACCAACTAACCAAAAAGGGATGCCGTGAATCAACTGTCTTATATTACCAAATATGAATATTAATGACAACTTGAAACATTATCTGTGGTCCTTCGAAATAGGAACATGAACAATGAACAGTGTCGTGTACACTGAAGAAAAACACAAGCCCCACCCCACTTCCCAAACATCAGGGTTTGGGGTAGATAACTATCTTCAACTTTTTCCGTTATATGGAACGTTATTTATCGTAGTAAGTCTCATTTTCTCATTACCAATACTTCGTAAACTCTTGACAGAACCTAACGAACAAGTTACTTACCTTCGGTAACGATATATCTGTAAGAAACATTAGTTAGTTAGATTCCTTACCTTAGAATATCCCCAGGCGTCAGGCTGGATCCTGAAAGATTTTTCATCAGCAATACCCTTGCGTGTCGCTAGGCGTCGTCTGCGGCTCCGTGTCCGCCGTCGGCGTCGTGATTGCCAGTATGACGTCGGAGTACTTAGACGCCGCCCTCGCGCGCTGACGTCAGTTCTTGTACATAGCTTTCCGCACCAGGAACGCAGAGCCATGCAAGAAACCGACACTGGTGCCATGAATCTAGGGCCCTGAAAGGGATGACCTTAACCCTAGATATCAGTTCGCACAACGGGGAAGATGGGTGGGGCGGTAAGGAATCTAACTAACTAATGTTTCTTACAGATATATCGTTACCGAAGGTAAGTAACTTGTTCATCTGAAAAAAAACACGTTAGTTAAGATTCCTTACATTAGAATAGATACCCCAGCAATACCAACCCCGGTGGTGGGTCTGCGAACCAAGATCACACCAGGAAGTCCTGGAGAACGGAACGGCCAAAGAAGCCGTCTCTCTGGACTTGGCTGTCCAGGTAGTAATGCCTGGCAAACGTGTGCAGCTAGGCCCAAGTTGCTGCCTGACAAATGTCCTGCAGAGGGACTCCCCGTCCCAGGGCAGTAGTAGCCGCTGTGGCCCGAGTGGAATGGGCCCTCAGCCCCACAGGAGGTTCCTTCTTAACCAAGGAATAACAGGTCTTAATGCACAAAACGACCCACGAGAGATGGTCCGCTTGTGCACCGCCCGCCCCTTCTTAGCGCCCACGTAGCCAACGAAGAGTTGGTCGTCCACCCGGAATTGTTTGGTGCGGTCCAGATAGAAGGAGAGCGCACGTTTTGGGTCCAGACGGTGGAGCCTCTCTTCCTCTTTCGAGGGATGCGGAGGCGGAAAGAAGGTGGGCAATGTAACAGACTGGCCGATGTGAAAGGCAGTAACCACCTTAGGGAGAAAGGAAGGACGAGTCCTTAGAACAACCTTGTCCGGATGGACAGAGAGGAAAGGAGGTTTAGAAGAAAAAGCCTGGAGCTCACTCACTCTTCTGGCAGAGGTGATGGCAACCAGGAAAGCAGTCTTAAGAGTCAGAAGACGAAGAGGACAACTATGAGGTGGCTCAAAAGGAGCGCACATCAGATAGGTTAACACCAGATTCAAGTCCAACTGAGGCATTACGAAAGGGACAGGAGGAAACATGTGAGTAATGCCCTTAAAGAAACTAGCAACAACAGGGGACTTGAAAAGAGAAGGCTGATCATGAAGCCACAAGAAGGCAGAAACAGCTGAAAGATATCCCTCGAGGGTGCCCAGAGCAGAGCCCTGCTGGGCCAGGGAAAGAAGAAAGACGAGAACTTCAGAAAGAGGGGCGGAAAGGGGATCCACAGCCTTTGCTGTGCACCATGCCTCAAATTTGTTCCACCTGTAGGCGTATACCGTTTTAGTGGAGGGACGCCTGGCTGACAGAATGACATCACAGACTTCAGGAGGCAAGTCAAATGGCATCAACTGTCGCCGCTCAATCTCCACGCATGAAGGTGGAGGCTGGACAGGTTCGGGTGGAGGACCATCCCCTGCTGCTGCGACAGAAGGTCCTCCTGAAGAGGCAGTCGAATCGGGGGATCGATGGACAGACTGAGTAGCTCGGGATACCAGTACCTTCGTGCCCAATCCGGAGCCACAAGGATGACTTGGGCCCGGTCGCGCCTGATCTTCTACAGCACTCTGGGCAGAAGCTGTATAGGCGGAAAGGCGTACAACAGACCGCAACTCCACTCGCGACGAAAGGCGTCTCCGAGCGAGTGCCACCTTGGAAATTCCAACGCGCAGAACTGATGACATTGCGCGCTCTCTTCGGTGGCGAATAGATCTAACCAAGGCTCTCCCCACTGCCGAAAGAGACCTTGCGCCATTCGTGATCCATCATGCACCGGCGGCGGAGTTCGTCCGCTCTGGCGTTCAGAGAGCCCGCCAGGTGTTGAACCACCAGGGTAATGCCCTGATGTTCCAACCATGTCCAGAGGCGCAGAGCCTCCTGACAAAGGGTCCACGACCCCACCCCGCCCTGTTTGTTGCAATACCACATGGCGGTGGTGTTGTCCGTGAACACCTGCACTACACTTCCCCGAACAGAGGGAAGGAATGCCATCAGTGCAAGCCGGATCGCCCGCAGCTCCAATAGTTTGATATGGAGCTGGGACTCCGCCGGAGACCAGAGGCCTCTGATCTCCGCCTCCCCCATGTGGCCCCCCATCCCAGAAGGGACGCATCCGTCACCACCACATGCTCCGGTTGGGGGTAGGGAGAGGGATCTGCCACTGACCCAATCGCGGTCCATGAGCCACCACTGCAACTGTCTTGCAGTGCCCTCCGAGATCAGGACGTGGTCGGACAGGCTGCCCCAATGTTGAGCCCACTGGAACTTCAGGTCCCACTGCAGAGCCCGCATCCGCCACATGGCGTGATGTACCAGCAGGATGCAGGAGGCCATCAGACCCAGCAGCCGCAGCACCAACCTGACCGAAACTCGGGATAAAGGCTGAAAGATCGGAATCAGAGCCTGAATATCCCGAACCCGCTGTTCTGGAGGATAGACCCAAAACAGTGCCGAGTCCAGAACCGCTCAGATGAAAAGAAGCTTCTGGGAGGGACTCAGATGCGACTTCGGCACGTTGATGGAGAACCCCAGCAAATGTAGGAGGTCGGCTGTAGTCTGGAGGTGGGAGACGACTGCCTGGGGCGAGCCCGCCTTCAACAACCAGTCGTCGAGATAGGGGAAGACTGGAACCCCTAATCTGCGCATATGAGCTGTGACCACCGCCATCACTTTCGTGAACACCCGAGGGGCACTGGCGAGTCCGAAGGGGAGCACGGTAAACTGAAAGTGCTTGTGGCCTACCGTGAACCGCAGGTAACGCCGATGGGCCGGCAGGACGGGGATATGGAAATATGCGTCCTGCAAGCCCAACGCTACCATCCAGTCTCCAGGCTCTAGGGCAGCCAGAACCTGAGCTAAGGTGAGCATCTTGAACTTCTCCTTCCGGAGGAAGGCGTTGACGCTCCTGAGGTCCAAGATAGGGCGTAGGCCCCCTTTGGCCTTCTTGAGAACCAGAAAGTAGTGGGAGTAACAACCCCGACCTACTTCTGGGCAAGGATGGCCCCCTTGGCCAAGAGGGCCGTAACTTCCTCCTGCAGAAGTTGCAAGTGATCCCCCGACATGCGGTGGCATGGCTGGAGGGGCCGCCTTGAAGGGGAGGGAGTAGCCCCTTCGGACGATTTGCAGCACCCACCGGTCCGACGTGATGGTATGCCAGTGGAGCAGGTGATGGCGAACTCTGCCTCCCACTGGCGTGGAATGGGCCTGAAAGGTCAGACTAGGAAGGCTTTGAGGCAGATGCTGCGGGGGCAGATGTCGGCTGACCGGCTCTCTGTCCCCCTGCTCCGCCTCGGTGGAATCCACGTCTGCAACCGCGTTGAGGCTGGTTCTGCGGCCTGTGGCTAGACTGACGTGCGGCGGCGCCCCTTCCTTGGCCACGAAAGTGGCGAAAAGCGGAAGTTTACGGGCGCGGGCTGAGAGGCCCAAGGACTTGGCCGTAGCCCTGGAGTCCTTAAAGTGCTCCAGCGCACTATCCGCTTTGTCGCCAAAAAGGCGACGGCCATCGAAGAGCATGTCCATGAGGGTGCTCTGGACATCCCCGGAGAAATTTGTGGATCTCAGCCAGGCGTGGCGACGAATCGCTACCGTCGTCGCAATCGCCCTACCTAGGGAGTCCGTGGTGTCAAGCCCACATCGAATTGAGTACCGTGCTGCATCCCGCCCCTCAGCAAGAGCCTGGGCGAGCCGTGTCCGGGCCTCCTCCGGACACTGGAACAGCACGTCCGCCACTGTATACCACAAGGAGTGGGTGTAACGGTCCAAAAGGCACGCGGCATTAATGGACCGCAACCCCAAACTGAGGGAGGAAAACAGCTTCTTCCCAAACTGTTTCAACCTTTTGGATTCCCGTTCTGGAGGAGCGGACGGGAAGGCGGTCTGGGACGTAGAGGTCTGGATAACCAGGCTCTCAGGGGTGGGGTGCACCGACAGAAAGCTGGGGTCACCCGGTGCAAGGCGGTGGCGCCGGGCCACGTTCCGGTCCACAGGAGTGACTGTGGAGGGCTTGGACCAGGTGCCCATCAGAACGTCAGTCAGTGCTTCATTGAACTGCAGTAGAGGCTCCGTAGAGCATACTGGCGGTTGAAGCACTTCAGTGAGGAGGTTAGTCCTCACGGCCACTGCAGGGAGCTCCAGATGAAGGGCTTAGGCAGCCCTGCGTAGCACCACAGAATAGCCACGGAGGGAGGAGAGATGAAGCCAGTGTCAGGGGAAGTGTCGAGACCACTGGCATCCCCCAGCTCTTCTGCCCAGTCCTGATGAAACTGGCACTGCTGTGCCAGAGGGTCCTCAGACCCCTCCCAGTCGTCCCCGTCATCTGATTCCTGGTAGACAGGTTGAAAGGATGGAACCGGGCTGTAGATGAATTGCTCATCCATCGGCACCGGAGACGGCGCCGGGCGGGGCCGCTCCGATGCCGGTCCCGGACTAAAACTGGGGACGACGTTGTCCGAAGATGGCGCCGGGGGGGGCACCATAGGGGTCGGCGCGGAGGAGTCGTAAGGTCAACCGGCATCGACCGGGATTCAGGCCTGGATCCCATGGGGGCCGACGGCCGGCGGCGTTGGGACCGAAGTGGACGACGGCACCGGGGCCAAAGCCACTGGCTCGCTAGGCCTCCCAGTCGGACCTGCGGGCCCGAAGGCGCGCTGGCAGGCCTCGGCGGCGGAGCAAAACTCCTCATGGCCACGAGGAAGTCCTGAATCTCGCCCGGAGTAACATTAGGCCCAGGGACCGGAGGGTATGGGGCCGGATGCGACTCCTCTGGCTCCGACGGAGCCGCGCGGGTGGTGTCACCTGAACCCTCAGCCGAGTCGCGCCACCGGCGAGGTGAGTCAGAAGAGCGATGTCACTTCTTCGACTTCTTACTGTGCCTCGACTTACCTGAATGCGAGAACTTCGAACCCGACGAGCAGTGATGGCTCCGCGACAGGTCCCTCGACCTCTTCCTCGACCGAGACCTCGAGCGGCGCGGAGCCGACTGCCGGATCTCAAGGAGCTTGCAGGACCACTCCCGCCTAGCCTTTGAGGTCAATGCCCGGCAGTCGGGCATGACTCGGCATCATGGTCGGCCCCAAGGCAGTGGAGACACCGACGGTGGTGATCCGTAACCGACATCAGTCGGTTACAGGCGTTGCACGGCTTGAAACCAGGCATCCCTACCGCCACCAGGAGTCGAGGTCGACTCGAAAGATGAACCAAAAAAGTCCAAAACGTTTAGTCAAAAAGTGATTAAAGGGTATGCTCTTCCCGGATCTGCGCTTACTGGCGCGGAAAAAAGAAGAACTGAAGTCAGTACACAAGGGCAGCGTCTAAGTACTTCGATGATGTCATCCCGGCGATCACGACGCCGACGACGGACGCGGAGCCGCAGACGACGCCTAGCGACACGCAAGGGTATTGCTGACGAAAAATCTTTCCGGATCCAGCCTGACGCCTGGGGATATTCTAAGGTAAGGAATCTAACTAACGTGTTTCTTTCAGATAAGACTTTTAATGTATGAGGAACTGGCCATGCACCTGATGTTCCTTGGCCTGCTCACTGCAAGCCTTTTCATAAAGGTAAATTTACATGTGATTTAATCTACAGAAGTAAATTTACTGGCTATTCACTACTGGTGGGCGGAATTTGCATAGTCGTGCTACGCAAAGTTCAGCGAAACGGTAAAAAATTTCCGTGAATGCTCAAAAAGTTCCGCGAACACGTGGAATTGCTTGTTCTGCATGTTCGCAATGCTTTTTTCCTGTTCGCGAACGCTGTTTGCGTGCTCGGGGAGAAATATCCCGCGAACACGCATTTTGAAAGCGCGAACAAGCAAAAAATTCTACGAAGCCACGGAATTTTTGGCAATTCCGCTTTCTCCGCGGAACGCAAAATTACCCAAATTCCGCGAGCGGAATGGAATTTACCGCCTACTATTCACCATTTCGGAGTGTAAATTTACGACAAGTAGATTTATATGTCCCCACACCCTGCAACAAGGAGGTAGAGCCATATTAACAAGTGAAAAGTTACAAATAGTAAACAGGAAAACTTAAAGATTATTACATTTTTAAGAAAAGGCAGCAAAAATATTGTTCGTGTTAAATACCACTGCAAGTAACTGTATATATGTATTTGAAATGTAGAACCAGTAAAAAAATGTTACAGCACTATGAATTTTGAATGACATATTTAAATAATGTAAATATACAAAATTAATAAAAAAAATATTTATTAAAAAAATCACACCTAATGTACTTTATTTCCTTATTATGTAGAAATAATTATTAAACATGTGTAGAGAATTAATGTAAAATATTTTAATTATTTGCTAAAAAAATGAGTTACATTTATTTTAAAATGTAAATTATGGTTATTAATGTTTTAATATTTTCAAGATTAAATTCAACATCTATATTTAACAAAAGTCAAAAAAAAAATTAATTTATTTTAGCATTATTTCCTACAGGGTGTTTCTTTAGGTCCTCGCCTCCATTATCATGTATGGAAGGGTGCTGCAGTACCAGTGGTTGGCCATGTGTGGTCCTGGGCATACTCCATGCCTGAGCTGCAGTACCTTTACGACTGTTTTGTGACTTTTTGGCTGTAGTAACTATAGACACTTAGATTTTGAATAACAATAGGCTGACTCTTTTGTAGGTCGGTGGGTGTTTGCCCCTCCCTAAACATATCCTTAACCACTATTCCCATTAAATCCTGTAGTTGGCATTCCCCATTTTCAAGCTACTTATCCCTGTCCCTTCCACATGTATAGCATTTTATAGTATGTGAGTAGTACTACAGCAGTGCTACTAAATGTACAACAAAAAGCAGTTTATGAATGGGGCCCTGTGAGTTCTGACAATATAGCTAGAGGATTATGCTATTGGCTACACCTGATCCCAGATGAGAAAGGAGCATGGTGTGCTCTGGTTATGTTTAAGCAAGAGATATAACAGTAAGTAGCTTCTCATATTACATTCCGCCACTGTGCCAGGCTATGGACTGCACTGCCAACCCATGAAGCACTTGTCTGCAAGTGGGTGCATCCAAGAAAGCTGGGGGCAACACACAAGTTATTTTGTAATCCTGGTGCTAACCATGTTCCTGGCTAGGACACTCCTCTAATACCAAAAGGCAATTGTTCACTCCTATTTAGAGGTGTGGGGTTATCCCATTGCATTCTTTGCTCTGTAAACACCAAACAATCTGATTTATATGAATAGTACTTGATTTTATGATTTAGCCAAACCTCCTTGCACTTTCTAATTCTCACCTGAACTGCCACATCGGCCATACAAAGGGAAATGACTCTGTAATATCTAGCAAACGCAAACACAAACCGAGCCCTATTACCTAACTACAGATGCCCGGTAGCTCTATTCCCTTTCATTCCATTAATTTATCTTGTGAGCTTGCATCTCAAGCTCTATCCCTGTTATAGGCCGTAGTTGGGAATAGGGTAGATAAAGTGCTGCTCTCCTGGAAATTAGGGATTTGCTTGTGTTTATGTGTGTGTGGGGGAGCAACTGGGTGGGGGTTTGTTTGGGGGTGTGACACGACCTCCCCCACCTAATAAAATGCATTCTTGGCTTGGTAGTTTGGTTTGAGTGACATGGATCCTGTTGGTAATGGCTCTGACTGTTTTTACTCCAGATCTTATGCAAAGAGACCTTTCATATTTTAAAGTGCAATTTCGTCCTCATTTCACTAATAAAATAAGTTTTAATTTGTTCATTTTTTGCATCAGGAATTTAAAGATATATGGCGCCTGCTTTACACAGAAAATAATAAGTCTACACTCTGAGAAGAACTCCTATGAACAGGCGCAGATTTACTACGTTTTGGAATTCACAAACATTGGCAGTAGTAGGCTTGGAAAGATGCGCCAATTTCATATCCCTGGGTTCACTACTGGCAGTGTCATGTGACATTTTGGTCATGTAACATTTTGGATGGATGTTACTCTTTCCAAAATGCAGCTTGTGCACACCATACCGCTCCTCGCTGGGAAAGGTAGATTTGTAGTTGGACTTTTTTTTCTCCACGTTGAAATCCTTCGAGAAACCCCTCACCCCACAACATTTTGGAGTGTTCCATTCCCCTTCCTACCATGTCAGAGGATTCACTTCAATGCTTTGCCGGAGTAAATGTCCAACAATTTCCAGTGAGTTAAAATGGTCAGAGAGGAGTCTGTAAATGCCCACCAAATCACATGTTGGCCACTCCTGCCACACTTCCTGCATGGAGTTTAGAACTGTACACGTACAACTATGCAGTAGCAAAATGTTAGGTATCCTTTGGTTGATTCTTGACAGGCGTGAATCTTTGGTAGTAAATTTGACTTTCGAAATTCGACCCACAATACCATATAGTTTAAGGGAGAGCAACGTAAATATCAAAGATCCTCTTTTCCTTATGTTTTTTTTGTCGTAGCGAAGTGTGATGTGCAGCAGCATGGCAAAAGAACACAACTGATCCATCAATCTAGCTCTGATGATGAACCTATCAGTAGAGCTAGATTGATAGATCGGCAGAGATAGAGTGCAGGGCTACACTGGGGGCTAAAAGCAGCCCATCCCTCATTGCACTGAGCCAGCAAGAGAGTTTGACCTTCTCCAGGAAGGTTTGAGTCATCCTACCAACAACATCTAAAATAAAGTAGGGGCTTAACAATCGATTTGAAAGCACACTTTCCCAAAAATATTTAATGGATAAAAAGCCATTTGCCCAATTAAAAAACTGTGAGAAAGCTACACGCACAGGTTTCTGACCCCTCAAGGGTGCAGTACTCCTTGTCATCTCACCCCTCTACCCGCGGAAGAGGTGTGGCGCAGAGGCCAGGGCGCCTGACTCCAGAACACGGGGGCTCATAGCATGGGCGTCTGCAGAAATTTGTCCGGGGGGGGGGGGCAAAATGTTAACGTCAACACCATCCTCCGACATAATGTGTGCCAGGTGGGGCACAAGAAACACTGGGGCGCAGGAGGAGCCATGGGGGCGGAAGCAGGCCGCATATGATCTCATACACCATAGGCAGGGGGGGGCAAGCGCCCCTCCTCGCCCCCCTGCGGACGCCCATGGCTCACAGTCGATCCCAGCACCATGTGACTCTGGGCAATAGCTCGCTTAATCTTCCTGATGGCCCCCAGCTCCTTGACACCCTCAGGGGTAATTGTTGGCGCTTTACAAATACCGGGTTTCCTTTCCTTTGCTGCCCACCACTATGTTAGTTGGGAAATTTGAGATTCACATCCCCCGAATCTCACTGACTAAATAAAATACGCCCCTAGCAGGAAGGGCTCTCTACCCAGCCATGGCTGCTGGTAACACCCTCTCTCGGAGCCGATGTTGGCCAGTAAGGAAACGGGTCAGACAGCAACTAACTAAGTGGAAGCCAGTGTTCACGGTCGTCTCCAAAGGTATCTCCTTATGGGACCTCTAACGAAAGCAAAAAACAGAGAAAACAAGAGGTTTTTTTTTTTTCCAAAAGATTTTTCATTTAACGTCTGTCTGAAGACGGTCACAGTGGAAAACACCATCAGTTGTATCCGTTTCTATTTTTCACTAAATTGGACAGACTTTAATATCCTCTTTTAGTCTTGTACACACCGCAAACATAATTTTGAGTTAAACTCGCCTTTGTGATCAGCTTCCTAGATGGTCATGCTCGGTGCATTGACTAAAGTCTTCAGTGTAATTTTCACAGCTGTTTGCCCTGTCCAGTAAGTTATTTAAAATTACAGGGAACAGGTCGCAAAATTGACATTCTTGCTTAAATGGGCCTCCCCACAGGCAGCGCTACACGTGTGTGTTAGTTGTCAGCGGGCACTCGTTCGCAGGCTATAAACGCTGAGATTATTGGTAACAACGCGTTTAATTTTGTGCTATCAAAAGTTCTTTGGCTTCGTGTGTTTGAACTTCATCATGCAGACGGACTTCAATATCTGACCTTTTAATCGGAGGTGAACTTTGCTAGTTCCCAAACGCCAAGATTTGCGAGGAGAACGCCCCAGGCACAATGAGGGCGTATTCCAAGTCCTTCTGGCGTCAGACCCAAAGCACCGTCTCAAATGGACCTTATCAATCGGATGCCAAACATTCAGAAAGTCTGGGTACTTTTTTTTTTTACACAAGAGGGTTGAATCACGGCAGACCTCTGAGAGTTCGGTCCCATTGTGCTCCAGAATGCGTTTTTTTCGTACAGTGGCCACGCTGAGGATAAAACAAATGCTGAAAACGAAATGATTTATATGTGAAACACTTCAGAACATGCCCTAGGAGTGCAGTAGACTTTCCCTTTGCAGCCACACCCTTGAAAATGCTGTATTTTGAGAGCTGAACAATTAACATAAGGAGCATGAGTCAGACACTGAACAACTGTGGGAAAGCAGAATCGTGGGCTGCGAGGAATGATGTAAACTCCCCGAGGCTGGACAATACCGACAGTCGAGCTGAAAGGAGCCATAAAAAACAACAAGGGATACTTCATGTTTGATGTCAATCTCGGCCTTACAAAAGGGGAGAATTATTTTATGTTCATAATGCGACCTAATCATGTGTCTAGTTGGTTGGCCCAGTTGCGTCGGTGGATTTATTTAGATTGCTGTGGGGTTAAAACGCGCACAAAGGGTAGCTGCGTCATTTAAGCAATCTCACACCTCAGTAAAACCATGGGCATGGGATTGTGCCCACCCTTACCACTGCACCCTAACACGAAACAAATGGAGGCAAATGGGTGCACAGAGTGTTTCACAACTTGTATCCTGCACAAAGGAATGGCTGCAGAAAAAGGAATTCCTACAAACTTCCTAGAGAACCCTCACGGTGGAAGATCATAAAATCCCACTGGTGCAAGATGACTTCCTGCTGTATCTACCTATATGGATCTAAAATTGACAGCATACATAGCTACTAAGGTTTCAGATTGATATGTGTGCCATTCTCATAAATTCAGTATAATTATGAGTGACGTTTCAATGACTGTGAGTGACACTTTCTTGCAAGCAAAATCAAGCAGTGAAGACGAGGGAAACAGAGAAATATCTGAAATTGCATTTGAGCAACGAGAAACTCTAAGATCTTAAAACCACTGCAAAGCACCAGAAATCCGGACAGTGAGGCCCACACAATACACCAGCCATGACGCTGCATTAGACTTGCTTGACTATAGTACTGCATGTTCAACCATAATAAAAATGATTACAGAGCTCTACTGAGCGGTGTCCTTTCGATCAGCGCACCGCTACCTGCTGTCCTGCCCCACTGACACTGGGGGTGGCGCCAGTTCTCCAACCTAGTGGTAATATATGTTTGCTGTAACTGCAAAATAAAACTTGTCTCTAGTCACATCACATGATTCTTGGTTTTAAAAACCACACCAGGAATTTGGCTTCGAGGTACCCTGGAGGAACTTCGCTGGAACAAGACCTGCGTGTCATTATTCGGCTCGGGGCTTCTATTTGCTGGTTCTACGAAGTGTCAAAAACTTCTCTTGTTTGTATCAGGAGTGGCAGAGTGACACCGCGTCACAGTGTTTGGGAGACAGGTACTGAGAACAGGTGCTGGAAAGGTAAATCGCCGCAGAACATGCATGCACATTATACCTTTGGCCAACCGCCTGTAGAAAACAAGCAGAAGCGCGGCAGGCGTTTATACTTGGGCAGTTACACAAAACAAGCTTAATCTCCTGTGGAAATAAGGAAAACAAACTGGACGGCCATTTTGAATCAAGGCGGCCATTTATAGTTGGGCTGTAGAACAAAGTAAGCACAATCATCAGTTGAAAGGAAAAAGGACCACCAATTTGGATTGGGTCCATCTATTACGGAGGAACACTTGATGGGCGTCACATATAAGCAATATGAAACATTGGCAGCTATGAAGGTGGACGCCATGCAGCTGTAAATGTAGTTTCGACGGTTGCAGTCGCGTACCTGCTTCACCCTTAGCGCGCAGGTGGTCAAGCCGTTGCTAAGATGTGTGATTAATGCATTTTATTGCGGGGATGTGGACCACCACATTAAAATGCGTTAGTCTAAAGCCTAATGCGTAGTACTAGGCAGGGCTGAGTATATCTACGATGCACACATTGCTTACTTATTTGTTTACTCCACCCATGTGGGTTTCAGAGCCCGATACAAAATGAAGAACAAGGGAAGAAAACGCATAAGGCGAACATGGTTTCTGAATTCTTAGCAGAGTGCAGACATGAATTAAAACGCTATTTAAATACCTCTGCTGTCACAAGAACATAGGAAGCATCCATTATAACATTCTAGAAAGCTGTAGAAACATTTAGAATGTTAAGTGGGAGAAGCGCAAAAGACCTGCGCTAACACAACAATAAGAGTAGTACTGACATGCAAACGAGTACATAGAAAAGTAGAAATGAGTAGCAGTCTCATAATTGCTATTTAAGGGTGGGTTTATAGAAGTCCTGAGAGTAGGTACTGTCCAGAGAATGGGCCATCTAATTCAGAAAGATCACAGCGCAGATTAGTGCACCACAGATGGAAGCACAATAAGGGCCTGATTACAGGTCTGGCGGTCCAAGAACCAGCAGACTTGTGAGGGCGTGGCAGTCCAGCCACCTCCGCACCGTCGGTCCAACTGCCCAACTAGGACTTTGTCAGTCGGACTGCCTTTGCACCACTGCAATCGACAGGGAACTGCGTACCCTGGCGGTCCCGCAGCGCTCTGAGGGCCACAATATGGTTGGTGATGCCCTGAGGCACCGCCAAGCATATTACGACTTTCTTTACCGCCGGCGGTGTTATGGAGGTTCTTCCTCCATGTAACTGCTGGTGGTGAGGAAAGAAAGAGGGCCCTACAGGGCCTCCACTTGCCCCCGTGCACGGGGTGCATGCAAGGGGGCACATGTTGTGCCCCCCCTATAGTTTTGCACTCAGAGATCCTGCACAGGAAGGAATGCACAACATGGTGCATTCCTTCCCATGCATGAACGTGCACTGGCAGTCTTGCCGCAGGGATGTTTAAGGCTCACAATGAGCCTTTAAACAGCACCGCCGCAAGACCACCCACCTGCCAGACCACAAAACTACTTGTAATCTGGCGGGCGGGTGGCAGCGACTCTTGGCGGTGTGGGGGCACGGCGGTGGCGTGCCGCCCGCTTCAGCACAACCAAAAGTCATAATCAGGCCCGAAGAGTCTTTAAACAGAACATTAGTATTGAGTTGGGAGGGTTGGATAGTTATCTTGTGAATCCATTCATCCCTTGTGAAGTGAGGTAAAGTTAAATGAGGTCAGTATAGTACAGTGAGAAAAGGCTACTGAATAAAGCAAGGAGTCTGGAGACATTTCCCGGGTAGCATTTTTAGAAGGTATTTGACAGCAGAGAAATAGGGAGAGTTCCTTATAAGTATCGACAGGGCAGCAGATAGTGCTTGCATTTTCTAAGATCTTTTGTTTCAGGAACGATGCCTCTGAGAAGCTCTAGTAATGGAAAACGTTTCAGTGAGTTATCTTGATGTGTTGAGGTGTAAGGCTTTATCAGTGGGGTAGGCAGATTTCATAGTGCCCCTAGTGTCAATAGGTAACACTATGGAATGCAAGAGTTACCTAGTATGTTCATGGTTTGGGGTTTGGTCAACGGTTGCCTCTCGCAGATGAATGTAAGACTGCTCTAAGAGGAGCCAATCTGCCTTGGGAAGGCTGGTGAGGATTGCTAAGCTGTAATCAAGGAGAGAATGTTACCAGAAACTTACCAGAGTTTCTACTGCCAATTTTAATGCAGGTCTTATGAGTTTTAGGTGTTTTGGCGGCTGAAGGTTAAAGTGTGTCTGGTTGAGCAGGTTGAACAGGAGAAAACTTGTTTGCTTGTGACTCGATTTAAACTTTTTTGTGTCTGTTTTTTTGCTGAGTTAATAGGGAGTTTAGGCAGGTGTCTTTTGCGGAGAGAATAGCTGATTTGTAAATTTTTGGGCAGGATTTTTAGCTTCTTCAGTGAAAGTGGGATTCTTTTAAGTCAGTAATTTCTTTCAGATTTTCGGGGCGTACATTTGCTTAAGAAACAAACGTCTGAAGAGCCATTTTATAGATTTTGTTTAATTTAGGGTGTTTCTAGGTAAAGGAATACATTTCTTAAGGATAAAATTAGCGCCAGTATGGTCAAGTAGTAGTTAGTCCAGGCATATCTTTCTTTGAACGAAAGGGCTAGCTGTTTGACTGAAGACTGAGTATTGTTCCACCTAGTGTTAAAATTCCCTAACAGGACAGTGTCAAAAAGGGGGAAGAAGATTAGAGGCCACACATTTGGTAATATCACTGGTGAATACAGAGTTGAGCACTGTGGTGCTGTAGATTAAATCAGTCTCTGCTTAGTTATAGCGGGGAGCGAGAGCTCAGCTTGGAGTAGGTCAAAGGATGAAAAGGCTAGAGAGACAAGGAGGGTGCATAATAGACTGCTTTTGTAGATGACAACCCTTATCCTCATTCAGCAAGACAGTCTTGTAATGGTAGAATAACTGGCAGGGACAAGAATGTCTAGGAGAGCCCTGGATGAGAGGTTTAACCATATGTAACCATATCTTGGTTAAGAAGAAGTCTACATTCCTATCCTTATATGGTAAGAGCTATTGGTATACTTAAAAGCTGGCAAGTACGAACTGAGAAGGGCACAACTTCAGGCATGAGAGGCAAAAAGGTTGGAGGATGAGGCATTGCTAGAAAGGTCTCTCTTCACAAGATGGGTATGGCACTGCTGTGTTCTGGAGGTGTGGTGTTGTCTGGACCATTTAATCAGAGGCATAGAGGAGGTCAGAAATGCAGTGGTGACATTTATTTCTCACATGCAAAGGAAGGTGCACCAAAAGGTAAGACCAGGTAAAGCAGATGCTTATCTCTGCAGCTCCTGATGGCAAGATACAATTCAGGGATATCTAGAAAGTTCAAGCTAAACCTATAGCTAGTTATGAATAAAGTTACTGTTGTTTACTTCCAATACTGTGTCCATGTTACTTCAACTGTACACTAACAACTAGACGATGCTTGAAATCCAGATATATATTCAGCGAGTTGCTTGACTGCTTTTGAGCTGCTTCCTGATGAGAGGCCTGAATTTTGTTCCATACAATGTTGTCCTACAATAAAAAGGTGAGTGGGCCTGGACCCAAAAAGGAGCCTGCGTCACCAAAAGGCAGTGCTGCCAAGCAAAGTAAAGGGACCTGATGAAGCTGATTTTCATGCATCAGTCAACCCCATGGTGCTAGTGTACCACCTCACTGTGATACTTGAGCCAGGTGGCACTCGATCGTGAGCTTGGATGTGCTGTAAGGGAACCCTGGCTGTGCTCCAGTCTTTTTGTTTGTTTCCTATCTTATGTTTCTAGTAGAAGTCAGGTGTAGTCTGGTACTGGAAGTTCCTGAATCTCTGTACACTCAAAATGAAGACGTTAATTCACTTCTTGTTGTTTACACGTCTTCTGCCTGCAAGAGATGGGTATCATTATTTAAGCCGTGCTGCAGACAGGTAAGGTGCTTGTCTTTAACGCAGGTCTTTCCAGAAGTACAGGTGGCATTTACTGGATGTAGGAATCAGTCCCATACGTCATTGATGGCAATCTTGCCACTGGCAATCCCGTGGCTTTATTCTATGCCACATCGTTCCTTTGAGAGTGTGATAGCAGTCATGGTTGAGCGTATACAATGTTCTCGGAGGTATTTACAACTTCCCCATGGTTTTTTGTGTTTGCCACACTTTAATTAGTATTTTGACAGTTGCTGATGCCACACAGATTTTAGAATGTTCAATGTTTCTTGTTTATTGGCATCCTTGGGTCACTGCTTTTTCTGGAAAACACTCGTTTCCCTATTAGGTAAGGGACTTCTTGGATATTAGGAGGTCATTTTAAAGAGTTGTGACTGCTCATTGAGGTACTTCTCAAGTATTTGTAACTCAGCAAAATAGTATATGAAGTCACAGATGTTGAGTGAGATACTGTTGTTGGGCAGTAACTCTGTTCTATGATTTTTTCAGATCCTTGAGTGAAATACTGTTTCCTGGTAGTAGCTCAAGACATTTATGGTTGGACATTGTGTCACTTGGGTCTGCTAAAGTGTCTAGGTTAAGAAGGTATTGTCAAGTATTGAGACAGACCTTGTTCACTATATAGTTTTAGACTAAACACGGACTAGTTGTTTCTATGGACTAAGCAAAAGCAAGTCTAAGAGACCTGTGCAGAGGAACACTCATATCTCCACTGGTGATAATATTCTTCTGGAAAAAAATGGCTCATCTTTCTCTTTGAAGTAAGAATTAAAAAAAAAAAGGACATAATTATTCAGACACTGAAAGATTCCTATTTTACAGAAATCACTGTGAAGACGTAGAGGAACATTCACTCTGAATGAAGCCTGCCATTATTTATTTTGGCCTCCGTACCACATTTGTGTATCACTTCCAGGCCCTAAACTATATTCGGAACTGAGGATGAACAGATTACTGGGTAAGGTGGGCCACTCACGTCTCCGCAAGTCACTTTTTGGATCCTTGAAAGGTTAGTGAAACTGTGAAAAGACCTTGAAGTCCAGGTCACAGCAGGCTTTGAGTCATCTTCCTAGGCATTTAGGCCTTTCCCTGCAACTGTTCAGGTGAAGGCATAGATTTCTACAGACAATCAATGACATCATGGGGTCAAATTTGTCATGTAAAAGGCGGTAACTGGAATAGAATACAAGGATTGTTCCCAATATGCAGGTGACTACAATATTTGTGGAGCGAGTGGTAATTTCGAGAAAGTATAAATTTATCAAAAGGCTGTTAAACAACATTCTCTCTTATGTAGTTCCCCAAGGCGCTCCATGGCGTAGCACAGTGAAGTGAGCAAGACAAGACATAGAGAGACAAGGCTTTACATAGCAAAAGCAAATGTGATTGATCTCAATCTCCTGAACGTGCAGAGTTGAGACAGTTAATAATACACTCGAAATCAAATGACGAAAGAGAAAAACATCACTGAACTGGTGCTACTATCAACAGCTGTGGCACAAAAATCCCATTATTGCTCAATCAAGAAGCACAAATAACGACTGGCACAGAATTTATGAATTCTACCACATCATATCTCATTGCAACCTGCAAACACGAAAATGTATGCTTATAACTCTGGGAAACTAAGGGTGTTTTCATTTCACACAGTCGCCTGAGGGATAGCAAGACGACTTTAATATATTTGTTATTGAAGCCACTGCTGGCAGAATGCCTTGTAAACTTTCGTTTAGCAGTGAACATTGGTCTGCTTCTGGTACTCTACTGCTAATTGCAAGCACTGAGACATTAGAAGAAAACAACATTGTCAAGTGTTAAGGAATAGGCAAGTTAAATGACCAGCAAATCAGACTGCATATTAAAGAAAATGTTAAGCCTGTGGCTCAGCATTTTGCAGAAACATACACTTCAACATACATAAGCAAGTTCAGACAGAAGTCAACAGTTTCTTGAAACAGTACATTTTTGAACCTTTGATAGGACCCAAGATATGATCTTCAAGAGTTTGTGTGCTCAAGAGACATCATGGTGGAGAGATCTGCCTCTGTGTGGACATGCACCATCCAAACCTGGCTATACAAAGAGAACATCACTTGTCCCCAACATCAACCAAACGGCACACAACTGAGCCTCAATAAACATCACCAGATGGAGATAAAATAATTATCAGTACTTCAATACATTTGAAACAACTACGGTTCTATTTTGATACAAAAACTTCTTTTCATGACATATCTTTCAGGAAGAAAATCAGAAGGTGATCTAAGGTGTTTGCAATTCTCAGCAAGAACACAATGATGCCCTTCTGAAAATCTGCCAAGCAGCGCCCCAAATCTAACCTGACCATTAACAAGAGCTGATGAGATTTTTGTCAGCCCTCACTTAACTTCTATGGTATACATTTTCTTGTGTTAGAGAACGAAACCTGATACAGACAAGACAGAAGCCCCTGCACCAGTGTCAGAAATTTGCAATGTTTCATCCTTTCAGTGTTTTGTTTCCAGGAAATTGCCAATTATTTTGTGAAGTACACTAAGGACTTTTTATATATCAATGCTGTGCTATGTGAGCTTACAAAAAAGGGACATGAATTACAGGGGTCCAAAGACAGTCCAGACAGTTCTAAGTATATGCACACAAGGATTCTGAAGCTGACGTAACACACTGTAACTCATTTTTAGGTTGCAGCCTACCAGACAGCGCAGCTGTGTGGTATCCGAAAGACATCTTGGGGAGTTTCAGAAAGATGACCTGGGAATGCATTCTGCCTATTGCTTGCCATTGGCTGTGTGGTTTGTAACTTACATTTTCTTGCTTTCCATTTGCTGGTTTAGGCTTTCCAGGTTCACTTTGACCCTCCCATGCCATAACCTTATTTACCAGTATCCTTCCAAGAGTTCCCTTTCCGTAAAGAGGCCTGTAAATCTGGTTCTTATCTCGTTACATTTGCTGTGCATTCAAAGACAGAGTTCAGATGTCAGCTGTGTCTTCCAGGGAGCTAAGTGTTTACTTTGGTTTCGGCTGATTTCAATCTCTTCATGGAGCCTACTGGTGCCCCTCCTATTTCTCCATTTACGAGGCTGTAACATTACCCTTATATAGCACATCATGTAATATGCGGATGTCAGATTATTATATATTTGTTTAGACAGAGAGAGAGAGATTAGTAACTTGCCCAGAATTAACACGATGTTGCAGCAGCGACGCCGTCTCAGATTGTTAAAATATGTTGTGATTGCTTGGGTTTTAACTTTCAAATTATGCATAAATGTGCTTCTGTAACAAGAGCTACTCACCATAATTATTAATTGAAGAGCCCCACGTCTCTGTCCTTAGCCTTTGCACCCACACTTACAGTGGGAGTACATTCTATTCATTCAGCAGGCGCAACAAGGAATCAGGGACATATTGAACACAGACTAGTGCTTATTTTATATTTTAAACAGGAGCCGAGGAGCCTGTTTCCTTCTGGGAAATGGAAACATTGTACACTGTCCACTTAACTGAGCACTTCCACACATGCGCACTTTCACACATTCCACTGACAGCATACTTTGTTAACTAAAAAGTATGCTGCCAGTGCTTTAGTGAAATTTCCACTACCTTCACCATTCTTCACTTACCAGCCACCGCTATAACACCCACTTTTTGCCTTCTGTCTGATACTGCACTTACTAGACCGTAGATTCCATTTGTGCAGCAGTTGCAGTGCACAGTGCCCTGCCTACACAAACCCATTCAACCCAGATGATTGCTTTATTTCTACATAGCCCTTTCCCATCCCTAGCCTTTACCCTCACATTTTCAGGGTCGTAGCTTCTGTTAGTGCAGCAGGCGCTGTAGCTCCAGGACAGTAGTCTCTCTCCCGTGTGCTTTTCATCATGATCTGCACAAGTTGTGATTTTTAGTACCCTTCTACTTGTAAACAACCAGAAGCCCATTATTATTATTTTTTTATACATTTTTATTGAGCAGAGCTTACCGGAGCAATAATATATTGTAACATATTAAAAATAAGGTAAAAAAGAGAGAGAAAAACATTTAATTCCTTAAAAACAGTTCAAAAGAATTCATTGTCTGGTGTATCTCATTATTCAGCCTGTTAAGCAAAGTACAATGAGTTTATACAGCTAAATTGTGATCTTTAACCAAGCGAATTTGCTTATGTCATCCATTAATTTTTTTTTTTTTAAAACCCTCAAATTTCACAATCAGCGAGATATTTCCAAGTCTGAGAATTTTTTTGGATTACCCCCGCTCGTTTAGCATAAGCTTCTTCAAACATTTTAGTACGCCTCATCTTATTAAGCCACTTCTCATACAACAGTACTTTCACCAATCTCCAGTTTTGTAAAATTAAAGAACGAGCCACCAACATTGACATAGCTAAAAAAAAAACTCGGATTTAGACAGCGGAACCCCGTGACTTGTTATACCAAACAGGGCAGCTTCAACTATTGGAACGTAGGGTTTCTGGATTGCTTGACTGAAGTGCCCAAAAATGTTTTCCCAAAACAACCCCAGTTTTGGACATGTAAAGAATATGTGCCTCCATCCCCCTTCAGATGGGGTGAGACAACGAAAACACCTATTTACAACCTCGGGATACATTCTGTGTAGAGCCTTTGGAGTGTAATAGGCCATCCAGTGAGAAAGAAAGGCCATTGTTTTATAATTAGCAGCTCTCAGGGCCCTATTTCCAGTAGTAGATATAGTTTGCCATTCTTGACTGGAAAAAGAGCATTGGGTTTCTAAGGCTACTTTATCCAAAAACTTTTCTACCAATGGGGATTCATTTTGGGCTCGTAGCAGGCGGTACCAGTTTCCTACCGCACTCATATTTACTGAGAATAATGCTGTAGCTGCCTTAGAAGGGGAACAATTTAATATTAACTTGTATTTATTTAAAAAATGAACTATTTGTAAGTATTAAAAAAACGGTAGCTTATTCCGAACGCGGCACCTGGTCTGAACTTCTTCCCAAGTAATTATCCTCTCCTGAATAAAAAACTGACTCATTACACCCAATCCAAAGTCCTGCCAATTTCAAAGATGGATGGAGTGAATATGAAGACCCAGATCTCTACACTCATTTCATTTAAGAGTGTAAAGGCTAGAAAAGCCACTCTGTTGAAAGAAAAACGGAAGTATACTCGACAAATCCAAAAGCGTTTTGTACCTGGTTTTTTTGGGAAGTTTAGAGCTTTTGAGAAATGTGGGGATTTGAGTTCCCGCTTCTTGGATTATCTTATTTATAAAAAAGTTATCTACACTTCTTGTATTAGACAATAAACAGGCTGCCAAATCCAAGAATGCTGACTCGCAGTATGTGCGAATATGTGGTAGTGCTAAGCCACCCAAGTTTGTATCTAGTTGTAAGACCGGGAGTTTAACTCTAGAGACCTTTTTATTCCAGATGAATGATCTTATCATAGAATCGAGCCCTTTAAAATAGCTAGCATTGATCTTGATAGTGATATTGGAAAAAAGAAAAATGAAAAGGGGTAAAATCGACATCCTAATAAGCGCCACTCGACCTATCAGAGTTAACGGAAGACTTGCCCATTTTTCCAGTAACTTCTGAATCTTAAAACTAGTAGCCTCATAGTTCAGTTTAACTAGCTGGCCATATTGACCTGTAACAAGAATCCCAAGATATTGTATAGGATCAGTGTTGCGAGCCTGCTGTTTTAAATTATCTGGCAAAAACTCGGCATCAGTATTTAATATTATAATTTCTGTTTTTGTTGGGTTAATTCTGCACCCCCCAATTAGTTCATATTGTCTAAATTCGGCCAAAGTCTGGTCTATGTTGGGCTTTTCAGGACGGAGATATAGAATGGCATCATCGGCAAAGAGCTTTAATTTTGCCATGTCTAAAATCGGAGCTTGAATATTCAAAAATTCAAAATTCAAAATTTCTTTATTCGGTCTTTCATAAAAAAAAGGCCATAAAAGATACAATTAAAACGTATACATGATAAAATTTTCGATGAAAAAAAAACCCATCAGTTTAAAATTCATCGCAGACAGGAGTGATCACAGTGATTTCTATTTACATGGTTAAAGTGGCAATGCAGGGAAGATATCAAGGTTAGGAGCATCAATTATGATCAATTTAACAGTAAATCAAATAAATTAAATTACCCTAGGTTCGGTCTATGTCGCATGATATACTGTAAGAGGTTAGAAATGATGTAAACCAGCCCCTCCCCCTCGAGTGACTGTAAAAAAAGTAACAGGTACGAAAGCCCAGACGTTTTAGTAGGGGGATTAGTAGGTTTCTCCGTTGGTCCATGTAATATTTACAGAAGAAAATGGTGTGGATGGTAGACTGAGAGGAACTCCCATCACAAGGGCAGGGTGGCAATATTTTAGCCCAATTATTCCTCAACGGGAAAGTCACCAAACGATGAAAAAGATTCAGTCTAAACCTAACTAAAAGAAACAGTTCATAGCAAGTTATAGTATAAGTTAGGTAAGGCTGAATCCCAAAGACCGTCTGGACTGTTAAACTGTGCCTGGCTGTTTGTTTCATAACCTCTGAGTTTAGTCTTAGGTCTTCAAGATGGTTAAAACAAAGTTTATGGAAAACCTATTTTGTTAACTCCTGGATCTGTGTAGGGTCATGGTAATATTTTGCCAACCCTAAATCAGTTAGAAATTTTTTGACATAGACTCAACCACCTAGATCTATGTGCATTATCAAGGCCCTTGCAGTCTTGAATAATTTTTTGGGTGAAGACTGTTTGTTCTGACGACCAGATTCGGTGCCATAGTAGCAAAGGCTGGATTCTCGCCAGGTCTATCACATAGGGGAGACCCAGTTCCAAATGGCAGGAATAATTAGCTGCTGTAGTTGGTAAGGCGAGAAGATATTTCAAAAAGCCATTCTCTACTGACTGAATAGGACCCACAGCTGCATGACCCCATACACCTGCTCCATATAAAGCCACTGAGATGCATTTGGCTTTAAAGATTTTAAACATTTCCACAGGTGTTTTCCTCCCTAGTTTCCTAGAGAAATTTACAAGTGCGGAAGTGGTTCTTGCAAATTGCAGTTTTCTCGCTTCAACTGCCGGTTTCCAGCTTAGTTTTTCATCAATCATGACACCGAGATAGGGATATTTGTCAGTGGTTAATAATCTTTCTTTGTTCAAGTAAATGGGCCTAGTTTTATTTTTCCTACCAATGCCCGCCTTCATGACGGAAGTTTTCCCGATGTTGACTTTAAGGTCTAGGGTGGCCATAAATGATGCATAGCTATTTAGGGCCCTCTGGAGTTCGTTGGGTGTGCGAGCCAATATCACCGCATCGTCGGCGTACAAAAGAGCTGGTACACGGCGATTTGCTACCATAGGAAGGTCATGGGCTCCTCTCAACATCTCCCTCTCCAGACCGTTGGTGTAGAGGGTGAATAGAAATGGAGCCAGAACACAACCTTGCCTCACGCCCTTCTCCACCCCGAACGACACAGTGAGTTCTCCGCTGATTCCAAACCTTACTCTGGCTGTTGCGTCAGCGTAAAGTTCCCTGATGTAAGTTACTACAGTCTGTTCCACCCCTAGATCTAATAGGATGGACCAGAGTTTTGAGTGGCTAACGCAATCAAATGCAGCTGATAATTCTACGTAGACCATATAAAGAGCTCCAGCCTTGATGTTGACATATTTATCAATCAATGATAAATTCAAGGCTTGGTCTATGGTCCCCAGACCTTCACGGAACCCATATTGTAAGTCAGATAGAATATTATTTTCCGCTGCCCACTCCTGCAAACGATCGAGTAGTATCATTTTTCCCGTGGAATCCAATAGGGAGATGGGGCGGTAGCAGGAGGGTAAGTTCCTATCCCCTTTCTTGAAGATAGGAACTAATATGGATTTCTTCCAGGATTCTGGAATGCCAATAGTAGACAGCGCATTAAAGACCCTGGTCAAAAGGGGGATCCAGAGCTCGGAGTGGATTTTGAAGAAGTCTATTGGGACACCATCAGGGCCCGGGGCCTTCCCTTTCTTGCTTGTGTTTAAAGCCCGTGCGACCTGGTCACATGTGATAGACAGATCAATGCGGAAAATCGAAGGCTGTTGGTGAGAAAAATCATTGTCTCTAGGGGCAGTTGATAACGAATTGGTCATAAAAATTTTTGAAAAGTGCTCTACCCATTCCCTTTCATCTATAGCGACCTCTACACTTGGAAGACTACCCTGATCGATCAAAAATGGTGTTTTTACCACCTTCCAAAAGGCGGCGCTGTTATTGCTAAGACAACTCTCATGTAGTTGGTCCCAGAGTTGTCTTTTTAATTCCAATTTCCTTTCCTTTGTAGCAGCATTATAGGCCCTCCTTAGTTTAGATATTTCTGCGCGGTCCCTAACTGTCTTGTGTAAAGCAAGTTTTAATTTAGTGTAGGCTACTGTGCACGTGTGGTTGAACCAACCCTGTCTATTCCTCATGGAACAGTTCTTTTTTACCATTAGGGCTTTTTTTTACGGTCTGTATCACAGTGCCAAAGTTAATAATAATGTCTGCGTCTAAGGTAGTCAGATCCAGACATTTCATAACAGACAAGTATGCTTCAGTGACCACTGTATTAACAGTTTCAATTGGATCAACTAAAGCCCACTTGAGAGAGTAGCCATTAAATCTAGCTAGCTCTAAATTGTTTTGATCAAGAACGCTAGGGATTTTAGTGTCGGGCCTAATGGAAAGAGAGAAAGTGATACTAAGAGGGTAGTGGTCGCTCAATACGGTCTGATGAACGTTAAAGGTAGTATCCCTCATTATCGAGCCATTTGAAAACAAAATGAAATCGATAGTGGAATTGCATCCCCTCCCATGATAGGTAGGGGCCAGCATCGTATTTCCGTTAGCTAGTTTGTTCGCAATTCTCAGATCTAGCTTAAAAAGTATTTCATTTAGTGAGCTACCTAAAGTCGAATGGGTGAAATGTGGAATGGGATTATCGTCCTCGTCATTTAAACCACATAAAAAAGAATTGGAAACACCACAAATAGTCTGGTTAAAGTCACCACCCCATATGATGGTCACCTCTCTGGCTGATTTCTTAATTATAGATAGTATTAAGGAAAAGATAAAATTAATTTTTTCCATTGCGTCTAAGTCAGAGAGATTATTATAATAATTGACCAAGAGGAGAGAGTCCCTCGCATTTAGAGTGAGGCTAAGAAGCTGAAAATTGGGGTCAAGTTTTATGACCCTTATCTTTTCCATCTTGATCAGATTTGATATATAGATAATTAATCCTCCCTTAGCCCGGCCAGAATTAGAGTGTTGGGCGGGTGAGAAATATGTTCTATAACCATCCAGATGGGTCACTGTTGTCAACCATGTCTCCTGTAGACACAAAATGTTAAAATTTAAAATAAAATTGGTCCAAACGTCGTTCCCTAATTTGGAGCGTAGACCAGCTACGTTCCAAAATGCAACCGCAACTTTTAATTTGCTGGACTCTTGCTCGAATGTAGTTTTAGGATTTAATATAGGTGTCAGAGATTCCAGCGATTCGTCCATCGATTGAGAATCGGTATTTAATGACAAAGATAATAGCTTCTTAGTAACTGAAGCGGTGCAAGTTAGAGAGGAATGGCAGGGATCACTATTTGCTTGTATCTTCGTTAAACCGCAAAAGGTGCCCCGGTTGGAATCTCGTGGGGAAAGTCAATCAACATCCTCTAACCCTCTAAGAGGAGAAAAACGGTTGGATGTTAAAATATTAAAATTAGAGGACCTTGCTCGGGCCCATGAATAGGTATTGGGCTGTATTAAGTTTCTGGTTAATATCTGTGGGTAGAAATAGGTCAGGTCATAGGTTCTAATGGAACTATGACCCTGACCTTGGAACCAATTAATTATATGCCTAGTTGCCCTGTAATCTCTAAAGTTGACAATAATCACGTCGCCTTGAGTTTCCTTCGGCCGTGGGCCGACCCAGCCAAGTCTGTGGACATTGAGAATTTCTCCATTAATATTTGGAGGTAAAGGCCTATTCTGTCTCAGCCAGTGCATCACCTTGTTTTTCAGATCGTAGTAGCCCTCTTTTTTCCCTGTTTCCAGGACCGGGACTCCTGTCAAAACTACAACATAAGGGACTGCCTCTGGGGGTAAGTCTATATGATTACAATTAAGACCCTCATTTATTCCAGGGGCGATACCAACAGATGCATTACGTGGTTTATATTCTGGTCCACTAATTTGAGGATTGACAGCAATCTGACCTTGTACTAGTTCGTTATTGCATTTTCCGCTAGATAGCAGGTTTTTTGGGCTAAATAAAGATGGTAATTTTTTATTTGCCTCTAAATTGGGTTGTCTATCATTAGTCACTGAAGATGGTTTAGGATCGGTAAGGCTGTTTAAGGGTACCAATGTATTGGGCAGTAGGTCTTTCAGTTGGTCAGTGTTTTTTAGTGTCAGCTTCTCTATTGATTCTAATTGTTTGGACAAACCCTTTATTCTTTCTAATAATGGAAGAACGAGTGATTTGACTAGTAACTCTAGTCGGCCCGTAATTTCATTCATTATTGGGTCATAATTACAAGGGCCTGTCTGAGTATCGGGGCCTTTTATCTGTTTAGCAGGTGAAAGACAATCAATAACCATGTTTCCCGCTTGGTTAAGCTTGTTGTTAGCGGGTGTCTTGATTTTATTGTTTTTCTTCGCTCCCCTCTTTCTTTTTTTCAGGGGAGGAGGGGCTGTAGTAGTCATTCTTCTACCCTTCTTCTTTTGAGGGCTTATGACAGTGGCCCTAGAGGGCGATAAGACCAATGTTGTGCAATCAGAAGAAAGGTTCGAATGAGATTTAGGAACAGGCGATGTTAAGTGGATACGGGATTGTGTCAAGGAGGTAAAGTCACAAGCGGGTGAAGGGATTCTAGAAACACTCCAAGGATCATGTATTAGACAGGGAACAGGTGTTGTAGGGTTCGGAGATACAGCCAATTCAATCAGTCCAAGCGAGGAGCGTTTGTTTTGAACATGTTCAGCCGATAGGCGTCTCTCCACCATAGCAATCTCCTTTTCGAGAACTGAGGCAGCCCTAGTAATAAAATTATCCAAGGTGCTTCGCACTGAACCGCCCAACAGTGAGGCTCTACTCTTCGAGGTACGTGTTGACATTTTGTCTGTATAGTTAGTCAGCTCAAACTAATAGATGCAGATGATACAGTCGGTACCACACAGTGGTATACACAGTGATCAGTCACGGACTAACCAATAGGGATTAGATGGTCACAGTATGTAAATGTAGATAATGTACCTTTCGTTGCGTTGGTCGGATCTCAGGGAGTGGGCCCAGCCCAGCCTCTTCCTGCCCCTGACGGCCACAGACGGCCCGCCCTTTGCCTGGGCTTAGCCCGGCGCGCGATCGCGCGGTGCGGGGGTTACGGCGATCTTTTGTGCGCCTATTGGCGCGAAACCGGCGTCGGCGGCTCCCCTGCCGCAGAGACTGCTGGGAAGGGTAGTCCGTCCCCACTCCGCGGCCGCTGTTGGAATTAGCGGCGGCGGGAGACGGAAGTGCAATGGCGGGGAAGGCAGTGCTGGAGCAGGTAAGGTTACTCTCAAGCTAGGTCCACAGGTTTTGAAAAAGAGGCTTGAATATTCCTATTAGCACGTATTTTAATCGCTAGGGGTTCTATAAAGAATGTGAATGATAAGGGATAGCCTTGCCTGGTCCCCCGATTAATATCCACAGTCCCTATTTGATTGCCATTGATAACTAACTGAGCCTGAGTTCCCCGATAGATGTTTTATAGCATGGAGATAACTTTAACCGGAACACCAAACCTTTTGAGCAAAAAAATAAAGCGTCCCAATTAACTAAATCAAAAGCTTTTTCCGCATCAACCATCATGATGCAGGCTGGTGTCTTGTTAACATTAAAATAATCAAGTGCTTGAATCAGGTAGCCAGTATTAGATGTCATGGTCCCTCCTGCGACAAAACCCGTTTGGTCGACATGGATTACTTCCTGAGCCAAAGGGGTACATCGGAATGCTCATATCTTCATCATTATCTTGTAGTCGGCGTTTAAGAGACTAATCGGTCTGTATGAGTTCACATTGTTGGGGTCCTTACCCTTTTTCATAAAACTGACCACGATCACCCTCTTAAACTCCGAAGGAACAACACCCCCAGTTTTTATATGATTAAATAATTTCTTAAGAAACGGTGTCAGCTCTTTAGCAAAAGTTTTATAAAATTCAATGGGTAATCCGTCTTCCCCGCAGGCTTTTGCCCTAGCCATGGACTTTATAACTACCAAAATCTCTGATGATACTATTTCGTTTTGTAACTGAGCAACTGAGTTCATGGATACCCTGGGAAGTTCTACTTTAGCAAAATATTCAAGAATCGCTTCCAGACTAATCATATATTTAGTGGTGTATAATTGTTGATAATGTTCAACAAAGACCCGGGCAATATCTGCTCTATCAGTTACTGCTGTATTAGATTTAGGGTCTATTACCTCCAAAATGCAGGCTGATTCCTGTTGTGCTATTGTTGACCAAGATAGCATTTTCCCCACCATTTGACTTTCTTCATAAACCCTTTGTAGATAGGTCTGAGAGCATTTAATTTCCTAGAGAATAAAATAGTCTCTCAGTGTCTTCTTTGCTTCTTCCCACTGCCCCCGTGTTGAGGAATTACGAAGCCTTGAGGCGCTTTCAAGAGATAGCTGAAGTTCTGCTATTTTTTCTAGACATTTTCTCGCCTTTCCTGCAGATGCTGCAATCATTTGACACCGGGCTACGGCTTTAAATCCACCCCAAACAGAGAATATTTCGGCTGTTCCTTCATTCGTATTAAAAAAATCTAGAATCCACTCCTTAAATCTCTCAACCCATGAAGGATCTTGGAGAAGGAGGCGGTCCATCTGCCACCTGGACCTCCTCCTCGCCCCGTCCCCAATTTCTAAATCGACTTGAACATACGAATGATCCGAAAAGGCATTCTCCCCAATTTCTGCAGCAGTAAGAACCAGAGAACATGATATAAAAAAAAAATCAATACGTGATGTGGTGTGAAATTTGTGGGAATAGCAAGTGTATTCCCAAGCAGCCTGATTAACCCTTCGCCAGCCATCAATTAACTGGAGATCCTGAGTCAAGGCGGCAAAAACTTTTTTTGTCTTTGGCTTCAACTGTTTCTTATTCCTGTTTGAGGTATCTGTTCTCAAATCTTGTATGAAGTTAAAGTCTCCACCTAAAATAATTTGACCAGAAACCCCAATAAGAAGCCTAAGTATTGTTGATAATGTGGCTGAATCGTCCGTTATGGGCCCATAGTAATAAATACAATTTAAAATATTCCCATTAATTTTGACCTTAATCCACATCCACCTACCCTGGGGATCTCGTTTTTCTTGTACAAATTCCCAATCCATCTCTCTAAAACAATAAATTGCATCCTCTCTCACCCCGACCCCAGCCGAAGCAAAAAAGGCTCTAGAAAACAATCCCGGGATAAAATGGTTTGGTAAGTTAGTTTTCAGATGAGTTTCTTGCATAAAGAGAATTTGAGGTTTTAGTATAGCAAGCCATCTTATTAACCCCCCGTATTTTTGTCTTTTCAGTATGCCATTGACATTCAACGATATAATACGACATCTACTAGTTGTATTCATATTCCCAGTATTGAAAAAAAATTCATAACATTCCTTTTTCCATTCTGTAGTTTACTATCCTGTTTGCTACTGCTCTTTTTTTAACAGTTTCACCCGTCCCCTTACCCCAAACCCAGTGAACTCCCACCCCCGAGACAGCCCCAAGCCCCGTGACCCCCCAGCCACCCTGGAAATGTGGTCGTCCCCACTATCTGCATTTCACCCCCCCTACTTTACTATATGGTGCCCTGGTACTGCACCTTGGGTGACCTGTCCCCCCTCTGGAATAATGCTACACCCCGAGCCTGTCCAAAAAACGCTTTTTTCACTTTACAATGGAAATCACTTTCAATAGTTCCTGCGCCTCCTCAATTCGTGTAAAAATATGACATTTCCCTTGGACTAGAACTTTGAGTTTGGATTGCTGTGCAATATAGGCTTGCGCTCCTTAAGCTTTAAAAAGATACAAAAGTTTTACGAACTCCTTGCGCCTCCGTGCAGCCGCTATGGACATATCTGCGAAAATCCTGCAATTAGTCCCCTCATTAATGTCAAATTGTCTCAACTGAATTGCCTTACTCCAAATGTTCTCCTTCACTTGATAGTCAGCAAGGTTGATTAGGATTGTACAGGGGAACTTAGAGTTAGGTGGAAGATGAGCTGGGACACAATGCGCCCAAGTCAAAGTTAAATCTCTGGAAACTTCTGGGAGCACTTTTTGTTTAATAAATGACTCCACCCATTGCAATGTATTGGCCCCCTCGCTCCCCTCTGGGACTCCCACTATCCGTAGATTCGACCGACATGAGTGATTTTCTAACTCTTCGATTTTGTTCTCTTAGATTATTTTGTCTTTCGCAGCTGAATTAACTTGCTGAAGTACGGCATTCATTTGGTCCTCTAGTTGGGAAATCCTCAACTCGGCTTCTTGGATCCTGAAAGGAAAACTGGTGACTGCTTCTTCAATTTTTCCCAGTCGGCGACGAAGTGCCGCTGTCTCGATCTCTTGCGATTTCTTCATGTCTCTTATCTCCTCTAGTATTAAGTTCAGCATGGTCTTAATGTCTATTTGATGCGTTTTAACTCCACTGATATGAGTTTCAGATTCAGATTCTTCAAGTTGTGGTCGACTCGTGAAATTATAATTTTGCCCACAAGACTCTAGGTTGTCCTTATCTTTAATTGGAATTAATTAACTTTTCTGGACCTGCGGGTAGCCCTCGGTGTGTTATTGTGATCTGGTTTCACAGGTGGACAAGTGTGGGAGCCGGGGTACTGAATTCAATGGACTTGTTAGAGTGCAAACTGGACGAACTTCTTCTATCAATATCTCTCCTGGTAGCGAAGCCTGAACTGAGATGCCTGAGGACGGCGGTGGAGATGGCGACGATGATGATAATGTTTTGGAGATCAGCGCTGAGTACTCCTTTGGCTCAAGTGTTGCCTCCCCAGCCTTGCCTTGACTTGATTGCAAAAGGACATGGCGAATAATAGGTAGAAGATTCTTTTTTACGAAGAGTGGAAAGTCTCTGGGGTTTTTTTATCTCTTGTTTTTTCATCCCGACAAGAGCCCCTGATGTTTTTTCCTGCTCCTTCTCCTGTATTACTGAGCCCTCCATTGAGATTGAATCATTCATGTCTTCCTGCCCTTGCTGCATTCTGACACATCTACCTCGGAGCTCTCAGGACTAGAGCTCATCTCAACCCGGAGAATTGTATTTCCCGCTTTAGTTGATACCTGATTCAATCTAGCATGAACTAGGCATTTTTAAGCCTTCGCCGCAACGATGGCATCCGTTTTAGCAGCAGCTGATACGAGTTTTAAATGCTCCCCATCTCTGTTGTATGGCTCGAAGTGGTCTTGCTGCAAACTGCAACCAAACTGCTACCAACAGGACCTAGCCACAAATCCACCACTTTCCTTTTCCCCCCTGTAACAACATTGCACGCAAACCACTTGTCGCCTTTCACCTGCTTCTCCCCACTGACTTCTATTGCGCCACCTCCTCTCCTCGCTGTGCAAGCGGTTACTTCATTGAATGGGTGCAGACCGAAAGATCAGCGTCCAGCATCCGGCGTCAGATAAGCGGAATCACGCTTTTCGCTTCACCGCATTAGTTGCCTCCTCGCTCCAAGACTCGCAGCTTTTTCTCCACCGCTCACCAAGTGAATTTATGGGATGCTGCAGCAGATTCCCCTTAATTATTTCTCGCTTGCTTCATAAGCGAATTTCACAGCGTGCAGGATCAAAGCGCTAGAGCCAGCATGTCCGGCATCGGATGTGCTCCATTACCGAGAGGAGGAGCAAGAGTCACCTGAGGCTAGGTGGAGGCGGGCATCTCCACCGGCATCAGCCTCGAGCGTGTCGCAACCAGAAGCCCATTAGTTGTTCTCTAGCTCCCCCATGCGCATCTCATTCTTCCTGTTCAGCTTAAAGCTCCACATCCCACCTTCATCCCCTTTTGCCTCCACAGCCTCTACTTGCATTGTCTCATCATACAGAGACTGCCTGTATTCCTGGAGTTTACTTTCAGCATTTATGGAATTTCGCTCTGTACCAATTACTCTCCATCCTTCATGCATTTTTTAAATTAGCTATTTACTGGCTGCTGGTATTCTCACCTGAAAACTATTGGGACATATCCTTCTGAAACAACAACAACTCCATTACTGATCTTCTATAGCGCCTCTCCCGTTCCTGCCCTTTGCATCTGCACTTCCCCAGGAGTACTTTCCATTCATGCAGAAGATACGGTGGCACCAGGATATGGTGGCTTTCGGGACCAATTGACCACAAGTTAATGCTTCAGTTTATATTCTAACAGCCCACATGGAGCCTATTTCCTTCCTTGCACAGAGGCCATCACACACTGTCTACCCCACTGCTCACTTACACACATTTTGTACTTAGCTCCGTTGTTAACTACAAAGTGTCCTCTTTCTGTGCTATAATAACACCATAAGCAGCTGTCACCCTTCTTCGCTGCACCCCTCTCCCAACATACCTCTCCATTCCGTCCCGTCCGTAGCCAGCGCAGCTAAACGTCCAGGCCCATTGCTTCCTTTTGTGCAGCAAGTGCAGTGGTACCGTGCACCAAACAAACCTATTAACCACACACTTCTGCTTCATTTCACCCATCTATATATCCTCTCCTGTCCCTGGAGTTTGCTCCCCATTTCCAAGGGCCTAGCCTCCATTGGTGCAGCAGGTGCAATGGTGCCACTACACCGTTCTCTCTCACATGTGCTTTTCATCTGACACCACGCTTGCTGTGCTTTTTTCCACTCATGTTACTTGAGAACAACCACAAACTGCAACTGTCATCTTTCTGGGAGACCACCCCCTCTCCATCTTCCTGTTCCACATGAAACTTTCACAACCTCCTTTCACGCTAATTTTGCCCATTTGCTGCCACCACATTCCATTCTAACAACATTCACACGCTGCTTATGCTTTTTGTTCAATTCTGTTCTACACCAATTACACTCCATTCTTCGTGCCCTTCCAGTCCATTCAAGAATACAATCTTTTCTCTTTCACACAAAGTGTCCTCTTCATACAAAACCAACTACTAAGGTATGCTGTTCTTTCCCGCCCCTACACCACACTACTACAGCTACTGGGCTGTAAGTTCATCATGTGTGCAGTACCACCGTATACCAAAAATACAATACTTTACAAACAAACATTAGCAAAGTCAACAGCTCAGCACTCGCATTATAGGGCTGAGACTTATTGACTTTACCAATGCTTGTTGTACACTGAAATCATTGTAGATGCCAGACATGTCGGATTAGTGCTCACATCTTACAAGGTCACAGTGGCACGAAAGCTCAATCAAAGTAACTGTGTGTGCCTGTCGAAACTTCACCAATCTAGCAACAGCTCACTCTTAACATGTAATGGAGGATTTAGCAGTGTTCTGGATGTGTGCACAGTTCCACCTGTTTGTATATGGAATAGCTGTAAACTGTTGTCACCGATCAACAAACACTCTCACGATATATGACAAAATTAAACCAAAATTACCCATTAGAACTGGTCAGAATCTTTCAGTTTAGCTCTATTAAAAGGCAAGAAAAGTCCCAAAAAACAGCTGATTTTTTTTCTCCTGGCTCACAACTCCTTGAAGCCAATTGCTGAGGAACATTTGTGATAGGATGGGCAGCTGAAACAATCAGAAACAATAAGTCGAAGCAACATATTTTAGGGTACCTGCACTAACACATCACCATTGATATTTGACCTCAATGAATCTCAGAGTAGAGTTGAATTACGTGAAGAAAACCTTTAGAAAATTAGAGGTGGGCGAGCCCACAAAATAAGAGAAAGCTGAGCTACAACTGAGGCAATGGTCCGGCAGGGCTCTAAGAGTCCACGCACGAGCCCAGTCCGGAAAATGTTTGGCACGTAAATAGTGTAACAAACACCAAATAAAAATAAGACGGCTCAAAATTCCAAAAAGAGATTTTTTTAACATGTGGAAGTGTTTCAACTTAGTACATCAGTTGACATCACTGCCTTGAGAGTAAAAGCGACAATTATCAAACATTAACTAAAAAATATTCATGCCCAGTGGTGTGGAAGGGGGTGAGGGGTTGGCGGTGGGGGCTGACTACCTCAGGCGGCACAAGTTTTAGGGGTGGCCCCCCATCCTCCGCTCTTACCTGCGGCCGTAAGAATCGGCTGCAACTCCCCTCCCCTGCTCTTCAATCAGGGTGCCACGGGGGCAAACGCAGGGGCCGTCACGGCAGCCTAAGGCCTAGCTACACCACTAGTCATGCCCCTCTACCTCGCCATGAGGACAATGCCATTAGTGAATTAAGAGACAAGTCAGTTGTTAGGTGTGTCCTATGTGTGGCCTACATTCTATCGTGGAACAACAATGTAGTCTATTTAAATCAGACACAAGAGAGGTGTTTGTATAGAGTACACCCTGAAATCCCATATTGCTAAATGCTCTCAAATACAATAAAGAGGCAAAAGAAAGCAAAGTGAAATAAAATATTTGCCCAGGATCATACTATTTGGTCAAGCTAGAAAGCCGGAATAAACCCTATATTTTCTGATTTCCTATTGTGTCATTCATCCACTAGATGAGTGCCTTATTCTGTTTCTTAGATTACATCAAAGGTTAAAATGTTTCTTTAATTCTCGCCACATGCGGTTAGAGTGTGGCTTGCAGGTAGAGTCCACATGAAAGCACGGCTGGTTTTGGACTCGAGGGTGAAACAGGACTTGCAGCAGTCAGAGCAAGGCATCTGGCTCGAGCTTTCAGTGGCCCGTCCATCTCTATAGAAAATGCAACCTCAAGGCGTTGAAAGAATTTTGCCATGCTCATAGTGAACCAGCAAAGTATTGCAAGGGTCTACTTGTTCAAGAGACTTGCTTAATCATTCCCCTGATCACTGAGGAGGAAAGCGGTTGACTTGGCCCGCAAAGACAAAAGAGCCTTTTAGCCACAAAGGGATTACTTACACATAAAGATTTTATATTCTGTAACTTCTTAGTACATGCATATAACCCTGGAACCCACAGCCATCTTCCTTCCTTGTTGCTGCTCATAGACAGATTAGTACAATTACAGTCTGTCTTACTATGGTGTATGAGAGTGGCTTACTTTAAATATATGGTCCCTCCAGAGAGGACGTGCCAGGGGAAAATGACTTGTCTCACTCTGGAAGGCCTGAGACAAATACCTGAAAGGCAGGATCCAGGAGAGTCATCGGAGTGCAGTTTGGTCGCCCAAGATGGAAGTTAACCCCAGGTAAAGAGGAACAGCTGGTTTGGCTGGACTTCAACCAGACTTCGAGGGACATCGACCCCTGTGGCAAAAGTTGCCCGACTGTGGATTGAGGAGTAGCCCTAGGAAGACCACCCGTCAGAGAATCAGCATCCGCAGCATCTTCAGCATCCTGTATTCTTTGCATCTGGACCACTCCTTTGAAGTTTTTGGCAATTCGCCCCTAGAACCTGGAACTGGAGTGGAGACTGCTTTGACTGCGAGGTATCAGCCCAACCAAGCCTCATGTTGGTTCAAGGGGTGTAGTAGGGCACTTATAAAGTCGGAGAAGTGTGGCCACGACGGACACACAATAGACTCTGCTCTGGCCAAACTTAAGGTCTTTGATTACTGCACTTCCTACACAGAATGTGTCCCCCTGGGCAAACTTCTGGCCTTTTTATAGGCTCTTCAAGTTGATAATAAAGGTAAACAGCTTATTTCTGAATGAATGTAAATTCATGTATTTTATTCATACATTGTATATCTTCATCTCAAATCTTTACTCATACTTTTGTAACTCATAGTATATGGATTGTGACATCCAATGCATTTCGGGTATCGTTACCCTTCATCAGGGAATAGTCCTTACTGATAGTAGTTAGTTTCATCTATCATTCAGTGTGTTGCCACAACAACGTAAGTAACTGAATTGTGTAAACTTGGTGGGCATTATGGGAGACGCAATTCACTTGTTCCGTGGCCATCCTGCATTGCTTAACTGTCAGCACAGTCCCCGGGCACTCCTCCCATCCTGTAAGCCTGTAAGCTGTGTATAGCATTGTGACAGCTTTCCTACCCAAGCTGTGTGTTAGGATGCACTGAAGTCCGTGAAGAAGGGTTGGTTTCTCCTGACCTACCGCCCATGTACCTCTGACCTCCAGGATGAGTGCTTTATAGGTAGGGCTCCCGGTTTTATGGTATTTATTTTTTTGTCATTTCTGTCTGTATTTATCCATATTTATTATTGGTTTTGTGAAAAACGTTAAGGTGAAACTGGTATATTTCCACATTTATTTAACCAGTAACTATGCAGTAATGCTTGAATGCCTGCCAGGTTTCGGTGATCTGAACACCCGCAGAAGATAAATCAACGCACTTACATGAAAATATGCACATTTCAGTATCAGCTTTGTGAATAGCTACTGCTGTGTAAGCCTCTTTACTAAAAATACTTTCTTTTTTAACTCCCCTTACCTATCAATCCACACAATTATTGGCCTGGCACTCATGGCAAAGTGTTTTTAGAATCACTCAAAAAGCACCCAATTTCCGTTTTTATCCGCATTTAAAAATAAATACAGACAAGAGAATAAATGGTGTTTGTCTGTATTTATCTGTAAAAATAAGTAAAAACGGAAAACAAGGAGCCTTAATTATAGGTAAGAAACGCTCAGCCCATATACTTCCTGCAGCTCCTGCAAGGAGCGCAGTGCACCATCATTATAGAAGTCACCTATACAGGACGCCCCCGCCTCCTGCTATGGTATTGGGTCATGTGTCCCAGCAGGGCTCTCATCATAGGCATGCTCCAAAGCGGCATTTGAGGTGCGTGGGGTGTCGGCTTGCGTTTGGGTTGCATATACTTGGCAGCGTGCACCAGTCTGCCAAGATCCCTGGACGGGTTGGCTGTCTCAGCAGCCAGTCCGGGACCCTCACATCTCGCAGCTCCACCCAGATTGTTCTACTCTCTCCCATGGTGTCACCTACCAGCCATCGCATTGGCCACTGTATCTGTGCCGCCGCAAAATATAGTTCGAGGTCCGGCACCCCCAGACCACCCTCCATTAGCGGACACTGGATTGTTTGTATAGACACTCGCTTGCAGGACCTGCCCCATACCAAGTCGGAGATGAACCCCTGCAGGTCTCAAAAGAATACCTTGATCTGGATAACCGGTACTGTCGCAAAGCAATATAAAAGCCTTGGAAGCACTAACATCTTGGCATGGAAGCCCAGCCCATAGGCGATGGGGGCAAAAGCGTCTATAAGCTCAGAGACTAGCGTACCACTGCCAGGGTTCTCCCATGGTTACTGCCTAGGAGATCCTTATCAGTGTTGTACACATTGATACTTAGGTATCGAAACGTCTTGTGATACCAGGGTAGGCGGCCAGGCTCAGGAACCTATATATGTGCGAGCTCCACTTTGCATAGGGGAAGTACACAAGACTTCCCCCAGCTGAGTTGGAGGACCGTCATTTCCCTGAATAGGTCTAATAGACCAAATAGCAACGGTAACAAGCGCTCATGGTCACGTAGGTACACAAACACGTCGTCCGCATATCGGGAGATGGTATGCCAGACAGGCCCCTTGCCCACAGGAGTGCGGCCAGTGGCTCCATGGCCAAATCGAAAATTATGCATGATAAAGAACAGTCCTGGTGTGTGCCTCTGCAAATCCCAAACTGCAGGGAGATTTAATGACCTGCTCTCACTCTGGCTCGAAGAGCCATGCAGAGCTACCTCACCCATTCTAGAAATACAGGTCTCTCCCCAGGGCCTCCGACACTAGTAGCAAATATGACCACAAAATGGTGTCGAAAGCTTTTTCTCAGTCTAGAGAGACTGCCATTGGAGGGCTTTCTGCCTCCTCAGACGTACCCATAATGTGACACAGACAGTGTATGTCTTATACTAAGTTGCCCCTTGGGGAATCAATCCACACTGGTCAGGGCAGACCAGTGTCCGAAACAATGTAAGTAGTTGATTAGCTAGCGCCTTTAAAAAAAACTTATAATCAATGTTGAGCATTGGTAGTGGGTAATAAGAACTCACCTCTAAAAGGTCTCTGCTGGGTTTAGGCAACACCGAGGGCCTCACGGAGGGAATCTGGCAACATGTCCCGTTGGTGCGCCTTCTGGTGTACCACCAGCAACTTGGGGGCAAGGGTGGCCCTAAACATTGCATAATATCCTACAGGGAACCGGTCAGTTCCTGGGACTCTATTTTGGACCATCTGGATGTATTGCCGCCTGTATCTCTTCGATTTGTAAGGGGTGTTTCAGTTCTTGGAATTGCAGGGGTGTCAGGCAGGGAACAGTAGCTTCCTGAATATAGTTACTGGACCTGGTCTGACGGAGGGTCTGGAGGAGCGGAGCAGAGCACTTCATAGTATTGGACAAAGGCCTCATTTATGTCCGCTTGAGTGTTTATGATGTCCCCAGCAGAGTTACGAACCGCTTCAATGAGGGTCCTAGGCACCAGCAATCACAGTAGCCATGCCAGAGCACGTCCAGGTTTGTCACTGTCTGCATGCTGGCGAGCCAAGGACGACTTATAGTCGATGTTGCCCAGGCATCACTAACCTCCCTACATTGTTTCTAAAGCTCAATTAACTGTGCATGAGCCTCACCGCTTCTACTTCAGAGGTACAGCGAGGGGCGTGGCACAGCAGGTGAACTGTTGAACAAGAATCAATTAATACCGTGCATCTGTCCACATCCCCAACAGCATCAGTCACGACTCCTGATGGGGCAAGAGGGGGAGGAATGGGGAGAGCGGCGCCTGGAAGTCAGTTTTCCAATGTCCTGAGTGCAATTAGAACATCCGTGGAGTCCAGATGGAGGCGTAGGCGGCCGTTCGACGTGGCCCCAGAGATACCTCACCAGTGATAGTTTATGACTGACTCTATGTGCCCAGTCAACAAGAATGAAGCCAAGCCACATCCAACGCTCGCAGCAAGCCAAGTCACAGTGCACGACCAAAAATTCTCCAGGCGTAGAGCAGCCTTATGTCACAACCCTATTGAGTGCAAATAAGGAGTGTGATATGCAGCGTTTGGGACAGGAGCAACAATCGACCAACGAGCCCTGCTCACCTGGAAGCAGGGGGTAGATGGGAAGACATGTTTCGCATGATCTATGTATTGCTCCTCCAGTAAGAGCTGCTGTTTACTACAGGTTCCCAAGTGCTTCACTCAGCTGATCAAGAGGCAGAAGGAGGCATGACCGTGTTCACAAAAACGGCCGCACAACTCTGCCACAGTTGGCCGCATGGGGCCTTTAAAAGAATGTCCTGCTTAGTGATGCAGTTAATCAGAGCAAGCATGGCTACCTCTGCCCTTTGGGCAGCCACACAGTAATCACTGAGGCCTCTCTTTGTCGGCTTGAGTGGCTAGGCAGCACGGCTGTCCCCCGCCTCACACAGGTGCTAGTTCTCAAGGGGGCCCGCGCTCTAGGGTCCCGCTTGGCCTCCGTGGCAATGTCTAGCACCGCAGCCGTCCAAAAAGCTGCACTCCTTACCGTGGCTGGAATCGTCCCCGGTTCTGATCGCCCCACGAATCCGGGCATGCCATGCCCCTTCAGCGCCTCATTTTCAGCCGCAAGGGGCCTGTGAACAGGTATCGCCCCTAGCCGTGCAGGTGGCTAATGCAAACGTGCCTGCCTCTGCCCTCCGGGCACCATGCAGGAAGGCAGCAAGGCCATTCAGGGTCCGACATGGGTGGCCACAGCTGATCCACTCCTCACCCAACACCATGTTTCCAGTTTCAAGGGGGCCTGCACTATAGGGTCCCGGATGGCCCCTGCGGTAACGATCAGCGGTTCGGCCGCTCTCCTTCAGACCTTGATGTCCCACCTCACCTCACACCTGCAGCCGATCTAGTCCCAGGCACCGTTCAATCCACATGGCTAGGGAAGTCTGACGACCCCACCATGGCTAGCCGCAGCTCCTCAGTCTGTTCAGGCAGCTAGGGAGAGTCAACTATCCAGTGTAGGGGGCCCAGATCGCCTTTAAGTTGAAGGATGCATACAGATGGGTCCGGTATAGAGAGGAGCTCTATTCAGGGGCGACTGCTCCTGAGCCATCCCACCGCCCTCCTCCGCCCAAAGGTAAAGTCTCTGACCATGACGAACCTGGTTGGAGTATCTGATCCCCGCTCCACTGCGGTCAATCTAAAAGCGTGCCTAGGTTTTGTGAACACTCTTTTCATCTATTCACTGTCCTCTGATATCTGGTTACGAAAACCGAGATTTATCACCTTTATGTTTGATAAAAGGACATAGGGCTGTTAGGTGCTATTTCAACTTAAAACCTTTGAAATTCATACATCTGGTTCCCTTTATTAGATGTGCGTTATTTTTGGTGTCGATTTGTTCATTGCCTTTTTAGGTCGAGCCTAGCGGCAGCGCGCAGGCACTGCTCGCTCTGCGAGGCATGCTGTAATAGAGTATGTAGGGGAAGCCCCGCCGACTATCCGCCCATATTTGTCATTGGCTTGTGTCACTGTACTTCTTAAATACTGGCTTCTGATTCGTAAAAAGGCTTGTTAATCCCTCCTTGGTACCGCCTTGTCTCCTTTAGTTACCGCCCATAACGACCGGACCTTTTACCTGGCTTGTTACACGGGCTGCCTTATTTAGTCTGTGAGCACTATATTTCTTTAATGAATAATGTGGGACAATGGCGGCGCTTGAATTTGCAGCGCGCCCACACAGCACTCGTGGGACAATTGCAGTTGCTACTTGTATACCGAGTGTGCAATGCGCGCTTTCACTTTAATTAGGCATGGGTCAACGAAGCAGCCTGGTGATGGTTGGGCAGAAAGTGAAAGTTTTACATGTGAGCAGGTACATCGAGTCTTTCGCATCTTCTACCTAAACGGGTTTTATACCGTCAACAGTCTAAACATGTCGGCTTCATGGGTGTGACACTCCAGGTATTTTAGTTTTTGTTGCTGGAAAAAATAACGTTTTCGGTTCTGGGATGATCAGGAGATGGTATTAGAAGTTCAGCTGCTTGCCTGCTTTCTGTAATGAAGTAAGTGTGTTAAAAGCTTGTGAAAGCGCAGCACACAAGCGTTACTCAGGACACTGAGTCACTCCTCTCCGTACAGCAAAGGAAGAGGCCAGTACGATTCGTACCCAAGAAAGGCAGCGGCGAACTGTTATCAGGGTCGCTGAGTTACTCTGAACTGACTATCTTTGTCTTAAGGACCCTGTTGTCTAATTTTGTGTTTTTCCATCTCGAGTTTTGCACAGAACACTAAATTGTAGCTCTTACGCTATGAGTTTTCATTAGAAAGAGACTGGCCCGACCAGCATCTTGCCACAGTTGTATTACTTGCAGTGAATTATTGTATGTATAACCTGGGATGAAAAAACTGGGGGCCTCTAAAATGGGCGTGGTAAACCTGTCGGGCGTGGTAAACCTGTTGAAGGAGTGTGGTCCACACAATTAGAGGCTTGGCTTAAATCATTTTCATGTGTTGACTTTGCAAACTGATCTTGCATCCACAACTGAGTGGCATGCCTTTGTCCGTTTTAAAGTTTACCATCACTCGTGCAAGTAGCAAGGAAACAAGCATTTGCAACGCAATAGGTCTTGCAATTCCGAGATTTTGAGCTATTGGCATTGTAAATGGCAATGCCTTTTATTTATGTGTTTAAAAAACCTGCAATAATAAAAGGCATTCAGGCACATGCATCAAGCAAAATACCGGTCGCAAACGGGCAGATTCTCAGAATCTGACCCTTTGCTCCCGGTATTTTAGCATTTGGGATGCATCATCCCAAATGCAAAAATCGCTATTTAAGGAATCTCAAAATAGGGATTCCTTAAATAGCGATTGCATTTAAGGAATCCCTAATTGAGATTCCTTAAATGCAATGCATTACACTTTAAAAAATAGCGATTTCGCTATTAGCGTGAGCAAATTACCATGAGGCTGGACCTCATGGTAATTTGCGAAAACTTAGAAAAATGCACTTCTTTGCATTTTTCTAAGTTACATGTTGCCCACACACATGCCCTTAGAGCATGTGTGTATGCAACATTTGTGCAGAGTGAACATACATGGGTGCAATAGGGTGTCATTTTGACACCCTTGCACCATCGAAATTGCGGGAGCAATTTGCGAGTACCTACTGGTACTCGCAAATTGCTCCCGCAATCTCTAATTCATTCCTATGGGCCTGGAGGCCCATAGAAATGAATGGGAAGACATTCCTTAATTGCGACTCGCAATTTGCTAATCGCAATTAAGGAATTTGTGGGAATCGCTATTTCTTTAGCGATTCCTACATGCATAGGGTTTTGCTATTCCTTAATTGCGATTCCTTAATAATCGCTATTAAGGAATCGCAAAACCCTATGATGATGCATGTGCCTGATTGTCATTTACAATATCAATAGGTAAAAGTGTCTAAAATGTGAGACCTGTTGCATTGAAAATGCTTGTTATAATTTGGTTTGGGATTTTTATTGCTTGGTATTGCATATATACTTCACACATTGCCCTAAGTTAAGCCTGTATACGCTGTGCCATAGCTACCATGGGGTTGAGTTCAGGTTAATTTAGTGATTTAAGGGTTTGGTTCATACAAACAGCAGTTGAGGTAGCAAGCCCAACCCAAATAATAATACCACTTCCTTGAACTTCCATTAAAGGTCTAGCTGTTGCTGCTACCAATGGTTTGTTCAAATTATCTTGAAATGTTTATTAACCTTTATTAAGGTTTTGAATCTTTTATCTCAGGATGTAACTTTAATGTTGGAAATGGTGCCAAGAATTTCATATGGATTGATGGTAGGAACTTTTTTTTTCCTTCCTCCCCTTCCTTACCCAATCGTTCAGTAATAGTGTTGCAGGGATTCTGCTTATACACAGAACTATGCGTAGAACCCCAGGACCTCAGTGAATTGTGGTGTACCAGAAACTCACCTCAGAACCCAGAACCCAGTATCCGGCTAGCATAAGTGTCCCATTCGTTATCCGAGATTTGGCTCGGCGGTCCCAATGAAAAGACAACCCAGAACAAGCGACTCAGTATACTCTCAGGAATGGTGGGAATCGGAAATACCCGTTCGTATATTATTCTCACATCAGTCCACAACAAGAATCAACAGAGACACGGTGAAAATAAAAAGAGTTTATTTTTATAGACCACGTGTCCTAAGATGCAGTACTTTGGCTAATACAAGCAGACAAATGATTAAAATCAAAACCATCAGCATCGTTACAATACCATAGAATATAAAAGGGGTGATCATGTTATAATGACAGTGGATACGACCACCTTCCCTTTACTAAGAAGCTAATATTATTATTATGCTAATAGAAGGTCTCTTAGGCTTGAATAGGGGACCCCATACCTCAAAGATCAGCTTAGTGAAATCACATCACAGGAGCATCAGGAGTCTTCTCGCAGGAAGGCTCGTCTTCGGTCTGAATAATAAACATGAGGTCCGTGATATTAAAAGCACCAACTTTCAGGTATTTGCAGCTGGCTGTGTGTTATGGCTAAATAGTGGGTCGCTCAACCTAGAGTAGAAAACATGCATTGTCTAACAAACCAGACTGTTTTGTCACGCCATGTACAGACCAAGGTCGCTGCGCAGAGCTCGGGATGGTAACAACAGATTGCTTTCGTGTGAGGCAAAGCTCGAGTCAGCAGTTTGTTTAAGCAATAACATGTAAACGCAGTGCCGTGCGCAAAAGCAGCAAGATGGCTTTCTAACATCTAACGTGGTTATGCTAACTTAACAATGTATGTACGTATTAAGGGAGTCCTCACTACATGCCCCCTTGATCGAAGCACTATTCAGTAGGCAAGAAAAACAGAGAAAGCAAAGTTCAGTGTCGACAGAGCAGAACAAGGCGTATTCAATTAAAAAACAATTGATAGTCCAGGCAAAAGCCGAAAACATGAAAAACGAAAAGGGGAGAAAAAATCAAAAAACCACAAACGTGTGATGGGAAAAAAATAAAAAATGTTGCTTTGGGCAGCAGTCCAAAGGCACGGGAGTAAAAATCTAGAGGACCACAGTCACTCAATCCATGAACGTATATGAAGCATACGTGGCAACTGCTTCCAACAAGAAATCGTTTGCAGAGCCACGAAAAGTTTCAGCCATCCAATTAATCAAAGAAAAGGAACATACATGTTCTTCAATAAGCGGAGCCTCTAGCACGATCAGAGGGCAACCGAATTGCTCCTCCAGATAGCTCATATTCAAGATATCATAGGCAGCCCTTGCGATGTCCCAATTACCCAGGATACCATGCGCCACACCACAGGCCATAATCCGAACACCAGAACAGGCAAACTCGTGAGACACTAAGGGCCTCATCAGTCGATCATAATCCGGCACCGGAGACACCGTGTTGGTTAAGCACAAATCCAGAGGCCATTCAAAGGGACAATCTAGGCAGTGAAAGACAGGTTGCACGCAGGTGAAGTATGAATACCGGAAGGATAATCCATATGCCAGGCTCAAAGTCGCCAATGGCAGCGTACCATAATATTCAAGCATCCTGTCACGGAGAAGATGTAGACGGGACAGGTTGTCGTGTGGCACAGAAAGAGCAGCCATTTCGTAGAATGAAAAGTAAAAGTAGCACTCCTGCCACAAGCGCCAGAATCAGCGGGACACCTCCAAAGACGCTCGAGAAAATGGAATGAAAAAATGCCGGAATCACACCAAAAATAGTTTGGAAAGAGGTCACGAGGCCGGAGCCCACAAGTTTAAAAAAATGAGCCAGGCCCGTCGTGGATGAGGCATTGAAAATTGTTTGGATCAAAGCTCCAAAATGCAGGGGGAGGTCAGTATTTAAAAGCGCCTGCACCTCAGTGCGCGTATTTGCAACGTGAAGGGCAAATGTTTCACGAGAGGAAGTCAATGGCACCTCCTTTTGGGACAAAAGAGCCCTTATTCTGCTCATCTTGTTGAACTCTGCTTTCAAGGTCGGAATCGAAGGCCAGATGGAAACATCCAGCCGCCCATGCGGGGGTGGAAATAGAACATTATTGCAGCAGACAACTCTCTGCGATACAGTTACTATGTATGGGATTCCCACTAGCATCCCGCAGGAAGCTTCATTGTTCAAAATTAAATAACTACCGTTTGCAAGCAGCGTGAAAGATGGCGTAATCACTGGCACTGGGATACCTTTCAGGACGCAGGCCAAATTCGGAGCTTGTACATTGCATGCACCGTGTAACTGAATGTGCCTACATACTACAGAATGATCAGGTGTCGTTGTACATTCCTCACCTTTCAGATAAACCTCAGTACCGTCCCTTGTACATCTATACATAAAAGGGAGGGACCAAACCTCATGTATGAAAGCGGTACCCAGCTGTTCATATCTACCCAGAGCATAGTGTTTCATACAGGACGTAAACTTGAAAAGCGTGAACGGGAGAGTGATCAACCCATGTAATAACCACACGGCTGAATCCAATTCCGCCACAGAGAAAGGTAAAGGCTCTAATTTTTCAATATGTAACAATGAATATGTAGCATCTTTCATGGACATGAACTGCTGTTTTTCAGTAAGGTTAAAGGGAAGAAATAAAGATGTTGTATTCAAATAGTCCCAGGGGACCTTCCCTGCCTTTAACGTTTGTAATGTCCATGCAAACTGCATAACAGAACGCAACTGGTTTTGACCATGATACAATACAGACACATCATCATGTACAATATCAACAATTGAAGAAACAATATTGTCCAATGTATAAATACGGGAAGACAGAGTGCTAATGCTGTTATCAATAACTGCCAATACCTTTTCCATATTAGCCTGATCAATAGCTCTCAATCGTGAAGCTGCCTCAATTTGCGACAGTTTCCATACTTCGTTGTAAATAGCATACGCCCACCTTCTGGATCTGCCACCCACCGGACCTTTAACAAAATCATTCAAATCTATTTTGTCATGTAATCTTGATAAATGAACTTTGACAGATGCCAAGGTGGAATGTCGCAGCCAGGATTGACATAATTTTCCCACAGAATATGTAGTTACTGTATGTGATGACTCAAACCGAGGGTCCACTCGTTGCTGAGTATACCCCGGTTTCAGACCTAGAAAACGACGTTGACAGGTATCAGAACTGCTTTGCCAAACCAACCATCCACCACTACTAAATTTCGAAATATTGAAAGATGTATTGGAAACCAATGACTGCAAAGCAGGAAGGGACAGATCTGTGTGGTTATCCCAATTGGGGTAAGCACCCAGATCCGGCACAGAAGGTGACTTTAGTTGTTTAGAAGTGGCCAATCCGAAACAGGTGGTTTGGAAGATGGTTGAATTTAAAAACAACATATGATTTGGTACGAGACAGGCACGATGCAAAGCTTCAGTTCCCTGAACCTGCCACGGTTTGGAACCCCAAACCGACTTAAGATCAATAGTAGCCTTCTATAGATCATAACCCTTGATTGACAACTCATCCATAAATGATTTAGAATAAAGTAATTTGGTGTGTGTCAGTCTAACCTTCGAGGCAGACTCAGGCATAACCTTAAAATAAAAGGATGCCGGGTCGGAAACACTGAAATCAGTAAAAGAAGTATACTTATCAACTAATGTATGTGAACTGCCGAAAGAGGGGGTGGGACAGTGTTCCCATTGGGTAAAATTTACAAAATTACGAAAAGTGTTTGCTTTATGCAGAAAGTGATTGCCATAATGCTGGAAACAATACTGTTCCGCATAATTAGCCGCATTCTCATACAAATCTTCAGCATCAAAAGCGGCATAATATTTCAAATCTGAAAACAGTGCTTCAATGGCGTGTACATCCCAATCATCAGAACGTATGTTCTGCTTAACTACATCACCCATAGAAACACGAAATACATTAGGTACATTAATGACCTCTGTAGGCCCATGAATTTGAAATTTAACAGCATCCCACGCGATTCCATCCATGACGGGCCAGGCAGTAATATTCACAAAAGTCTGGTCCCTTTTCATGATGTGGGACGAGGAGTGGGGGGCCAAAGTTCCATTGACAAGTCTAATTGTTGATCTCTCTTTGAGATAGTAGCCATCCACCAGACGGAAAAAAACTATTACAAATCCAATGGACATAAACAAAAAAATACTGAAAAGCAATAGCCAGATGTATGTCCAAGGGGTAACCAAAAAATGTCTTTTAAACCAGCTTGCAAAAACAGCAATGTTCGAAGGGGGAAAGGAGGGCAATGAATGAGTGTCAAAGGAGAAACGGGACTGGTCAAGCGCCGTAGATTGTAAAACAGGCAAGTGACCATTCGTAGGATAAGCATACTCAGTCTCGTCGGGCAGACCACCAGCCGGTGGTATTAACAGGGGATCAGTAACTGACTGCATCTCGATGGCAACATCAGACAAGGTGTTAGAAGCAGGAACCAACATTGAATTTCTTTGCATCGTCTGGCATGAAACTGCTGGAGTCAGACTAAGAAGTATCGGCCATTCGCTGAAGTTTGACATTGTCAATAGAGATGTACCTGTTTTCGTTTCGACCAGGAAGTGGAGGTAAAATGACTGTTCTTGTACCCTGCACTCCAAGCACTGGAACCGGTGCACGGTAAGAGGGGCCGAACTCCTTCTTGTTCTCCACCTTCTCACGGACCAGGTCTCCAACTCGGGGTAGCCAGCCGACTACCGGAATCTGAACCTCAGCTTCAGACGTGGAGGGCAAGTGTTCCTTCGAAAGAGTGTCTCTGGCTTCTTGTAGAGTCTGCAAAACAGCACAGTGATCATCTACGTCAAAGGGCGCGGTCGACGCCGCCATGTCTAGACCATCAAGGTCTGGAACAAACATTCTGATTCCGAAGAGCATCATGTATGGGGTCCGCCCACCCAGAGACCTTCTAGGGAGATTATTATTATTTTTTTTTTTTAAAAAACCTTTATTTCTTCAAGAGTCTGGACACAGCTATTCAGCCGACAACCCGGAGGTTCGGCAGCTTCGATAGGAGAGTACAAAGAATCGTCCACAGTACATTGAAGGAGCAGTGAGAAGGTTCCATTTTTAATAATTACAAACACACAACAAACCCCAGCAAGGCAACAACACTGAATGCCCACGGTGGTAGCCCCTCAGGGGGAGCCGGACCCCAATCGTCTAACAGTCACAGTACTATAATAAGAGGAAAAAGGGGGAAAAGCAGAGGCCCAAGAAGTCATTTAACCATCACATCTGCATACTGAGCTGGAAAGGTCAAGAAGAAAGCTGTTCCTCGGGAGGATCCAGATCAGGGGCAAGACATATTCCCCCCCTGTATTGATTCCACCGCCCCCAGATGGCATGCCACTTCCGAGGGCGGCCTCTGGCGCAATAGACTGTCTTCTCCCTGAGCATACTCCAGTCCATATTTTCTTTCCACGCAGTTAACGTGGGGGGCCCCCCGGAACCCCACAAGCGCGCGATGTCCCTCTTAGCAACCATGTTACCCAGGGTCACCCACTGGGTCTGTGCCTCATCATGGTCAGTAGGCCCCCAGACATTCAGGAGACAACACCGCGCTTCCAGCTGCATAGCAATGCCCGTCACCTCCCCCATCACCGCATGAACTCGCCTCCAAAATTCCGTGATGACACCACATTCCCAGATGATATGTAGGAAAGTACCCACCATACCGCATCCCCTCCTACATAGGCCTTCCTCAGAGTATCCCATATGAACCAGTCGCGGCCCCGTCACATACACTCGATGCAGGATCTTGAGCTGCACCAGCCTCAGACGCGACGGGATCGCAACCTCCTTAGGAGAGGAAACAGCAGACTGCCAGTCCTCATCATCCAACTCGAGTCCGTCCCTAGTCCACTGGTCCCGCAGCCCCAGTAGCAAATCAGCCCGAACATTTATCAGTTTCTTGTAGATGAGCGAGATCGTGCTCTCCGGCATATGGCCATCAAGGATCCGGTCCTCCAAAGGAGAGGACTCAGGCACCTTCTCACCCTCCACGAGGACTGACCGCAGGGCATGACGCACCTGAACATATCGGAAAAACTCAGACGCCCCCAACTCGTACTCCTTCTGCAACTCTTCAAAGGACTTCACCCTACCCTTAATCAGCATATCTCCAACCCTGGAGATGCCGATCAAGTCCCATTTGTCAAACCCTTTCGTATGCCAAAGCCTACCCAACCTTTCAGATTCAAACAACGGGGCTGCTAGGGTGAGCCTATCCTTCCAGCCCAGAGAGTCAGTCGCCATCTTCCATACACGCACCGCCACCCCAGTGGGCCCCGTGAGGGATGAGTCGAGGGACCGCGAATACAACGCCCTAAGATAGTTCCCCCCGCGCAACAACCATCTGTCCATGGCATAACCAGGGCTGAGGGCCGGGCCATAGAAACCGTGGTTAATCGCGGACAACTGGGTGGCCCAGTAATAGCGTCGGATGTCTGGAAGCGCAATACCCCCGTCATACCATGGAAGCGTCAATTTAGCAATCGCTATCCGCGGCCGCCCATCCCACAACAACGTCCGTTGGAGGCTTTCGACCTCCCGAAAGTACTTGGCCGGCACCCAATCTAGAGTGTTTTGCAATGCGTAGAGGAACCGGGGAAGAGACATCATTTTGAACAAGGCAGCGCGCCCGACGAGGGAGAGCGGCAGCCTCCGCCAGCCCTCAACATCCCGCCGCAGGCGCGCCAGGGGGGGGGAGCAGGTTTCTCTCATACCGCAAGGCGGGGTCCATGGAGATAAAGATCCCCAGGTACACGAAGCCCTGCTGAGCAATCTGGATCGAACAAGTTCGCGGGACCGGCGGAACCTCACCACTCAGGACGTATAAATACGATTTACTCCAGTTGATGACGAGACCCGAATTCCTACCGAAGGACGTAAGAACGTCACAGACCACTATGAGTGAGTTCTTGGGCGAGGCAAGGTACAACAAGATGTCATCAGCATATAGCGAAATGCGGTCCTCGTGTTCGGGCGACCACCGAAGGCCACGTATATCCGGGTGCCAGCGTATCCACGCCGCCAGAGGTTCAAGAGCAAGAGCGAACAACAGAGGCGACAGGGGGCAGCCCTGCCGAGTCCCCCTCCCAAGCCGGAACGGAGTCGATGCCCGGCCATTTACCACCACACTCGCAAGGGGTCCCTCATACAGCAACCTCACCCAGCTCACAAAACCAGGGCCAAAGCCGAACTTGGCTAGCACAGCCCACAAATACTCCCATTCCACCGTATCGAAGGCCATCGTGGCATCAAGAGACGCCACAATAGCCGGCTCTCGCAGCGTGCCAGCCCTGGCGATCACCCCATGAAGGCGCCGAAGGTTCAACGCGGTGTTGCGATGCGGAAAAAAACCGGATTGATCAGGGTGAATCAAGTCTCCAAGTACCCTGACCAATCTGCCCGCCAGGATTTTAGCCAGGATCTTCGGCTCGGCGTTGAGGAGTGATATGGGCCTATATGAGGCACACTTATCTCGGGGTTTACCATCTTTATGTATCACAACAATTGTCGCCAGCCTCTGGTCCAACGGGAGGGTCCCACTCCCCCGCGCCTCCACGAACATGGCGCGCAGGTGAGGGGCCACCTTATCCGGGAACAGTTTATACAGGTCAATCGGCAAGCCATTTGGGCCCGAGGCCTTGCCCGAGTTCAGCGCGCGAATAGCTCCCGCCACCTCATCGACCGTTAAGTCTCCATCAAGATCATCTCTATCTACAGCAGAAAGACAGGGAAGAGCGATATCCCGCAGGAGGTCACACGAGTCCTCGGGCGGCCTATCCGACACTGAGGCATAAACCTTACGGAAATAGTCCGAGAAACATTGGACAATCCCCTCAGGTTCCACAATCACCTCTCCCCCCTCTCCCATCAGCTCCGGCACTGCTCTATTAACCCGTTCTTTTTTATCCAGCCAAGCTAAGAGCTTCCCGGCCTTATCACCAACATCATACAGGCGGCCCTGCTGTTCCCTACTGAGGGTCTTAGCGGCATTTGTCACAAGGTCCTTATACTCGGCTTGCTTCAAGCTCAGCTCATGCAGTGAGGCCGCTGTTACCTCCTCCTCTAGCGCTCCCTCCAAAGCCACGATCTCCTCCTCCACCTGCATAACCTCGCCATCTCTCCGCCGCTTGGCCGCCACTACAAGTGAGAGGGCCTCCCCTCTCAGCACGGTCTTAAATGCTTCCCAGAGCGACACTGCCGAGTCCACGGACCCCTGATTATCCTTGAAAAAATTATCTACTGTCTTTACCAGTGCGCTGCGCATCTTGGAATCTCGAAAGTACCAGGGGTTAATAGGAGCCACCCTTCCCCCTCCCTCTCGGCCGACATCCAGCCTGACCCACACTGGCGAATGGTCCGATATGCCACGCGCCATGTGCCTGGCCTCAGACACCAAGGGGGCGTGCACAGCCAAAGTGAGCAAATGGTCAATCCTAGAAAGGCTACCATGCGCCCCGGAGTGGAAGGTGTATTGACGCTGTGTGGGGTGTCGGAGCCTCCAGCAGTCTATCAGGTCGAGTGTGTCTAGGAAGTCTGGAAGCCACTTCTGAGCCCCCCCTGTGTCTCTGGGCGGGTACCTATCCAGCAGTCCAGAGCCAACAGCATTGAAGTCCCCCCCTACCACTAACATACCCCCCGGGAGATCCAGCAAGGCCCTACCCAGATCTACAAACGTGGAGGCCTGCAGGGCTGGAGGGACATAAACCGAAACTAAAACCAAAGTTCTACCTTCCCACCTCCCCGCCACCGCCACAAACCTCCCCCTATCGTCAACAACGGTGGAGTCCACCTCAAATGGTAACGAGGCCCTGACAAGGATGCCCACACCCCTAGACCCGGAGGAGAAACCCGAATGAGCTATGAATTTATAACCCTTCCTATTAAGAGCAAAGCACGTGTTACCTATAAGGTGTGTCTCCTGCAGTAGGGCAACATCTGGCATTGACCGTTTCAAGTGTTGCAAGACTATCCCGCGCTTAATGCGATCCCCCAAACCATTAACATTCCAGCTCATAACACTTAAACCTCTACCCCCCATCCCCAACCACAAGGAGGCCCACCCCCCCCCCGAAGAGCCACCATGGGACAATACCGAAGATGATCACTACGCCTTGCAGAAACAGACCCCCCAACAACAACCCCAAAATCCCAACCATCCCCCCCACCCTGCACCCCTGCTGCAGCTTACAAAGCCCCCCCAACTTGCAGTGTGCCTGTCGCCCTACAAAACCCAAAATCTACAAAAAGCACCCTAAGGGAGGAAAGAGCTCCCCTCATCCTCCCGCAACCCTCCGCATTTACTGCACTCTGATCAAGTCATCAAATAAAGTCAAATCGAGTCAGACCGGCTCCGAAAAATCAGCCCTGCCCATCCCGGCCATTTTCCCCATCCGCGGCAGTGTCCTCTCCCGGCCGCCGCCGGGGCAAAGCGTCCAGCCATTCATCGGCCATGACAGGAGACTCAAAGAAGAATGTCCGATCTTCGTACACCACACGTAGTCTGGCAGGGAAGAGCATGGCATACTTCAGATCCCTCTCCCGAAGTCGCCTCTTCACCCCCAGAAAGCCTTGTCTCTGCCTCTGCACCTGCTGGGTGAAGTCCGGATAGAAATTCACCGACGCGTTCTGGAAGGGGACCGGGCCCGTCACCCTCGATGCTTGCAGGATAGCGTCCCGATCTCGAAAATGAAAGAGCCGGGCGACAATCGGCCTCGGTGGGGCTCCCACCTTGGGCCTCCCACCCGGCACTCTATGGGCCCTTTCAACCGCAAAGAACTTTCCAAGACCCTTAGGCTGCAGATGGTTAAGCACCAAGTCCTCGACGAGCAGGTCAACATCCGAGGACTCCGGGACCCCGATAACGCGCACGTTGTTGCGCCTGGCCCGGCTCTCAAAGTCCTCCAGCCGGCGGGCGGCGAGATCACTCTCGGTCCTCAGCTTACGAACCTCGGTCTGCAATTCCGTGACATCATCAGCGAGGCCCGTGGTCTTGAGGTCCAGGGTTTTAACCCGTTCATTCGTTTTGCCCAAGTCCGCACGGATCAGGTTAACATCCACCAAAATGGCATCCACCTTATGCGCCAGGGCATCAAACTGTCTCCCAATCGAAGTCTGCATCCCTTCGAGCGCGCCCATGACATCCTGCAGCGAGAGCTCCGGGGCCAAGGGCGAGGCCTCCTTCTGGGTATCCGGCGACTGGCTCGACCCACTCGGTGATCCCTTCTGCAGAGCATAGCGGTCCATATTATTGACTTGAGTATAGGCTCCCCGCCTGGTAGACTTAGGCTTCAGCCGATCCACCTCTGCTTTGCCCGACATGGTTGGTGCCAAGCGGGTCGGTTCAGATAAGACGGCCCCCTCTCAACGAGAGGAATCAGGAGTAATCAGTTCTGCAATGGGCCGCCAGAGTAGCATGTAGAGCGTCCAAAGGATAATAAAGCCACCAAGAGCTCTCCAGGGGCAGGGCAGACAAAGGGAGAGAAAACGAAAGTGAAAGGACGGGGACCTCCATCCGACAGTTCACACCTCGCCTGGCCGTTGTTGTTCAACTAGAAGTCGGGCATCCTGCCAACTCTAGCCCCTGGCATCCCTCGGAGATAGGCCGCAATCTTCCGCCATGCTCAACTCCGGTTCCCGGTGGGCGATTCGACCGCGGGTAGCATCAATCGCCTCCCTGACAGGTCATCTACACGATGCCATGCATACAGACAGGATTAGAGACAGGATAGTCGACGGAGGGCGCGAGGGTCTCGGGAGCTCAGAGCTCACGCGGCCATCTTGGTCAAGCGCTAGGCTCCTCCCCTCTTCTAGGGAGATTATTAAGTGCACGTTGGACGTTATACAAATGGGCTAGCCAGTTCCGGCCTGTGCCTAAAACACGTGCTGTCAAAGATTGCTTTAAGTCACGGTTCATTCGCTCCACCACACTATTACCCTCAGGTCGGTAGGGGGACAAAAATTTGACTAGGACCCCCAAATTTCTCATAGCCTCCTTGTAAGCCTTAGAGGCGAACGCAGGGCCCTGATCAGAATGCAAGGTACCACACGCAAAAGTTCCCACAAAGACACGCAAATCCCTGATGACAGTTCGCGAATCAGCACTCCTTTGTGGCCATACCCAGAGAAAACGTGTGCACGAATCCACTGCAACCAAGATGTACTTGTACGCAGTATCAGAAGAAAAAGGACCGCAGTGATCTAAATAAACACAACCAAATGGCTTATTTGATATGTACAACTGTGTTTGTGGTGGGCGCGCAACAGTAGAAGGTTTAATCTGTTGGCAAATGTCACAATCAAGAACATAAGCGCGCGCTTGTTTATATAAACCAAACCACCAGTAACGTTGTTGTAACAGAGATATAGTAGCGGACACACCGGCGTGAGCTGACGCCAACCCCTCGTGCGCCGCTAGTATCAGAGATGGTCTGCAGTCCGCGTTGGGAATAATTCTGTCACCAACGTCGTTAATCCTCACTAATGGGACGTTATCAGGACTTAAATGATAAAAATAACGAGAAGGAAAACACTTCGGGTAATCACTTCCCTTCTCTGTAGCAGCAATAGCTGCCAAGATGTAATCATCAATCTTACTTTTGGATCTTGTAACTGCTGCCACTAAGTATGTAGCCACTGCGGTTTTTGCTGCCTCGTCAGCCAAGCTGTTGCCGACAGCATGGACACCAAGTCGCTGGTGACCAAGAGTGTGAATAACATTCACAAGAGGGAGACGTTCTTTAAAGTCTGCCACTCGAACCCAAAGCAGTTTATGCTTAATTGTGCTACCTTTGTTATCTCGATAATCATTTTGAGACCAGAAGTGTAAGTTGTCATTGTCGGACTGGACACAATAAAAGGAGTCACTCACTATAAGAGTCGTGACTCGGGGATCAGCAAACTCCAGTGCAAGCACCAGAGCCCTAAGCTCCGCCAATTGCGCGGTACAATCACCCAATGACTGCGTATGCACTGCATCAGATTGGAATTCACCATTTACGAATGTACCTACGACAATTGCGCAAGCCGCTGAATAGGCGTGCTTTGATCCAATCGCGGGCTGCGCCGAGCCGTCAGTGTATATGACACAATGGTATTCTTCGAGCGGGCGCAAAGACAGAGGAGCCTGATGAACGAATTCATACTGCAAGTACTCCTGAGTCTGTAATGAGGCGTCAAAGATATAAGTGACATCTGGAGACGTCAGAGTTGTGACCCATTGTATCCACCTTGGATGCAAAGCTTTAGAATTTGGTACACTTGCTTTAGTCACTGCCTCTAGGGCAGGATACGGTGTTACAACCAGAATCTGTTTCCCATGCGACAGTGCGCGTTCCTTAAGGATCGCCATCTGTACAGCAGTCAGAACTTTCTCGACTGTGGAAAAACGTAATTCAGCAGAGGTGTACAAGTGTGATTTATACGCAATGGGGACTGTATCGCCCTCATTAAACGTCAAATACGTGAAACCCACGGCGCCTGGTACTATTCTTATTACCAGGTTAGTGCGGTTATCACGCGTCAGCAAGTACTGTGAAGCAAGAAGATCAGCCTGTAAAGACTGTAAAATAGCAGAGTGTTCTAGCTGCCAGCTAGACTTCGAAAAAGAAGGTTGTACCAAGGCATAAAGCGGCTTGATACGCTGGGCATAATCAGGAATATACGTACGTCCGAAATTCAGAAAGCCCAGCAGAGATTGCAATTTCTTCAGTGTGGTAGGAGCATGCAAGCATGCGCACTTCTCCAGAAAGTGGGGAGCTAACCCCTTACCTTCATTGTTGAGCTCGTAGCCCAAAAACAACACTGTATATTCCGCGATGTGAGACTTCGCAAAATTGAATTTGTAGCCATAGTCAGCAAAACTCACTATAATATTGTCGACTCGAGACAGATGCGGCATCAGCTCATCATCCGTGAGATAGATATCGTCAACATAGGAGTATGCGTCGGGGTCTATTCTTTCTAAGAGAGAAACCACGCGAGCGGAAAAGACGCCAGGGCTATTTTTGTAGCCCATGGCCAATCTCGTAAACTGTTTTTGTTTGCCGCCCGAAGTAAACGCCGTCCACTGGCTACTCAGTGTGGACAGGTTGTGGCTAAAAAAGCCATTGGAAATGTCAAGTGTCGTTTTAAATCTTTTACGCACGAGACTGTCGACAAGAGCCGAACTGTGTGTATTTTGTACCGCGCAGGTCCGGCAATGGGAATTTAGGTGCCGGTAATCCAAAACTAAACGGTACGAGCCGTCAGGCTTCGTTACAGTGAATAAAGGGTTATTCATAGGGGACACACAAGTTTCAATAACACCCTGATATTCCAATTGCTCAAGGATAGCCGCGACGTGGGGTCTAGCTTCACGACGCATGGGATACTGGGGTTGAGGCTGGGGCATAGACCGCAATGGAATCTCATGGCAGGGGGACAACCGGTCCCATCCCACCTGAGTACGATACACCGCCGGCGCAAGCGCCAGCGTCCACTCCCCAGCGTACACTTCAGCCTGGTCCTTAGGCACTGTGTGCGCAAAGGACGGGAGGATCACCTCCTCCCCTCTAGGAGTCTCTAAAATGAAAGCTGGGGGCCAATCCGCCTCCGGTAGGAGGATATCATAGGTGGTGGTCAGATTATCCCAAAAAATCCCCTTTATTGTACGTTGTATGTCACCCTCAATTAATAAGACTATTTCATAAAGTCTGTCAGGGGGAGCCACTCTGGTGTCAGCTGTTTCAACAGTAACCAAGATATCAGTTGCTGTCACCACCAGAAATGGACGCAGAGCTTGACGGACTATGGTAATTTCCGCTGCGCTGTCCAGTAGCGTCAGCGCCCATGTCCGGTTCCGAAGCTGTGTCCGCACTATCTGAGGCATACCTTGCCGTCAGAGCCGCCACTTTCTTCTTCTGAAACAGGGGTCTTTGTCGTGCAAGTTCGTCCTGCTTGCCTTTACCCTCAGTCTGTCGGGGCTGTTCACGTGGTTGTGGAGCACCCCGACCTTTGCCACCGCCTCCGCCACCGGACTGTGAAGCCGATGTTTCCTGTGAAGAACGAGGAGAATGTTGTTCAGAAACCTGAAACCTATCAGGAGACTTAATAGTAGCACGATCTCGCAGATCATAAGTGCGTTCACTACCTGACTGAACGGGAGAGGCAGGCCGAGAGCCCTGTTTCTGCTGCTGCTTTCCCTGTTGTTTAGACCGCCAACTTTGTTTTGGAAAGCTTGGCCAGTCATCCTTACCAGAGGTTTCCGCCTTACCCTGCTGCTTAATATCGGGAGTTTTGATCACAGGCTTAACTCCTAAAGAGCTACGACCCAAATCTCTGTATGCACACGAGATTATCTTCGCAAATTCCTGCGGCTTGTCCTCTTCAGCAACTTTCTTTAGTTCATTACGAACCTGGAACTGCAAAGCATCACCCTTAAGGTTACCCATTATCATGGTAGCCACCAGGTCAAACTGTCCGAGGAGCCGCATCCCTAACTCTATCGCAGACTCCGCACCGTGGTTCTCTTGAACACGTTTAATAACGGAGGGCAGCATTAACATAGACGGAGTGCCAAAGCACTGCGCGTACGTCGCTGCAAAGACCTTACCCCAATTAACACAATCATCTACGTTGGGGACCAAGTCTTTAGGCTAACTAATGGTAAGGATCCTGTGTTTCTCCACAGGAGATGTATTCGGGTATACCGCTTCTATTTGGTCAAATTTTTCAGCAAGCCAAAAGGGGAAATCATCCCTCGTTTGGGGGCGCTTGCCCATAACGGAATGAACCATAACAGGACTAATGACCACCGCGTGGCGATCAGTAGGTTGTCCCGCAACAGCAGGTGCCCCCGCCTGCACATTGCGCGACACATACTGCACTAACGCCCTATATACTGATATAAGGGCAGTGTGTAGTACACGCAACTCAGCCACCGTCACTGTGAGGTAACGGGGATGAGGCGTAAATCCGGCTAGTACCGGCCAAGTGGCCCCTGCAATTGATAAAGGGCCCATTCTCGGCGGTATAACCACATGGGGAAGGGCGCCATTAAACCAAATCTGATGCTGCCAAGCAGATATAGGTATTTCCTGTGTCCTATACGGCGTATAGTTCGCTGGCACGGCAGTGGCAGTGTAAGAATGAAAGGTATTATCGTCCCCACTCACTGCCGGAATCGTCACCCAAGAGTAGAATAACTCAAAAGGATGAGCCGCATCGGCTCCTACCACAAAGATGACGTTCATGCCAGCGTCCGGCACCCCATACTGCGTCAAATGACGTTTCAGAGCCGCACGGCTATGCGCCGCAATATCTACTGCCATAAGGACAAGCTACACTCAACGTAATCAGTAGCCCAAGGGTTCAATAACCTTTTTAATGATCAAGCTTGAAGAAACTTTTATCAACAGAAATAGGTAGGTTTAAATCCGTCAGACTTGTTATCCGGAAACAAGAATGAGGGTGTTGTGGACTAATATAAGCACTACTAAGGTGTTTCAACTCATAGACCAAACGTTAGGTGCGCCATGTTGCAGGGATTCTGCTTATACACAGAACTATGCGTAGAACCCCAGGACCTCAGTGAATTGTGGTGTACCAGAAACTCACCTCAGAACCCAGAACCCAGTATCCGGCTAGCATAAGTGTCCCATTCGTTATTCGAGATTTGGCTCGGCGGTCCCAATGAAAAGACAACCCAGAACAAGCGACTCAGTATACTCTCAGGAATGGTGGGAATCGGAAATACCCGTTCGTATATTATTCTCACATCAGTCCACAACAAGAATCAACAGAGACACGGTGAAAATAAAAAGAGTTTATTTTTATAGACCACGTGTCCTAAGATGCAGTACTTTGGCTAATACAAGCAGACAAATGATTAAAATCAAAACCATCAGCATCGTTACAATACCATAGAATATAAAAGGGGTGATCATGTTATAATGACAGTGGATACGACCACCTTCCCTTTACTAAGAAGCTAATATTATTATTATGCTAATAGAAGGTCTCTTAGGCTTGAATAGGGGACCCCATACCTCAAAGATCAGCTTAGTGAAATCACATCACAGGAGCATCAGGAGTCTTCTCGCAGGAAGGCTCGTCTTCGGTCTGAATAATAAACATGATGTCTGTGATATTAAAAGCACCAACTTTCAGGTATTTGCAGCTGCCTGTGTGTTATGGCTAAATAGTGGGTCGATCAACCTAGAGTAGAAAACATGCATTGTCTAACAAACCAGACTGTTTTGTCACGCCATGTACAGACCAAGGTCGCTGCGCAGAGCTCGGGATGGTAACAACAGATTGCTTTCGTGTGAGGCAAAGCTCGAGTCAGCAGTTTGTTTAAGCAATAACATGTAAACGCAGTGCCGTGCGCAAAAGCAGCAAGATGGCTTTCTAACATCTAACGTGGTTATGCTAACTTAACAATGTATGTACGTATTAAGGGAGTCCTCACTACAATAGTCTGCCTTCTCTTAGTTAATTGTCCAAACGCAGATTGCACATTTAGTATCATTAAGCACTTAGTGAAACTTTTATTTGGTGACAAGTTAAGTCAGAAAGACAATACCTTCAACTGTCCAGCGTCCACAAACATGCAGAATCAGGGTGTTCTCAAGTGTGGAAGTAGGCATGTATTGGGTCTATTTTAATGAAGAAATTCCCCACTGCTGTAACAAATCTATTTTCATAGAAGGACCATCCGTAAAGGTTGTTGCTATAGGAATTTGCTTAGAAACGTAGGGTTGAATAGTATTCCCCAAATTCATTGATTATCCTCCTTTTTCCTTTCTGGTCATGTGTTTTTTTACTGCTTCTTTGAGTTGCATCACAAAGAATATTTTCTTGTGGGTGTCTTAGGTGTTTTCTTGTAGAGTCTCTGTATATGTGAATAGTGGTGTTTTGTAAACTCAAGTGCATATCCATCCTTTCATATTGATTTCATCCACCTGCCGGCGGGTATGGTCTCCCAAGAGTCTACGTGTTGAGAGACTCTTCCTTCGCCTTAGGTGAGAGTAGAAGGGAGAAGATGCATTCATTTGATAGTCAAGCTAACTTCTTTGTTTGGGTCTTGTTTTGTGAATACTCTTCATCTATTGTTTAAAATGAAATACAGTGTCCGCTGATATCTGGGTTGGAAAACCGAGGTTTATCGCCTTTATGTTTGATAGAAGGAGCCTCTTCCAGTTCCAAAAGTTATTTTTTAATAGCCCACACAACCTTTTCGTAATGATCTGAACAGAATAAAAAGTGTGAGCCAGATTGATAAAGCCATTCTTGCACGTGTATGATTATGACTGCAAATTGCTCCACCTATGCCGGTCCGTATTCACAATGGGAAATACATTGGGTGTAAATTCTTTTACTACTGCGTGATTGTACGCCATAACGGAATTCAAGCAAGGGGTGGATCTAGGCGTGGTTTGCCTTGAGATTTTGTGAACACTGATAATTTCAGAAGTTTGTGGTAATTCAAAAACTCCTTTCCAACTCTTTTCTACCCTGAAAATGGCTTGAAATTACCTCCAGCAAAGAGAATAAATCACCTTCAATGGTGTAGAAAAGAATGGAGCTCCCCAACTTATTGAGGGAATGGAGGAAGAAAATTATTTCCCGATGGAGATCAAAAAGGAAAGAAAATAATGTAAATTGCACAGCGGTCAGCCTAGGACCCATAACATTCAGACTGAGCATACTTTGGGGAATAAGAAACAACAGATATGACATTTTCAGCAGCATGTCCGGAATCCAACAACTGTTACAGCTTTCCAGGCATAGTATTGGGAATGTGCATACATTCCCAAACACTTAAAGCTATCCTGGTGCATATAAGTACTTGTATTATTGTGGATATGTGAGTTTTCTTTGTGAATTGAACCTTGTATAATTGTGGATATATTAGTTTTATCTTTTAATGCAACCTTGTATGATTGCGGAGATGTGAGTTTTCATGGTGAATAGAACCCTTTGCTGCTAATCTTTCTTTAGTCCTTTTCTTCTCTGCTCCAATTCTACATTGGCCAGCCCTCAGCTTGCTTTTTAGGAGCTACAAAGGTCATCAGAAACTGACAAGTTGAAAACTGCTAAATAATCAATGGAACCCACAAATGGAAAGATCTAGGATGTAGGGAATTGGACAGCCTTTCTTTCATGTAGTGCAATTTACTTCAAACACGAAAAATCAGTAGGAAATACGATGATAATGATCCAACCATCAAAAAGGTATTAAGTCGTAACTTTCATTTCCCTGCAACATCCTAACTGCCATTTGGGGCAAAATGGTATAGTTCTAAACAACATATCAAATGCTCCCTAGGAAGATTACCTTCCAGAATGTGATTTGCTCAAAAAGTACTAGTGTCTGAAATGGATTCTAAAATGTATTGCTAATTTGGGAGTTTTATATAGTGCCATGCTTGTCCCCATGTGGCTACGGCAGAGTGCGTTTAGACATAATTACACAATTTACACAAAATGGGCTAGTGCGGCCTCCATTGAGGATAGAGGTTCATGTGTTATTAATGTGGATATCAGGGCTAGATTAAACATGCCCAATACGAAGCTGGTAGGGCAGGTAAACTTTGGGGGATGCTGAAGAGCGAGTTTGTGATGGGTTCAGTGGAAAAGGGGGTGCCCATTGATTAGTCATTGTGCCTAGTCTTAGTGGTAAGGATCCCGCGCTTAATCAAATTACACGCTCCCCAAGAGATAATAGTTCAACCACACGCACCCTTACAACGCTTGCTTTTCACCATCTTTCTGAGGAGAACGTTTATTGGTTGGGCTTTCAAGAGCAGATTATGCGTTCCAAATTATTCTGTCAACAAGTAGATGGCAAAATCTTGATGCGTTTTCGTGTCCTATTTTATAATAAGATAAGACTACTAAAGGCCCTAAAATTATCATCTGGCAAAAAAAAAAAAAAAAGTCACTTTAAAAGCGCGTTTTTTCACGTTACCCACTGTCCCGGGGCAGGGAGTGAAGGCGGACAACTGCATCATATTTTTCAGTGTAAGTGAGATGGAAAGCTGTAAGAATGCAAGGCTCAGAGAGAGCATTAGAGGCATTATCAGCATCACCACGCTGAGGCCAATTACACCGAGTAAATGCACTGGGAATGAGTTTCCGCATGTGTCATATTAGTGCGCCTGTTTCAAGAGAGCTTAGAACCAATTAGACTGTAATGTGGAAACAGAAGACGCACAAAACCGGACCAGGCCGTTTAGTTGACACTAAACTTGATATCAACTTGCTTATGTGAAACATTTTATGAAGCGGACACAAGTTTCTTTTGTGTCGCAGCTAACTGGAAGTTCGCTACAGAAGGTAACTACAAATTACTGTTCTGGGGCAAAAACATCCTGATATGCTCAAAGTTATGAGAACAGAAACATTTATGTTTAAGACTACCACATGTATTTCAAAAAGACTGCCGGGCACATAAAATATTTGCCAAACTATGGGATGCTGCTTCTAATCTCACTCCTCTTACCTTTTCCTCTAGCGGTGGTCACAATCTTTAACAGATAGATCTTAACAAGCACTGTCAATGACAATAGGTCTGGCTTTAGAGGAATGCTGTATGGTAGTGGGAAGCATTACAAGTAAATAGCTTGGGAATGGAATTATGTTCATGTAGAAGCAAAAAAACTGTAGAATAATATTGCTGTAGGTTAATAGGTCAAGTGACAGTTGCACTATCAAGGCAGACCTAAAAATCCATGTAGTATAATGACAGCCTTCCTCCTATCCCTGCTGCTGCCACAGAAAAACAAAATAAATTATACAATTATATAAGCATTACAATGCGTGTGCCCCTGAAAGATCTGGCCCAATAATCTTGATAAACCAAATGATCACAGCTGTGTGCAGGGCAAGCACTTCTTTGTGGAAGCACACAGCTTCTTTCCAATAAAAACATGTACTCCTGGCTCCCAACATGTGGACAGAGCCAAAGCTCTGGTGCTTCTCACATAATTGTCTGGAGATAAACGAGACTATAAAAACAGGACTCCAAAGTTGACAAGCTTGGAAGTGTTGTTCATGGTGACATCGGAACTGCAACAAGGATGAAGCAGCCTTCAAAATATGCACACAGACTTTATAATGCTTTGTTCAGGACAGTAGTTAAGCTTTGTGCATTGCAATTTGTACTTGTGTGTGTTACTCAATATACTGTTGTGACTCTTGTGAACAAAGCCATTCCAAAGTCTTACTCTAGGACAGTGGTCTTCAAACCTTTTTATTCCAATGCCCCTTGAGAAACATGGGTATCTGCCCTCCCTCCAACTCACCCCAAAAGGTAATCTGTTAACATTAGAAGGTAAGAAGTGTTTGGAACAGAACTCAAAATTCTACCACAATTTCCAGTGAGTCCTATCCACCCCGCTCTCCGCACATTAACTGCAAAGTATACATAGCACAGGTAGGAGCAGCCTTTCTCATCCAGTGAACAGGCACATCACAGTAATGGGCAAGGCACCAGCAGCCACAAAGAACATGATCAGCAAAGCAACAGCAGTACATGCTTTCCCCCAAACACAGAACAAGAATAACAGACGTAGCAGCAAGCCTCTCACCCACAAAGAAAGCACAGAATTAACGGAAGCTTCGCAGGCTTACCCACAGACAGAACAGCTATAGCAGGTACAACAGAAAATGGAGTATGGGGGGCTTCTAATCTTGACCCCAGTAGTGTATGGAGGGAGGAGTGGGGCATGGCCTGCTAAAGGGCCTTTATGCAGTGTGCGTCAGAGACCAGATGAGAGCATGGGAGACTCCTTTGGAACCATCTTTTCCACATCTGTTTATGTAGTGTTTATGTGAATTTGTCTCTTACAAATAAAAGCTTGTTTAACTGAAAAATCCAAAAGTATGTGAATATAAAATGTCGATTTGAATGCCAATTTGCAGTAAGCAGCCACAGACAAAATGAGCATAAAATAAATAAATAATGTACTGACATAAGTTAGCTTAACTGTTGATGCCATATTAATTGAAAATAATGCATTAACACTGAAAGACCTGTTTTCCACATTGAATTGCTGTTTGCTCAGATGTATTTCTCTTTTTTTGTAGATGTTGTAACTTTCCAGAAGCCTTCTGTTAGTTAGTGAATAGGCATTTATTTTGTAATAGACAACTGACAGTGAGCTTCTCACCGGGTGAAGTGGAGTCGACAGGAAGGATGATTCATGGGAAAAAGTGTCTGAACCGCAAAATGTGGATGAAGTATTGTTCAAGGACATGCGTCTATGGTCCATTGTACAGACATGAGAAATTGGAGTGTTTACCTATTACGTGGAGTTTACTGAAATCAAGTTGTATGTGGTGGAATGTAAAACGAAACATGTAACTATTTAGTATATATTGTGTGTTTATATGAGTGTGTGTTCCTAGAGTAGGAGAGGGGCTTTTTTTCTTGGGCTCTTTTTCCTTTCAGAAAATTGTCTTAGGGCGCTCCACTCATTCGCTTTTGCTGAGATCCTTCTCGGAGTTTCTCTACTCATGGGAGATTTCTTAGCCTATTTTCTCATGTCTGTTGTTTGATAGCTGAGAATACTTTCCAGCTTGATCTCTATTTTATTTGACATGCAAAGGCTTTATGCCTATGCATTTACTTCTCTCATCAGAAACTCTTTATTGGTTATCTGATCTGACAACTTATTCTATTTGCATTCTAATTTAAATTAGATTAGGGAACTTCCTTTATGGAACATGCTTGTTGTAACCAGTGCGGCACCACTGGGCTGAGCTCTAGACTTGGGCTGTGTCCTTAGAATTTGTGTGTCTTGCAGTTTTCAGGCAACAATAAAAATGTCAAGATAACTCTGGTGATTAATGTTTCTGCTAAAGATCTTAAGTCCAGTGGCAGTTGTCACTCATCATAAAGAAGAACAGAGTGTTTATATGCCTGCAGCAGAGAACGTGTACCATGCAGATCAAAGAATGTATTTTAGGTATCTAGCTCAGTGGATTACTGCTTTTGTCACAGACATCCTTTTACTTCTTGCAGTTCATAAGTTACAATTCTAATATAGCACAGTGTTCTATGAATTGCCATCAAAGAGCTGCATGCAACCTGTATCCTATTGGTTACAAAACTATGTTTTTTTGCCCCAGTCTTTCATTATCCTAATGTTGCTAAAAAGGGTTTGTTTGGGTAGAAATACATTCTTATTAGAAAAGCCAACAACAACCACTGTGTCACCTTTTAAAACCTGAGTTTGTGCTTATACGGACAAAACACTCTTAAAATATACTACCTACTAGTATGGATGACATCTGATTCCTACACCGTGTAATCCTCATTGTCTTATGTAAGATTTCCTATACACTGATTTACACACACATGATTTATTGTCTCTGTCTAAAGTGTGTGTGATGTAAAGAACCCTGGCACCCCTATACTGGTATAAGCAGCACTATAAAATAAATGAAAAGTATGTGATAGAGGTGCTATGGCGAGATGAGGGATATAGTTTGAGGGTGGTAGTGTGGAAATCCGGCGAAAAGGAGATTGAGGTGGGGGGCAAAAAAGATTGTTGCACCGGGCGCAACCAGTGCAAAAGCCGGCCCTGGTTGGCGTTAAGTAGGACACAGAGCAGGGAAAAAAGCCAACATAGAGTGCTAGGTCTCAAGGTGAAGGCCAGGCACTGCAGGGTAGTGGTGGGTCTGTCAGAAGATATCAACAAGTGTCATGCAGTTGTAGAGTCCATTGATAACAGAGACAGAGCTTCATGGTATCACAAATACAGGGTTTCAAAGGGCATTAGGATTCACCTCTTTTTCCAGAAATTTCACATGTGGTTGACACAGCTTTGCACCATGTTTTGACAACTATCAGAGCTGCTATACGTTCGATATGGCACTGTAAGTATATCTTTTTTTCTCTTCTCTTTCCTTTGTTTCTTGTTTACCTTGCTGTAAGGTTTCAGAATATGTCTAAAATGAGGTACCCTCTGCAATTCTCATGGCGCTTTAGATATCCTTTCTATCTCCTGCAATGCATATCCTGGCCTTCACAACTTATAAGACTTCCATGCCAGCCTGCACTCAGATCCCTGACCAACAGAGTCCACCACCAATACATCCAATGTGCAGGCAGTCGCTATACCAATTTTAAGCTCCTACGCTGGCAAATTTGCTTCAAGCAAAAGGCAGACACTAGGTGGGACTCTTCTAGGCTGCTTTACAGCAACCTTTATAACAGATTGCAAATACATATATATACATACATAAGTATGCAAGTATGTTAGTGCATTTACACAAATGTGTACTTGTCCTTGTTTATATACACAACTTGTTATCAAAATCTTGCAGTTTAGTTAGAATGTTAATATATTTTCCGCACAGCACGGACTGCATGCAAGCCGTAGGGAGTTGGATGGCCCAAAACTGCCTGAAACTTAACTCTGGGAAAACAGAGGTAGTGTTGTTTGGCAACGACCCTACCTTCTGGACTCCTAAAAAAGACATAGGTCCCCAACCGACTCCCATTAGGAAGGCGAAAAATCTTGGAGTCTGGATAGACAACAAATTAAGTTTCAGGGATCAGGTTGACACAGTCATATCATCCATATCCTATATCCTGAAATTTTGTAAAAAAATTATGCACAACAAACAGTGGTCACTGCACTTATAATGTCCAGATTGGACCACTGCAACAGCCTTTACTTCACGATCCACAATGGATCAGTGAACAAACTACAGATTTTGCAGAACGCAGCAGCCAGGCTGATTACTGGTACACCTAAATACGAGTCTATCTCAGATCAAATAAAAAAAAAGCTCCATTGGTTGCCAGTCAGGAAACGGACTCTGTTTAAGTCTCTCTGTCTGTATTTCAAGGCTCTACATGGAACCGGAACTGACTGCCTAAAACAACGTCTCTGCTGGTACACACCAAGCAGAGCACTGCGATCTTCAGACGCAAAACTAGTAAGGGTACCCAGGGTAAAAAAAGCTAACTGGGGCGGCAGAAGCTTTGTTGTTAATGCGGCTAAATCTTGGAATTCTCTCCCATTATCCATGAGAAAAATTTCCAATCTTAGGGCCTTCAGGAAAGCATTAAAAACGTGGCTTTTCTAATACTATTTTCCCAAGTATTCTCAGTTGACGACGACTGAGAATACATGGGAAAATACAGAAACAAGACTTATCAAGGTCCAGGGAGCCGGGTTGCCTGTAATTTAAAAGGGACATATTACTTTAGTGTCCATCGGTGTGGGAACCGCGAATGAATTTGAAATGGCACTCTACCCGTGAAATTTTTCGGCCTTGAAGAAGCCCAGGGGGGCGAAACGTACGTCGGCTGCTGATGCCTTTCATTCTAGTGTGAACTGTAATTAAAGCATAAAGAAGAACCTGATTCAAGACTTTTTTCGTCTTTCCTCAACCCAAAGGACATTTTGACTTGCGGCCTACTGGATTGACATTCTTCCTGAGTGTCACTAATTTTCCCTTCTTACTTTGTGACAGTTATCTTTTGGATTACAGATATAGTGATTATGTGTGCCCTGATGTTTTTGTGATTCTATATTGCCTTAGATTTTTTAATCTTAGCATTTCTATACCCTGGTGGGTGGGTATTTCAACATCATAGGAGCACCCGTAATAACAGTTCTTTTTAATATAGATTTGAGATTACTAATACAAATGGATGTGTAGGTCATCTAGCATACCCATGATCCTTTTGAAATGAATTTCAAATTATTATACTGCCGTCCTCCAGCCTTGACAGCTAAGGACAGGATGCGCTATAACGCATGATAATTATTTTTAATGTGGTGATGAAGGTACTTGCCTTCAAATGCGTTAGGCTAACGTGTGGTGTGTGGCACTTGGCAGGACTGCAGAGGAATTTTGCTGAAACTCAAACCTTTTTCTGTAACCCCAATTTTGACCACAAGCGTTCTCTGGCTCTACCAGAAAAATGTTATTTTGATAAACTGGCCCTGTGCTGCTCAACCCCTGTAAAGTCGCCCTTTCTGACCAGGGCCGGACTGGGAACACAAACCAGCCCTGATAATTCAGTTGGACAGGCTCCGGTGGAGAAGCAGTCTGGCCCTGTTTCTGACCTTCTCAATAATTACTTGTTCAGAAAAGGGGAGCATTCAATTTGGAAAAATTCCTACATATAGCCTGGTGGTTCCTAAAATTTTAGAACTACAACCCAATTTTTAGAGCAACAAACCTTTGCGACCCACCTTGATTTAATGGACATGAGGCGGGCAATTTTTAAATGTAACTAAAGCATTGTTTGGTAGTGCACTGCCATTACAGACAGAACATTTTCCATTGAAATGACCACTAAATTTGCACAGAGAGACATACAGTTTTATTGATAAATCTATATTGCACACAAATGATAATGTGTGGAAATCTGGTTTCAGTGAATATTTATAATTTGGGCACCACCAATTAAAGTGTCTTGGTTTGTCTTGATCATATTCAAATTGTTTCTATCACACTTCGGAATCATACCAAAATGTTTGCTTTCCTAACTGCGGAATGTGTACAGTTCATTTACAGGTATTTAAATTTTCTTGCTTTACAACAAATGAAATCCTACAGCCTTTACTTTCACCCATCTGTACCGCAGCAAGATTGTCACATAATTCACTTTACTTTTCTGTTGCTGACTGCAAAGTGAGATAAGTTTGTAAACACCAATCTCCATGTTAACATGATCCTAACTATAACTACCTACTGGAAACTGCCAGTAAGAGATGAGGGGGGAGTGTGTGTGTGTACGAACAAACAATGGTTCCTGATATCAATAACTTACTTTATGTTAAAAAAAACACACACACAACCAGACCATTAGAAATTCGCTGAAAAAAACTATTGTTAAAGTGACATTATAGTAAGGTGAAAATGTCAGTTAAAAAAAGTACAATTTTTTTGATGTACTGTATGAGCTCAGCCGTGAAAGATGAGGCACAAGTTTTAGATAGCTCAGTAGGCTATAATTGGCAGGTTTCAGTGTCTTTGTAGTTTAAAATGGTGCTATTTAACTGACATTTTCATCTAACTACATTGCCAGTTGAATCTTTATTTTTTTAAGCGACTATCTTGGATTATTTTAAAGTAAAGTAAGATCTTATTACCCTACCTAACTATAACGTCACTGACCTGTGGTGGACAACCCCAGCCTCGTGCACAGCCAACCAATGAGAGCCCTCATCCCATATAAAGGGGAGTAATTTTAAATAAGGCAGGTCTACTGGCTTTGTCAAGCGGTTACCACATCAATAAAAAAGGTAGGTTTATTTGGTTTGTCTAGAGGTGATCACATCAATATGCAAGTCACGTCTATTGGCTTTGTCCAGGGGGTCACCATATCGTTATATGGAGACAAGCCTATTGGCGTTGTCAAGCGGTGACCCCATCAATAAACAAGGCAAACCTATATGCTTTGTCAAAGGGGCACCACATACATATATGAAGGCAAGCCTTTTTGCATTATCAATTAGTCACCACCTTAATAAAATAGCATTCATGTTAGGATTAAACATTAAAACCAATTGAGTCCAAAACCATATTAAAAGGCATTTGTTACTAATGTCAATGAACCTTTAAATAAAGCATGTTTATTCAAAACAACACTATAAACATGTGTGTTAGTTTTTCTTTTAGATTCCTTAGGCAAAATAATTCAGCCATAAGACCACCCAATGGGGTTCTGCAATCCTCAGCTTCAGAGCAAAAGCTCTAGCTCTGGGAATTCTTAATAACTCCATAAACACTTTCTGTGGTCATGTTGTATAAGCTCCAGAAAACATAAGATTACTTTTAATAAATGAATTCTAGGGGATTCCTGCACTCGCAGAACCCCACACAAAATGTTTGTGGTGCCCCTGCCCAGGTTGGGACACCACAAAGCAAGATGAAAATATGGAAATAAGGCCACAAAGGGCATGAGGGGGCGCTCCTTGCTGGGAGCAGTGAACAATAAATTAGGGGCTCCTGCTGCTTTGTTTAGTTTTGCGACCTTGAATTGGTTTCACTTTCTTTTTAAACTAGCAGCGCTCTTGTCCCACCTCAGGCACCTGTATCCTTGCTCATTTTTTTTAAAACTAGTAGCAGGGCAGGGAGCCCACTCCTGCATTGCCAAAAGCAAGGCTTTCTGACTCCCCTCTCACGTGCACTCCTATTGCTGCAGCCGGCGGTGACCAACTTCAGTCTCTATTCGTGGAGCATGGGTGGGGTGCTATCAGCTTCACCCTCTGCAATCTGAGACACGGGGAAGGAGGTATGTTAGATTGCTCCTCGGGCTCTTGCCACCCCAGGAACAGTGTATGTGTGTGTATATATATCTGAAAAAAAACATAGGTTTCAGGCACGTTATAGTTAGAAATTAGCATTTAAAAAACATTTGAAATTCACTGAAAAAACCATAGGTTTCAGGGATGTTATAGTTAGTTGGACATTTCACTCATAGAAATTACCCTGTTATAGTTAGTTGAGCTAACTATAACTCGTGCCCCCGCAATGCACTGCTGATGACGTCACATATTACATCATTCATGACATGGTCAGTGACATCACTGATGACATCATTCAGTGAATGTGTGTTTCTATAAAATGTAAATATGTTTTACATATATATGCCAAGGTGTATTGAAGAATGAATGGGTGTATAAGAGTCAGGATGGATGATTAAGTAGGTGTGTGACTGACTGTATAAGTGAGTGATTAATTGTGTCTTGCTTAATGCATGTGTTAGCGACTGATACAGACATTCACACAGTTTAGGTTGTCAGTTGGTGTATAAGCAGTTCCATGGTTTGGTTAGCAACTAAATGAGGATTTATACGAGCTATTGATTGCTTGTCTGAGTACCTGTATGGGTGCCTGAGTGTCTGTGTGGGTGGGTGGGGGGTGTGACTGTGCATAAATGTGTGAGTGGATAATTCACTGGGTATATGTGTTCAGGTCTGTATGGCTGGGTGAGTGTGTGTATGAGTGTCTTGGTGAGTGAATGGATGCCTCAGTGGTACATGTGTTAGTAACTCCATATGTAAAAGGCAGTATATATGAGTGTTGGACTGTATAAATGACTATATGTGAGAGTGAGTGATTGTGAGAGTGCCTTTATGGATCAGTGTGTGCTTGTATTAGTTATTGTATTAGAGTGTAAGTATGTGTAAGTATATGTTTAAATAAGTGACGTGGTATGTGTATAACTGTACAGGTGAGTAAATGAAAGTGTGATTGATTATCTCATTACTGACTAGGTGTGTGTGAATAACTCTATGAATGAGAGGCGGTGTGTGAGTGTCTGTATAGATATGTGACTGGATATGATAATGCTGTATTAATGGCTGACTGTATGTATGAGTGAGTGTATGGGTGAATGAATGGATGTGTGTGTAGACCTACAAATTAGTGAGTGGATATGTACTAACTGGTATTGGTGTGTTCATGGTTTAGAAAATTATAGTCTGTATTTTAGAGTGGGTGTATCAAGTGTTATATTAGGGTCTGATGAGGTGCATCAAATTTTGACATGGATGATGTCATCAGTGATGTCATTTGAGATGTCACCAGTGATGTCACTGACCAGGTCATGAATTATGTAATATGTGACGTCATCAGCAGTGCATTGTGGGGGCGCGAGTTCTGAACCTGCTCTACGCAGGCCGGTGGGGCCACCAACGTATGCACATGGCTGTGGGCCCTTGCTCACCGCTACCTCTGGCCTACACTGTGGAAGAGCGGCGACAAATGGTGCCACTAACGGTCTTCAACACAACTGTGTCCTGAATGGCAGTCACCCCAACTCCGTGAGACAACCACAGCACCATACTCCCTTCGATCAGTGAGGCATATTTCCATATGCAACGGTGGAGACACGTGGTACCAGTAACCCTGTTCAACACAAGCCGAACAATCCCACATGTGGAACTGTGTCCTGAGTCCTGAATGGCAGTGACCCCAAGTCCATGGCAGAGAGCACAGCAGCATACTCCCTGATTAGTTAGGCATATTTCCATATGCAACGGCGGTGACACGTGATGCCAATAACTCTGTTCAACACAAGCCGATCCCACATGATTAACTGTGTCCTGAGTCCTGAATGGCAGTGACCCCAACTTCGTGGCAGCGACCACAGCACCAGACTCCCTTCAGTCTTATTTGTAGTTCTTTTCTTTAAATAATATTTTTTATATGTAAATCTATACATGACTATGATTCTTCTTTGTCCAACCGCACAGGGACACTTCCAGGCCCAAGAAGGTTGTTGGGGGTATGTTGGTAATGTGGGAAGAGGGTGTGTTACCTACTGATGTGGGGAGAGGCAGAGTCAAAGGGGTATCTATCACAGAAATAACTCCAATATTTTTTCACAAATGCCAGCTGACGAACTGAATCACAAAATGGTTTTTCAATGCTTATGTAATGTGAGTTATGAACAGTTCGCACCCAGGCTTGCAGAGGGACAGCTGCAGCCCGTCCGCTCGACTCACAAACGCAGTACTATGAGCCGTCAGCATCATTGTAGCTATCCCTGCCCTGTTCCGTCATACGCCACCCCACGCCACTCCGATTATGTTCCGACGTTGGCCCCACATAGCTACCTGGCGCAGGCGTACTCGCAGGTTTGCACACACATCACACCCATCCGGCACATGCGTCACAGGCCATGTGACCATGCAAATATAATAGATCGACAAAGTCACATCCTTTATTGCCGGTGCTGACTAGATGGCGGACGCTCCACGTTGCTCAACCATAAAGAGTCTTTGAAAAGTTGCGCAGAAGGTTAGTCGCACCCTGATCTATATAGCCGTCAGGGGCCTACCACCCCCTTGGCGCGGACTTCAGCTGCACAGGGTTAGTGCCACCTGAAGCTCATATGGCCATCAGGGGCCTACCACCACGTGGCACGGACTTGAGTTCCACAGGCTTAGCGGCCCCAAAAGCTGATGAGGTCTTCGCCATTGATGACTCAGCGACGTGTGAGATCTGCCGGGCCGCGGAGAAGCTGATGTGGTCTCCGCCATTGATGACTCAGGACTCAGCGACATGTGTGAGATCTGCCGGGCCGTGGAGAAGATGATGTGGTCTCCGCCATTCATGACTCAGCGACACCTGTGAGATCCGCGGAAAAGCTGATGTGGTCTCCGCCATTCATAACTCAGCGACATATCTGGGATGCACAGAGTTTTGACGGGCACGTGGAGTGTCGACTGCTGCACACTCCGATGCCACCAGGTAATTATTTGCTCATGGATGCGTAGGGGCAGCAGTGTCTGTCTCTCTCTCTCTCTTCCTTCTTTTCCTTCTATCTCTATAACTCTCTCTCTTCCTTTCCTTCCCTCTCTGGCTTTTTTTTCCTTCTCTGTTTCTCTGTGTCTCTCTCCTTTGATATGCCCATTACACATGTTCTTATTTTGTGCTTTATTTTCCAGGCTCTGTCGTCATCCATGGTCCCCACAGGAGTGTTCCGCCTTGTTGTTTTGTATTATTTTTGATCAATTTTGTTTATTAGTTTATCGTTCATTTATATATGTTAATAAAAAAATAAAGTTTGAAAATAGTTTATCGTTTACATATTTATGTTTATAAAAAAATAAAGTTTGAAAAAAGAAATTAATAACGTTTTTGGTTGTTCTCTTAACTGCTGTGTGACTCTTTCTTGTTCTTATTACTGTTATTTGATGGAGTCCACCATGGTGTTAAAGTTTGGGGCACTTATCGCGGGAATACTGGTGATGTCTGCTGTTTGCACCAAGTGTGCTAGATTTATGTCAACTTTACTTCCATTAAAGTGCTGATAATGAAATGCAGAATAGCCGTTCCCGTGCAAAAAGACACGAGGTGCACCATTGCGATTTATTCTAAATACTAAAATCCTGTATTGAATTGCACTGAGGTAGTGGCTGCACTTACAGTGTAAACACAAAATCAATTAAGAAATCTCATTGTATTTATATTGATTAGGAATAGTGCGTCAGGTGCTGGATCTTGACGAGATACACTGCTCAGTTCGTATATTGTTCTGCACACGAAAGAAATCACATCACAACTTTCACACCAACTGCAATGTGAAACAAATTCCGGCGATAAGCCACGTTAGCACCAGGGATTTTACACCTGCTTTCTGCTGGTGTCAAGCAGGACGACTACCTAAAAGGGAACACAGCCAAGAGCCACACCAGAACACCCACAGGTGCCATAGCGTCAATGAGCATGATACAGGGATACCCATGAGGGCCACAAGACTCATCGCAACAACTCCAGGACCGCCAACGCCCCCCAAACACGCATCTGAGCAAGTATGTCCCTGTGGTCATTGTCTTAGCATGATAGGCACAAGCCCTGCAACATCACAGTGTGCTGTCACCTCAGCGTTGGCAGTGAGCCTGGACATGTAGCTACGCACGCATCCTCCTGCATGCACAACCGGCGTGTGCTGGTCCGTGGTACACAGGTCAGCGCAGGGGGGTGCCTATCCGGCAAGGGGAACGGAATATCTCAGACATGTCTGTGTACAGGAAGTGTAGAAAGTGAGTCTCTGTGTTCTGGTGTGGCCTGCCACAAGGGCCGCAGCAGTCGATGTTGTAAAGTGGCATGCACCACCTCCAAACGGCACTGTGATGGTGTAGTTGGAATGTAGCAGGACATGCGCGAATAGGCATTACAATGGTGTGCCGTACGAGTGCACGAGGAGCAGCTGTTTGGCAACGTAACACACAGTGAACTCGCCCATATGCCACGTGCTGGGCATCTCATCCAGGATGACCACGGTCGCAGACATCCCACAACACCAACGACCGGCCTTTGTATACAACCTGTATGAATGCAGCGTGGTTTTCACTTCTATGCTCGTTCAGTGGTGTGATGTTGGCGGGTTGTGTGACTTGTGCTCCTTGTTGGTGCGTTTCATTTTGGCCATTGTTTGTCTATACTTGTGCTGTACTTAATTGTGGTTGTCTGTTGCCATTCTGCCCATCTCCCCCGTGACCCCACTCCCTGCTTCTTCCTCTTCCTGGTGCTGTTGTGTCTATAATTTTGTTGCTCCACACATAAATACATGTAAAGAACAAATTCAAATAGTTCCTTGATTCTTTTAGGTTTCAAAACTTCTCTCTATTGGTTTCTTTATAATTTTCCATATAAACCGTTTTTTAAATATTCAACAACATATAGAAGTCCGAAGTGCAACGTATTCTATCAACACACTTTCTAGAACATTCTACAACACGTGCAGGTTAAAATCTCATCAATTTTTTTAAACTTAACGATATTTTTTGCAACATTTTCTCGAACATTTAGCGGCACGTGCAGGTTAAAAGTTCACGATTGTTTTAAGTTCAAACAGTGCCTTCCAAATGCAAGTAGCAGGTGTGGTTGAGTTGAGCAAATTTTATCCTATGATATATACTCCATGTTGAAACTGCTTTTTCTTAACCAATCACAAATATGCTTTTCCACAAAACTAATGTGCACCCTACTTTTAAAAAAGAATGCTTTTCATCTTCCAATCAAGTATCGTTTTGTATGGCAAAAAGATGTAGTTCCCCATCTTTAAACATATCTCTTATTCTATCAAAGAACTGCATGAGCTACAGACATCTTTCCATACTTTCCAGCCATACCTTCAAAATTCTAGTATGGATCATAGGACATAGCTATATTTTCTGGTGCAAGAGGTATGCAGAACACAGACGTATTGACTTAGACCTAGGTTTATAAAATGTGGACATTAAATGGTTTGCACAGAGAAGATTGAAGTGGCATCAATTGCTACCTTTGGTTAAAACCTCTTTGCATCTTCCACACCCTGACCTCATGATTGTGCATTGTGGTGGAAATGACCTAGGCACATTGACTGGGGTAAGTTTGGAAATGCTTATGAAGGACACCTTTGGACACCTTAGCTCAGCTCCATGTGACTCTGGGCAATAGCTCACTTAATAGCTCACATAATTTCCATGCCGGCCTCGAGGGCCTTCAGACCCATAGGGGTGAGTAGTTTGCGCTTTACAAATACCGTATTGATTTGATACGCGCAAATTTACCTTCGCACTCCCAATATAACACCCTCTAAGCACCATACACTAGTTACAATGTTCAAAACAAAAGTTCCTCCAAGTAGGTATAACTACATGCTAACACTACTTGACAGATGTGGCGCAGCGGCCAGAGCACATGACTTCACAGCATATGACACACAGTTTGGACTCACCCTTTCATCCCCGACTCTGGCAGCACCTCAGCTTAGCACCATGAGACTTTAGACAATACCTCACATATTTTCCGTACCCCAGGACTTTCAAACCAGTAGGAGTCAGTAGTTCGTCCTAGTAGGTATAAACACATGCTGACACTACTTTCACAGGTGTGCTGCAGCGGCCAGGGCACATGACTTCACACCATAAGACACACAGTTTAGGCTCACGCTTTCATCCCCGACTCCTGCAGCAGCTCACCTTAGCAGCATCAGACTCTATGCAATACCTCACTTAATTTCCGTACCCAGCACTTTCAGACCAGTAGGTATGAGTAGTTTGCTTCGCACCCCCTCTATAGCGCACCCTAAACACCCCACAGAGGTTACAGTGCTCCTACCCTCCTTTCTTCACCCTTTTTTCCCCTTACTCGCTTCGACAGAATCAGAAAATGGCGGCCAACACTTCCTAGTTGCAACCGCTCGCAGCGCTCCCAACCAATAAGCAGCAAGCTCGTGCTCGTAACGCCTCAGCCAATCAGATGGCAGAATTCCCAAATATCAATATTTGTAATTTTCGATATATCTCAAAAACTACTGAACGGATTAACACCAAATAAACAAAAGTGTGCTTTCTAGAGCAAGACCCTTCTCCCTGCCAAATCTGGGATAATTCCGTTCACCTGTTCGACCTGTAGCCTTGTCTAAAGTTTCCTAGAGAAATTAACATGGAGAAAACATGTTTTGGGACCCCCCCTTTTTAGGTCGAGGACTACCGGTCTGCCGAAGGCAGAACCGGAAGTCGAGATTTAATGTTTCCTAGAGTGGCTCCTTAGCCCGCCTCTCTTTTTGCCTCTCCTCCATTGGCTGGCTTCCTAAACGGAGGCCAGCCATTGGAGGAGAGAGCCGTCCCTCCAAATAGGCTCCGTCTTTTTCAGATTCGGGGGCGTGTTCCTTGCTGTTCTTTCCACTTTTTAGCCACGCCCTTTTAGAACAGCAGGAACACGCCCTCGAAGCCGAAAAAGTTTTGGAGCTTCCATCCGTCCTTTTCGGATTCGGGGGCGTGTTTTTGTTTTTCTCTCCTCCAGCCAATGGCAAGAGGAGAGAAAAGAAAACCCGCCCCCGAATCCGAAACCTCCACTGCGTTTCTCCGAGGCATTTCTGCTTCGCCTCGGAGAAAGGCAGTGTTCCGGCCTGTGCCCTCTGCACGTGTGTCCTGTCTTCCGCAGCGCGCTTATGCCTTCTTACCACCAGTTATGTCGAGCTCCATGTCCCGGGTTCTACGGCCTGCTCTTGGCCTGGCTATGCGACCACTGGAGCCTCTTCTGCCTCGCGTGTGTTTGGGAGCCGCCGCCCCTACGCGTCCTTTCACTCGTAGCCTTTGGCTACTGGGTTTTGCCTCCACCCCTTAGAGACCCGGTCTGCTGCATTCCCAGCGAGGCCTGCCATCCGTGTCCTGCGGCTGCGGAGGACTGCACACAGAAGGTGAGAGCTGAATATAGGGAGGAACGCCAGGGCTGGGGAGAGGGATATCATTGCCAAGAAGCAGGGGGCGGTAACTGAATGAGCTTGTGCAGAGGCTAGTTATCAAGAGAGTTCGCCGGCGGCACGGCGTGGAGGAATACCGATAGACGCGCGATGAACAACTCTTAGAATGTGCTCTGGGTAAGTAGCCTTTACTGTAAGGATTTACGGAGACCGGTGTTGCAGATTTTTACTAGTGTGTCTTAAGTCCGATGTCCTTGGAGTTAGGGTACTTGGAGAGTCCTGTGTATGTCCTCGAACTGATTAATGTTACCGGATCTTTCTTTTGTTAACTGTTCGTAGTGAAGCGTCCAGAGCTGGTCAGGTCTCCGCCCACTCCGAGCACTGTGTATTGACTGCTAGGGATTGTAAGGGATTTGTGTCCCACGTCTGTTTTTAGTCTCCCTGGAAACGGCCCTCCCTGGACTCCCTCCTTCGGGAGAGGAAGGCCAGGCTGCTCGAAGCTCGCCACTAATTATACCATTGGTCTGAGCCTGCCTGCACACATACACGTCTAGCCTCCCATTTCTTTACCTGTCATACTTCCTGTCTGCCTGCTCACTCCTCTATCAATTGCGTTATCTGTTTTGCTTGTCTCTACATCGTAGCTACTCTTTCTCGATCTCTAATCCCCACCCCACCCTCTCGTTTGGTTTAGCGCCGATTCTGAAGCCTCAGGGCCCTGCATTGGATTCGCCCAGGGCAGTAGCGGAAGCAGCGGCACTGTTACGAGGCAGCTTTAAACACGGAACCCCCAAAACATGGAGCAGAGATCACAAAGAAACGCACTGATACCCCCTACCCAGCACTTTTTCACTTTGACCACATCTGTTCCCCATCTGCCCCAGCTTATTCACCTATACAGTCTTTCCACTGTAACCCTCCTCCCCCTTCTCCGTCCTCCTCGCTTTCTGTCCCCTCCCTTCCTCAAGAGCCCCCCTGCAGAAGGGGGAGGAACCAGGAAGCGAAGAGCAGATGTAAAGTGCTTCCCTGCCCCCTTTTTTCCCCAACCACGCCCCCGGCCTGCCACAGCTGCGTCTTTTGAGGTCACTGATGAAGTGTGGGGTGGGGGGGGGTTCTCCCGCCCCCGCTAGTCTGCATTCAAACCTGTGACCTGCAGGTTACCCAAACAAATCTTAGCAGCCACCGCATCGATTCATTGAGCAAAAAAACGTAAGCATTGAAACCTGTGACCTGCGGGCCGTGCTGATCTGCAGGTGCATTAGCCATCCGAGCAGGCTCAAAGCCTGTGATTTACAGGTTAAAAATGGACATGTCCAGTGGACGTTCAGCCCAATCCGCGGTCTATGGCCTTGAAAGCCTATCTTACCCGGCTGAAAATGTATTTATTTAGAAAACTGTATATGCCGCCAAGGCAGGCGGCCTCCAAGGGGGTCAGAGCGCCTCACAGCGCCTCACATTTATGCATGTTAAAGTACAGTATATACAGCAGTCCAGTCATGTAAGAAAGTATGGGGACTTTGAACCTGAGCACAGTGGGTACAGCGTCGGGGAGAGGTCAGTTTAATAATAAAAAAAAAAAAAAAGCTTTATTGTTGGGCTTCCACTGAGAGTAACTTCATATACAATATAATGCACAGACCATATATGGAAATAGTTAAACTGATGTTTAAAGTGCAGGAGACCTACTTCTTTCCTTTCAACCTGAGGTAACACCATTAACCCTGCCGGAACAGTTATTATTTGACAAGAAGTATGGGAATATATAAACATTGAGTAAAACATTAACTTCAACTGTGTGGCTCTGTGTGTGTGTGTGGGGGGGGCTCTGTGTGGGGTGGCTGTGTGTGTGTGAGGGTGTGGCTCTTTGTGTGTGTGTGGGTGGCTGTGTGTGTGGGGGAGGGTCTGTGTGTGTGTGCGTGGCTCTGTGTGTGTGGCTTTTTTTTGTAGGTGGCTCTATGCGTGGTGGGTCTGTCTGTGGGTAACTGTGTGTGTGTAGGTGGCTCTGTGGGTGGCTCTATTTGTGTGTGGGTTGCTCTGTGTGGGTGCCTCTGTGTGTGGGTGCAAATGCAATAGGTCTCGCATTTGAGAGTGATTAAGCTATTGACATTGTAAATAACAATGCCGTTTCTTTAAATGTTTTTAAAACATAAACAAAAATAATGTCATGAGCAATGCCAATACCTTTAACCTTAACAATGCCGAGACCATTGCATTGAGAGAGAGAAGTTGTCTGCAGGGAAAAGTGGATATCTAAAGACAAGATGAGATATAGTAATATTCCATCAGTAATGTTTCTCAAAGGTTCCTTGCAACCAGTTGACACCTCAGTTTCCTTTGTAGGATCCGTATCTGCCTGAGCCATGACTTTATGACCTCCTCCAGGGACCTTTCCAGTGGGCCCAACCCCATCTCTCTCTCTATCTCACTACTTCACTCTCTCTCTGCTAATACAATAGGTATCACATATGCAAAAAAAAAGCTAATGCCAATAGAAATGACAATGCCATTTATTTAGGGGTACAAAAATGATACAAAAAAATAATGAGCAATACCAATAGCTCTACCTATAATATTGCCGAGACCATTGCATTGTAAATGCTTGTTTCTCAGCCCCCCTTGACGAATCACCCCCAAACTTTCAACATAGGAGCTGATATGAACAAAGAATTAGTTTGGAAATCTTCATGAAGATTCATCAAACGACGCCAAAGTTATAAGTAAAACAAAAAATGCTCTTTCTATGGGAACTTGGTCCTAACTATAACTACCTACTGGTGACCACAGGATGGATGGAATATGAATATATATATAATATACCGTGACCAAGGTATTGTGAGAATACCGAAACGCGTTGGTTTGGAGACCTGTGTGTCTGGCACGATTGCTGATGGAATACTGAAATAAAACTTCTACAAACCGAGTAAACTGGAGTGCGACCCTGATTTCTCCTACGGAGAAGATTTTCGGCATATATATATATATATATATATATATCTATCTTGAATCCACCCTGCCGTCCCCCTTGTGACAGTATCGTTGAGCACAAACTCCTCTTGCCTTGCAAATAATTTATTCCCCAATCCAACAATCCAATATGCCGTTATCAGTTTCGGTCAACAAGTGACCTTGCTCACATGAATATATACATCTCACAGTATTCATGATAACATAGAAAGTGATAATGGGATAAGCATAATCCATGCTGAACAACCCAATTGTAAAGGTGCGTATAGCAATGACAGTAGGCAGCACAACAATTACATCTTACTTTTTACAAATCAACAGTACAATTTAATATTATTATTTACATTTTATAAGTGTTATAAGGAATATCATATTGGTGTTGCTGTCTATTGACATAATTTTGATTGGAAAAATGGACTGCTTAATTTAGTCTTTTGAGTAATTTGCATAGAGAGAAGAAATGAATGTGTTAATTGCTGATGATGGGTGTTACCCCGAATCCGGTCCCAGGATGCCGGTTTCCGGTCCCGAGAAGACCTGACTTGGCTGTTCGGGCTGGACTGTTCCCATGAGGCACAGGCTCAAGACTGATTTGCATACGGGTGAGTCTGAACTGGGCTGGCAAAATGAGCTAACGAACAATGATGGATTCAACCCAGATCTGTGACTGGGGGTGAGTGTCTGAAAGGTTTCAGCGCTATGTCCATCATCTCCTTGTGTTTGCTTTATTTGCCCTAAGTTGGCAGGATATGCCCAGATGTGGTTCCCTTTGCTCACTTTGCCCCTGGATTCAAGATAGCCTGGCTGATGAGGGGTGTTACCCCGAAACTGGTCTCAGGATGCTTGTTTCCGGTCCAAGGAAGACCTGGCTTGGCATTTCGGACTGGACTGTTCCCATGAAGCACAGGGTCAAGACTGATTTACATATAGCTGGGTCTGAAGTGGGGCGGCAAAGTGAGCTAAAGAACGATAATGGATTCAACCCAGATCTGTGACTGGGGGTGAGTGTCTGAAAAGCTTCAGAGCTCCGTCAATTATCTCAGTTTGTTTGCTTTGATTACTGAGAAATCACCATGTTATTTAACGAAAATTGATAAGTGTAAATTATTACATATATTTATAAGTAATTGCTAATTGACTCACGGACTGACATGGCGAATGTGATACAGACTCTAGTAGTTTCTTGTATTCCACATGATACACAGAGGACATGAAAGTTGTAAATACTGAATAGATCGCCATTTTTGTAATGCAAACACGGCTATGTGTGGCATATTGTATATTCATGAATTAATGTAAAATGGCTCACAGACTAACATGGTTAAATAGAATGCACACTATAGAAGTTGATTGTAGTTTACGGTCTTTGAATAGATCTTATATTGTCACTATAGAAATTCTAATGATAATTATAAATGACATCTTGTTACCCATTGTGAGAAGTTGGCCTGGCATATGCTGGTCACTAGTTCTAGTGGCCACCTTGTACCAGTCCAATTCGACTCTTAAGGTGATAGGTTAAAGACAACCTTTAAAGAAAGCTATCCTAGTGGTAGCTGTGGAGAGCAGCCTTCAGGCTAAGTCTTGAAGGAGTGTTAAGCTTATTGTTTTACCATAGATAACCTCTTGAATAACCAAATGAAAGAGTAGTCCACACAAGTATATATATAAAATATATGTATTTATTCTAGGAATAACCCCACTAGTCTCTTTATGAGGCTAGAGGTGAAGATACAATTCAAACAAGCATTGATAGTTACAATAAATAGCACTGGAATCACAAGGCCTCAGGGGGGGACCAAACCATATATCAAAAAAGTGGTATAAGAACCACGACAATTCTACAGACAATGCCTAGGGCATTTAGGGTCGCTGGCCCCTTGTGAAACCACCGAAGATAGTGAGGAAGGGGACCCACGGGAGACGCGTGCAGTGATTGAAGTTACTGTCGGGATCTCTATTATAGCCTATGGAGAATGTCGCGGTTTGATTTTACAAGTTTAAAAACACTTCTAGCAGGAGTTCAAGTTCAACACTTTAGAGTTAAGCTTTTGAAGGGCCCACACCCACAAGAGTACCGAGGTACCACTGTTACCTGCCCCAGGGAAGCCGGGTGCATAGGTCGTTTTCGATGTCGGGTCGCGGGCTGATTTTCAATGGCAAAACGGGAAGAACTGCTGCAAGCCACAAGCGTCGTCGTTGTCGTGAAGAATGAAAATGTAGATCTTGTAGAGAGGAACCTGAAAGCAGAGGGGACAGAGTCTGGGTCACGGCACAGTGACCAGGGGGCTCAAGAGAAGGAGCCCTTCAATGTCGGGTGCTTCCAGGTCGAAGAGGTGTAGCTTGGATCGTCAGCCACGGGGTCCAGGAGGCTTCAAGGAAGGCCAGCTTCTGGAGGGCGACTGTCCCATGAAGGAAGAATGAATGAATGAATGAATATATATTTATAGAGCGCATGGCTACCAGAATGAGGGTCGCTGCGGTGTTAGTGTCCGGATTGGATCCACTAAGCCTTGGCAACCGCAATCCACGCAAGAAACACAAAGCAGCTACTGGTACAGACCCACGAGGTCTGAGCGAGGTCTCCAGCGAGGAGACTGAAGAGCAGGCCTGGAGCAACCAGGGGACCTCTTGGAATCGAAGATTGTCCTCCGCTAGGGCCCACAAGTCGAGAGACAAGGGACCGCGGAAGGCAGCAATTTGGAGTGCGTAAAGGTGCGCCCAAGGGTCGCCGGAGCGGGCTAGAGCGTCGATCTTTGGCACAGTTGCTGCAGAGAGGTTGGCTCATTTATGGGCCAAAGCACAACTTCCCCACTCGTCGGGGTCGGTTGCTATGCAAGAGGTGGCCGGTGTCCTGGGGTATTGGGGATCTCGGCACCCACGGTGTCCACGGTGCAGAGCTTTGCTGTGCACACTCACTGGCCTCTGGGATACTTGGAAACCCACCTCAAGGTAGGAAAGGGTCGTCGATGTCCGAAGGAGCAGCGAGGTTCCAACTGGGTCACTTGCAGTGTTTCAGTTGCCTGCCAAGCAGGGGGGTAACTCCTTTACCCCAAGGGAGATTTCTTCAGGTAGCTGTGCGGCAGCAAGTCGAAGGTCAAGACTGTGAAGTTCAAGAATAATCTGAGGCTCTGGGGACCCAGTATTCACCTTTATCCAAAGATTAGGGGAGTGTCCAGATCAGGGCCCACCAATGAGAGGTCAGGCAGGAAAGGGTGGCTACACCCTCTCCCCTTTGTGTGTTTCCCACCAGGGCAGGGGACAGGATGCCCCTAAACCAGTTCCAGGCGGTGTATGCAGAATATAGGCACTGGAGAAGCCTACGTGCAACTCTGAAAGGTATCCTATGGTGCACCCACCCAGTTCCAATCCACATAGCCTGTCTGGGGAGGTGGGAACACCTCCCTGCAACAGGATCCCGATTGTCCAGCTGCCGTGGCTGGAGTTCTGCCCAGCAACAGGCAGCCAGAGTCGTGTGGGTGGCGGGTAGTATCCATTTTGTACTTCGCGTGCACTTTTAAATTGGTGTCTAAATTCTGCCGCTTTTCCCATATCGCCCCTCTATCAGGGGGGAATCATGCCCTCAGTCCCATGGCTGGATTGGGGGTATGATTTCTACATGTTTGACACCAAACACGATATGGTTCTGTGTAGCCATTCTCAAGCTATCACGCTATCGCGATATACTTATAATGCGGTTAAGAGTATATGGTATGGCTACATTACAAACAACCCAGTAATGATTTTACGAAGGTTGCAGAGGGGCCCTACTCAGGTAGGGGTCCCCCCTCACACATATCTCAGCACCCTGCCTTGTAGGATTAGCAAGGCCTGCTCTATGGGTGTCCTATGAGGATATATGTGTTGTATTGAGTGGGATAGAGGCTACCTATATCCCTGTAAGGGGTGCAAGCACCACCTTACCCAGACTACAGTAGTGGTCTGATGGTATCATTTGGTATGGCTGTCCCAGGGGTGGCACAATACGTGCTGCAGCCCCTGGTAGGCCTCTGAGGGACCCATGCCCTGGGTACCTAGGGTACCATCTACAAGGGGCTGGTAGGGTGTCCTCAGTATCCAATTGGTATGTACCTAGGGTACTCACATCAGTTTAGAGAAGAAGCAGATAGGCTGGGGTCCTGGATAGCAGGGCCACAGCCTGGCTAGTGTCATAAAACAGTCAAAACATCAGCAAAAAGTTGGGGGCAACTATGCAGTCGATGCCACTCTCCTACACCCATATTCAATTATTGCGAAGTATTGTCTAATTGCAAACTGAAATGCCAAGACAATTATGGCAGTTCATGGTGCCGCATAAATCTGCATAAAGTAAAACCGATATGGGATGAAAAAAGCCTTGTTAGCCGTGATTCAAATGATTGAATGACAAAAACAGGGAACTTAACAGCGCAACATACATTTAAAGATGCACATATACCTTTTCATCATTATTCATTCTCCTATGGGGCAGACAGTTTGCTTCGGACATCATTTTTGACTCCAGGCACCTTAACTTATGATCTATGCTCCCACCTCTGATATTGCTAGTAATGTTGTTGATAACATAATATCTCAAACCTTTCCAATCACTGTTGTGTGTTTCCTTGAAATGTTTGGATTACACATACTACAAATTCTGTTTTGCATGTGATATGGTTTGTTGTTTTGTATTTGTATCCTGTGCGTCTGATGTCTAGGTCAGTTATGTTCCAGCTGTAATTACAGGCCTCACAGGGGCCACAGATGTAAACACCCTGTCTGGGTATTAGCCATGTTTGTACTGTATGAATTTCCAAATCACCTTGTACTTATTGTCTTTTAGACGTGTACTTTTTCTGTTAGTAATCAAAGGTGTGGTGTATAATACTGTGCTTAATATTTCTCCACTCCTTAAAATGTTCCTGTGTTTATTCAGTATAGAGCGCACTGAGTGAGCCTGTACTGTGTATGTGATACTAAGGCAAACATGATTCTTGTCAGTCTTCGCTGTGTTGTCTCTCTTGTTCTCATGTCTGCCAAAGTCATGGCCTGCTTCAAAGATTTCATGGAATGCCCTCTGTTGCAAAATCTTTGTGTCATTTCATCTCATGTTTGTATGTATAATAGCTCTTAGCTACAATTTCTTTTGGCTCTTAAATACACACTATAGGGTATGCTCAAGCTTCAATTTTGTGGATGATTACTCCTTGCATGTAAGATTGAATTTCCTTCTGTTCCTTTTGCAAAAAAGTGTGCTTTCTATTTGAGTTTGGCTGATGTTAAGCTGTAATCCAAAAATTCAAGTGAGGTACTACTGTAGTTCAAAATAAGTATTATATTTAGGGAATTCTGATTGAGTACATGATGGAATAGTTTTAGTTCATTTTCCATACTTTTTCATATTAGGGAAAAGGTTGTCTATATACTTTATCCATAAACTATATAGTGTTAGGGAATTTTTGCATAGGGTGAGCATAGACCACCTCCTCCCAACAGCCCATGAAAAGGTTTACATTACTGGGGCTAAGCAGGAACCCTTCCCTGTACCTTGCATTTGTATATAATCTTGGTTCTCAAATAGATTTTTGTTTTCATGTGAACAGAGTTCGATAAACTTTTGCAATATCACTGTGTGTTCTAGGAATTTGACTGCTCTTGCCCAAAGATATTGTTTACATGCTCTGGTTCCATCACAGTGTCTAATACTTGTGTATAGTGCAGAGATGTCCTCAGTGATTAGAATATAGTCACACTTTAAATTAAATTGAATTGAAGGCAGTTCTTGGGTAGCTTGTGTAAACCAGACTAAGAATATTTTTTGCTGCTTTATGTAAGCGGATGTGCGAGATATCCTGCCAGTAATCTATCATCCTCCAGTAGAGAAACTGACTCTCTTGAAATGGTGCAAAAATATATAAACATATATATGTTATACAGTGGTGGTCACCACTGTGTAGTTATAGTTAGGGCAGAATTTCTATAGGAAGAGTGTTGTTTTGCTAATAACTTTGGCGCTGTTTAACAAATCTTCACAAACGTTTCCAAAAAGCTTTCATCCACCTCAGATCCTTCTCAGAATGTTTTGGGGTGATCAGTCAAGCATAGTCTGAGAAAAAGGGGAGTGTTCCAAACGTAATTTCACTAAGTAGTTTCCATAGGGAATTTTAGACAGCACTACAGCCAAAACAGCTGTATGAGATTACACCAAATTTGGCAGAAATCAAGATCTTTACACAGAAAGCATGTTTTTTGTCATTTGGTATAAATCAGTGCACTAGTATATGTGTAGTAGTATATGTGAATGTGTATATGTATACACACACCCACACAAAGGCTTAGCGCTGAAACACGTAGATGCTCTTTTACCGATTTGTTACCTTGATGGAATAAACCATATTTTGATTCAAGCAAGCCCTGTGGAGTGCGGTTCCTTCCTGTTGGGCACTCTGGGGTCAGAAGATTCTTGCAAAATATATATATATGTTTCAGGGACGTTATAGTTAGTTGGACATTTCACTTGTACAAAACCAGAGAAATTCCCCCGTTATAGTTAGTTCAGTTAACTATAACTCGCGCCCCCGCAATGCACTGCTGATGACGTCACATATTACATCATTCATGACATGGTCAGTGACATGACTGATGACATGACTGATGACATCATCCACGTGAATGCGCACCCCCATTTTAGTGACTACACACTTGGATCTGGAGCACAGAGGCATCAAGCAACAGCTGGGTTTGGGGTTGGTTGTGCAGGAATACTACGAATTGGGACGAGCGGGTGGTGCGGATGCGGGGGCCCTAAGTTGCTTTTGTAGACATGCATCCAAGACGTGCGAGGAAGTTTAATAGGGCTGGCTGCGAGACTCCTCCGACTCTCGCAGTTGTTAGTTGGAAGATACCAGAGGCCAACAGGTGCAGCACAGCCAGCAGCTTTGTCTGCGCAACGATGTTGATTGTCCGCTGTGTTGTTACCGTCAGCCTTTGGGCAATGTGGAAGCACGCATCATCTCTCGCTGCGCATACGCTGAGTGCTTCAGGTGCCACTAACTCAGTGCACTGCAAGTCACCGCCACGTGGCCTTATTGACGCAGAATTCATTAGGCAAAACACATTGCTCCCAGTGCAGCCCGCCCGGACCACGCATCATCGCTGGCTGCGCACACGCTGAGTGCTTCAGGTATCACTAACTGTGAAGCTCAAGTAAACGCCACATGGCTGTTGGCCCTTCCTGTCCGCTGCCTCCGGCCTACACTGCGGTTAGCAGGGCTGACAATTCAAATATAGTCACGATTGCAGATGACGCAGTCCAGTAGGCAACAGACATGTCATCCAGTGCGGCCCGCCCGGACCACGCATCATCGCTGGCTGCGCACACGCTGAGTGCTTCAGGTATCACTAACTCTGTGTAGCTCAAGTCAACGCCACGTGGCTATGGGCCCTTGCTGACCGCTGCCTCTGGCCTACACTGCGGTCAGCAGGGCTCACAATTCAAATTCAGTCCTGATTCATTAATTTCAGAGTCCAATAGGCAACTAACTATTACGTCCCTGAAACCTACAAATTTCGACAATGTATTCCATACATATTTCATCTTTTGTTCCATACGCCTACACTGCGGTCAGCAGAGCTCAAAATTCGAATTCAATCTTGATTTATTAATTGCAGAGCCCAGTAGGCAACAGACATGGCATCCACTGCAGCCTGCCTGTACAAAGCATCATTGCTGGCTGCGCACACGCTGAGTGCTTCAGGTGCCACTAACTCTGTGCAGCTCAAGTCAACGCCACGTGGCTGTGGGCCCTTGCTGACCACTGCCTCCGGCCTGCACGGCGGTCAGCATGGCTCACAATTCAGATCGAGTCGCGATTGCAGATGACACAGTCCAGTAGGCAAGAGACATTGCTCCCAGTGCGGCCCGCCCGCACCACGCATCATCGCTGGCTGCGCAGACGCTGAATGCTTCTGATGCCACTAACTCAGTGCACCACAAGTCACCGCCACGTGGCCTTATTGACGCAGAATTCATTAGGCAAAAGACATTGCTCCCAGTGTGGACGGCCAAAACTACGTATCATCGCTGGCTGCGCACACGCTGAGAGCCACTGTTGCCACTAACTCAGAGCACCACAAGTCAACACCACATAGTTGTAGGCCCTTGCTGACCTCTGCCTGCGGCCTACAGTGTGGTCACAAGGTCTCACACATATCCAATCCAATCCTGTCCTGCAAGGACACGCCATCATCGCTGGCTGCGAACACGCTGAGCTCTTCAGGTGCCACTAACTGTTTGCATCACAACTCATGGACCCTTTATGATTGACTTTCGTGCTGTAGACACCGGATGCAACAATGTCACCATGCAGCAGGAATATCCCAAAGGGACATTAACAATTTCTTCACATCAGCACGGTCATCTCTGGTACCCCTACCTTAGTGCACCACAAGTCATGGATCCTTTATGATTGAATCTCTGTGTGTGATCCGATTATCACTGTTGTAGTTGTTACCAGCACCAACCATTCCCTGAGGGCTGGCTTACACTCACCCCACACGCATCCAGCACAGATGTCACCGGACATGTGACCCTGGTAATAAAAAGGGGCAGAGCGCACATGTCCGTAGCCAGTTCCACTATCTAACTAACTGTGTCTGTGTGTTCATTATGTATGCAGGATGGCCCTGGTCCCTACCACATTACATTGTGCTGTTGACTGCGCACGCAACCATGTTACCTCTGGCAGTGGAGAAGACCTCGGTTATGTAACTTTGTCTGGGTCATTCTATAAGTACATGGGTAGAGACTGGATGATTAGAGTACTGCAAGGAGAGTGTATAGTGAATTTATAAGTGCTTTGGGATTGGCGGAGTGATTGGATAAGTACATATGTTGGCGGAGCCTAACCCCCTAGCACAAGCTTGGCTCTAATTGGCTGCCAACCAGTGGCAACTCCGGCAGAGCGTCAGGATTGCAAACCAAGCCTCGGGAAAGGTCCAGAATCCTGTCTGCAAGATATTCCCATCCCCACAGCTGGATCATTGACATACGGAGGATAGAATCTACGGAATTCTGTAAGCGTAGGCGGAGTGGGCTGAGCCGGCGTACTCCAGTCAGGGGTGCAACTAGAGCCAAATTTTGGGGGAGGCTGATAAAAATTTCAGGGGAGGGCTAATTCTTCCAGTCGTAGGCAGAGTGGAGATGCAGGGGCTCCCAGAAGAGGTGAAATCACAACAACGCCTCATATACAGTTAAATGGTCTTTTAAAGACCTGTTAATTACTCGGGTGCCGCGCAGAGAGCTGCGCACCCAGAGCGTTCAAACTAGGGGGTCGCGCTTAGAGCCGCGCACCCAGCACATTCACACTAGGAGGCCGTGATGAGCGCCGCCTTAGGATCGCCACTCCCAAACTTTTCTTAAAAATAAAACAGTCCACTTCCATTCATTTATATTCGCCCCGAGGACCCAATCCCCCGGGGCATGCCCAACTATTGAATGTTTTTATTAATCATTAGGAAGGGGGGCCGCGTGGTCCCCCTTCCCTTGTCCACTTCTGGCCCCGGGGACCCCATCCCCCAGGGCCTGGCCTCTTTGTTGGGGACGCCCCAATCCCCCCACGCTCCCGCCGGCTCCCCGCCTCCTGCGGGAACCAGCATTGCTTTTGGGCAAGGGGAGCTGCTAACATACAGCTCCCCTTGCCCAAAAGCAATCCTGATTTACTTCATTGAAGCAGGAGCAGGTTTTCCTCCTCTCGCTTCAATGAAGCAAACCAAGGTTTGCTATGACAGTGTGCGAGGCATGCTTCCACCCTGTCATAGCAAACAACAATGTCCCTGGGGTGGGCTCCACGGGACATTGTAGGAGCCGGCCCTGGATGGTGGCAGTCCCCAGGGCCATCAAGGGCTCCAGGAGAGGGGTTGCATGGCCGACCCTCTATTTTCAAAGCCCCGGGGAGGTGGTGGTCCCCGGGGCTTCGGGGGGCCCGCGAGGCCCACCCTGCATATTTAATTAAAGCCCCGGGGGTGGCGATTCCGGGGACTTGGGGGGGCCTCGGAGGCACCACAACAATTACAAAACAAGATCCGGGGAGGTGGCGGTCCCCAGGGCTGCGGGAGGGCCATGTGCCCTCCCGCATCTAATTTACATAGCCCCGGGGAGGTGGCGGTACCCGGAGCAGCGGAGGCCCGCAGGCCCCTGCAATATAATTTTTGGATTGCCCCTGGAACCTGGCCCACCCGGGGGCTCATTTAAATGTAGTGGGGGAACCCCCCGCTATATTTTATAAAAATAATAATAATTGTTCGGATTCGCGCACCCAGCGTGCATTTGGACGTTTAAAAAAAAAATTATAATCATTTTTGGGCCTGGGGGGTCTTTGTGGGACACCCTGAGCAGGACTAGGGGTTCAGGGTGTTTCTACCCTGTCCCTGTTCTTCTTGGAGGGTGCGCGAACCCACCGCTGCCCCAGATATCAAAACTTTAATTTTTTTAATTTCTCAGCAACTACTGAACGGATCTAAACCATTTTTAAGAAAGTCGCTTTCTGAACTAAGCTCTAACTTTTTGCCAAATTTGGTGTGATTCCGTTCAGCAGTTTGGGCTGTAGCCTGTAATAAAATTCCCTATAGAAATTAACATGGAGAAAACACTTTCTGGGACCCCCCTTTTTTCTCAGCCCCCGCTTGACGAATCACCCCCAAACTTTCAGGACAGCAGCTGACCTGGATAGACATTTTTGGGGAGAATTTTGCGAACATTCTTCAAACGACGCCAAAGTTATTAGCAAATAAAAAAATGCTTTTCCTATGGAAACTAGGTTCTAACTATAACTACCTACTGGCGACACCCAGTGGGAGGGGAGGAGTTGGGGGGGGGAGAATATGGATATGGATTCGTCAACGTGTCAACGACCTTCGTCGCGTTGTTCTTTTCTTGCACATTAAAACCTCCTTGGGGTGATAATGGTGTGCCGCCTTCTTTCTTATCGAAAGGATTGTCTTGAATTTCGTGGATCTTTGCCACCACGTCAGGCACCGGCAGTTAAAGGCAGGTGTACAGAGTTGGGCAAAAACCTTTGGAGATATATATTTATATTTCTTACACGCAGCAGCTATGGTTAGGACCTAGTTTCCATTGGAAGAGCGTTTTTTCATTTGCCTATAACTTAGGTGCCGTTGCACGAAGCCTAACAAAATTTTCAAAACTAATACAACACTTACTTACGCTGCTGACTTGAAAGTTTTTGGGGCGGGGTCTGAGAAAAAATGGGGTCCCAAAACACTTTTACCCCATTTTAATACCCATTGGCTTCAGCCTGAACTGCTGAACAGAATTACACCGAGTTTGGCAGGTAGGTAGATGTTGGTGCAGGAAAATGCCTTTTTATTATTTGGTGTAAATCTGTTCAGTAGTTTCAGAGATATTAACTGAAATCCAAATTTGTATATCTAGCGAGAGTGTGGAACCGTGACCCCTCCCGATCAAGTGCTGAGATCTGATTGACTGCCAACACTTCTAACCAGGAAGTGTTCGCAGCTATCTTGAGACTTGACTTGAGCCGAGTACCAGAAAAAGACATAAATAATGACGAGGGGTCAGTGTAGAAATAGCCTAACCCCCAGGCCTCTTGTGGGGGGTCCCACAGGATCTCGGTAGTGTCAAACTGTGTTTTTTTATTTTTGGCGTGATCCAAGGCTCCTGCTGAAAATGGAAAAACAGAACAAGCACGGGCTCCAATTGCCCCCCCAGGTGGGCCAGGTCCTGAGCCGCATTTTTGATGTTAAGGAGGGGGGCGAATGACCCCCCCAGGGCTTCTATGGACTGGAGACCACCACCTCCCTGGGGCTTGATTAATGATAAGGGGGGTGCTCTTGGACCCGCCAGGGACCAACACCTACCTGGGCCTTACTCCAAACAAATCGGGGAGGGTCTTGAGTATCCCCCGTGCCCCATGGACTACCACCTCCTTAGGGCTTATGCATTCTATGAGGGCTCTCAACTTCCAAGGGGCAAAGTTTATTTTTTTCAAATAGGGAGCAGGGGACACACGCCCCCCATCCCAGGCTGTTCCCGGCTCGGTGACTGCCACCTCCCCGGAGAGGGCCCTAAACAAAGAAATTAGCTGGGGCATATCTGTTTACTATGGCTTATGGGGAGCTTAACCGCTCCAGCCAACCCATATCAAACTGTGCTCAGCTTCCAGCAAGTGAAAGCATTAGGAATGCTCTCACTTGATGGAAGCGGAGCAGAATTTGCTTTTACAGAGGGGGTAGCCGGCAGGGTCCTTGAGGCTCCCTGCAGTCCCCAACAAAAATAAATCGGTTCCATGTGTAGGACCACGGCACTAAGAAGAGTGTCCCCGGGTCGAAATCGGCAAGGTAAAGGGGCCGCGTAGCCATTTTGTTTTAAAGGGGAGGGGGCGACAGAGCCACCACTTCTGAGGGGCCAGCTGGGAACAGATTTGCATTCTGTTTCCGTTCATGCACTGATGCGGGCAGGGAAACAGAACATATATTGTTCCAGCCCAGAGGGAGCAGCGTAAGTAGCTGCTCCCTCTGGGCTGGAGCAATGCTGGCTCATGCAGCATGCAGGGAGCCGGCTGGGGCAGCGGAGTCCTGAGGTCCCCAACATAGGGTTTGGTAAGGGGCTACATGCCCCTCTCCCCTTATTTAGATGTTTTGCCCCAGGGGATTGGTTCATGTGGCCATAGGGCAAACCCTACACTGTACACGCCAAAGGCTGTGCGAAGTGTGGGGTTTGGCTATGTAGGAGAGTAGGATCTGCTTCATATAGTTACCCCCACTATTTGCTCATGTTTCACAGTTTTCGACTTAGACTGACTAGGATCCTGCTATCCAGGACCTCAGTCTAGCTGCTTTCTCCTCTAAATTGACTGCATGTACTTTACACTCCAGATTGGATTCTGGGGTACCCTTATAAGTCCCTAGTATATGGTATATGATGTACCCAGGGCATAGGTACCCGAAAGGTCTCCCAGGGGCTGCAGCATGTATAGTGCCACCCCTGAGAGACCATTCAAAATGACAACACAGGTCTACTACAGCAGCCTGTGTAAGGTGGTGCCTGCACCCCTTACATAGATATAGGTTCACTATATCTATTCTATATCACTGCACATATAAACCTATCAGTCACCCCAATGGCAGGCATTATCAATCCTGAAGGCAGGGTGCTGGGTTTTATGTGAGAGGGTGCACCTGCATAAGCAGAGCCCCTCTGCAGCCTTTGGAACCTATTTTCCGGGGTTGTTTGTGATGCAGCCAACCATATATACCTAAGTGCATTATAACCTCGCGGTAAATGCTAAACTTTAAAACAGCTGCATAGAAACATGTCGTGTTTGGTGTCAAGCACCTTGGAATCATACCAGTATCTGGCAGGGGAGGTATGATTCCACCCTCTTAGAGGGACAAATGTGACATATCGGGCTACCTGGTACCAGCTTTCTCGACCTTGGCATCCCAAATGGATGCTGCCAGCCACAGACATGAGTCTGCCCTCCTGCTGCTGAGCCAAGCTTGAGCAGGGTAAGTCTTGACAATAGGTTTCCTGTCACAGGGAGGTGTGGCCACCTCACAGACAGGATTTAGTGTATTGGGGCTGGGTGGGTGCACTCTGAGAGTGCTTTGATGTCTGAACGGGGGGCACATTTGGTGTCCCTGTGCACAGTCCCGCTCAAACCAGTTGCAGGATGATATGCTCCTGCTCTGGCGCAAAACTGGACAAAGGACATGGGTGTAGCCACCCCTCTGTCCTGACCTTCCCGTAGGTGGGTCCCCAGAGTTTGTCCCACCCCTTCCTTGGGTATAAAGAAGGAATCCCTGACTACAGGACTTTATATTTTACCTGGACTAAACTCTGCTACAGAAACCAAGTACTTTGACGATCTGCATGACGCTGGATGACTGAATCTCCCTTGGAGTAAAGGAGTTACTCCCCTGCAAGGCACGCACCTAATACGCATCTGACTGGTTTGCATCTCCCGAGCTCCTGAGGACTCAGAAGATTTCTGCAACACAGGAGGTGGGTTCCCAAGGTCTCTGAGGTTGATCTGCACTCTCAGCAATTCTGAGGCCCATATCCCTCGTGGGGACTGTGCAACCCGAACCCCTGTGCACCACGTACATTTGCAGCAGCATATGCTTTCTGGCGATCCCCGAGGCTGTGATTTGGGCTACTTGTTGTCCTGACCCCAAGCAGTAATTCCACTGAAGATTTCCGGCCTACACTCCACGAGTGTTCTGTGGGCTGGTATTTTGTGATTCAGCTCGAGGTCCCTTCGCGATCCCTGGTCCGTTGGCCTGTGGGTCCCTGTAAAGGTAACTTTGACTTTCCGTGGTCTTTCCTGGTTGCTCCAGATGTGCCCTGACACTCCATAGCTTGGAGAGTCCCCAGGACCTTGCTGGTCCTCACCGAAGCATCTTTCCTCTGCCCGCATGGGGTGCAGTTGCCACGGTTTGTTGGTGTTCAATCTGGACACTGACACCCCAGCACTCGACATCCTTTGTGGGACAGCTCACCTCCGGACTTTGGTCGTCGTTGATGTCTTCTGGTCCCCGTGGCTGCAGAGTCAAGCTCCTCCTCTTCTCACCTGAAACACCCGACTTCGTTGGGCATTCGTCTATCGTTCCCCTGGTCACTGTGAAGTGACCCAGACTCTGTCCCCTCTGCTTTCAGGTTCTTCTCATCTCCGATCCAGGCTTGGATCACACCGGACACTTTTATCTTCCCGGCAGCAACACTTTTTCGCATCACGCCACTGAAAACGACGAAGGTTTTGGACATCACTTGACCCCTATGCACCCGGCTCCTCTGGGATAGATAACACGGGTATCTCGGTACTCTCAGGGGTGCTGGCCTTAGAACCTTCTATGTTTAACTGGGTTTGCTTAAAGTCCTCTCCGAAGTGTCCTTAATCTTTCAAATTCCAACCGCGACTTTCCCATAGAGTTGTACGGAGCTCGTGTCTGTGTTCTCACACTGCACCTGTCCTCCGTGGGTCCCCTGTGTCACTACTTTGGGTGGTTCCTTGGGGTCCCAGCGATTCTACGTGCTCTAGGCACTGTGTTTAGTCAAGTCGTGGTTGTTATACCACTTTATTAGTAAATGGTTTGGTCTCCACCTGGAGGCCACTGTGTATTGTGCTATTTACTGTCGTTCTAGTGATTTAATATTGTGTGCTTTGATCTCTAATCTCATAAATAGGTTAGTAGAGAGTGTTTAGTAATAAATACATATATTTTATATATACCTTCTGTGGTTCTCCTTTCATTTGGTCATTCAGGAGGTTCTAATCTGGTAAAACAAGCTGTTTTACATTCCTTCGAGACTTAGCCTGAAGGCTGCTCTCCATAGCTACCACTAGGATAGCTTTCAATAAAAGTTGTCTTTAACCTAATCATCAATAAGGATTATTTGGACTGGTAGAAGGTGCCCACTTTAACTAGTGGACAACATATACCAGGCCAACTTCTCACAGGCTACCTAGGGGTAGTTGGAAGCAGGGCCTGAGGCTGACCCCACGCCACACACAACCAAATCGGTGCCATACAGTTGTCTGCGTCCGGTAGGCTACCTGTGGGGAAATGGATGCAGCCAACAAAAAGATAAGGAGGTAACCTGGAATGAATACCTTCAGAGAGGTATAGCTTTCTCCAGATACAAGAAACAAAAAAAGAGCTCCTAGTATAAGTCAAGACATTACCCTTTCAGGCTTAGAGTGCTGTAATACTGTTCTTGGAATGGTAAAAGGCGTTTGTCATTTTTCAGATAGGCGTGGATGGCACTTGCTAATCCTGGGCGAAAAGTGTTACAGCAAACAAATGATGGATGGAATGCTGACAATGCAAACATTCTCCCCCACTCAACCGATCTGGGTTAAATCCATTGTTCTTTTGCCCACTACGCCACCCGAGTTTGGACCCAGCCATATGCAAATCAGTCTTGACAATATGCCTCATGGGAACAGTTCAGACCGAACTGCCAGGCCAGGTCCTCCCTGGACCGGAAACAAGCATCCTGGGACCGGTTTCAGGGTATGTCACCCTTCTTCAGCCAGGCTAGCATGAATCCAGTGGCACAGTGAGCAAGGTACCCACGTCTGGGCATACCCATCCCACTTAGGGCGAAAAGTGTTACAGCAAACAAATGATGGACGGAATGCTGACAATGCAAACATTCTCCCCCAGTCAACCGATCTGGGTTAAATCCATTGTTCTTTTGCCCACTACGCCAGCCCAGTTTCTGTGCATAAAGACTTTGCTATAAATTTGGCAAAAGGCTTTGTGACTCTCAAGCTAAGTGTGGATGGCACTGTGTTAATACTATGCTGAAAAGCTCTGCTAGAGAAACAGACATTTGAGATGAGCAGATTCACAGAGTGTGGGTGGTGTTGTATGGTGCTACATATAAAGGAACTCCTCTCCACATAAAATTAGGACCTAGCCTCACCTTCAATTTTTTGCATAAGAGTGTGACACTCTAAGCCTAAGAGCTCCCTTGTGTCTAGAAAAAGCTATACCTTTCTGAAGAGCTCAAACTAGAGTGAAACACACTGGGTGTTACTTTTATTAATTCCAGGTTGGCTTGGATGGAATTTTATCAATCCCTAGTCATAATAGTGTGCCTGAAGTGCTAAAAGGCTTTTGTCATTTTACAGCATGGTGTAGATGGCACTTGCTAACCCAATGCTTAAAGACGCTGCTGTAAAAAGGGCAAAATGCTTTGTCACTCTGTAGCTCAGTGTGAATGGCACTGTGCTAATCCTATGCTTAAGAACTCCACTAGAGAAGCAGGCATTTGAGCTGAGCAGATTCAGAGTGTTGGTGGTGTTGTAGGGTGCCCCATATAAAGAAGCTGCTTCCCACCTAAACTTGGAAACTACCCAGAGGGCCCTGCTTCTTTTTGCATAATTTATGCGTCACTCTAAGCGAAAAAGATTTATATATATACTCACACGGCTCCTGCAGTGGTGGACAAAGAGTAGAGGCCCGCTGAGGGGGCCGCGGACAACACACCGGGGAACCTGCAACACGCAACCCCTCTGGCGAAACTGTTGCCGACATCGGACGGGCGCTGCGGAAGAGGTGCCTGGCGGAGTTTGCTTCAGTGATACACGCGGTGAGAGATGCGCTCTGGGGCCTGCGCGGCACTGCGAAGTGTGGCCTTGTCGGCGCTGACTCCACACCGGGGCCGCATTTCCTGGGTACTGGCGGAGCGCTGCTGAGGAGAGTAAGAGGGGCGCTGAGTCGGAACACGGATTGCCATGGACCCACTCACGGAAGAGCCACAATCTACAATCAGTGTCATGCGGGCAGCCGGCCTGCAGCGGGGGCGCCCATTATAGATACACTGACTTCCTGGCCCTGCTCTGCGCCCAGGGGGCCTACCCTGGTTGTTGCTGATCCGCCGGTGGTGGGCGGCCGCGGCATGCACCAGCATAATGGACAGGCTGTTGCATAGGGCGAAACACTACCCTTGGTGTGAGACTCACGGCACGCACCCTGCCCTCGGACTGGGAACGTACTGACTCACTGTTAGCCTACACAAGACGCCTCCTCACGGTCCACAACTGCCACCAGTCCACAAACGCACAGTTATAGACCCAGTGGCCTCCTCAGTGGGGAGAGGCATGGCCGACGAACTGGAGGCGCCCACACCTGTCGGCTGAAATAAGCTAGTGAGAGGGAGGCGAGCGTTCTGCCATCACCACGCTCGGCGGAGGGCCTCCGCTGGTGGGGACCTTCTGCTAGGGGCTGCGGCTGACAACCAGGGGTGGGGGAGCCGTCCACAAAGCAGACGCGAACCCGGTGCACCAGAGGCCTCCCATGCTGGGGTCATGCTTAATGCCTCCGCCTGAGCACATCATTTGAGAAACGCACGCCCATCAGTCAATCGACCTCTCTCCTGCACTGCTGACGCGGTTGCATCGTATACACACCCGTTCCGCCGGGCGCTGGCTGCAAATGCCCATGGCGCAACAGCTGGTGATGGGTCGTATGCGTGCCAGGATGCAGCAAGGGCCGCTGCGCACGGGCACTCTCGGCCCTTCGCACTTGAGAGGTGAGAACAAAGCATAGCCGACATCCACAGCGCTCGCAGCCAAAATGGACTCTGTCCTTGCAGCAGTGGAGAAAATAGGGGTCGCCTTAGACCATACCAGGACATCCCTGGAAAACCGGTTTGGCAAAGTCACCTCGGACTTCATGCTCCTGCATGCGGATCACTGCAAATCAGCTGACACAGTCACCGCCCAAGGGCAAACACTCAAGGAACTGCAACCAGTCACTCACAGCCACGCTGCTGCTCTGCAAGATTTGTTGGATCGCATACATGCCCTGGAGGACAGGGCGGAGGACGCGGAAGGGCTTTCTCGCCGCAACAATATTCACGCTGTGGGATTGCCGGAAGGAGAGGAGGGGCGGAACCCAGAGCAGTATGTGGAGAACTGGCTGCGCGATCTTATGCCACAGGGAACAATGTCGACCCAGTTTGCAGTGGAAAGAGCCCATCGGGTGCCCACACAGAGGCCTCGGCCGGGAGCCAGACCGCGCCCATTCCTGTTCAAATTCCTCAACTACAGAGACAGGGATGCGGTGCTACGAGAGGTTCGGAAGTTGGATGGCCTCACCATGGGTGGCAGCCAGGTCATGTTCTTCCCTGACTACACTGCTCTTGTGCAACGCCGTGGAAACAACTATATGGCAGTTAAACGCCAGCTCAGGGAACAAGAGTTGCCATACTCGCTCTTGTTCCCCATCAGGCTGCGAGTGGTCGAGAAGGGAAAAACCCGCTTCTTTGATTCGCCTGCGGAGCCATGGGACTGGCTCGAGGAGTCGGGGCTGTGGACGGGAACAAGGTCGACTGATCCAGGAGACAGCACCTCAGCGGGCAAGAGAGATAGATGGCGCAGACGACGCAGGACCTCACATGGGACAACACCGAGAACAGTAGCCCCAAGCCCAGAGAAAATGCGACTGGAACGTCAAAACGCACTGGAAGCAGTAACAACAATCGCCAGCCCGAATCCCAAAGATCGCCTGGAATCCTACGTGCAACACACGGTGGTGGTGAGTGGCTCCTCGTCACCGTCAACTGAACTTTCTGACGACCTCTGCCTGCCGGAGGTCACCCCGCAGACTGCCGACGGTATCCTGGACTGAGAACACGATTATGCTGCACCATCCGGCGCACCGCTCACGCAAGTAGCTCACTGTTTGTTAATATGGTTCTACTCATGACCTGTGGGGGGTGGGGGAAGGTCAGCAGTGTCATTGCCCGAACATGCCCGTTGGGCGCTGCCAGGGAACCACCCAGCTTATAGCCAGACATCCCTTGGGGACCTTCACAAACAGCTGGCTTGCGCGTGACCTTACTAACCCCACAGGCTAATCTGGCGACATTTCTCAGTGGCACACCGCACACACATGGTAAGGAGGGGACAGCCACAGCAGACCGTTACCTGCGCACACACCCCTCCAGGTCACACCCTGACCTAGTTTCTACCTACGCAAGGTCACAGAAGTTTGGACGGACGCACACGCAAAGTTCGCCCAAGTCGTTATGTTTTTCACTGTTCATACATTGTTATTGTTACCTCAGACCGGTGCATACACGCTTAATCAAATTCCATGCTCACTAAGACACACCCCACCCCTAGCTTCCCAAACGACAATCCACTCTAGCAATGGCGTGAGTTAACATACTCACGTGGAACATACGGGGCATGCACACTCCCACACGGCGATACTCCATCTTTGCCTACCTCCAGAGACACTCAGTCGGAATCGCCCTTCTACAAGAAACGCACATGACACAGCCGGAATAAAACAGACTGCGTAAGTGTTGGAGAGGGCAGGTGTATGGTACTGTGTATTCGGCTCATGCTAGGGGCACCCTCGTCTGGGTTAGAGCAGGTGTCCCGTTCGCTGGCACAGACGTGGCAATAGATCCTGAAGGCAGGTACACCCTAGTACGTGGTACACTCAATGGTCAATCCCTATTGTTGGCTTCGCTCTATGCTCCGAATGTCAACCAGGTACCATTCCTCACACAGCTGTCGCTGGCGCTGACCCCCTACGCTGGGCTCCCCTGGTTGCTGGGAGGGGACTTCAATTCAGTGCTTGACGTGCACCTCGTTAGATTCTTTCCCCCTCTTCGTAAAATATCAGCCGTGACCAATGCGTGGGCGCTCACGGACTGGCTCTCACACTGGGCGATACTGGAAATCTGGCGGACCCTCCACCCCACTGAACGTATTTACTCCTATTATTCAACAACGCACGACCTACATGTGCGACTAGATAGAGTGGTAGGATCCCAGTCTTTGCTGCCGCTGGTTGTGAAATCGGAGTACCTGGTGCGGACACACTCTGATCATAACCCCCTGTGGTTGCAGCTCAGCTGGGATGCCGATTAGCCTCCTATACCCACATGGCGTCTCCAACCCACTGCGCTGGAAGACCCCGAATTCCGCTCCTCATTAGGGACAGCTATCCTTACATATTTTGATCACAACAAACGCACAGCGAGTAATGCGCTAGTGGAATGGGATGCCCTCAAAACAACACTTAGGGGTCACTGCTTAGGAGACACATGGAACATACGAAAGCTGCTAGCACAATCAATCACCCGCCTTGACTCTCAATTGCTAAAATACAAACGTGAGGGGGAGGGAGGTGGCAGGCACGCGAACCATTTGGAAGACCTTCGGACACCGCATGTGGCACTCCTGGAGCGCTTGAGGTGTCATAACTACGCGGCGCATACAGCCCGCACACACGCCACGGCGGATAGGGCAGGCCATCTGCTCGCCTGGCTCTTAAAACAAGAGAGTAACCGAGCTCCGATTGCAGCTATGCGCACACCGGAGGTAGACCTAGTGCATATGCAACGGGAGATCCACAGGGTCCTGGCAGACCACTATACACAACTGTACCGATCAAGAGTCCGTTGCTCAGGCCAAGACCTGGAGAGGTTCTTTGAGCGGGCCCAGTTAGCCACAGCCTCCGAAACACATCAGGAGACACTCAATTGCCCCCTCACCCTAGAGGAAATAGGGGACGCGATCTCCTCCATGGCATCTGGGAAGACGCCGGGTCCGGATGGCCTGCCCACCGAATTCTACAAGGCCTACCGGGAGTATCTTGTGCCTCACCTACACACGCCCTACGTAACGGCGCTCGAGAACGGCATGTTACCCCCCTCGATGCGCAAGGCCTACCTGGTGTCTCTGCCCAAACCAGACTGAGACCCCACAGACCTGGGATCTTATAGGCTGTTAGCGCTCCTCAGCATCGATTGTAAGATCCTTGCCAAGGTGCTGGCGGAGCGTTTGGCGCCAGTGGTCTCCGACCTGGTCCACAGGGATCAGAACGGCTTTGTGCCCAAGCGGAGCACGTCGCTGAACCTGAGGAGGTTTTTCAGGGTAGCCACAGACAATATACAGGAGTGGCCACGAGCGGGTTGCCTAATGTTGGATGTATGACTCCTTGGTCAAAGACGGGGGATTATCACCGGGGCAATTCTTAACTCACCGCTCATTAATCACGACCCTGACCGCTAAATGGGAAGACATGTCCACAGAACCCAGCCAGCACCTTACCATACAGTACCTTCACGTTATGGGGCGAGGCAGGCGTCTAATCCGTTGGTTCACTGCGTCACTATGCACACACTCGGCAATCACCCTAGAACCTCTCCGGCGCAAATGGGAACTAGACCTGGGGAGACAACTAGCAGACAAGGAGTGGGAATGGGTCTTGAAGAGCCCAGTACGCATACGCAGAAATATGAGACTCCGACAAATACAGTTGTTGATTGTGCATAGGGCATACCTCCCACCCGAGGCGCTCAATAGGTACTTCCACCGCACGGATGCAGTGTGCCCTAGATGCGCCGAACCCGGGGCTGATCTAGTCCACATGCTGCAGAGTTGCCGCAGATTACATGCATACTGGCACACAATCAGCGAGTTACTGCGCGTAAGCACAGGTCGCGACATACCCTTTGAGTGGACTGTTTACCTGCTGCACCACTTCCGTAGAACACCGGCCAACAAAGTCACATCCCGGTTTCTCGACCTGGGGCTAGTGGTCGCTAAGCGACTGCTGACCAAGAGGTGGAAAGCGCAGGACCCACCACATACGCAGGCATGGAGGCGCTCGCTCTCCGCGTGGGCCGGAGCAGAGGGAACCTCCATCCGCCGGGAAGAGACACTGGGGTTGAGGAAGGAGCCCATAGCTGCGCAATGGGAGGGATTGCTCCAGGCACTTCAGCGAACCGAGGAGGTATGCTCAGGGGGACAACCCGAGGGGAGGGATCCAGACCCAGGGTAGGTAGTGTGGGCCATGCCAGTGTGTGGCCGTAGTGTTCCATGTATGAAAATATCTGAACAGGCACCATGGTTGAATGCAGCTGGTGCCACTGTTGGGGAGCAACAGCCAGACTGCTGTACAGTGGAGTGTGGAGGGGGGAACAGAGGGGAGGTGGGGATACCTACACCTGCACCGGTCTATGTTGAGGTTGTTGGGTTTTGACTGTTTTACTTACTCGACATCTGTTCAGAAGTCCGCACTGATTCATTTGAAAGACTTTATGCGTTGGACTAATGAAACTATGCTTTCACTGCACTGCAGCCTGTAGTGTTCATGAAATGAACTGACCACGGGACTCGCAAGCATCCTGGTGCAACGGGCACTCCACGGACCCTTATAACGCTCCAACTTCATGTACCAGATATGTGTTTTCATTATTGATATGTGATCTACTGCATAGTTAATTATAGGAGTACATCGCCTTTCATGTACATGTAACCTAAAAGTTAATAAAAACAGATTTAAACAAATCAAGTGGCAAGCGCAGACTCAGACTCAATGAAAGGTGCCTCGCATACGATATTTCAGGGAAAAAAGAGCAACTGGGCAAGGTACCTCAGCAGGGCAAGAGACTCACTGAATATGACAACAGAATGTTTAACTAACACAAGTATAACAGCACAGCAGCTAAAGAGGTCCCTTAAAGAGAAGGACAAGCTGATATCAAGGAAACAGGATATTAATTAAATTAGAACACCCCGGGAGCAGAGGGACTCGAGATATCACATAAAGCCACTACTTGCCAGCCATATCTGAAAGTAGCCTTGGGAAGACAACATTCTGTTGACCAGGCTCCTAACATTGCCTGTAAGGAAATACAGGTCCCACTAGAAGAACAATCTGCAAGGTCATGAGGAGTGCAGACTGTGCCCACATCCTTCAGAATCCATGGTGCATATTGTATGTTGTTGCCCAGCACTGCTTCCAGAGAGGCGAGTATATTTAAGGGCAATTTTTCTGCAACATGTTGCAAGAATATGCAAAGAGGCAATTACATACATCTTTACATCTGACGTCCCGATCGAACTAGCATGGATTGGAACGTTTTTTTCTTTAGGAGGAAGGCTTCTGCGAGACGCTTGCACACTCCAGGGGACATATTTCTGACAAATCTCAAGTAGGAGCTGCAGACTGGAGCTGCTTATAAATGCTGTTGAATGGTATGGCACGACGACTTGGCACCTCGATAGAACAGGCCTGTTATAATCATTGACGAATCAGCACGTGGCACTTAGTGAATTTGCACCTTTGTGTTTCAAGCAGCTGGCTGGATCTGCTTTGAATTATTCGCTAAGTCTTAACAGCTTTGCACCTTGCATGTTAAGCATGTTTTTACTTGGCCCAGAGGTCTGGCATCTTGCACACTGTACCGCTGTCCGGTAATACTTGATATGGCCTGACAACATGCCACCTTGCACCATGAAAGAAAGGGCTGTTTACAATTACGCTCACTGCCCTGAACAATTTTATATGGCCTGACACCTAGGCATTTTGCCCCTTGAAAGAAATGTCTGTTTTATAAACTACATATGAAATGTCCATTCCTGCTGTATTTTATACTCTTTGTGTCATCCAAGCTCATCAACAAACTACAAAGAATCCAGAACGCCTCTGCACGCCTGATCCTCGACGTCCCGCGCCGCGACCACATCACCCCCCACCTGAGGAACCTGCACTGGCTCCCAGTCGACAAAAGAAACTCCTTCAAGCTCCTGATCCACGCACACAAGGCACTTCACAAAACCGGCCCAGTCTATCTCAACATTCAACTCTCCTTCTACGTACCCAACAGGAAACTCCACGCCCTGGCCACGGTCCCACGCATCCGGAGAACTACTTCCGGAGGCAGATCCTTCTCCCACCGCGCTGCCAAGACCTGGAACTCCCTCCCCCTCTACCTGCGACAAACCGAAGACCTGCTGACCTTCAGGAGACAACTCAAGAACTGGCTCTCGACCAATAGCAGCAGCTCCCCCCCCCCCAGCGCCTTGAAACCCTCACGGGTATGTAGTGCGCTTTACAAATTATTGATTGATTGATTGATTGTCGCACTGTTTTAATTTGGTTTTAGAAAAAATGGGTCCTTGATTTTATGTTTGTTTTTAATCTAAGACCCCACGGGCTGTGTTTTCATTGCAAAAATGTATTCTGTGCGTGTTTTGGCTCTTGATTATACTGTAAAGATTTTAAGTAATCACATAATACAGTATTTGACTGACAATGATTATCTATATTCCCCAAGTGTTATTTTAAAAATAAATATATTAAATTTTTTAATAACAAAATATTATTAATTAACAATTCCTAATAATAATACTAATTATAATATCATGTTTACAATTATCTATCATATCAAAAATAATAATACTGTTGATTATTTTAATACTTATGACCATAACAATAATTTGATTTTCAAGAAATAATATTTCTGAACCCAAACAACCATTAAGAAAAACATTCCTGAAACATAAGAAATAATACTAAAACACTCCCAAAAAACCTACCTTTGTTTTTCACTCTGAACACATTCCCACGCATGAACCTTAAAAACGTCATTACCCCAAAACCTCTACCCATCACTGATCCCTTCTAACAACTAAACCCTAAAACTCAAAACATTCCTTCAATTTAAAAACCCAAGAATCCTTAAAAAACACATGCTTTAACTCTGCAAAATATAAAACCTTACACCAAAACACACCCTAAAACCAAAAACTCCAGCCCTAAACCTGTTACCTCCAGGAATCTGTCACTGAACCCTAAAAATACCACAATCTCATACAAAAATCCCGCAACACAAAAAGCCAAGTTCACCAGAACCCGGATCCCATTCCCACCCGAACCCTGAAAACTCAATATATACATTAAACCAAATGATTATACATATAAAAAAAATTAGATAAATTTACATTTTTTTTACAGATTAAATTTCTTTAGTTTTAATTGAAACTATTTTTCCAAAAAGTACTTTTTTTAACTTATAATGTAAATTGAAAATTAATATTGAAATTAAACTTTCGCTAATAAATTAACAATTTACTTTACCTAATTATTGAATGTGCAATGTAATAAAATGTAGTTTGAAGTAAAGGACTGCAAGGCGAAGACAATAATACTTGTATGTTTTATTTATTTATTTATTTACTTGAGTTTTATATAGCGCTGGCTAGACCCGGGGGTATCAGAGCGCTTTACATGAGGCGAGTTACATAGGTTACAAATTAAACATTGTTACAGAAGGTACATACGTTAGAGGTTACATCCGTTGGTTCAAGGCGTGTAGAAGGATAAGGGGGTAATGTAAAAGGGTAGAGGGGAGGGGGATTAAGCGGAGCATAGGCATAAGGATAAAAAAAGTAGGCAAGGGAAGAGAAATTCAGGGGAGAGAGGAAAGAAATAGGGAAGGTAGGCAAAGAGTGAAGGAGGGAAGAGGTGGGGGAGGGGGTAGAAGACACAGTATGGAGACGATGAAGTAACTGTGTCTGACGTCCGGCTGGGTGGGAAATGGTTCCCCGCGGTAGAGGGGTCATTCCCAGTCCTCCGTTATGTGTGATTCCCTTGACGCGGTTGACTCTCTCAACGGGGTCACTGAGACTCCAAGGTATAGATGCTGGATCCCTCCCCAAAAAGGGGAGAGGAGTGCTTTGGTCACGGGCACACTCAGAAGACTGAAGGAGGGAAGAGGTGGGGGTAGAAAATCCAGCGTGAATACAGTGTCTGACGTCCGGTAGGGTAGGATATGGTTCCCAGTGGAAAGGGGATCCATCCCAGACCTCCACTATGTGTGACACCCTTGTCACTGTGGACTCTCTCAGAGGGGTCTCTGAGACTCCAGGGCAAAGATGCTGGATCCATCCCCAACAAGGGGAGTAGGAGCGCTTTGGACAAGGGCATAGTTATGGGCGCCATTTTAGGGAGTTGGGTTGGAAGAGAGAGGCACTCATTGTAGCAGGGTCTCCCCGACTGGGGGTTCTTCCGTGTCAGTCCCTGCAGCGCATTCGTCCACGAGCTGCATGCCCTTTGGACTCTCTCGGATTTGTTATTCATATAGCAGCCGCCGGGTGAAGGGGAAGTTCACAGGGCACGCGCCCCACTCAGGGGGCTCCTGAGTATCCCACAGATGTCCCAGTCCCTCAGGCAACCTAGACAATGATCCCAGGCCCCTCCCCTCCGGCCGCTCCGTACCATTGTGGCGGGAAGCTGGTCTTCCGCGAAAGCAGTTTTTCCTACTCGCAGGGGGCTGAGCTGCAGGGCCATGTAGCAGGATAAGAGCGGGGGGCGCCATAGATGTCCAGTGCAGGTTCCAACGGTTGTATAGTTACAAGTGGCGATATCTTAAGGTCAGAACACAGGCAATATGAGGCATCACAAAATCAGTATCTCTGTGCAAAATAACACTCCTGATAATCATCGGTATTTCACCAAAACCAATACTTGTCCAAAATTAGACATTCATTGCCGCATCAGAAAAGGATCACCGCAAGTGAGAGAAAGCGGTAGTATGGAACTGTAGCAGTTAAAGAGCCTCAGCATAGATCGAGACCGGAGAGAACTTCCAAAAACTAATGTACGGGAGGGCAATCAGGCAAGCTCACAACACCTCTTCTTTAGCACCGTTATAATTACACTGCATACCAACAACGATCGTCATCGAGGCAAAATCGGTCTCATACTGAGCCACTCAACATGTAGAACTGGCGCTGCATCAACACTGTCGCACTCGGCAACCTCAGAGGGGATTGTCCTGCTAAGTAAGGACAGGCTACTAATTAGACTTGCTGATTCCGTCTACCTTTATGACATTTACTCCCATCAAATGAAATGCTCATCAGACGTTGTTAAGGAGAAGTAAAAAATGCAATCCGAGTGCTTGCTTTTTGTGTAAAACATATTCCTTTAACAAGAGGAATGTGAGAAACCACCTTAGGTTTAAAATAGACTACCTAGAACTCCAAAATATTAATACAAAGCCATTCGCCAGCCGTCTATCTCCTCAGACACTACATCTGACATGAAACAATGGCGTTGCCCTTCTCAAGCTAATGTCAGAAATGCAGACCAAAGGGTCTGTAAAACTTACAAGACTAACTATTTTGATAGAATGTTAAATGGAGATTATCTTCATATTTGTTTCCTATGTGTTGTATTTGGCCGTAAGTCCCTCCCTGAGAATTTTAATAGCTGCTCCATTGCTTAGTAGGGGCAAAGACCTGGTGATTTTTCTGGAAGCACATGTTCTAGGTAACCATTTGGATCTGAACTAGAGTAGGTTATCTTTAAGGGCTATGAAACACTGTACAAAGGATGTGAGAATAGTGCAACCTTCTGCATTGACTAACAATACAAGATACAATGAAGTATATATAAATTCAGCTTGATTCACTGAGAAACACAGTGTATACCTCCCGGAGGTCCTCCAGATGCTGCTTGCCTCAAGATTTGGATGAACTGTGGCTGTGATAATTTAGCACTCCGGTTCAGTGAAAATGTGGGCCTATTATTGGAGTAATGACAATTGTTAGCACTGTGGCGAACACTTTAGGTTCTACAGTCAGGTACCATAGTACTGTCTCAACCACAAACACAATACTAGCCAATTTCCCACTGTGTGTCATGGTGATTGAGCAAGGATTCAAGAAAATGAAACTTGCTCGTAGCATTCTCTCATTAACAGTACTAATCATTGAAAATAGTAAAGAAAACTAAATTAATATACACGCACAACATTTACATATGGGAATAAGCGCTTTACGCATGCTTAATTAATGTAAATAGAACGCAACTAAAACCCGCTTTAAACTGGAAAACGCTTTCGCGTATGTGCGAATTAGAACTACGTAAATTGTAGCGTGACTAACCCGTTTTGAGAGGGAAAACTCTCACGCATGCGCAGAAATTACTAACATTGGGTCTTGAGGTACCGCGTGCCTGGCATATGCTTGCCTGAATTTAAAGAGAGCTGTTGCTGCTTATGCTTTTGCTTAACAAAGCAGCAAATAACATGGGATAGAGTAGAAGTGGGTGGTGAACAGTCAAAATCACTTATTTGAGAAATTCCTTTATTAATAGTGTATGTTTGGGCCTCCGGTTTCTAGACCTGGGGCTGGTAGTCGCTAAGCGCCTTTTAACTAAGCGGTGGAAGGCGCAAGACCCACCACACACGCAAGCTCTTAGCATGGGCCAAAGCAGAGGGAATCGCCATCCTGCGGGAACAAATACTGGGACTGCGGAAAGAACCCATTGGAACCCAATGGGAGCGACTACTCCACGCATTGCAGCAAACGGAGAGGAAGGCTCTGGGGGGCAACCTGAGCGAGAGGAATGCGAGCAAGAAGTGGGAGACGCGCGCCCCGCCAGCGAAATGCCGTGATATTCCAACAATACATATAAGCTACTCGATACCCAGCATAGAAGTAGTCGCTGCTAGTGAGTAGAGGCAACTACCAGGTTGATAGTAAACACTGGGTAGATGGGCGTGGGGAGGCAGGGGGGGGGATAAATACACATGTACCGGTCATTGCTGTTGTTGTTTTTCTTTGTTCTCAGTAATACCATCTGTTTAGAAGCCCACGGTGAATGAACTGGAAGGACTTTGTACAACGTCATTATGATAATACATTATTATTGAGATGTAACCTCTGCAATTTGTAATATGGATTGCACGCCAAGGTCAGACTTGATCCTGTACGAATGATGCCATAGGTACTCATGGTATGCCCAGCAATCACACAAAAAGAAATGTACACCAAATTGTTGGCAGATGATCTTATGTATAGATGAATACCCAAACGTATGTTGCCTTTCATAAATATGCAAAATTAAAATCAATAAAAACAGATTTACACAAAAAAAAATAGTGTACGTTTGGACCTAATGTGACACACAAAAGGAAAAGATAGCTTTCAAAATTGATGTGAGCTGGACATGCGCAGTGTAATAGTGATGTGACCTGATGACCGAGTCACTGACAGGCTGCCAAGAGCCAAGGACACCCGCAGTGGGACAGTTTTTCTCAACTGTAGAACTGTATTGTATGTATTTTAAATAGAAACATTAAATACACGTGAACAGGAAATGAGACAGAATATTAAATGAGCAAATGGTGATGGGTTTGGTTAGACAAAGAGTTTATTAAAGAATTAAACATGTCAGCGTAAGGTGATGACAACTCCCCTGTCCCTGCCCAATCAGAGATCATATTCCATCAAGATTTGAAACTTTTGAGGGTGGGACATGCAGAAATGAAGACTATAACTGGAGCGACTTAAAATTTTAGTGTAGTCAGGTGTAGTGGAGAGATCGACATTGCTGAGTGAGAAAGAGTCGACAGCTGTTGCTGCTGAGGAAAGAGAATAGACTGGGAAGATTCACCTTTGAAAGATACTTGATTAGATCGAAGATTCTGGAAGAATATCGAGGAGGAGATATGTAAGTGAGGGATGCGTCCCAGTGCGTCGGGTCTATAGAGAAGTTTAGTAAGTATTACCCTGTCCTGAGCCTGTCCTATAGCCTTTGTCTCTTGAGTCTTAATCAGGAGATCACTACCAGCCCTTTTTGGACAGAGAGTTGGGTTTCTATAATCACCTTTGGGTAATTATTATTCTGTCCCAAATTTGCATACTTTTATGCAAATGTATCATTTATTATGCCTTCTGTCTCTTTATCTATCCACTCTTAATGCATTGATTTGTTGAATGAGTCTGTGAATTGAATGTACATTGCTAAATGAATTTTCTCTCCCATGAAATTTGAATGGTGTTTGCACTGTGAATTTGTTTTAATGAGCGGTCATGACTGAGATTTAGATAAACTTATTAAATCTTACCCAGAGTCTGTGATTTATTTCACTAAGATCTGTATGTTCAGATTTTTTAATTTGTTCATATCACCATTAACTACTCAACTAACGATCCATCGACCAAAGGAAGTGTTGATCTGTAAAGATTAGTTAGACATTGAATACATTTTCAGGTGTAATACTGAATCTCAAGTGAGTTAACTAATCAAGATCAAAGTGAATTACAAAACTTAACTACCAGCAAAATAGCCAGGAAATCTGATTGTTGTATATGAGCCCATTGAAATTTTCAGTTGTTTTATGAGGTGTTTTGTACCTGGCTTTCCGCTGGATCAATGGAATAATGGAACAAACAGGTTACAGCATATGGCCACTTACCTCAAATGTCTCTAAAGTAAAAAGTTTCATTAGCTTTAAGACCTCTTTCATGTAATGTAGTTATACTGTATAAGAATCTATGACCTCATAATGTTACATGAACAGCTCGAAAACCTGCTATATCCAGGAGTTTCTGGATATAAAGTATGAGGTATATAAAGTGCATTTACTGTTGTTATTGGCACTCTAAAATGAAGAGTGCAAGTCTAAAATCAACGATTCAGAGCAGGGTGCGTTCAGAAGGACGAGATCCATATCAGACTTCCAGTATATCCACCTAAGAGAACTTTACATGCAGATAAACTCAAATCTAAGCACATAAACAATGGTTATCCTGAAAATCTGGCACAAGTCCAGCACTTCGGATTCAACACTGGATCTCCCTGATTCATAGAAATGCTCGCTACTGACTACGAAGTCAATTAATGACAAAATGAAGGAACTCTGTTGGTGTGCTCAATGAACTGTCATATTTATTAGGACAGTGATTTCTGCAAGGAAGCCTACATAATCTTTTGGATGTCTGGATGTAGATGACAAAGAATCTTGCAAGAAAAGTTGAAACAGCTCTCTTGCTTGTTACATCAAGTGTCAGCACGCGCAGCAGGAAGGCTTTGCATTTTTTGCAATCCTTGCTTTATGTCATCCAAACAATGCAGAAAGGTATTACACGAAGCAGCATTAGGGTAATTATATAATTAACATGTGGGTCATTCCCATATTACACTTGGCAAGAATGGAAAAATGGTGGGGGGTGTCTTGTGTTGAAGCATTATTATTATTATTATTAGTATTTGTAAAGCGCGACAGCTACTTCCAACGGAAGTGTCCCGGCGCTAGCATTCTACAGGTAGAGAGATGGAAAAAAGGGAAAGGAGAGGAGAGGAGAGGCTTAAAGATCGCAGAAGTCTCTAGGGCAGCCCAAATAACCAGGTCTTCAGGGCCTTCCTAAAAGGCAATTCCGCGTCAAGCTGTCGGAGTTCATTTGGTAGTGTATTCCATAGCATTGCCGTTTTAACGGAAAAAGCACGTCCACCTGTCCTAGCCTTCCTGAAGCGTGGGGTGACCAGAAGATTACGGCTATTGGATCTAAGCGTTCTTGCTGGATGGTATCTCTGAAGCCTCCGTTTCAGATAGAGAGGGCCTACCCCTCTAGTTGCTTTATGAGCCAGCACAAGAGCTTTGAACTGGAATCTTTTCCTTACGGGCAGCCAGTGTAGGCTGCTCAGATGAGGAGTGATGTGATAGCGTAAGGGCACATTTCTTATGAGCCTAGCTGCTGAGTTTTGGATACGCTGCAGTCTCCTCATCAGATAATCAGGGAGGCCGATGTACAGGCTATTAGCGTAGTCGAGTTGAGAGGTGATAAGAGCATAAACCACTGATTTCCTACAATTCATTGGGAGGAAATGTAGAAGTCTACGTAATGCCTTCAGTCTCCAGAAACACTGGGAGGAGACATGCATAATTTGTGCCTTGCCTGAAAGTTGCGAATCAAATCTGACACCCAAGTTCCTTGCCGCCGTTACAGGTATCGGAGGAGGATTTAGCTCTACTGGCCACCATAGCTCAGTCCGTGGTGGAGTAGGTTGATTAAATAATAGAACCTCAGTTTTATCAGTATTAAGTTTTATGCAGCTATCAGTCATCCAGGAGGAGATATTTAAGAGGCATTGCCTAAAATTGATGAACGCTGTCTCGCTATGTTCTTTAAAGAAGACCAATTGCGTGTCATCTGCATACGAAACAACACGCACACCCCATTTCTCTACAGTTGCCGCAGGAGGCGCAAGATAGACATTGAAAAGTGACGGGCTTAATGCCGAGCCTTGTGGCACCCCCTGCGACATGGATCTAGAGCTGGAAACATGAGGATGTAAAAAAACCTGTTGCGACCTGCCTTCCAGGAATGACTGAAACCAATGCAGCACGGTCCCCGTCACTCCTAACAGATGTAACCTATTCAGGAGGATCTTATGGGAGACCGTGTCAAATGCTGCAGATAAATCCAGCAGCACCAGCATTGCACAGTTTCCTAGGTCAAGGGTTTCACGAATTGATTCTGCAACTTCCAAGAGAGCAGTCTCTGTGCTATATCCTGCCCTAAAACCCGATTGGGAATCATGTAGGTGGTTATTAGATTCAAGGAAGTCTGAGAGTTGCCTCTGGACTTCCTTTTCTAGGATTTTTGCTGGAGCTGGCAGTAAGGATATAGGCCTGAAATTTTTTAGTTCTGCTGGGTCGGCATCCTCTTTCTTGGGGATAGGCCGGACAAACGCCTTTTTCCAGTCAGATGGAAAGATTCCCGTCTCCAGAGACGTGTTCCAGAGAGAATTCAAGGTATCATTGAGTAGAGGCGCTAAAAGTTTAAAAACTTTAGCAGGGCAAGGATCGAGAGGTGAACCTGACTTAACTTTCATTAGTTCCTTCAGGGAAGCTTCCTTCTCAAACCGGCGAAAGGTTGACCACTTGTCTAACGTGTTGACAGTTGTCATGTCCTGAATTTCTACCGGCGAAAAAGCAGAATAGATGGTCAAAATGTTATCGTGAAAGAAGGCAGCAAGTTCCTCACAGAGATTCAGAGAAGGTAAAATCGTGCTTTTTAGGATCTGGGGTTTCATAAAGCCCTCTACTATCCTAAAAATCTCTCTGGAGGAATTGTCAGCATCCATAATTTGTTTTGCCATATAGTCTCTCATAACCTTACGTTTCAGCGTATGGAATTTCTTTAGTGCTGCCTTATATACCCCTTTAGCTGAGGGTTGGTAGTCCTTTCTCCAGACTCGCTCGAATCTCTTGCATCGACTCTTTTCACTACGGAGCTCCGTATTAAACCATGGTGCTGATGGTTTGCTCCTACACACTTTACACGATCTAATCGGTGCTGATTTATCAAGGGCTACATTGATCCATGCATTGAAGAGGGAAGTATCTAAATTAGGATTCCCTGACAGTACGGGGGAGGTATTGTGTAATTCATCCCTCATAGATTGAAGCGTAACCTTCCTCCAATTTCTTCTATTCTCTGCGACAGATCTACTATGACTGCCACCGCGCTTCCAACTCACTCTAAATGTGACCAGCATGTGGTCCGACCAGGTTACAGGTAGAAACTCTTCCACCTTAATGACAGGGTCATTAGTAAAAAGGAGGTCCAAGGTATGGCCAGCTGCATGAGTAGGAGATAGTACTTTTTGCGTTAGGTTTAAACTTTTTAGGGAGTCCTCTAGTTGGGTGGCTAGAGGGCAGCTTGCATTGTCCATATGGACGTTAAAATCACCAAGAACGGTGAAATTAGAATAACGTACGGAAAGGTTTGCAATACAGTCAAACAGAACCGGCCAATAGGTGGCCACGGTGTTAGGGGGCCTATATACCAAAAGTCCCGCCATCGAGGAGCTATTTGAAAATTTGATATGAAAGGACATGGCCTCAATGGGCCCCATGCCTTCGATTTTCTTATGTGTGATTTCCAAACCTTCCCTTAAAATTATTGCAAGGCCTCCTCCTAACCTATTGTCTACCCTGTTGACTTGAATTAGTCTATAGCCCACAGGAATTGCTAGGCAAATATCAGGGTTTGAGCACTCTCTCAGCCATGTTTCTGTCACAAACAGCAAATCCCAATCATGAGTTTTTAATAGGAGCCAAACGTCTGCAGCATGTTTAGAGAGGAATCTGCAGTTGATCAGACCGGCCCTAATCTGTTGTCCGTAACTAGGGCTATAGGGGGGAACATAATGAGGCAATTCCTCAAAAATATCAGGGCCCATAGCTTCCTTCCTAAAACGCCTATTTAACTCAAACCCACAAGACCCACACTGGAACTTAGAGTGCCCTCTACCTCCAATTGATGTCTTATCAGGTTCAAAACACATAGGCTTTACACCGTTTGACTGTGAGACAGCAAGCAGCTGTTCTTTAGTCCACAACCTTCTCACCTGGGGGGGGGCTACCAGCAGCATGCCTGGCACTGAGCGCGATACGTGAGCGGAGGGGCGCAGACGGGCTTGCCTTAGGCGCACCTTTGGCGCGCCCACCCAAGCCTGTTTCCTAAGTACTGCCCCTGGTGCAGCGTGATTGGCCCTCTACTCGCCTCACTCAATTGGCCGCCGATGGTGTCACCGCGCATGTGCAAGGCACAGACACTAGCCAATCAAGCCTGCGCTTTCTACACCCAATCACCAGTTAAAACAGGTAATTTCCCAACAATACTTATGGAGCAGAGTTCAAATAGGTTAAAACAAATGTGCAAAGCTAGCAAGTTAAAAATCACAGTACCGCGTCTCTCCTGGCTCACACCTCAGGAGGATACAGTGGGCGCGCTCGCGCCAACCTGTTTCCTAAGTACTGCCCCTGGTGCAGCGTGATTGGCCCTCTACTCGCCTCACTCAATTGGCCGCCGATGGTGTCAGCGCGCATGTGCAAGGCACAGACACTAGCCAATCAAGCCTGCGCTTTCTACACCCAATCACCAGTTAAAACAGGTAATTTCCCAACAATACTTATGGAGCAGTGTTCAAATAGGTTAAAACAAATGTGCAAAGCTAGCAAGTTAAAAATCACAGTACCGCGTCTCTCCCGGCTCACACCTCAGGGGGATGCAGTGGGTGCGCTCGCCCCAGCCTGTTTCCTAAGTACTGCCCTTGGTGCAGCGTGATTGGCCCTCTACTCGCCTCACTCAATTGGCCGCCGATGGTGTCAGCGCGCATGTGCAAGACACAGACACTAGCCAATCAAGCCTGCGCTTTCTACACCCAATCACCAGTTAAAACAGGTCATTTCCCAACAATACTTATGGAGCAGCGTTCAAATAGGTTAAAACAAATGTGCAAAGCTAGCAAGTTAAAAATCACAGTACCGCGTCTCTCCCGGCTCACACCTGAGGAGGATGCAGTCCTCCTGAGCATATCAGCATCCCCTGGATAGCTGTGCCAATTAGACTGACCACTCGATTATAAGAGCAGGTCTTGCTTTTTCAATGCCATCATTAAATAAAGAGCCTTATGCCCTGCATGGTTCTCTACCGGTGTGGGCAACAAATTCCAGCAGCTCAGCCCACATTACAATTTAAAAGTTGGAGAATGCTTCAGGTGAGGCAAATGGCAAAGAATAAGCTCGTGTTTTATTAGATTACTCTTAAAAAGCTGTTAAACTGTCTCTCTATCTCCAAAGCACATAAATTACTTTACCTTAATAAAACTTTATTTCGGCCAAATAGCCACAAAAGTAGTTATACAGGTCTCAAAATACAGGTACGATCATGATTAAAACATTAGGTAAAAACAGCTAAAATCGTTTTATGTCTGTCCAAGTCCAACAATCTCCTAAGGCAACTAGACTGCTTAAAACATAAATGTGGACATGTATCACAGTCTGTTTTGTAGTTTCATTTACAAATTAAAACGCTAAAAAGAAATTTTAGCCAACCACGTTCATTGTAGATCTATCAGCAAATAAAGTTAATACAATACATAAGACTCATAATTTATATTAAAGTACTTTGTGCATGTGCAAATAAAGTTACAGCAGAGCCATAATATTTAATGAATAGCAACCATTCAAGATATTTAGTGATAAAGTGCAAAAAAAGTATCATTAACTGTAAACATTGACCTACACCCATGCTAGCCGAGTTGTCATATGCTGGGCAACAAAGAGTCAACGTGTAGGCTAACCTGCCCATCCTTATGCTGTACAACCTATTTCTGACAAGAACGTCAGCAGATTAACTTTATATAATAAGAAAAAAAAGATGCCTAAGATTAGTAAAATATATTACTCATTAAAAGTTGACTGTTAATTATTACAATGCAGTGGGGGACATCTTAAATAAACTCTTCGTGTGCACCACATGGAAAACAAGAAACCTGCGACCGAAAAAGCTATGTGTAGGCTGGCATTGTATTTCAGAATTATGTAAGCCTCTACTCAATGCCTGGTTCCCAGATTTCTGCAGATCTGTGTAAGCCATTGTTTTCTGGCTTTCTTATACCCAAGGCAAAATAATAGTATGTGTTGTTCAGTTTCAACTCCAATATTACATGCTGGGCAGACTGTGCATTGTGAGCCAGCCCATTTGGACGTAAAGGCACGCAAGGGGAGTACCCCATGCCTAAATTGCAAGTATAGCTTCCTAGCCACTGCCGGCTTAATGTCATCCAGATCTAATCTTTACTGGTCTTTGATTTGTAGGAACGCTAGAGTAAGTCTGCCGGTTGTACAACTCCCCTGTAGCAAAGTCAATTTATGCTCCCAGTAGAGATCCTTTAACATCTTCTTTGACACAATAGGGCAACTTGTTTGTAGACTAATCCACATATTACCCACTCCCATGGATACAAGCATGTTTTGTTTGGAGGATAACCATGGTATTTTTCCTGCTCCGGGTAGACTGATCACCTCATTTAATACTTCTTTAAAGCTAGCCAGTTCTGGGGTGGCCCAAAGACGACGCCAGAATAAAAGGGGTCTAAGGGCAACAGCCACTGCAATTGGTCTGACCCCCAAATCTAGTTTGAGTGGAATAAGGGGGAAGCTACGGGGGAGACCGAAAAGTTGTCTTACAAAATTATTTTCAGCCTGAGTAAGTCTGCTGGAATAACCGTACCCCAGAGTTCCGCCCCGTAAACAGCTGCTCCTCTAGCTTGGGTCTTATATATTTCCAAAACTGGGCCAACTGGTTTGTGGCTAGAGTTTTGAACTACTTTAGACAAACCCTCCATTGTCTGGGCTAGTTTCAGACTGGATTTTTTTAATTTGTGCCCCCCAGTCCATTTTATCGGTGATCTTTAGGCCGAGGTACACAAAAACCGGTACCCTTTCTAATGGGGTGCCATCCAGGCATGGATTTGGTCGAGTACATTTTGCTGGATTAAACACCATGTACTTCGTCTTTTGCGAATTAATCTCGAGACCCCTTTCCTTACAGAAAAGGACAAATTGATTGAGAATCTTCTGTATGCCCATGGAGGATTTGGAGATTAGCAAGGTGTCATCGGCAAACATCACTGCCGGAATCGCCAGTTTGGGTGCATCTAAATCTTGCTCTAAATATAAAAATTCAATTAACCCATTTATAAAAAGACAGAAAAGTGTTGGGGCTAGGACACATCCTTGTCGAACTCCTTTTGCTACTTGGAGAGGTGTGGTGAGTTCACCGTGTTTACTGAACCGTATTTGGACCAAGTTTCCCTTATGTAGCCGCCTCAACATTTGGCACAGATATACAAGCACTCCTAGCTCATAAAGGATACCACACAGTTTGTCTCTCGGTACCAAGTCGAATGCAGATCTCAGGTCTACAAATATTAAGTAGAGGCTGCCACCCTCAATACACACACTCTTCCAGTGAAATAGTTGTAGCTTGAAAATCTGATCCAAAGTAGACATTTTTTCCCTAAACCCTGCTTGTAGCGGGCTCAAGACATTATGCTCCTCCATCCAACTTTGGAGGCGGTCAAGCAGCAAACATGCAAATTTTTTTGGGCTGATATCGATAAGGCTGATTGGCCTGTAATTGGAAGGGAGCAGTGGAGAGCCTTTTTTGAAGACAGGAATGATCTCCGCATCAGCCCAGGTTGCGGGGATGTCCATGTATTGTAATATTGCGTTGAATAGAATCCATAAATATGGAGCCCAAATGGTAGGTTCGCTAGGGTAAAGATCCCCGGCTATTTTGCTTCAAAGCACCAATTACCTCTTTAAGGGTAATCATTGGACTGTCTTGATTACCCCCAGGAAGTATTATATTACCAACAGAAGTGCTGCCCTGTGAGGGGGAGTGGTCGTTATCTTGACTACCAACCTCTGTTTCAGCCCTTGAGGTGAGGGACTCAAAGTGGTCCATCCACATATCCGCCCCTAAGTTTGGAGCTACAGCTGAATTCCCATTGGCACAACTAGTATTAACTGTTAACCAAAAAGTCCTCATGTCATGAGCACCTAAAGCACTTCTCAGGGTGTCCCACTTTGCACTCTTCCACCCTTTTTTGGCCTCGTCTATGCTTTTACGGTAGGCCACTCTGCTAGTTTTAATCATGGATCTATCCTAGGCCTTAATAGCATCAATCAGGACAGTTTTAGGTTTTTGACATTCCCCGCTATACCAGGGATGTTTGGGTTTACTGCTAGTCCTAGGTTTTTTGTTCGGGGAAAAAAATTCTTCCATAGTGGATGTCAAGCTGGAATGGTTAGTGGAGACCCTCTCAAGGCCAATTGTTATGCCATCCTCTTGCACAGATTGCATTGAATTTTCGAGGATGGGAATAGCTGTCTGGTATAGGAGTGCTAGTTTTTCTTGGAATTGACTTAAGTCTGTCCATCTAACTCGCCTCCTGCAGCTAATGAGAGTTAGTCTGTCACCAATTGGTACTTCCTGACCAGGTGCACTCCCCGAGCATGCCACTGATAGCACTAAAATTAATGCGTTATGATCGCTATCAAAGCATGGTTCAATTACCTTTTTCTACCCTCCAAGACCGACACGGACTAAAACCGATGAACTTTTATAACTTCCTAAAATCTCTCCTCTCGATGCGCTCTATTAAACCCTTCGACCCGTCGGTAGCCTCCAAGATATCACAATTACTAGAGTCAGGACACACCGTCTCTAAAATATATAAACTTCTTTCTCACAAGCCTCGTAAATCTCACAGAAAATGTTAAGTTAAGTGGAAATCTGAACCTAACTCCAACAACATCCCAAATGACTGGGATAAAATACATATCACACCATTTTCAAATAAAATATCTCCAATACTGTCGCAAACCAAACTTATGCTAATAAATAGGACATACTGGACACCCGAGAAAAGTTTTAAGCTCAATCTAAGTGAAAGCCCGACATGCTGGAACAGTACAGCCGATGTTGGTAACCTCTCCCACATGCTCTTCTCTTGCCCCACCCTACAAACATACTGGGACAAGGTTTACAAATGTATAAGTAACACTTTCAACATAGCACCTCCAAGGGAATTTTCATATATTATATTAGGCGCCCTGGACCCTAAAGTCGATAATGTAAATGACCGATAGCTGCTAGACCTCATGCTCACCTTAGCCTGTAAAGTTGTACTGTGTAAGTGGAAAAACACCAACAATGTGTCTTTTAGAATGTGGCAAGAATGGCTATATTCCCTCAGAGGAGTGGACAATACCGCGCTCCATACCTCTCCATGGCGTAAAAGCCACAGGAAACTCTGGAAGTCCCTTGATGCCTCATCATTCTCATACGACCCGCTGTGAAAATCTCCTGTACTGTCTTGTAATTCTTGCCTCCATAGCTGCGTAGTATGTAACTTGTGCTATATACTGTACTGTACACTCCCTTGAACTCCCGTGGTGAACTGTACTGATCCATTTGCCTCTATATCTTTTACGAATTAACTGGGAATACCTTGGTTGGGCACTTTAGCAATTTATAGTTTCTTTTATTTATTATTGTTTACTTTGTCTTTGTATCTGTCTTCCCCTGTTTGATTGATTTACTTATCATTATTATTATTATTGCTGTTCTAATTATTTGCTGTTTCTTGTAAGTCAATAAAAACGATTTGAAATTTTAAATAAAGCGTGGTTCAATCTTAAAATCCACTACCCTGCAACAAGATTTAGTATCTATCAGGACATAGTCTAATATAGAGGAGTGCCCGATTCTGCTATAGGTATGTCCACCAGATGTGTCCGACTGTAATCTTCCATTGCATGCCCTCAAGGAGTGTCTGAGCGCGAGAGAGTTCATTTGTAGCACCAGAGGAGTCCAGACTCTTACTGGTGCACATGACGTCTCGGGTATGGCCCAGTGTTGATCCTCTTCACAGGGTTATCTTCATTCATGCCGACTAAAGGCTCGTATTGGCAATTGAAGTCCCCTCCAAGGATCACAGTGCAGTAGTCAGGGATGGTAGCTAAGAATGTTGTAAGCTCATGCAGGGTTTTGGACTCATGACTGCGACTTACGGGTCACGAGTATACATTTATTAGGGCAATTGTAAACTTTGTGGGGAAATTAAGAAGAATACCTTGGATGTCTTTTGATAATGTATCCAATTGATTTACGGTGCATCCCAGATGGGTGACCACCCAGATACACAGCCCCACTGAGGGTCTACCCTTACCCCCCGAAGTTGCAGCTAAACTATACCATGCATTTCCAGATTTGAGTGTATGCTCCCTTGCCCAAGTTTCTTGTTGCATACAAATCTCATGCTGTTCGATAAAACTGCTCCATTCAGGGTTCTCTAACTTGGAGGCTATTCCGGCTAAGTTCCACAAGAAAATCCTTAGCCTAACTGAGTCCGGCTTGTTAGCTGGTTCTACCGGTATGGGTAAGAGCATATTGAATATGCTACTTACCAGTATGCATCTGTTCTTGGCATGTAGGGCTGCTGACATTCATATCTGTGCATAGATCGCCGCCTAGTGTTGGGTCCGGATGTTTGCACGTTGTTGTCCTGGAAGAGTCTTCGAAGTATCCTGGGATAGGTGACTCCTCCCCTGGACTACAGTGCGCATGGGCATCCTCTCCATCCTCAGATTGTTTTTCGCCATTGTGGCAGTGATGGAGTAGATACAGAAAGTGATGACCATGCTTACAGTAACTCTGAGAGCTGCAGCTGCTACAGGCGCCGGGGAGGAGGGAGGGCGATATGAATGTCAGCAGCCCTACATGCCAAGAACAGATGCATACTGGTAAGTAGCATATTCAGTTCGAGGCATGTGGGCTGCTGAATTCATATCTGTGCATAGAATATATAGCAGTGCCCTCTTATTAGCGGCGGCTACCAGTGCCAGCTGCAGCGGTCTGAAAAAGAGTTTTGAGAACAGCCTGTCCTACAGCTGCCTGCTGTTTTGATTGCACATCTACACAATAGTGTTTGGTAAATGTATGTGTAGTGGACCAGGTGGCTGCTCTACATATGTCATGCAAAGGAATGTTTCCTAGGAAAGCCATTGAGGCCCCTAACTTACGTGTTGAGTGGGCTCGTGGGGGAATCGTTAAAGTACGTTTAGCCTTTTGATAGCAAATTTGGATACATTTAACGATCCATCTGGCTATTCCTGCTTTGGAGATAGCGTTACCTTTGTGGTGTGGGGCAAAGGCAACGAAAAGTTGTTGTGTTTTCCTAAAGGGTTTGGTCCTGTCGATATAATACATGAGGGCTCTTTTGACATCTAGTGTGTGGAGTGCCCTTTCTGCGACAGTTTGTGGGTTTTGGAAGAAAACGGGCAGTTCAATGGTTTGATTCATGTGGAACTGCGATACCACCTTTGGCATGAATTTGGGGTTGGTACGTAGTACGACCCTGTTGGCGTGGACCTGTATAAATGGCTCTTGAACGGTTAGTGCCTGGAGTTCACTAACTCTCCTCAAAGAAGTGATTGCTACTAGGAAAGCTACTTTCCAGGTAAGGAATTGAATCTCGCATGAGTGTAGAGGTTCAAAGGGTGGACCCATCAGGCGTGTGAGGACCAAATTGAGGTTCCACATCGGAGCCGGTGGGTGGCTTGGAGGAATGACTCGTTTGAGTCCTTCCAAGAATGCTTTGATGGCAGGCACTCTGAATAGAGAGAGGTGCTGCCTGGTCTGCAGATAGGCTGATATTGCGGTCAAATGGACACGTATAGAGGTGTACGCCAGATTGCATCGGTATAGGTGTAATAGGTAACAAATAATGTTTTGGATGGATGCGTCTAGCGGGTTAATGTCATTATTATTGCAATAAATGACAAACCTCTTCCATTTGGCTGCATAGCAAGCTCTGGTAGTGGGTCGCCTGGCCTCCTTAATGATGTCCATACAGTCAGGTGGCAGGTTGAGGTAGCCAAACTCTAGGACTTCAGGAGCCAGATTGCCAGGTTCAGCTGTTGCGGATCTGGGTGCTGAATCTCTCCATGGTTCTGCGTCAAATGCTCGGGTTTGATCCGTAGCCTTTGATGCGGCACCACGGAAAGTTCGAGAAAGGTGGTGTACCACGGTTGGCGCGCCCACGTTGGAGCAACCAGGACGAGCGTCAGTGAGTGTTGACGCAGTTTGCGTGCCACCAGCGGTATCAGTGGTGCTGGGGGAAAAGCGTACGCAAATCTGCCGGACCAGTTCATCCATATCGCATTGCCCTGCGACTGTGGATGTGGGAACCTGGCGGCAAAGCTTTGGCATTTTGCGTTTTCGCTTGTCGCGAATAGGTCTATCTCTGGATGACCCCACTGCTGGAAGTACGGTTGGAGTACTGATGGGTGTAACTCCCACTCGTGCATCTGGTGGCTGTGTCTCCTGAGCAGATCCGCCATCTGGTTGTCTTTGCCGGGGAGGTGTTCTGCCATGAGGAACATGTTCCTCTGAATGGCCCACTTCCACATGCTCTGAGCCAGATGAGACAACTGTGGAGAGTGTGTTCCTCCCTGCTTCTGTATGTAGTACATGGCGGTCATGTTGTCCATCCGGATCAACACGACTTTGTTGCACAAGTGTACTTTGAATGCTTTCATAGCGAGGAAGATTGCCATCAGTTCTAGGAGGTTGATGTGCATCTTCTTTTGTTGTTGTGTCCATAGTCCCTGCACTGTGTAATGGAGTACATGAGCTCCCCATCCCTGGAGAGACGTGTCCGCCGTCAGTATTATCTGTGGGACAGGCTCTTGGAACGGTCGGCCCTTGCAAAGATTTTGTGGATTCCACCAATGCAGAGAGTTGTATGCCCGACCGCTCACCAACACTAGGTCTTTCAACTGTCCTTGAGCCTGATTCCACTGATGTGCTAAGCACTCCTGAAGCGGGCGCATATGTAGTCTCGCGTGTGGGACTATGAAGATGCAGGAGGCCATCATGCCTATCAACTGCATGAACACTCGCGCGGGCAGGGAGTGTTGTGGTTTGAACTTGGAAATTAGCATTTGCATGCTGCTGATTCTCACTAAATTTGGCTGAGCTGTGGCTGCCAGAGTGTCTATAGTTGCACCAAGGTACTGTTGTACGTGTGCGGGCTGGAGATGGGATTTTGGGTAATTCAGTGAGAACCCTAGACTGTGAAGGAGGTGAATGGTGCGGGACATGTGGCTGGCACATTGCTGGGCTGACTTCGCTTGAACGAGCCAGTCGTCCAGGTAAGGGTAGACGTGTATGTGCTGCCTCCGTAGATGTGCCGCCACAGTAGCTAGGCACTTTGTAAACACCCTTGGTGCCGTTGTCACGCCGAAGGGAAGGACTCGGAATTGGTAATGCTGTCCTTGAACAGTGAACCTGAGGTATTTTTTGTGTGATGGGTGAATGGGTATGTGGAAATACGCATCCTTGAGGTCCAGTGTGGCTAGAAAGTCTCCCTGCTTGAGCAGCGGGAGGACTTGCTGGAGAGTGAGCATGTGAAAATGCTCGGAAAGAATGTATCTGTTTAGGGGTCTCAGGTCTAATATAGGTCTGAGTGACCCGTCCTTCTTCGGTATTAAAAAGTACAGGGAGTACACCCCCGTACCTTGCTCGTGGACGGGTACGACCTCTATTGCGCCTTTTAGAAGCATACTTTGCACCTCTTGCTGTAAGAGCGTTAAGTGCTCTGAGGACATAGGACGGTTTTTTGGAGGTATTGTGGGTGGAGTGGAGGTTAGTTCTAGACAGTAACCGTATTTGATAATATCTTTGACCCACCTGTCCGTGGTGATGGAGTTCCACCTGGACAGGAACCTTTGTAGCCTTCCCCCGACAGGTGTTATGTGGTCGGGAGGAAGGGAGAGGGCGTCACTGCTTGTTCTTGGGGGAGGACCTGGTGTTGCCGTAGCCGCGTCCTCTGCCCTTTGTACTGGAGCCACGATATCCACCCCGGGTGTTTTTATCGTAGGTGGTTTGTGTATTGCTCTTGTTGTATGTTTGCTGTGACCCCTGTCCTCTACCTGCTCCTCTATTTCCGGGGCGACGAAAGGAGCCGCTCCGAAAGGACTGAGTTTGGAGAGCCCCCATGGACTTTGCAGTGTCCGTGTCCTTCTTTATTTTCTCAAGGGGGGTGTCAACCTCCGGCCCGAATAAATAGTCGGGGTTGACAGGCTGGTTGAGTATGTTGTTTTGCACTTCAGGTTTGAATCCGGAGATTCGTAACCAGGCATGTCGTCGCAGCATGACGCTAGTGTTTATGGCCCTGGCAGCTGTGTCTGCGGCATCCAGCGCGCACTTGATGGATGCGTTTGTGAGGAGCTGTCCCTCCCTGATGAGGATCTCTGCACCTTCTCTGAATTGGTCAGGGAGATGTTGGATTAGTTGCTCTAATGTGTCATAGTGCGCTCTATCGTAGCGAGCGAGGAGTGCTTGAGTATTGGCAATACGCCATATGTTGGCTGCCTGGGCGGCAATCCGTTTGCCAGAGGTCTCTAACACCTTGGACTCCTTGTCCGGGGGAGGAGCGTCACCTGTTGTTTGTGAGTGTGCCCTCTTGCGAGCATTCGCAACGACAATGGAATCCAGAGGTAATTGGCCTCTGATGTAAGTAGGGTCCCCAGGCGCTGATCTGTATTTTTTGTCTATCCTGGGGTTTATCACTCTTGCCCTGGTGGGTTCCTTGAAGATGTCCTTTGCTGGTTTGAGGACACCCTTCAACATGGGTAGAGTTTTTATATTTCTTTCTGAGGAAGCAAAAGTGTCCATAAGAAAGTCGTCCTCGACGGTGTCCGAGTGAAGTTGCACCCCATGATTGGCCGCAGCACGTTCAATCAGAGCGTTGAATGCTGCCGTGTCCTCTGTGGGAGATGTTTTTGCTCCATAGAGTTGCGGGTCTTGTGCATCCATAGGTGCACCTGGGTCCACAGGGTCATCCCAAGTTTGATCAGGGTCTTGCTGGGCGTCAGGGTCCATGTCTCCGGGGTAGGGGACCTGGTCACCCATGTAGTCCCCCAACGCATCCGTGTCGGAGTGTGTGGGAGAGAAGGATTGTGGATCCTGGTAGGGTGAGTGGAAAGGTTCGTAAAGAACTGGTTCTGAAGCCACAGGCAGCTTTCTTTTTAGTGGAATCCTGAAGGAGTCCAAAGCCGGCTCCGAAGTTATTTTCCGTTTGTGGATAATCATCCTGCCGGTGTCGGCGTCGATTATATGCGATGGAGACGTCTCCCCAGAGTGTTCGGCAGGCGTGATTGTGGTATGGGTCACCCGTGTCCTGATTTGGAACATTTTCGGGGCCGTGGATGGTGGCAGGCCAAAAGTAATGTTGGCCGGTGTCGAAGAGGCTGCTGGAGCTTTAATTGGCTCGGAGCCCGACGTGTCCTGGAGGACCATTTTCTTTTTGGTGCTTTGCGCAGCAATGGGTCGAGTCTGGAGCGCCCTCGAGTCTTTCGCACCGACCGGTTCAGTGGAGGCGGTCGTGGATTTTTTCGACGCCGGTGGGTCATCGAGTCGAGGGGCGGGAGTGGCCGTCGACTTCTTCGATGATGGTGGCGTAGATGTCGCCGTGGAAGCGGCGTGAGACGCAGCAGGCTGTTTGACCTTTGGGGTCGGAGTCGATTGCGTCGGTGCCGGGAGCCGAGCAGGTTTGGTGGTACCGACGGCCTTCTTCCTTATGTCGACTCTGACATCGGCCGCTTCGAGTTCGGCACCGAAGTCTCGTTTGGTGCGCTCGGTGCCGATGTGTTTTGCTGGCGTCGAAGGTGTGGAGGGCCTCGATCCGACCAGCGCCACTTTCGGTTTCGGTTTCAAGTGAACCAATACTGCTTTCGGTTTCGCTTTTAGAGAAGGGAAACCAGCCATTTTTGGCATTAATGGCTGCCGCTGAATGTCCGAGGGCGGGGCCGAAGAACTGCGGGATAAGTCTTGGGTAAGGCCCGAAGGCGATCCCTCGACCGGAGCCATAGACTGTTGCACTGGGCTTTCTTCCGTCTGAACGGGTAGGCCTTGCTCGTCACCGGAGCTACTCTCTTCGGCCCCTAAGGCCTCATCGTAGTCTCCTACCTCGGTGTCGTCTTCATCTCTGCGAAAGAGTGTTTCATCGACATCCCCCGATCCGGAGTCATGTTCGGAAACGGGACTGGAGGGTAGGTTCTCCACTTCTTCGACATCTTCGGTCTCGGCGTTGAAGATGTCGGCCGGGGCCGGTGCCGCTTGCTGCGCCTCGAGTCTCGCCGCTCGTCGATTCCGTAGAGTCTTCTTGGATCGAAATCTGGCACAGGCCATGCATGTAGATTCGTCGTGATCCGGTGAGAGGCATTTGTTGCACACCGGATGGACGTCGACGTGGGGGTATTTCGCATTGCATACCGGACACCTCTTGAATGGTGTTCTCGATTCCATCGCTGATGTCGAATCGACGGTCAGGTAAGATGCGAAAGTTTGTTCTAGAAGTTAGTAAACTAACAGAGATACTATCGATACCGATCGATAACAGTACCGACGCGAGCTAAAGGCCTTTTGGCCTTGAAAACAGGTTTTCCTAACTTGAGTCAAGATAACACATCCGAACCCAATGGCGGAAAAAAACAATCTGAGGATGGAGAGGATGCCCATGCGCACTGTAGTCCAGGGGAGGAGTCACCTATCCCAGGATACTTCGAAGACTCTTCCAGGACAACAACGTGCAAACATCCGGACCCAACACTAGGCGGCGATCTATGCACAGATATGAATTCAGCAGCCCACATGCCTCGAACACCTAGTTACACTATTAGCCTTATCGATTAACTGTGGGATTCCTTTTATTGTATCACCTAAATGGCTAGTGTTTGGGTCCCTAGTTCCCCTATCAGTTGCTCCCATCCTAGCCGCATTCTTTTGCATACTTGTCTCATCCCCTCCTGGGCACACACTCCAATTTTGAACCTCCCTTGTTTGAGTATTTTCCGCCAGTGACTTGCCCTTATAATGAGGTTCCTCCAGCCTATGCCTTGTAGATTCGAGTCAATCTACACCCTCTACCATACTAAACCTATTGGTTGTATGGATGTTGTAATGTTGATGCCTAAACCAGTCCTGAGCTGGGTTAATTGGCTGGTTTGACTGATGGAGTTTGTCCTCCGCCTATCCATTTAACTTTCTTGTTTGGCAAGGACCCCCTATAGGATAGAAGTAGCCTAGCGGTAAAGCCACTATAGGCCCCTACTGTCTCCAGTTGTTTCTGTTTAAAATGGCTCTTGCTACCTGTGGGTTTCTAAAATTTATAACAATACAATCCCCCTGTCTATCCTTAGGTCTCCAGCCCAGCCGGTTAACTCTTCGATTCATTAGGATCTCTCCTGCTTCCTCGTATGGGAATTGCTTCTGACTATTTAGCCAAAACATACATTTGTTTTTTTATTCCTGGTGCGATTCAGAGCACCCCCTCCCCAACTCCTTGACTCCAGAGAGAACAATGACATAGGGTGTTGAGGCAGGTGGTAAATTAATGCATGGCAAGGGTGGATTATTTTCTGGGCTCTTGATAGAACCTGCTCCCCCCGAGGTCTTATTTCTTGCCCTGTTCTAATATTGGGAACTGTGGGATGGTAGAATTTCTCTTAGTTATATTATTGGCAGACAAAGTGTCTTGATTCCCAGCATTACTAACAATAAGGCCATTCAATACTGGTGGCGGGTCATCCTTGGTTAAACTGGGTGAGGCCTGTCCCTCTTGGGTTCTGTACTTTGTTGCTACCCCATTTGTTACCCCACAGTTACCAACATGAGCCTCAAGCATCACATCCAACTTTTCTACCCTTTCAGACAACTGTTTGAGCTCGTCTTTTACAATATTCCGTACTTGTATTTGCAAGTCCACCACTAAATTTGTAATCCAAATTGGTTGATCAGGGACCGTAGCTGCAAGGCTTGAGGTGCCGTCTAATCCCATGGCTAGGTTTATTGTAACTTCATCCGGTCCCTTCTTATGTTTTATCCCCGCTTTTACTGTAGCTTTGGGCTTTCCCCTTTTGGCTTGGTGTGTTAACCCGGCCCCCCTAGGCGAGTCATCATTGGGGGAGTCGTCTACAGTTAACTGTGGCAAAGATGTTTCTGAGACCAAAATTCCTGAGGCCTGCATCACATTCAAGTCAATCAGGGGCAAATCCATGTTTGGGGTTAACGATAACCGTCTCTCGATCAGTTCGATTTCATTTGACACTACCCCTATTGCTCTTTGTAACATTCTGTCAATCGAGGTAGGTTGGGCATTAGGCATCGATTTTGAGGGTGCGATTTTTTTCTTGTCCACACAATTGCGCTTCCCCATGGTTCAACAGATGTATCTAGCCACCAAAGGGAGGGATATAGAGAGGGTGTAGGAAGGTGGATATCTGACTATGGTTACCCCCAAATTTTTGCCTAGTGTCTAGCTGGTTTTTCGACTTAGTTGGCCTGAGATCCTGCTATTCAGGATCTCAGCCTGGCTGTTCTCTCTTTAAAATGGACTCCATGTACCCTAGGTACATACCCAATTGGTTGGATCACCCTGTCAGCCCCTGTACCAGTGTACACTAGGTACCCAGGGCATTGGTGTACCCAAGGCCTGCCAGGGGCTGAAGCATGTATTATGCCACCCCAGGCTTGGCCTAACAATTTGACACAACTGGCTGATCACTCAGCTGGGGTAAGTTGGTGTAATCACCTCTTACTTAGGTGTAGTATACCTATACCTAACCTTAAATGGGACACCTGGTAACCTATAAGTCACTCCTATGGCAGGCCTTAACAATCCTGAAGGCAGAGTGCTTGGTTCCATGTGAGATGGTGCTCTGGCATGAGCTGAGCCTGTCTGCAGTGGTCGGAACAACTTCCTTCTACTGTTTCCAGATATCGTCATACCATATACTCTTAAGTGCATTATGAACCTCGCGGTTAAATGCTATCTTTGGTTTGGCTTTATCAAAACATGTCGAGTAAGGTGTCATACGAATTGGAATACTAACCCCTCGCCAATTCTGGCGACGGGGTTAGCATTCCACCCTTCTAGAGGGACACGACATGTACAGTACCTGAAACCCGGGTAAAATCAGACATAGCCTCAGCTCCACAAAATGGATGCTGCCACCACAGACACAAGTCTGCCCTCCTGCTGCTGGGAGTCCTTCCAGCTTGGGAGGTGTGGACAAAGGGTTTCCTGCCAGGGGAGGTGCGTGCACCACCCCAGACAGGATTTTGTGTATTGGTCAGGTAGGGCTTGAAAGAAACCAGACATGCCTGTGGCTCACAAGGAGCCTCGGTGCATATGCCAGTTCAAACCGGTCCTGGGGCACACCAGTCCCGGGCCTGGGGCGAGCTGGACAAAGGATTGGGGGTGTAACCACCCCCCTTCCTGGTCCCACCCATAGGGAGGGACCTAGCAGGTAGTCCGGCCCCTAGAATCCGCTTAAAGGTAGGAGCTGTGTCCTAAGACTTCAGACATCCTGGAATCAACTTAACACTAAGAAGAAGACGGGAACTTCGACGCTCTGCTGCACAGAGGACTGAAGCCAATCTCCCCTGTGGTCAGGGAGTGACCACCTTGCTAACGCAAGCACCATCCAGCGAATCAACGTCTGCTTTGCCGCCGCCTCCCGCCTCCCGCCTCCCGCCGGAGCCCAGAGACTGACAAGACCTGGACCTCCAGACCTCTCACCGCCCGATCCACAGTCCCTGAAAAGAGGAGACCCGTGGAGGCACCGAGACACGTGGAGCCAGCCATCTTGGAACGACTACGACAAGCTGACAAGCGCAACAACCGAGGCTCCCTCCAAGTTGTGCTTTGGGATCTGAGAAGCCCAACACCCGAGCAGCATCTGCACCAAAGGTGAGCCCTCCAGCATCTCCACGATCTGCATGGGGCCCTTCTGCATTTTGCCACTCGACGCGCCTAACCGGTTGCTGGCCCGCTGGCTAGTAGCCATCTTGGCGACGAACTTCAAGAAATACACCGCTGGTCTGGTTGCTCCAGACTGGCCCTTGCTCCCCTCCAAAGGAGCAGTCCTTCTAACCTTGCTGGTCAGAACCATCAGCTTATTTCATTTCCTACAACAATTGCTTTTGCCAAGGCTTGTTTGCTTCGATCAAGTCGCCGACACCGCCGACAGCGAGAGCCTGCGTGGGACAGCTCGTGAACAGACTCCTGGACGTCGTCGACCTCCAGGGACCACGTGGCTGCAGAGACAAGCTACACCTTTCTTCCTGTTTGCACCCGACATTGCCTGGTACCCACCTGGTGCCACGCTGGTCACTGGCTAGTGACTGTGAACACTGTCCCCTCTGCTTACAGGTCTTCAACATCTCCGATCCACTCTTGGATCCACTGCATCTCTCCCGGACTGACCGCCTGCAGCATCTTTGTCTCCAGGCTCCACGGAACAGATAGAAGAAACCCGACGCACTTCGAGGCCTATGCACCCGCTTCCTGTGGGTGAGGTAAAGCTGGCACACCTGTGCCCAAGTGTAGTATTACATCTCTAGTGCCTGTGTTCCAAATCTTGAGTTCCTAGTCCATCCGGAAGATCCTCTTTGCAGTAACTTTGTACTTTTTACGCACCCATTGAAACCTATGGAAGCACGCGTGTGACTATTTGCTCTGCACACGCCACCCGTGGACCTCCTGGTCACTAACTGACGTTAGCTCCTTGTAGGCCCAGCGATTCTAGAGGCCCTAGGCCTTTTCCCTTTTCTGTTCGTGGTACTTATACCACTATTTTAGTATATGGTTCGAGTGGCCACCAGGGCCTATCCATGTAAAGTGCAACTTCTGTGTATTCTGTGATAATCTTGTTTGACGATTTGTGCTCCTGTGCTCATAAAGAGACTAGGGGTTACTTTGAGAAATAAATACATATATATTTTGAATATATATCTGTGTGGTGTCCTTTCATTGGTATAAAAGGGGGTTGCATTTGGTAAAACAGCTGGCTTAACACGCTTCACGAGTTTAGCCTCAAAGACTGCTTAGCCTACGCTACCACTAGGGCAGCTAGTCCGAAAAGGTTGACTTACAACCACACCATAAGGGTTGCTTGGCATGGTACAAGGTGATCACTTTAACTAGTGAGCATCATATACCAGGCCAACTTCTCACATTGGTGAGCAGCGGTGGGATTTGAGCTTGCTGTGTTTTACCATTGTAATCTCTTGGTTACCAATTGAAAGATCACATAGGTACCTGTAGGTACATATAAAACAAGATTAGATATACATAAGTTCTACTGAACTTAGTTGTTGTAGAGCAAAGGGAGTAGCACACCCTGACTACAACTACTAGATAGGTTTAGTAGGTAAACCCAAGTGTAGGTAGATTGCAACACATCCACCCACACTTAAGAGCAATGGCCGGGGCAGAGGGGTCCACTGTACCCATCTCTGTTGAGAGTGACCCCCAGAGGGCACCATCCAGCTTTGCTACCCTTAACCAGAATGAGCTCAGGCATTTGGCAACTCTTAGAGGCCTTAAACAGCCCAAGAACCCTACCTCTGCTGAGCTCAGAGAACTCTTACAAAATGATGAGAATCAGAGAGAACTCAGGAAAGCTTCCCAGTTAGCCCCCTTAGGGTCAGGAACAGGAGGCCCCCCTTCTGAAGATGCCACAGAGGTACCCCCTTCCAATAGCCATCCCTTAGATGAGCACCATACTACAGAGGAGGAAAGTGATGGGGATACAGAAAGTGGTGAGGATGAAGGGAGAACTAGCCCAGTGCCAAGTGTTATACTTGGCCCAGCTAAACTAAGGCTATTGGGGACTGACAATGGGTTTACCCCATTGGATCTCCCCAGTTGACTTAACACAGGGCTTGGGAGGCAAAGGAATCGCTCAGGTGATTCCAATGCTTCTCATGGCTCTAGAGGCTCTCAAGGTCACTCCAGGAAAAGGATGACCACCCCTCAGAGGAGGGAACATGAGGCCAGAATGCAGGAAGCCCAGCTGAGGATCAGGAAGCAGGAGCTAGAAGTAGCCCTGATGGAAGAAAAACTGAGGAAGGCTAGGCAACCTAGAGAGAGTGGGTCTATACCCACTGGTGGCAGCATTGTCCCTAAGGACAAAGATAGGGTCTTTGATAATAGGAACCTGTCTAAGGTTGTGCCCCCCTACAAAAGTGGGGATGACATCCACAAATGGATAACTGCTCTTGAGAGAGCCTGCAAAGTACAGCAGGTTCCTGAAGACCAGTGGGCAGCAATCCTCTGGCTCTCCTTTGAAGGAAGAGGCAGAGATAGACTCCTCACTGTTAGAGAAGAGGATGTCAGAAATTACAGAGTCCTGAAGAGTGTTCTGGTAGATGGGTTAGGCTTACCCACTGAACAGTACAGGTTAATGTTCAGAGACACCCAAAAGACACAGACTCAGGACTGGTCTGAATATGTTGAATGTGCCACTAAGGCTTTGGAGGGTTGGTTGCTGGGAAGTAAGGTATCTGATTTTACAGGATTGTATAATTTGATGATGAGAGAACAGATTTTAAGTAACTGTCAAAACCAGCTCCTCCATCAACACCTGGTAGACTCAGATTTGACCTCTCCCCAAGAATTGGGAAAGAGGGCAGATTACTGGGTCAGGACCAGGATCAGGCCTAAGAATCAGGGTGGTGACCAAAAGAAAGATACCACCAAACCTCAAGAGAAGGGAGGGGATAAGGCAAAAGAGAAGTCTTCCTCAGGGCCCCAAAACTCCACACAGGGTGGTGGGTCCCAAGCTCCCTCCTCTACCACAGGTAAAAAGCCCTACTGCCATGAGTGTAAAACTCCTGGGCATTGGAAAACTGACAGCAGTTGCCCAAGGGCTACAAACAAAACTGTTCCTCCAATTACTCCTGTCACACCACCTATTACTGTCAGCAGTAATCCCCCAGGTGGTGGGAGTGCCCCCAAAAATTTGGGTGGGTTTACTTGGGGAACACAGGGGGACCCTGGCTTAGCCAATTCCCCTGCAGCAGATACTCTTGTCTGTGATGGTGGCATGGGGTTTGCCAACTTCACTGCCTGTCCCAACACTTTGGGTAGGTACAGACAGGAGCCCTACATCAATGGTACAAAAGCTGAGGCCTACAGAGACACTGGAGCTAGCATCACAATGGTGGCCCATTGGCTAGTTCCCTCTGAGCAGCTTTTGCCTGGTTTCTCCTACCAGGTGACCAACATTGATGGCAAACAGAACAGTCATCCCATGGCAGAGGTATGTCTCAGCTGGGGAGGTGTCACTGGCCCTAAAAGGGTGGCAGTGTCCCCAACCTTGCCTGTAGACTGCTTACTGGGGAATGACTTAGAACTCTCAGCTTGGGCTGGAGTTGAACAAGACACCCATTCTAAAATGGTAGGCCTTTCACAAAAGGGTAGTGGGGTTGTGCCATTCACAACCCCTGTCCAAATAGATTTCCTCCCTGGAAAGGTTGGAAGGGCAGTGGTAGCCACAGCCCAGGCACAGACAGACTTCCCTGTAGAGACTGGCAGAGCTGTGACAGTCACAGCTCAAACACAAACTGAGTGCCCCCCTGAAAAGGTTGGCAAGGCTGTAATGGTCTCAGCCTATACTCAGACTGACATAGGTGTAGTGAAGCCTGAAACTATGGATCACTCCACACAAACAGAGAGTAGTGGGGAGGAAGAAAAGTCTCCCTCTCCCCAGACATTAGGAAAAAGTCAGCCTCCTCAGGGAGCTGACCTCACCCCTTGTGAAGGAACTGCCCCAGAGGTAGCCAGGCCTGGCCTGGCAGAGCCTCTGATGTCAGTGGCCCCTTCCAAGGTGGGACCCAGTCTGGTGCAGGTAGCCTGCCTCTCTCTACCCTGCCTCAGTCAGCCCAGGGCTGCAGAGGTCAGGGAGGCCAGTGGACCCCAAGAGGGCCCCTGTCCACAAGAACCCCCCCATCAAAAGAATGAGGATTGCCTGGCTAGTAGCCCTAGTCAGGTGATGGGTAAAAACATTCCTGAGGGATCTCCTTTACGGGTAGTTAGGGACCTCCCCCAGAGGGATTCTGTTGGGTACAGGCAAACATGGGACCTTAGGGCCCCAGACCTGACCTGTCCCTCCAGTAAGCCCACAAAAGGGACCCAGCCTCCAGCTTTAGGTAGCCAGAGGCTGACCCTGAGAGCACAGTGCAACTCAGTTAAGGAAAGAAAGGCATCCATGGTGGAGGATGATTGGAGGAAGCTGAGGCCTCACTTTGAGGACACTCACTTCAGTACTCCATCTCAACACCAGCCTTTTACTTTGCCAAGACACACCAAAGGTAGAGATTCCCTATGGTGGAGACCCTCTGATACCCTTAGGGTGAGGGATTGCTTAGTGGACCATGAGACAGGGGGTAACCATGCCAGTGCTGGTTCCTCCTTATATGGCCACTTGGGCAATATAGGCTTACCTGGTCAAGGTCAGCCTTATCTCCCTTCGTTTGGGGGGGGGGTTGTGTAGGAAGGTGGATATCTGACTATGGTTACCCCCAAATTTTTGCCTAGTGTCTAGCTGGTTTTTCGACTTAGTTGGCCTGAGATCCTGCTATTCAGGATCTCAGCCTGGCTGTTCTCTCTTTAAAATGGACTCCATGTACCCTAGGTACATACCCAATTGGTTGGATCACCCTGTCAGCCCCTGTACCAGTGTACACTAGGTACCCAGGGCATTGGTGTACCCAAGGCCTGCCAGGGGCTGAAGCATGTATTATGCCACCCCAGGCTTGGCCTAACAATTTGACACAACTGGCTGATCACTCAGCTGGGGTAAGTTGGTGTAATCACCTCTTACTTAGGTGTAGTATACCTATACCTAACCTTAAATGCGACACCTGGTAACCTATAAGTCACTCCTATGGCAGGCCTTAACAATCCTGAAGGCAGAGTGCTTGGTTCCATGTGAGATGGTGCTCTGGCATGAGCTGAGCCTGTCTGCAGTGGTCGGAACAACTTCCTTCTACTGTTTCCAGATATCGTCATACCATATACTCTTAAGTGCATTATGAACCTCGCGGTTAAATGCTATCTTTGGTTTGGCTTTATCAAAACATGTCGAGTAAGGTGTCATACGAATTGGAATACTAACCCCTCGCCAATTCTGGCGACGGGGTTAGCATTCCACCCTTCTAGAGGGACACGACATGTACAGTACCTGAAACCCGGGTAAAATCAGACATAGCCTCAGCTCCACAAAATGGATGCTGCCACCACAGACACAAGTCTGCCCTCCTGCTGCTGGGAGTCCTTCCAGCTTGGGAGGTGTGGACAAAGGGTTTCCTGCCAGGGGAGGTGCGTGCACCACCCCAGACAGGATTTTGTGTATTGGTCAGGTAGGGCTTGAAAGAAACCAGACATGCCTGTGGCTCACAAGGAGCCTCGGTGCATATGCCAGTTCAAACCGGTCCTGGGGCACACCAGTCCCGGGCCTGGGGCGAGCTGGACAAAGGATTGGGGGTGTAACCACCCCCCTTCCTGGTCCCACCCATAGGGAGGGACCTAGCAGGTAGTCCGGCCCCTAGAATCCGCTTAAAGGTAGGAGCTGTGTCCTAAGACTTCAGACATCCTGGAATCAACTTAACACTAAGAAGAAGACGGGAACTTCGACGCTCTGCTGCACAGAGGACTGAAGCCAATCTCCCCTGTGGTCAGGGAGTGACCACCTTGCTAACGCAAGCACCATCCAGCGAATCAACGTCTGCTTTGCCGCCGCCTCCCGCCGGAGCCCGAGCCCAGAGACTGACAAGACCTGGACCTCCAGACCTCTCACCGCCCGATCCACAGTCCCTGAAAAGAGGAGACCCGTGGAGGCACCGAGACACGTGGAGCCAGCCATCTTGGAACGACTACGACAAGCTGACAAGCGCAACAACCGAGGCTCCCTCCAAGTTGTGCTTTGGGATCTGAGAAGCCCAACACCCGAGCAGCATCTGCACCAAAGGTGAGCCCTCCAGCATCTCCACGATCTGCGTGGGGCCCTTCTGCATTTTGCCACTCGACGCGCCTAACCGGTTGCTGGCCCGCTGGCTAGTAGCCATCTTGGCGACGAACTTCAAGAAATACACCGCTGGTCTGGTTGCTCCAGACTGGCCCTTGCTCCCCTCCAAAGGAGCAGTCCTTCTGACCTTGCTGGTCAGAACCATCAGCTTATTTCATTTCCTACAACAATTGCTTTTGCCAAGGCTTGTTTGCTTCGATCAAGTCGCCGACACCGCCGACAGCGAGAGCCTGCGTGGGACAGCTCGTGAACCGACTCCTGGACGTCGTCGACCTCCAGGGACCACGTGGCTGCAGAGACAAGCTACACCTTTCTTCCTGTTTGCACCCGACATTGCCTGGTACCCACCTGGTGCCACGCTGGTCACTGGCTAGTGACTGTGAACACTGTCCCCTCTGCTTACAGGTCTTCAACATCTCCGATCCACTCTTGGATCCACTGCATCTCTCCCGGACCGACCGCCTGCAGCATCTTTGTCTCCAGGCTCCACGGAACAGATAGAAGAAACCCGACGCACTTAGAGGCCTATGCACCCGCTTCCTGTGGGTGAGGTAAAGCTGGCACACCTGTGCCCAAGTGTAGTATTACATCTCTAGTGCCTGTGTTCCAAATCTTGAGTTCCTAGTCCATCCGGAAGATCCTCTTTGCAGTAACTTTGTACTTTTTACGCACCCATTGAAACCTATGGGAGCACGCGTGTGACTATTTGCTCTGCACACGCCACCCGTGGACCTCCTGGTCACTAACTGACGTTAGCTCCTTGTAGGCCCAGCGATTCTAGAGGCCCTAGGCATTTTCCCTTTTCTGTTCGTGGTACTTATACCACTATTTTAGTATATGGTTCGAGTGGCCACCAGGGCCTATCCATGTAAAGTGCAACTTCTGTGTATTCTGTGATAATCTTGTTTGACGATTTGTGCTCCTGTGCTCATAAAGAGACTAGGGGTTACTTTGAGAAATAAATACATATATATTTTGAATATATATCTGTGTGGTGTCCTTTCATTGGTATAAAAGGGGGTTGCATTTGGTAAAACAGCTGGCTTAACACGCTTCACGAGTTTAGCCTCAAAGACTGCTTAGCCTACGCTACCACTAGGGCAGCTAGTCCGAAAAGGTTGACTTACAACCACACCATAAGGGTTGCTTGGCATGGTACAAGGTGATCACTTTAACTAGTGAGCATCATATACCAGGCCAACTTCTCACAGAGGGTCACTGTTGGAGATGAACAAATGGAAGAGGATTCAATCACTAACCTTCCACCAGCAGTGTCCTAGTTCTCGACCCTCTGCCTCCTGGAAAGAGGAACTCAAGGGGGGTAGCCCTGCCCTGTCTCTTCCTGGCACTGACGGGTAAGGACGGACCCGCCCTTTGCCCGGGCTCTGCACAGACGCTGCACGCGCGCCGCGGGAGCCCAGCGTGATTTTTATCGCGCCTCCAGGCGTGTAGTACAGCATCAGCAGCAGGCGCCCAAGCCTGCTGGGAAGAGTAGTTCAAGCCGTTCCCCTCACGGCACGTAGATTGGTCAGCCAAGCCATTCCCCTCACGGCTGTGACGGGCAGAGTGGCGGCTGGCAGTTCCCCTCACGGCAATGCTCCTGCTGGTTGATATCGTCCCCAACATAATCATGGTGAACATCTTCTTTTTGAAAGGCCTGCCTGGAATTCGGCCTTCTCTACTTCACTGTGCATGATGCCTTTGTGTCCACGCGACTCGGAGTTAGGATTCTGACATCAGGTCACATGCTCACTCCCAAAAAAACTCCCCCCTCAAAAAATTAGATGAGTAGAACTTTTACCCCACACACTTGAGTAGATATTATAAAGGACTTTGGGCATTATTTAGAGTCTGACAGACGTGATCAAAACCTGACAAACAACCCAATACACCTTATCACAAGTGTCATAATCTATAATGTTCTTGTAATACGACAGACTGGACCGTTGTTAGAAATGGGGGTCTCTAGTTGGCAATGGCTGGCCACTGTCCAAGTAGGGACCCTTCTTCCTAAGTCAGTGTAAGAGGGCTACACCCTTTGATAACCCCTGCTCAACCCTGTGGTAACGTAGCACGAGCAGCTAGGCTTATCTCAGAGGCAGTGTGTGAAGCATTTATGACCATACACAGTAACACAGTGAAAAACACTACAAAGGGACACCACACAAGTAGTTTTAAAAAATAAGTATCTTTATATGTAGACTTAACGCAAGACCAATAACGGTAAAAAGCCACAATACTGTAAAATAGGATTACTCTTGAAATGCTACAAAAATAGTTCAAAGTGTGCAAAGAGGAGTCCAGTTCAAAGCAGTGGTCTCTGCGACCCTTTTACTTACAATGTACCTGGATTTTGTAGCAAAACCAACAAAATGTCGCAAAGAAGCTGTAGCGATGATTTTCTGCACGCGAGGCCGGCGATGCGATGACTCCTTGCCGCGAGGGAGGAGACGAGGCGACGGTCCTGTTGCGTGTGCGATCGTGTTGCGATGCGAAGAAATGGCGCTCCGCGAGGGAGCAACGATCCTGATGCGATGAAAATGGCGGACGCCCTGCGTCTGCGCTGAGATGTCGTGATGCGATGATCTCGATGCGATGATCTGTGGGGTCAGCGAGCACTTGGCGGCCCGCAAACGTACAATGCGATGATCTGTGGGTTTAGCGAGCACTTGGAAGCCCGCAAACATGCGATGCGACGATCTTTGGTTGCAAGCACTCAGCAACAGCAGCGCAATGATTTTCCTGTGCGCTTTCAGCTGCGGCGGCTCGCAAACATGCGTTAGCGACAATTTCAGCACTCTCTTCTCTGTAGTAGAACTAGAGGCCCTGGAACTCACAGGAGCCTCACCTGCAGATAGAAATCCTCGCTGGGAGGCTGGTGGTGAAGTCTGAAGTGCCTGAGACTTCAACAGCAGGCTAGCTCTCTCCTAGCTGGGTGATTGCTGTAGCAAGATAAATAAAAGTTCTCTCAAAGTCCTTTCCCTCTTCTTCCAAGTCCAATGGTAACCACTGCAGGCCAATCCAAGAAACAGCACACAAGCACAAGGATAGTCACCTCCTGCAGATTCCTTCAGTTACACGGACAGAAGTTTGTCTTGTTGTCCAGGAGCAATGCAAATTGTAGGGATTTCAGCACAGATATTTATACTCCAAAAGTATTTGTTCTCAGAAGCTACAAGTCACTGAACCCAACCAGAACCAGTTCTGCCCAGTCCTGGAGCACTTTGTTTACCAGGCTGCATCCTTCCTTTCAGAAAGAGGGGGTCTGCCATCAGACGCACAGTAGGAGGTGGAGCCAGCATTCACCTTGCCAGGCACAGCCCTATTCAGGTCAAGGAGCTACCCCCCCTCCCAATACTCCAATGCAGATCTCTCTATTCAACCCAGGTCTGACTCAGCCTGCCCTGTCCCTCCAAAACCAGACAGCCAATACACATAACAGCAGAGCACACTGGAAGGCTTAGGCAAGAAAATACCTACTTTCTAAAAGTGGTATTGTCAAACACAGAATATAAAAATAAACTTCACTAAAAGATGTATTTTAACATTCTGAGCTCAGGCATACTAAATTCGTTTTTCTACCATGTTCCTTGGGTCAGTTAGGACTATAGAGTGTAATAGTCAAACGGCCCTTACTGGCCTATGGAGAACAGGTAGCCTTAAAGTAGTGAAAAACGAAATTGGGTGTAATTCACTACCAGGACATGCCACACACACCAAGGCATGTCCCACCTCACACATACAATGCACCCTACCATAGGGGTGGCTTACATGATGCCAAGGGAAGGTTCAGGGGCTGGGAAGTGGGTGCACTTCACAGCCAAGATGGCAGTTCTGGACTGCACACAGACTCTGCAGTGGCAGGTCTGAGACACACTTTACAAGCTGCTTCTGTGGGTGGCGCAAACCAGCGCTGCAGGCCCACATGCAGCATTTGGTTTACCAGCCCTGGGCACACGTAGGCCACGCTACTAGGGACTAACAGGTAAACCAAATAAGCCAATCATGGATATACCAATTCACATGTCATATTTACACAGGGAGCATTCACGCTGTGGCACTGAATGGCAGTGGCACAGCGCCCAGAGCATCTAACACCAGCAAAAACAGAGGAGACAACAGTGAAAATTGGAAGGGAGACCCACGCCAATGGTGCCAGGTCTAACAACCGTGTTTGTGACAGATTACCCCATCTGCTAAAATATAAATTAGGCCTTAAGTCCAGTATACTGTCTTCTCAACACTCCACAGAAGAGGAAGACACATAAATATTGTCATACCTTTTGAAGCTAGGAGACAAAAGGTAATTGCTGCACAATTAAATCTTTTAGAATGTTCTAGATTAAGACCAAAAGGTTTAAGACAAGATTCACTAGTCAACACCTGTCACCCACTAAAAGAGACTCTTTTCCTGATTGGAAGTACAAAATACACTTTGGCGTGGTACTACCTTAACAAGTGCATCCAATTTACATGTGTGTTATCCAATAGGTGATAAAGGTGTGTAAGAAAAAGAGCCTCCATTCTTGTAATATGAGCACAATGACAGGGCAGAAGTAAGATAACAAAAGTCCTCTTCATCTACTGATGTAGGCATCACTTCTGCCCAAGGAGCTCACTGTGTATTAATAGTAGTATTTTCTATGCAAATGAGAAACGAAACCGTACACGATAAGACTGCATTATTGTTGATTTAGTAATTTAACATACATACCATGGTTAAGCTATCACTAGTCCAGGGAGTGAGAGCTGGTTCATGCAAGCTTGTGCAGACCACAAATCTGTATGGAAATACTCTCAGCCCTGTAAAAGATTAATGAAAAGTTTAGTTATTCAACTATTTAAAGTAATGCATTCCAATTTTAAATTCTAACAATACATCTAACAAACAAATAGAAGTGGCATTATGAGCTTAAATTAACACAAACTACATATCCTCTTTCTAATATAGATGAAAAGCAGGCATTTTGGAACAAAGACTGCCACTAAGGCCAGTATTGCCAAGTAGATTGATTTACCTGATGTAGAAGCCACCGTGCAACACGCAAGTCACTCAATGAATCTCAGGTGGCTAAATAAACTACTCCCTCTTTAAAGATTGATACAATGAACACTTAGGGCCTGATCTAATTCGGAAAGCATTGTGACCGAATTGGTTCCGGAATGCTTTCCAGATGACTCGGATCGGGGAAGTCCGACCGAGCGAGTACGATGCATCCGGATGCTTCCGGATACGATTCGGTCAAACTTCCATTGACTTCAATGGGAGCCTGTGTTCTGAATGCGAACACAGGCTCCCATTGAAAAAAGGGGTTGTTGGGGAAAAGCATGCACCCTGTGGTGGGCACCCCATGGTGCCTGCCACACAGTGCATGGGTGGGAAGAGGGAACCCATGGGTATCCCCACAGGTACGATTCAGAGGGCCCAGGGTGAAGGGGGGCCTGCTACGGGCCCCCAATGACCAATTCCTGAAGCTGATTTGTTTCGGTGAAACCGAATCGGAAAGTTTGTCCGAATCGTTCATCGTACTCGCTCGTTTCGGAAACCAAGTCCATAGAGCTGTACGAATCAGATCCGGAAGGCTCGTCCTGTCCGAATGCCTTCCGGAACCTATTCGGTTATGCTAACGGTTTCAAGGCCTCATTCGTAACTGGGAACGAGTTGGTCGGAAACAAGGACTCTGGATTGGATTCTGCCAACCCGAATCTGATTCGAAGCCCTTCCGAACGACATTGGAATCGACCCCAAAGTGTTACTTAACAGTGTTCATATTTCCATAAGTGCTAAGTGAGGTAAGTGTTTTATCAAATCAATCAAACTATATTTCGGTTAAACCATTCTGGCTGACTCGAAAGTGGTAGGGTTATGCCACAGTGACACTACGGGTTCAGAATGGCTTTAAGATCATGGCAATTTAGGGCATGGGATGCTTTTCAATTTATACCAAAGACTAGCTATGAATCTTAAATTCTGAACAATGCTAATATTTGCCCAGGCCTACCCTGATTGTTTTCTTTCCAATAAAGCATTTTGGAAATTTTAATTTCTTCCCCATTTCCATCTTTTTAATTTGCGACACACAGAGACAAAATAACACAATTCTTCACATGTATAAATCAGAAACTGGTACTCAGTTATCTATGCTTTATGTAAATGTTTCTTAAATTTTTCTTACTATTTGGATTTATTATTCTTAGAGCCCCGTTCAGATGGCCAAGGGGGAAGCAGGAGCTATTGGTGCCAACCATGAGGGATGAGGCCATTTAATCCTGATGTCCTGGGGCCTGACCTACTATGGATCCTGAGCAACTGGGCGAAGTAACCCTATAACACTTGACTGACTGTTAGTGATGGAGTGGGTCAAGCAGTCCATGGCTTCTTGGTGGGAAGTATACATGAGGAGTGCGGGGGAGACAGGCTCACAACTAAAAATACATTCAGATGCAGCAGCAATAAATGACAGTCCAGCCAAATACCTGTTTATGAAAAAAGGAGTATTTACATATGAACACAGAGTAAAATACGATGGATCACTGACAGAATATCAGAAACAAAAATATTGTGTGGACAGAATATCGTGTCAAAAATATCAAGGACCAAAATATCGAGAAGGTAAGTGCACATTTTTTACTATTTACTTTTACTATTTTTAACTCCACAGCTATGTATCTTGACGATATATATTATATGATATATGTGGAGTTATATATAGTAAAACTTTGCTTACCTACAGAAACTTATCTTCACAATATTTTTGTCCTCAATATTCTATACACGATATTTGTCCACTTGATATTTTTTTCCAATATTTTGTCTAAACACCAAACACAACATTCACAAACAATACACATAGTCCCCTGAGGTCAGGACTCTATTGTTTTATAGCCGGCTCCCTGAGTCCCACTCCCCTCTCGCTAATGGTAGTGGTTATTCCCCATTTACTATAGATGGCATTTAAGGTAAGCCTTACCAATAGTCCTAGTCTGAGGAGTCTCACACCGACTCTTCATTAAAGTAAAAAATGCACCAGCAGGACATGAGAGCCTGGAGTCTCCGAGTGCTCTTCCTTTGCGGCTGCTTAAGTTGCAGCGGCTGTCTACAGTAAGTGCCTTGGTCCCCTGTCCTGGTCACATGCAGGAGTTACAGAGCTTTTCCTCCTCGCACATCCCGACTAGCTGATTCACAATTGACAATTTTGGGGGCCTCAAGCTCCCATTTTTATAGTCCATTTTCAGACACCAAATGTGATTAAGAGTCTTTGAAGTTTATGTGGGGCATCTGCTTACTTCTGATATGCCTTCTCCTCTATCCTGCCCATTCTCCAGAAAGCAGTCTGTCATAGCAGGAGCGACTCCACATCTGGTAGCCCCATAACACAGGCCATGGGAGTGACTAGAGGTTCACACCTGGATATTAGCCGCAGTAATATGTGTTTCAAAAAGGTTACCCCAGGGGCTCAGCCCTACTCTTTATGATTCTCTTTTCAGCCCCATATCCTTCCAGAGATGTGTCCGGGTCCCTTCCTAGTGACCTTTCTTGGAATCAAAGAGCACATTTGGAAGTGTGCTATAGAGCCTGGCTCTCCCTTCCTCCAATGTGTCCCAACCGGCTCGCAGGAATGCAGCAATCTAGAAATGTATCTGGGGGATTCATCTACCTCCTTATGTTCCTCCAATTAACCCTGGGTTTCCCAAAATGGAGCCCAGCATCTTCTATGTATTGTAACATTCACAAGCACAGCACTGTACAGCACTACATCCTTCACGTAGGTACCATTTCCATGTACATATACACCTGGCACATGACAATAACACCCACCCACTGCACAATCCACATATTGTGCCATTCACAGGCACAAATAAAGCCAGCACATGTACAATACACACACACACACTGTGCAGTACTGTGCATGGGGAGTTAAGCACACAGCAGTGGATTTTTAAATGAGTGAGCCTGTAGGCTTCTCTCCAGTGACACAGGCAGAAAGGCCTGTTCACTCCTACTGATCACTATATGGTATGCTGACTCCACAAGAGCAGCCAGAAGGAGCAGACAGGAGGGTGCTTACCATAGCCCGGAAGGCATCCAATGTTCCCTGAGTTGCCTTATCCAAACATCTTGTTTGTATTTACTTAGAAATGTGCAGACACGTGTAGCATATTTACTCAAAAAGTGAGACAACTTCCAGAGCTGGAAGGCGCTACAAATGTTGCTACGGGGAAGAGGACAAATTGTAAAAATGAATGTGGCACCTAGGCTTAATTATATATTTGGAAGCTGACAATGCCCATTCCTAGGACCAGTAAGGGATATATACGCAACTCTTAAAAACTCCACTTGGGTGACAATAAACCGTATCTAAATGTCTGACTTATATGCCTCCTCGAAAACTGGAGGTTTAAGAATGCCTCATCTTGTACTCTTATTAATTAGCTAATAGACATGCACCTTATTTTACGATTATTCCACCAATATGACATACCACCGGCATGGCTGACAATAGAGATATAATTGATAGTAGCAGAGGACAGCAAGGAGCTCGTTTATGGGGTCACTAGGACTTAAGAAGGGCAGATAACCAGATATTGGACTCTCCAAGACATGCTTGGCAAGTAATACATAAACTGCTCAAGGTACACCCACACGTGCATGCTGAGTTCCCACTGTGGAGGAACATGAAATTAAAAATGGGCGTCTATGCCACTGGGTAGAAGTTGTGGCCTGATGCAGGGTTACGGAACATGCATGAATTACTTCATGACGGACTACAATATACCAGCTAATCAAAAGTAGAGACATTTGCACCCAACTCACTATTTAAGATCGATCTGAGGGAAAACCCATTATGATCATCCTACCTCACCCACTGAGACATATTTATACAAGTGGAGCCCATTTAGTGGTGTTCTGTCAGGGTAATACGGGACAATTGTAGAACACGAGTTCTCGATACATACATTTCAGGGCCTTGAAAAACAAAGTCAAAGCTCGCTGGAACATGAGTACACAGAAAAAGGCTGTGGGAATGGGGGTGGCATTCAAAGAATGTCCACCCCCGGGCAGCTCCGGGCAGTTGGTGTCGCCCAGACCGAGCGCGTGCAGGCGAGGCGCCTGCTTTAGAACGCCGCGTTTTTAAACGCCACGTTTTAATAATTGGCAGTTGGGGGTCCTGAAGAGAGGTAGGCAGGCAGCACGCTCATTTTGTGCCCCACCCACCCTTCCCCTTTTTTGGTACAATTTTCATAGTTGCACTTTTTTCTTTTTGGGGAGGTTTCCGGGGTTCCATGGTACTTTTTCCTTTTTTCACTAGAGGTAGATTGGGACGGGATTGAGGCAGGCAGGAAGGGTTGGGGCAGGCAGAATAGCTTAGGACAGAATGGAAACAAAGATAAGGGGTTGGGGTCGAGGTTCCAGATGGGGGAGAATTGGGTACCTATTTGGGGGGAAAATTCATGAATTCGATTCGATATGGGGGAAATATCTTGGGGGATCGATATGGGGGAAATTTCATTGGGGGATCGATATAGGGATTTTTCATGGGGCATCAAGGAGGGGTGGCGGGGTTACTTGAAAGTCATTGATTACATTATGATACTGTTTTGTTGTTGCTGAAATAAAAGCGACCTTTTAACCCCCATCGGTCTGCGATGTGATTCATTGCCCGAATGAAACCGACGCTTAGTGTCTTCAAGGTCACAAATGGGTGGCACTGGGCACCACAACAGTTGCACAGATTAAACTTGAGTCCTAATTCCAATTGTTGGAGTTGTTGACAAGAAGAAGATATATTGTATATTTTGTGGGCAAGTCTACGACTAACACAATATTGGTAGGAAACTTATACAGAAATGGAGGTAGTAGAGGGGTGGGATATACCATTAATGTCACACATGGTGATGCTACATGCTCTTTCAGGCGTTTGACGTATGGCTAAACACTACCCTAACTGTTTTGCTACAGCCCTTGCTGTGGCAAAGATGTGCATGATTAGGAAATGGAAATATGATACCCCACAAAGAGCTTAAATGTATTCTGGGTTCACCTGGCCCTAAGTTCCAGATTCTGGCATAGTTTGCATTGTCATTATTGCAATGGTGGGCTACAAAAACTCCATTAACAATTGTATTTTAATTGCATTTATATAGCGCTTACTACCCCAGACGAGGCATCAAAGGCCTTTTTCGGCGAGCAGCGCGCTACTGCGAGACCCGTAAAGGATTAGTGTTGAATTAGTATAGTGAAATATGAGGAAATTTGAGTGGTGGATATGTTATTCAGTTATTTGGATAGAGAAGGGTAGCGGCAGGATAGAAGAGGGAAAGAGGTTTGTATTTATATAGTGCTTGTTACCCCTGATGGGGTTTGAAGCACTTTTTTGGGTGAGTAGCACACTACTCTGGAACCCATAAGGATTAGTGTTGAATTAGTATAGTGAAATATGAAAGTAATTTGAGTGGTGGATATGTTAGTCAGTTATTTGGATTGAGAAGGGTTGGGGAAGGGTAGAAAAGGGAAAAGGTTTGCATTGATACAGCGCTTGTAGCCCTGATGGGGTGTTGAAGCGCTTTATTGGATAGTAGCATGCTACTCCGGAACCCATAAAGGATTAGTGTTGAAAATTAGTATGTGGAATATGAAAGTAGTTTGAGTGGTGGATGTGTTATTCAGTTGGTTAGAGAAAGGTAGCGGAGGGATAGAAGAGGAAAAAAGGTTTGCATTTATATAATGCTTGCTTACCTCTGATGAGGTGGTGAAGCGTTTTTTTGGCGAGTAGCACGCTACTCTGGGACCCATAAAGTGTTAGTAGTAAATTAGTATAGTTGAATATGAAATTTGAGAAGTGAACATGTTAGTCTGTTATTTTGATTGAAAAGTATATTGCAGGGATTGGAGAGTGAAGGATTTGGATATTTTTTGGGGGGGGAAGGTCATAGCAGTAGGCGGAGGTTTTTGGATGAGTAAAAAGGGGTTGTGGAGGGGTAGAGTCAGAGGGAAGAGTTTAGAAAAGTTTGTTTTGGGGATCGGTATAGTAAAAGAGGTGTCAGATGATGCAAGGAGGGGTAGAGTAAGGGAGAGTCTAGAAAGGGTTACAGGGGTGTGGAATTTATTAAAATATCTACTTGTCCATGGGGCAGGTTGCTTCATAAATCTACTTGTCCTGTAACAAAATCCACTTGCCCCTTTGGTGCCATGTTGTGTGGCGACAAATTATGGCAGCAATCTCATTATATAAGAGCTCTTATATAGCCTCTCTGATTATGCCAGGGCTCATACCATAGTAGTGTTTGAATACTAGCAATCCCTTTATGTTGCTACGTTTCCGCAGATCTACATACTGGGACTGAAGGTAGTGGTAAACAATAGTTCCAGGGTTGGAATGTCCTTTTGAGTCTGTGCAAACCTACTAACTTGCATGTTTTAAGGGTTTTCAACAACTCTTGTCTAGTCTTTTCCAATACTGAGAAATGTTGGAAATTTACTCCTGACAATAGCAGATGTAAACCTTCTTCCAGAGTTGGGAAAAAAGTGGTTGGAGGGAAAATAAACTTGCAAACACTCAGGTTTTCGCATGAGCAAATCTACACATGCATATTTGCTCATGCTAAAATGCAGTTCACAAATATTTTCTAGGAGTACTATTTGTTGCCCTACTGCTGAAAATTCATGTGAATTCACGAAAGCCATATAGCTGCCCTTAATGCGAGGATATATACCAAGGGTGCACTTTTGAGACTTTCTTTAATAATTGGGCCCTTAATTTGGTCTGGCGTTAACCATGACCTTTTGTGTTTTTTAAAATTAGCGCGCTCTCTCTCTTTATCGGCTGGCTTCACGGTGAGTGACAGCGTTCTGCTCTTTCACAAGGAGCATATCACCACACAAAGTAGTTTTGGTAAGTTCCAGTAACTAATGTGGCAGCGTGTGCTTTTTTTTTTTAGACCAAAAACAATTTTTGCTTTTGCCAATGTTTGTTATAATGTAGAGGGTCCGGCAGCTCTCACATCAATAAGGTTTTACAAAAACCATGGCAAAACAAGTCACGCATTGCCAAAACTAAAAAGCTGACCACCATTTCAAACCTACTGGCTTTTCCAATGCTTGTTTATTTTTATGTTTCCCAAAATTTTATTGAAACTGGTTACACTGATTTTCTAATATAAATATTTTGGGAAAATACTAGCATGCATCAACACATTTTGCTAAATGATGCTGCAAAGAAATGGTACCTGAATTTTTACAGTAGTTTAGCAAAAAAATGTTTTTCCTACTTTCATTTTTTAGGGACATTTTATATTGAAAGCAAAGAATCATTAATCTTGCTTTCAAGCTTCTGCAAATATTTGCATCTAATCAGAGCATTTTGGGAGCATTTTGCATAGCCTCATATTTCTAAACTTTGAAACCGTGTGTACACATTTTTATACTGGAACCACTGTCAGTAGTGTAGTCAGAACTTAGATTTACTGAGAGCGCTCACCCTAATAATAAAGGCTTTCAATTAATGAACCATAAATACAAGTTTGAGCAGCATTAACATATGCACACAAATATTAACTTAACTGCAGGCAGTTCCTTTCCCTGATCCTTAATGTGGTACTGCAAACTGGCAGCCAAAGGGTTTGTGCTGCAGTGGGTTGGGCCTGCTTGTCCCAAGGACAAAATGCACATTAAAACTTGTTGCCCTTGACCCCAAACAATATGTCCTGGGCGTCGGGCTATAGGAATTCCACATCCCTGGGTTATTTTGGGGATCATAGTAGTGGTATGGGGTTTGGGATAAATGAGAGAGTGGGTATAGAGGATATATTGATAGATGTATAGGGTGAGAAATAGGGTCGTGCATTTGATATGCTGAATTAGAAGAAAGTGATACATTTATAGATCCATAAGTACATTGAAAGTAATTGGGTAACAGGATTTTCCTTTGACCTCTCAAACCTTGGTAGGAGGACTTCACCCATAGGTGGTGCAACAGTTAATAGCTGATATTCAGTTGCCTGGTAGCAGAATCTACTTACCTGTGTTAGCACTCTTCACAAGGTAACTCACAGTGTAGCCCATGTTATAGGGCCAGCAGCCAAGGATTGGTATATTTTAATATGCAGGATAGTTATTGGTCCAAAAATTGCCAGATGGCCTTACTCAGGTGAGCACATTTTTATAACACAGTCTCAAACATCTATATTTTCCAGTTGCATTGAAGTGGAGGACCGTTACACATCTTTGGTGCCTACACTTTTAATTGTAGTAACGGATACTTGGCTCTTGTAAAGGGGTACGTTGCTGCTTGATCCTAGTATGAAGAATTGTTCTGGCTATTATGGTGTCCTTTAAGTTGACTTCTTGGGTGAATGAGTATTCGCATCTGGCTTGGTCCTGCAGGAGGCTGTGCGGTATCTTTTGCTGGAAGAAGTAGGGTGGCGGTTGGGCCTTGCTATGCCGGCGTGCCGTGTGGGTCACTTAAAAGTTCTTCCTTGTCCTTGTTTAAAGCATCTATTAATGTTGAGGATTCTGTCGTACTATGGCTGGTGCTAGTGTCAACAATGGGACCCTGCGGTTAGATGCAAGCACATTGTTATTTGTCTCATGCTGAAACTGTAGTATTAATAGTATGGCCAGCAATTCCTGGTCTGATACTCTGTTTCAGAGGTTGGTAGGTATGTACCCGATGCCTGCAAGTGCAGGGTTTATGTGGATATTGGGAATGGGATACTTCCTAATGTAGAAGACAGCCGTCTTGATTTGAGTAACTGATTATGATGCCTTTGCATACTATTAGTCCTCTACGTCTTTCTGTTTGTCTGGGATTCATGTATGGGCTTCGAAGAGGTACCATTGCTGAAAGAGTTGTCCCTTGCTTTACTGTTTTAGTTGCGGTAATGCTTTGAATCGGAAATAGGGACATTTCATGGTTGTACTCCTTTCTGATGTGCTATGCACTGCCTATGAGGGCGAGGCAGCAGTTTGCGCATGTGTACTTTCAGTACCGTGCGACAACAATTTTTCATCGGGTGGGTGGTGACTGTGTATATGTTAGGGGATCACTTTCCTTTCCTCCGACTCCCATTTTACAGCTATGTTAGAAGTACTGTGTGTATACATGTGACTCATTTGTGGTACCAATATCGCCCCAGCTTTACAATAGAGTTTACGATCTCAGTCATGTCACAAAATGCCATTCTCTCCCTCCACCATACTCCTTCAATGCCATAACTCAATTTTCACAAACATGATTTTGCAATCAGATTTGTGAGCCTAATGGCAAACGGCTTCTCTGCGTGTTAAGGTCCTAATTATTTTATGCTACTTGAACAGTCATGATTTTCTGAGAAACTACAGCTAGCTTACTCCAGGATGATCCTTGGATTTAAAAGAAAAACAAAGGGCAGCTATTGTTGCTTCTTTATTGATGTTGGCTGCAATGAGCTGATGTCACTTCCTGACAGAACATGTAAGCTTTGGGAAACATGAAAACGGTTTTGGCTCAATGACCACATGTATTGTGAGGATTTATGGCAGTGGGCTGAACAAATGTTTTCGCTTGCATACACTTGTACCATGCAGTTAACTTTACAAAAGACAATAAAGACTGATTCACTAAAGTGATTCAAAGGGCAAACGCGTTTGGGAGACACATTAAAACTGATCATAAAAACAAAAGGCTTGTGCAACCCACCTGATTGCCCTGGGGGAGTCCACGCAGACCACATTAGACACTGCATTAATTGAGAGCTCTGTGAATTACTTCATTTCACAACAGGAAACAAATCATAGATGCATGCGAATTAAAGACAAGATCGGAAAATAGGGAACTCAAATTGAGATATACTTTACCACGATACTGCTGTTTTAAAATGCAACGGAGGTTGACCCATCTTTTTATGAAGTATGCAGCAATACGACAGCGGGTGCCTGCAAAAGAGACAACACGTTCACCCATCATGGATTAATCATCATTCTTAAGTGTAAAGTCCATACAAACACAATTCATTAGGAAACACAAAGTTACTGAAATCAAGAATCGAATAATCGTCAAATGCTCACAGCTGAAGATAAAAAACATGCACCAGAGTAACAAGTAAGAGCGTTATTTAACAATTGCAAAAACATCATAGGTAGAGACCCTTGAATACAATACAATTAATCCCCTTTAAAAGGGTAATAATAAAACCTCACCTAGGCTTGGCATAAATAGCACAGAATAACAAAAAATGAGTTATTTTTTTGTAAAGACACATGTTCGTAGCCGTTAGGACCTAGTTTTTTAAAAAATTCTTCCATCCTTTTGCGACAGACAAAAGTAAATGAGCTAAGTGACACTTATATCGGGTTAACAAATACAATGGTTAGGGTTAGTCACTGATGGAAGATACACCTCTGCATAAAACACAGCTTTCAGAGATAAATATGCTCAGACAGGGGGGCTTAGAAAATTCCAGGAACTCCACTTTAGCCTGGCATCAGTTTTCCTATTCCAGGTAATTTTTTTTTATTTCAAATCTGTACATTGAATATAATTAAACACAAGAAAGCAAACGAGTAGGAGACATACAGCAAAGGAGTTAAAGCCAAAGTCCATCATAGGTCGCAATATACAACACTGCGATTCCGTCAAACATAATCAATACACTGTAACCCAAATCTAAAGGTGGGGAAGAACTAAAAACAGAAGCAGACCTATGTGGTGCGGTCCCATTGGGAAATGTAATAGAGTATTGCCTCTGCTAAAGAGGCCCCAAGAGCACTAAAGATTAGCGAAACACAGAGGCCTGTCACTATTGAAAAGACTGAGTGATCAATGTTCAGATATATATAACAAATTCGGTATACCTATATTTTTATCTCTTAGAATTCTTAATATCAAACCTGGAAAGGATAACCTTCCAACAATATAAGGGGGAAACAACACCCCAGGAGAGGAAAAAGAGGGGAGGAGGGATGATGCCCCTGGAGCACCCTCCAGGTCAGTTTTAACACTTTTATTAGGATTGACAAATAGATCAGGGCGCCTCAAATGTGCAAAATTTTATCAACATAAAATAACAAGGGAATAAGCGGAACCCTATTAAGAGAGAAACAATCCGCAGTATGTCGTGGTTCAATTTCATCTTAGGCTGCCACCAAATACTTATCCATCTTGATAAAAGAGGAAGGGCTAACTAATCCGATAATTAAGACCCAGCTCTTGATGTGCAATATACGCTGGAGTAGATTGGGGAACGTTCAAACGACATTTTGTTTTTCACAGTCTGTAGTATAGTACTACCAGAGTAACCGCAAATGTTACTGTCTGTTAGCATCTGCAGACAAACATTTTGCCTGATAAATCGCCAGTGAAGTATTCAAAGTTTTTTTTCCCCAAGCCTCGTTAGTCAAAGACAACACAAATGGGTCGCATGAATACATTTTTTCAGTGGTTATAAAAGGGGGTCCAGGTCCAGGGGGTCCAGGTACCTTTCTAATCAAATAAGACTCTCAAGTAGTTAACTTACTCATATTGATTCAGAAAGTCCAAGACCGCCATAAGATTTCTTTTTTGAGGACCTAAAAACTGAGGGTCTCACCATTGTCCTACTCTGAGAACTCAGTTGTAAGGAAATTGTATAATATTCAAAATAGTTAAATCAGGAGCATATTCGATACCCACATTGTTAAAGTTACAATTGTTATTATATATAGAACCTCCTCCTTCTGCATCTGCTGCGGAGCAATTGCCGGCATGACTGTGCTGTGCTGTGTTCTAGATGTTGATTATGAATCATAATTTATGATTGTTCTCAAAATGAATGGCTTGAACATGTGTACCTAAGACCTACTGGTATTCTCTGCATTCTTAGTATGGCACTATTGTTTCTTTTTAAAAAGTTATTTTCAAATAAGTTTGCTTAACATTGGAAATGTTGACATCATTAACGCTGTAAATTATTGCATTTTATTGGTGTTCCTCGTGACACCAAACATGTATTGGCTGTCAACAATAAAATTAAGTTGTGAAAAAAAAGTTACAATTGTTTAATGGGTACGATCAGGTACTTGGTAACCACAGAAAATGATAATTTCTTGAGACCTTGTTCTAACACAAAATTATTGGCAGGTTTAACCACATGAAATATTCAACGATGTATATATCGAGGTTCCCCACCTTGAAACGCTTCATAAATCATCTTGATTTACACACACATATTTTCCTTCTTATGAGAGCTTTCCAAGAACTCGGGAAGCTGGTGGAACATAGCGCCTATACAATCTTGAATATCAGGGTTATCGTTTTTCCAAATCACAAAATACAAAACTGCCATCTTAAAAATAAGACCCACGGGTAGCATTTTAACCTTGCCAGTTACTAACATCACAGATTCTTGCAAAAAACCTCAATAGACCAGCCTCTTTTTTTGCCTCATGCTAGAAATCTTAGGTAAACCCAATATTGTATATTGATACTATACCAACAAGCTCGAAACAGACCGCAATTTGTAAAATATTTATATTCCACTAGAAATAGGCAGTAAAAACAACACAAATATAAAAAGAAAATGTTATGGAAGATACACACTGACTTGTAACAATGACTCTTTGACATTTAAGAAATAGTACTCTGACACTTAATTCTCTGTCAGTACACACTCCCTGAATACCTCTGTAGTGGATATTTCCATGCAATTGGAAATACAGAAGAATCTTCTGGAAACACAAACTATCACTAATCTGGCAATGTTAGAAACCTGGCCAAAGGACCCCGATAAGATTTTTACTAAATTTCCCCTCATTACTCTCGGAAATCTTAACCTCCTGCTGGATCGGACGAAATCTTCCTCTCCTCTGGATCCCTGCCCCCTAAAAACTCTGAAAGAGTGCAGGGACACCCTCTTACCACACATCCTGGATGCTATGAATAATGCCTTACAACATGGTGTATTCCCCTCGGCCTGGAAGAGAGCCATTGTAAAGCCGCTATTGAAGAAACCATCACTGGATCCGGCAGTATTAAAAAATTTTAGACCTATTTCTCTACTGCCGGCTCCAGCTAAAATGCTCGAGATGCATCTAAATCAGTGTCTGTCGACATTTTTGGAGTCTTCTGGTTTTCTGGACCAAACTCAACATGGGTTTAGAAAACTACATAGCACGGAATCTGCACTCACTGTCGTGTCCAATAACATCAGGATGAATGTAGATAAAGGCCTGACCACAATACTGGTTCTACTGGATCTGACTGCTGCATTCGACACCCTCTCTCCCGCGGTCTTAACATCTCGACTTAGGGAGATGGGTGTAGAGGGGTCCGCTCTTAACCTGTTATCCTCCTTCCTAGACCAAAGAGAGCAGAGGGTCAAAATGGATACTTACCTCTCCCCTGTAAAGTCTATGCAATGTGGAGTGCCACAAGGGTCGGCTTTAAGTCCGACCCTTTTCAACATCTATGTGGCCCCACTTGCGAGACTAGTAAGATCCCAGGGGATGGAGGTGGTATCGTACGCAGACGACACACAGATCATGGTGTCTGTGTCGCAGTCTATTAGCATCTCGGCTGCAGGTTTCAGGAGCTGCATGCAATCGATTGCCGACTGGATGACCCTTAATTCTCTGAGGTTGAATGGCGACAAGACGGAGGTCCTCATCTTTGGAAAGGATAGAGATGCCTGGTCGAATGAATGGTGGCCGCCTTCGTTGGGGGCTTGCCCAACCCCTTCTCAGTCTGCAAAAAACTTGGGGGTCATTTTTGACACTGAGCTGGCTATGAACTTGCAGATAAATAGAACTGTATCTACCTGTTGGGGAGTTTTAAAAATCCTCCGTAGAATAGTTCACTACTTATCACCACAAGCAAGAAAACAAACAGCTGTTGCACTGATCGGGTCTCGCCTAGATTATTGTAACGCATTATATACTCAGATCAACAAGGGATTGCTGCTGCGTCTACAAGCAACACAGAATGCAGCAGCAAGATTTGTCCTTGACCTTCCTATCTCAGCCTCTGTCACTCTGGCTAGGAAGAATCTTCATTGGTTGCCCATTGAACATCGTATCTCTTTTAAAATTGTTTGTCTAGTTCACAAGGCACTTATGGCAGGACCGACTGATGGATTGGGATCTCTGCTGTCTAGATATGTCCCTGGCAGATGTCTTAGATCTGCTCAACACAATCTTCTTGTTATCCCCGCTATCAAGAAGGCAAGATGGGGAGCAAGAGCCTTTGCATCGAGTGCTCCGCGTTTATGGAACGCACTCCCCTCTGAGCTCAAGGCTATCTCATCTTTGCCCCTTTTTAAGGGAGCCCTTAAGACCTGGTTCTTTAATAAAGCATATCACTAGCATCGCAGGACTATCCTTGCTATTATTTAGGCGCCTTGATGCCCTTTGGGCTAAGTTTCTGCGCATTATAAATTTTATTTCATTATAAATTTTATTTCATAGTGGCAAAAGTGGTATCTCCTTCATGAACATTGGGGATCAAACTTCCATTAGTTGTAGTTGTAGTGATACAATGTTTTGCTTCATTTTTAAACAATAATGGAAATGGAAACATGCTCATGATAAATAGGATGAAGCGTTAACACTTAACGGTCACACAAAGACACAGAAAGTACCAACACTGGACAATCACATTGCAGGCCATTCGTGCTTTTAGCAATGCATGGTTTACAGCCTTTTTGCAGGGTGACAATATCAAGGCCGCAGAATTTGAGAAGTAAGCATTTATCTTAAAATAATCTTTATGCTGCGCCTGGCGACGACAGCTGAGACGGGCTGCCGCGTTGATGGGAGAACTGCGGGGTGAGTAAATCTGCTCCCTGTGGCCGAGCTTGGGGGTTTCTTCCCCCCCCCCCGTCCCGCTGATCTGGGACTGTTGGGGGGTTCGGCGGTGCAGTCGGCCCGCGTGGGGGTGTCGGAGGGTGGCCCGGGACGCCCGCAGCGCTTCGTGGATGGCCTGGAGGTGCATCCTGTCAGTTCCCTGGGGTGTGCACGAGGCCCAGTGCAGGTACTGGTGAGATCTACGACCCGGGAGGCGCAGTGGTACCGGGGCCTGGGTAGTGACTCTGAGGCGCCACTGTGGGGCTCCGGTCGCCTGTGGTCTTGGAGAGTTGCTGACGTCCGCCAGCTGGGTAAGGTGGAGTGAGGCCGCCTCGCCCGCGCTGCCTGGAGCCGCTTGGCTGGGGCTCCCGGACGGCCGCCTCGGCAGATAAATCGAGCTGCGCGGCCTTGGATCGGTCTGCAGTGTTGCTCTGCGCTGTGCACTGAGGCCCGGCGAGGGGCACGGGACCGGCGCTTTTTGAGGGACGGAGGATTGCGGGGGTCTGCCTGCCCCATCATGACAAGGGACAAACCTGGTGGAGGGCCTTCCAAGCAGAGCACGCTTGATAAATATGCGGGCTCGGGGGGCCCCGCTGGGGCGGTGGCCGGGGCCCGAGTGCTGTGCCGGACAATGCTGCCCTCCTGGCGGCTATCACCCAGTCCAGAGACGCCCTGGACGCCAAAATAGGGGCAGTGGGCTCCGACGTAATGCTGCTGCGCCAGGACCTGCGTAATGCTGTGGCTCGTATCACCGAAACCGAGACTCAGATATCGGGGGTAGAGGATGTGGTGACTACCCTGCAACAACGAGTGGCGTCTCTGGAGACTACCCAGCGGGGCCTGGCGTCTAGGGTCGAGGACGCGGAGGGAAGGGCCCGGCGCAACAACCTCCACTTTGTTGGCTTTCCGGAGGGCTGCGAGTCTGGGAATATGGAGGAGTTTCTCAACCGGTGGCTAGAGGGCTGGCTACCTGCCGACTCCCTTTCCAAATGCTTTGTAGTGGAAAGGGCGCATAGAGCCCTGCTGCAGAAGCCTCCCCCTGGGGCCAGGCCACGGCCAGTGATTGCAAAACTGCTTAACTATCATGATCGGGATGTGATCCTCAAGCAAGCCAGAGCCCACGAACCTCTGCAGTTTAACAATGCCCGCATCCTCATATTCCCGGACTATACTAAACAGACTCAGCAACTGCGGCAATCGTTCCTTGCGGCTAAGGCCCGCCTGCGGGAGCTTAAGCTTCCCTATGCACTGCTTTATCTGGCCCGATTACGGGTCGTTTACCGCTCCCGCACGTACTTCTTTGACTCTCCGGAGGTGTTCAATTGGACGGACGAGACGGTGTGGCTGCGCCCTCACTCTCCACCTGGGAAGGAATCTGACTCTTCCTCGAGTGGGGTGACCCGTGGCGAGCCTGGTGGCCGGGTGAAGAAGTCTCACCGCTCCAGGTCCAGGAGGCGATCTAGGTCCGGGGACGCACTGGCGGGCGGGGGGTTAGCAATGGAACAGAAGACACCAGCGGACTGATATTCTCTTTTTATATGTACATTCATGCCTCTTGAATATATATTTTCAGCGGTCAGGGGAGCTCTGTATGGGCTGCCATCCTGGTTGGTATTACCAAGAAGGGATGGGGGCTAAGGGTTGATGGGTTGTAGTTTGGGGATCCATTGGTGGGTGTGGAGTGGTACCCCCTGTTGAGGTCTGCTGGCACTGCCTGCCGCAACAGGTACTTCTCTGTTCTTGAGGTATGGGGTGGGGGGAGGGGGTTGCAGGGGTTGTATTGGGATTTGTTGCTGTTTTCTTATCGCACTCTCTAATCGTGGGTTGGGGTCGCAATGTGTGGCATGTCCTGGGCAGCTGGAGCTCGTCTGGCTTCTGATGCTCTGCCATGGCAGCCGATACGGGTAGATTGCAGGGTCCCTCGGGGTCCCTGCACATTTTGAGCTGGAATGTCAGAGGGGCGATAGATAAGATCAAGCGTGGCGCCATCCTTAAGCAGGCCAAACGTGCTGGGGCGGATATCCTGATGCTCCAGGAGACACACCTCATGGGGACGAAAGCGCTGTGCTTCCAACGGTTTGGATATGTTCAGGTGTTCCATGCAGGTTTTGTGCGAGGTTCACGGGGAGTGGCGGTGCTGGTTCATAGACGGGTTCCCTACATTCATGTTAGAGCGTGGAGTGATGCACAGGGTAGATATCTCTTTCTACAGGGGGAGGTGTGGGGTGAGCCTGTGATCTTTGGGAGGGTATACGCCCCGCCGCCGCTGTCCTGGGGTTTTGTTGAGAAGCTGGTGACCGTGTGGGCGGATATACCAAAGGGGCTGGTGGTGGTGGGTGGGGATTGGAATGATGTGCTGGATCTGGCTCTTGACAGGCGGAGGCCCGATGGGGCCCCGGCTTGGGGAACCTCACCAAGCTTCATTCCCTCATGATAGGCCAGGAATGGGATGACCCATGGCGCCGGTTGCATGGCAGGACCCCGGGATTCACCTACCTCTCGGCGGTCCACGACTCCTTCTCTCGTATCGATTGTATCTTTGTGTCCCGGAACGACGCAGGCAGGGTGGTGGCGGCAGATATTCTCCCCCGGGGGCTCTCAGAACACTCGCCGGTCGCCATTACGCTGCGTGTCGGCCCTATGCGAGGCCCATTCCGGTGGCGTCTCTCTGTCTGGAACCTCCAGCAGGCGAAATACAAGGAACACATGGGAGACGCCATAGATCACTATTTGCAGCACAATGTGGGGACGGTGTCGACGGCGGCGTCTCTGTGGGAGGCGATGAAGCCCACACTCCGTGGGATTGATATCTCCTTCTGTGCCACGGCGCGCAGGGCACGTAGGGATTCACTTGTGCGGGCTGAGGCGAAGATCTTGGAACTGGAAGAGCGCAGTGGAAGTGGGGGGGGGGACGGCGGGCCCGCCGCCAATTATTGCTGGCGCAACAGGAACTCTCTTCCCTTTTGCTAGATGAGGCCCGTCAGGCATGGTTGGCAACCCACAGTAGGATTTATCAGTGGGGGGACAAATCTAGCAAACTCCTGCATCGACTGTGTCAAGGGGCGACTAGGTCCCTTGTTCTCCCGGGTGTAGCTGGGCCTGATGGAGTGCCGATTTCAGACTCGTTGGCCAATCGCTGAGAGCTTCGCAGATTATTATGCGGACCTCTATGCGCCCCGAGAATGTTTGCCGGCAGAGGTGATTGCCCGATTCCTGGATGACCTTCCACCTAAGACCCTGACTGATGGACCTTCCACCTAAGACCCTGACTGATGAAGTGAGGGCAGACCTTGATCATCCCTACACGGTAGATGAACTGAATTCCGCTCTTCAGGAGCTGCAGCCTGTTAAGGCGCCGGGTCCCAATGGATTCCCGAACTAATTTTTTAAGCGCTACTCTCAGCAGCTCAGCCCTCACTATTGCAGAGTGGTGGAGGAGGCCAGGGAGGCGGATAGCCTGCCCAGAGACTGGCGGCACGCTGCGGTGGTGGTATTTCATAAACCCGGCCGGCCCCCTGAGCACCACACATCCTATCGCCCCATTTCTCTTCTCAACGTGGAGGCTAAGGTCTTGGCGAAGGCGCTTGCTAATCGCCTCCGTCCCCACATTTCGTCTCTTGTGCATCCCGACCAGGCTGGGTTTATGCCCCAGCGGGCGACCCGCCATAATATACGCAGGGCACATGCGGCAATTGCGGCTGCTGGAAAGCTGGGGGTACATGCGGCGTTATTACTTGCGGATATGGATCGGGCCTTCGATTCCCTGAGCTGGGAATACCTATTTGCCCTCTTGAGCCGCTTGAATCTCGGACCTCGCTTTCTCTCTTATCTGACTTTGCTTTACACTGACATTACAGCGTCTGTGCGAGTGGCGGGCTCCGTCTCATCGGTCTTCCCCATTGGTCGTGGCACCAGGCAGGGGTGCCCTCTGTCGCCCTGGCAATGGAGCCCCTTGCTGCGTGGGTGCGTGTCGACGCGCAAGTGTCGGGGTTTGAATGGGCCACTGGCCTGTCCGACCGAATTGCCTTATACGCAGACGATGTGCTATTCTTTCTTGCGCAATTAGATAGAACTGGCCCGCGGCTGTTGCGCATTATGCAGGTATTTGGGGAGACTACGGGCTTGTATATGAACGAGCGTAAGTCTACCATTTGGGTCCTGGGAAATGGGGCAGATCCTGGTGCATGGGCCTCTGCGGTGCAGGTGGCAAGTGGGGGGTTGAAATATTTGGGGGCGTTCCTGTCGGACGCTCGGTCGACCTCGTGGGAAAAGAACCTGGTGCCGGTGTGGAACAGGGTGCGGGATGATATTCGGAATTGGTCTCACATGCCCCTATCCATATATGGCCGCTCTGCCATCTTCAAGATGGTTGCCCTTCCTCGAATGCTATATGAGCTGCAAAATCATCCATATCCTATTCCCTCGGGTTGGTTTCGCCAAGTCAATGCAATACTGGGCCAGTTTCTCTGGGACGGAGGGGTGGTGAGGGTGGCTCTTCGTACATGTTTTAAATCCACGTATTGCGGGGGACTCGCCACCTCCGACATTCTCTCCTACTATATGGCCTCCCACCTGCTGGTCCTGAATGAATGGTGGTACGGCGACAGGGCGGATCCGGCGTATAGCCTTGAGCGCCGCTTAATGGGAGATCATTCACTGCATACACTCCTCTATTCTGCGCCTTTGCGGCGTTCTTTACCGAGCGTGACGCAAGTGGTCTTTCAGATTTGGCGACAGGCACTGCGGAGGATGGGTTGGTGGAATCGCCTAACTGGGGAGACGCCGTTATGGAGAAATGGTGGCCTGCCGCAATTGGTGACCTTGCTAGGCTTCCAGGACTGGGATGCGATAGGGATCTCCACATTGGGGGATGTCATGAGGGGGCCTATTTTGAAATCCTTCCAGGAGCTACAGGCGGACTTTCACATGCCGCGCACCCAATTCTTTAAATACTTGCAGTTCCGACATGCCCTCTCTCCCAGTCTGGTGGGTCTGGAGGAGCGGACGATTTTAGTCCAATTGAGGCGAAGGTGTTCATGGGGGACTTACGAGACCATAAAATTTCGCGAATATACCAATCCCTGGTGACTCACTGCTCCCTGTCTCTGCAGCGTCTCCGTACAGTATGGGAGGAAGATGTAGGTCAGCTGGAGGAGGAGGACTGGACGGAGGCCCTGGCCTCTCCGCGTGGGGCGGCTATCGCGGTGAGCCCTCGATTCATCCAGTTTAAATACCTCCACACAGAGTTTATTTTACCAGAGTCCGATTGTATAAGGCGGGCCTAGTGGCTTCTCCGAATTGCCTCCGCTGCCTGCGTGAAGAAGGGACGCTGCTACACACTGTATGGGACTGCTCTGCATTAACTAGGTTCTGGCGGGGGGTATTGTCATGCCTTTCGGAGGTTCTGGGTTGGGATCTTCCACGGTCCCCTAAATTGGTGCTCCTACATGTGATGGATGATATAGGGGGCAATGTCTATAAGCGCCATCTGATGCTCCTGGGTTTTACTCTTGCCAAGCGGGATGTAGCGAAGGCCTGGAAGGTGACGGCCGCACCCTCAATATCTGTTCGGAAGGCCGGGCTGGATTTCTGTATGGGCCTAGAGGCCCCCATTTATGTGTTACGGGGATGCCCACGAAAACATTATAAAATCTGGAAGCGATGGGCAGACTACAGGGGACTGGAATTGGAACCCATTTCAGTGGAATAATTGCGTGGGTAGCGGACCATCTCCTCCCTGCTGGTGGGGGACATGTAACACTTGAGTGCTGGGCGCAGCAGGACTTTAGGGACATGGTGTATAGTAAAGACAGAATTGTAGTTGTGAACAGATTTACTGCCTTGACTAGATGGGCGGTGCGATGGGTGGGGGGTGGGGGTGGGGATGGTTTTATGTTCCTTTAAGTGGGGGGACTGCCTTTGTTATGCATGTCTCTTCTGTATTTTTCATTAGCTATCTCATGAGAAAAATGTCAAAGACGGTATGTGGACTCTTGATGTTGCGGAAGTCTCTGGGTCATAGAGCTTCGCTAAATGTGTATTTGACGAATAAAATTTGTTTACAAAAAAAAAAAAATCTTTATGGCCCATGTTAGACTTAACTCTAAAAAATAATATCAAGTCAACTACATTTTTTCCAATACTTTATTTCTTAATGTGCTGGTGTTACAACCTTAACTCCTGTAGACTGTTCTGATAATCAAGCAGGCAGGGAAGGTTAGCCTTATAGTCATAGAGACAATTACAAGCTAACTTCCAGTGACTGCACATTTCCTTTTTCAAAACAAACATTTGCCACTAAAAGCTGTTCTTTGGCCTCACGTCTTGATATTAATCGATAAAACACTTGAGATATCATTTGATACACAAAGACACTATTCTGCTGGAATGACGGAGTTCCTCATTACCAGTGGGCAATTATTTGCTCTCTCTGTATTGGGAACTAAGTACCCCATTGTAGCACTTAATACTCTCTGGGTAGTGAATCAGAGCAGCCTGAGGCCTACTCTGGGGAGGTGGGGTGGGCTAATACACGCACCTCATTGGTACGCAACACCAACACTCAATACATCATTGTCCAGTCAGTCCTTTTACTTATAGTAAGGAAAAGTACTTTATTACACATACTAAAAATACTACACATTAAATACATATATATACAAAAAGGTACATGGAAATGCCTTTGGTGACACCCTCAGAATAGTTGGCGCACCAGCAAGCAAGAAACATAAATCACAATAACCCTACACATATGTCTAGACACAATATCACAACACAAGAAGTTGGCATGACCAATATTGCAGGCCTACTGCTTTTGTGAGAGTGTTGCCATATTAGTAAAAGAAGAAGAATTGTATAATCTACCATTGTAACACCACTGAAATCAACGGGGACAGTATCGACATTCAATACTATTCACTTTAATAGCATTGTCCATCATCAACATTGTCAAAAAAACATTATATTCAATAACTTGTCCACCAGTCTTATTCCTACATGTACAATGCGACTGATGCAGCTTTAGCATTAACAGAAGTCCCTGCACTCCAGAGCCCATGTACAAATTTACGGGCTCAGGGAGAGCTTTAAATCTCACTACAACACTAAAACAAGAGGGAACTGACATTTCAAAAAGACTTCTACAGAGAGAAGCATTTTGGATAAAGAGATTAAATTCTCTTACACCTTCTGGGCTCAACCATAAGTTTGAAATGGCATGCTTTATATAGTTGAGACTCACATGCATTCAATCAACACAGATCACATTCCATAACACACAGTAGAGTTGACAATGTTGGTGGGATGTTTAACATGATATAAATCATGGAACCATTTATTTTTATTGATATCTTTATGTCATTAATGGTTGAGTGTCATTGTATGTACAGTATTCAATCTTGTACTCTTATTCAACACAGTATTATTGTAAAGTGAAGAAATTTGTATAGGACACTGATCATAAGTACTCCCTATGTTTGACTTGTAATATGCCTTTGTCTGTTGATTCTATGTTTATTAGAGGGAAGAACAAGTAATTTTAGCATAGGTGTGACCATACTATGATTTTTAGATGGAGCGAGGTAGCAGTACTTAGCAATACCGTGGTTTTGACTTACACCATCGGATACATTTATTGATGTGTGTTTGGCCTCTTAAAACGATGCAAGAAGGTATTTTGACTCGTAAGGATTCACGGAGGGCTATCACTCACAGTATTATTGGTATGGAGGTTTGAGAACACACTCAAAGATGGCATTTACTTTTAGAATCTCACATGAAGTCTTGCGAGGTTATGTGTTTGATATAGAAAGTACGCGGGTACGTTGAGGTATACAACTCTATGACTTTGTGAGAACCTGTTCTGTGTATCGGCACCGTGAAGACTTGTTGCGCTACATCGTTTAACTCAGGTATGACGGAGCTTCGCTACTGGCACTGATTGATTCATTGTTTGACAGAGTATCAGGTTGTTAGTTCTATAATGCGGGCTCTTGTTTTGACAGAATTATACAACGCGTCTAATGGCAGTTCACGTAATTTCGTGAAACACAAAGGAAACAGGTATGACGGCGTGTTGACTTTCCACTACGTTCTACGTTTATATCTAGGCACTTGAACACCATAGATAGGTCCGCTATAACCGAGGTTTGCTTTTTTAGAGATACAGACGTGACCGGAGTGTTTAGAACTATGGCGCAATAACGGAGTAACTTCAGTGAGTGATAACTGTCTGTTATACGACATTGGGCTATCACGGTGGTGGTTCAAACAATTTAGTGCTCTTTACGGATTCATCCTTCGGGTTAACTTGACAAACACGTTGGGGCTAAACATCATGCTTTCTAAACACTTAGAAGTCCCTCTAATTTTCTTTTGTGATATTTCAGAAATGTAAATTCATTGATAATGTGGTACATTAAACCACAAGTGAGTATGATTTGCTGATGATATTTTTTTGACAACAGGCTTGTGCCCCTGACGAAGGCACAGTTCGTCCAGAAATGCATTGGGCGAGGATTACATCTTTATAATTTTATTGTCAATGATTGACAGTGCAAGTTGTGGAACTGTCCATGATATTTAAATTCATATGTAATAATTTTGGTTTTACAAAATTCTGTTTCTGTTGTTTGATGGAAATGTTTGGAAATAAATTATGTTAAATAGCAATTTGCATATGCTTTAGTCAGAGATAATGGCTGTATATCACTAAGGCAGTGCATGCTTGAGTCCAGGTGATTGTAAAACCTGGCCACCACATAAGAGCTTTAAATCAAACAGAAACCATCTTTTGGGGCATAAAAGCAGCCCAGAGGAGACTGAGGGCAACTTTTGGAGGAAAGCTGTGTGGGCTTTGGTGGGAGCTGCTGCACTCCTGGCAACCCACCTGAACACATTATAGAACGTTGGCGGTCTTCCACAGGCACCACAATACCCAATATGCTAATAAGAGAGCAGGGCTCCAAAAATCATAAAAAGGTTACTAGACCTGCAGGTCTAATAAGCTGAATAATCTACTCGACCTAACTGTAATATACTTGACCCATGAACTGGTCTCAAATTGTGTGATCCTAGGCAAATATTTTGTCTTATTGAGCCACCTTTTTCTTCATTATCAAATAAGAAAGCACCTTCAAATATGCAAGTTCATTATTTCTGCTGTACAAAAAAACTCTATGTACTGGACTAAACGTTTGCTCAATGTATAATAAGAATCAAGCCCACATATAGAGTACACATGATACATTGCTTGCCTCTTAGTTCACTAAGAGCAGGAACAAGAATATTTACCAGTTTGAGTTTAAAAACTCACTTTTCATAAATAGATTACTAAAACATGTGGTAGTGCACTGGCATTTACAGATAGCACATTTCCCATTGAAATGGCCACAAAACGTTCCCACTAACATGTAGTTATACTGATAAAACTATATAGAGCATAAACAATGGTTAGAAATTGGGTTTCAGCAGAAATATTTAAAATTTGCACATCACCAGGTGAAGTGTTCTGATTCGTTTTGATCTTAAAAGAATCTTTTTTTTCTACAGAATTACAAAAATTTGTCTTCGGAACTAGTGAAATATATTTGAAATGTTGACATATTAGCCTTTTCAGTGTTGTGTTAGAAAAAAAAGCATGACATCTTACAGCCTTTCATTTCACATGCTTTGCACAGTGTGATTGTCACAGTTCACTTTATAAAATCCTCTAAATTCAGTCACAGAAAGAAAAGTAAATGCAGGGAGACAAAATTACCTTCGACCTCTGTCTCTCAAAGCTGAGCAAATGTGACAAGATAAGATTTAAAGGTATCTTTACTGCTCATTCACTCATTGTGAGCAAGCAGAACCCTTGTTGTCAGCCCTCAGAACAGGTGAGTAGGCTCTAAAAATAGCTCATGTTGATTCAATCTGGCTAGCCATAGCCAGTGGATTTTTCGAGCACTGAATATGCTAAAGAGAGAGCCCAAACAGTGCTTCTGGGAGGCTCTTTTCACCCTGAGGCTTGAATATTAGATTTGTGAATTCCCGCCTTCCCAAGAAGGGAAGCCATGACTGTGCAGTTTTGTTTTTAATTTAAGCAGCATTACACTGCACTGTCCCAATTTTTAAGGGCTGGGTGCTCCTTGCCCCTTCTTTGGGGCACTCAGCACATATACTCAGAGTGGTGTGGGGGAGCCCTCTCCCATGCAGGCCACCGACACAGCTCCAGTGCGCAAGAGCGGAGTTCCCCTTCCTTCCTCCTGGGTGGCAAGAAGTGCAGGTTGGGTGGCTGTGCGTTGGGTGCTTTCCCCTCCTCCCAGAAACAGGTAAGGAAAGACGGGTAATGCCCCCAGGGGTTTGTCTCTCCCCAGGAATTTCAGTTGAAGAAGCGTGATGGCACTCAGGTCCTTTTGTCTCCCTGGAAAATCTCCATGGCGTCAAGTCTGGGGGAAAGGTCCCAGGGGCCTTGGGTGGTTCTGTGGAAGGGGACCCGTGTACAACCCTTTCCCCATGCAGATAATTAAATTAAGTTGCGGCTACATGTGTGGTTGAGCCCTGTCCAGGAGACAACCAAGGATTTAGCAGCAGAGCTCTGTTTCCCCAGGGTCCAGAGTGTTATCTGCCTCATTTTTAGCTTTTTTTGCTGAAGGGATAGTGTATAGCTACCAGGAGCATTTTCTTCAGGGCTCCAGACCCTTAAAGTGTACTTATGTTGGGGTGCTTGGTTTTTAAGGCTCCCTTCAGCAGACGTGTCCTCTGCCTGAGCTCCTAAGGCACTTTCCTGCTTTGGGGTATGAGTTCCATAGCCGCTCTACAGCCACAAAACAGAGCACCTTCACTGCTGCACTCCCCATGCCTCCCGTGTGTCCGCAGCGGAGTCAGTGGCCACCCTTCATGGGAATTGGTACTCCTACAGGACCAGACCACAGAAGTCTCAGAAGAACCTCTCAGGCACACCCCACAGCGGGCCAATACCCCCACATTTTTCTCAGAGGGCAAAAGGGGCAGCATCACCAGCCCTGGAGAAGCCCATCCTAGTCCTGAATGCCAGATGGAGTCCTTCAGTCTCAATGGGTTAGGTGGCTTCTTCCACCACTGTCACTCCGAGGTCCAGTGTCTTCTCTAGTGTCACTCCCTTGTGCAGGGGTTTGTATGTGGGGCAGTACGTTCTGGAAGATAGGCACCTCTGCCCAATTTAACAGTGCCATATCGCCACCCCACCCATGCCTCAACAGTCGTGCACAGCTCTCTGGGACATTACAACATGGCAGCTTCAGGTGGTCTATGGAAAGACCTTCCCGAGGTACCTCAGCAACACTCCCACTTGACATAGATGCCTGACCTCTTCCCACCAAAACCTGAAACAGGAGCCCCTCCTGTGCTTGGCTCCAGATTTCTGGCCTTCTTCCTTTGTTTCCTTAGGTTTGGGCTTGCCTAGTCGATGTGCAGTGTGAAGGTATAATTAGTATATGCAGATTTCTACTCCATCCCTTCATTTCCCAGGAACTTGCTAAGCAATATCAATTGGCTCTACTTTGTGACAAGGTCTCCGGTTCTCCTGCTGGCCAGATGAGCAATTAACTTGGCCCAGTAAGGGGACAAAGGCCTTGAATCTGATTACGGCTGAGCCAGAGAAATATATAAATTCTCGAAGTGTCTTAAGGAGTACATCTATCACAAAAGAGACAGTGGATCTGTATTTTGTGTACATATTTACCCTAAGATTGACACTTGACAGGTACCTCTGGGCCTACAAATAGTGAAACTGCGGGCTGGTGCAGATTTTACCCATAAAGTATAATGCAGTGAGCATACACCCTTTCAGTAAGCACAACAGACCTACGCTATGAAGGCCCACTCACATTATCAGGCCTACATCAGGTCAAAACCAATCCCTGAATGGTCCCTTCTATGAAAGGCTACCTGTGCACAGATACCAAGCTAAACTAAACAGCAGTCTCATACCCAAATGCTCCCATTTCACTCTGAATCAGTGTGCACCAACCACTTGTGCATCCTGGATCAGTTACGATTTTATGTACATAGATTGTATAGCACCAGTGTGCTTTACACTCACTTAGTTCACTTGAACTGCATCATTGCGCCGTTTGGGATCGCTGTCTTTCTTGCAGATTGATATAAATATAAAATTGCTATAATTTTTTCTATTTTTTAAGAAATTTAAATAAAACTGTCTTATTGAACAATGAAACCAATCTCTTGATGGTCAAAATTACTCTCTCCTAGGAAGTAGAGGTTCAAACTTTCCCCTTGAGGGATCACTGTTCAGCCTGCATATGTGTGCACCTCTGTGTGTTTGCGTGTAACTAGCTCAGGGCTTCTTACCATAGCTGTGCAACAGCGACCTTATCTTAAAAGGCAGACACTGGCTGTTAGCACTCTAGGTCCTTTTCCACAGAATTTACATTGAATGAGACTCGCTTATTGTAAACTTCCAAAACCAGGTAGTCAAAAAGTGCAAATTTCTGGGAGAATACATTGGTAGCATCAATTTCCTACACTGATACCATGAGGTGCGGTATTTACTGGGTACCATTTTGATCTCTTTATCTCAGAATTGGAAATCATGGTAATACTATGTTTACACAGCTCCCTGCGTCATATGAATTTCACAGGTGTATTTGTATTTTAATTCTTATTTATCTTGTGGGGTGAACTAAGTGATCCAAATGATAGAAAAGGGACTTTGTACATGGTCATGAATCTAATATTCATCTTTTGCACTTTGTCGTTGCACAACCAGGAATACAATAACATATTTCTATTTAACTCTACATTTACTCTTCGACTACAAATTTCTCAGAAGGTTGGTTACTTAACATTCACTTGGTGTTTATTGTCCTTGGTGCCACCGCTATACCTCACACCCACTTCACACAAGTCAAAGTGTTAATTCACTGCTGAGTGGATAGTTATGAGCACTGTAAATACTCTAATAATATTTATCTTTCAGTCTTGCAGGAAAATTGGGAAGTGGGGTCTATACATTATTCATTGTCAGGAAAAAACAGGACACACAATATAAAACTTATTTGAAGCGGGCATTATGGTTGATACTCCATATACTAAACACGTCATTCACAGAAACACTTACCAAAACTGCCTTTAACAAGACTACTTTCTTTTAAAGACCTCTTTCACTGAAGTCTAAAAATGCAATTTATGATGAAAAGTGTGCATACCAGTGTTAGAAAGAGAGCCATTTTAACCAACACTGACTTTACATGTTCCTCCTCAGAGAGTCCAGAGCTGGACTCCATTACCGCTGAGTGTGATGTAGGCTACACTTGGATACTTTACTTTAATATAGCCCTATAGCCTGCTACCGAGGGCGATACCGGTTGTTAAAGGACTTAAACTTGAGTTACAGACCTGAGCCACAGGCGAGGACCTTTAACGAGGGTGAGGGCCTTTAACAACAGGTATTGCCCAAGGCAGAAGGGCCATAATGCTATTAGAACATTCCACCCACTAAGGCTAGAATGTTCTAAATTAAAAAAGGAAAAACAGAAATACAAATATTGAATGTTGGAGCAGAATGCTTATACCAGTCATTAAAGGCTAGGAGCCACTCCATTGTGTTCAAAGGAGAACTCAATATTCCAATGTTCTAATATAGCTTTAGAGCCTGCCGTAGTAGACTCTACCGGCCAATAAAGGCCTGCTCCCTTGTTAAAGGCCTGAGCCGAAGGCCTTCAATGGCCAGTAGAGCCTGCTATGGAGGATATTAGAACATTCCGTCCCTGGAGGGAAGAATGTTCTAATTTGTAAAACAAAGGCTTCACTGGGCCTAAGGGGGTTGATAATCCCCTCGGGATCCGTGAAGCCTATCTTCACAGCAACAGCTGTGAACAAACATTGGGATATTAAAGCTCTGAGCTTCTACTGGCCATTAAAAGCCCGGAGCACTCCACTGTTTTCAATGGAGCTTCCAACATTCCAATGTTCTAATTTTATTTTTTCCTTCCTCCTCTTATAATTTTTATGAATGGAAATGGAGCTAAAGGTGCATTTTATAATACTGGAAACTGACTCTAGTACTAGTAGCAACAGTAAAGATTTTAGAATCAACCCAGGAGCGGAGCAGAAATATATGGAGAAAAACTGTACAACAAGCCTTTTCATGTCTTATTGCCAGAACAAGTGACAGTTTTGTCAAACTGAACCATTTTTCAATGATTACCGACCTCAGAGTGATAGCTTGCCGTCTCTTGTAGGTATGTGAGTATATCATCAAATTCATAGAGGGCAAACTTAGCTATGAAGAAACAGACTGCTTGTTGTACAAGTACTGGGTATGAGACAGACAGGATCATGTTTAAAAACGGGAAGGGAAATCACTCCACATTGGTCATGTAAGTTGAAAGGGCTTCCTTATTAGTGGTAGATGATATGCTCCTTCTACAGCTAAGTTTTCAGTGCCTTTCTGAAGCACAGGAGTGACATAACAAACTGAATATGTAGCAGAATGTTTTCAGGATCGTTTGTACACAAGCCTGACAAATCTTGTTGTGTTCTTTTCCTTTTTTCAGGTTATTAACTTCAGACGGCCATCATCATTGGTGAGAGGAGTTGGCCTAAGGGCTAGGGCTGTCGACTTCGATTCTGGGGAAATGGGTTCGAGTCTCGGCATTGACGCTGAACATCCTGTGATTCTGGGCAAATCACTTAATCTCCCCGTGCCTAACAAAAATAAATGTGTCCTCATGTAATGCAAATGGTGCTATGTAAAGCACTCTGATACCTTCGGATCAAGTTCGCGCTATATAAAATTCCATAGAATAAAAAAAGAAAAAAGAAAAAGAAATCATGGTTTTCACACTGAGAGGATGAGGTTTGCTGCTAAGTAGGGCGATGTATTAATTGTGACTGACTAATGTGTGAGGCAGAAGGCCATGGCCCATTAAGAATGCCTTCAAGGAATCAAGTACAGGTCTTTGAGGGTGGTAGTAATGCAGTTTTGCTTGTTAAGTCTGCCAAAGTCCATGGCAGCATGCAGACCACAGGAGCCTGTTGAGAGTACGGTGCTGCCTCCTCAAGCTGGGACAGGATCAGCGTTAAGAAAGCATTATAAATCTGGATTACCAAAGGAATGGCCTCTGGGATAGAGAGTCCCAGGCAGTCTGGTTTTTCTTATTGATGATAAAAGAGGAGTGCTGTTGAAGTGAATTTGCATTTGCCGCAGGGTGCCTAACAGACTCGCACATTTTGATCTAGGATTGATATTTGCTGTTGGGGATGAAAATGAACATAGACTTCTTAGGCTTGCATGACAGAAAGGCAGTCTGTGGGAGTGGAGATTTCAAGATAGAGATATCCTGTTTCTGGCTCTCTTTCTGTGGTTGGCAAGAAGGATTCAAGAAATTACAAGGGAAGGGCCCTCAATGGGGAACAAGTAGCTGCTAGGTTCTAAAGAGGCCCATCTCGACAAACTGGTGGTGAGGGCACATCAAATAAGACACAGAGACAATGTTCTTCTGTGCCTATCGTAAGAAGGGCCTCGCCCATGGCATGGATACTATTTGTTCCACTGCTTTAAGTCTGAATGCCGAAGAGCTATAATGCTTTAGGCTGTAGATACTGATTTGGTCATTCAAAGCTGGAATAAAACTGCTGTCTCAATCATTTTCCATCGAAAGGTAAATATTAATTTGAGTGAAGCTGGCAAGGTCACCAGGCTTTGTATTTTCTTACAATTGCAGGAGGATTTGTCAATTCGTATGTAAGGGAAACACCTTTAAAATTAAGTGGTTGACAATATATAACACTGGCATGAGTGCTTTTCCAATGAGGAATTTCACGATGGATGATAGGAGAACACTGTCTTTGGTTGTGGTGGATTTAGGGCATGGTCACTGCAGGTAAGGTATGGAAGAGGGAGCATTCTGAAGTATATCTCCCTTGGAATGATCCATAGGAGAAAAGGAGGGAAGGCCATTACTTGCTTGGACCTGTTGTCAACAGCCCTGCTTTTTCAGCAAAGCATTAATATTGTTGTACTTGTTGGTTCTCTCCAATACCTCACAGTTTGATGACAGCTATGTAAAGGTCAAATTGTTCTAAGAGATTTAGCTGTGCTGATAAAGTTTATGAACAGAGAAAAGAGAGCTTTACATTTTGTAAAGTAATCCTGGACTAAAATTTGCGTAATTGTATCACGTTTGTGGATATCTCGCTTGTGGATAAGTTATAAGGAGTACTATGGGTTTCATGGAGTGTATTTTTATAGGAATGTGTTAATTTTGGTTTCAAAGATGAGGTTGAATGGATCAAGGAGAAAGTTGATGCTAGTTGTGGTCACAAATTAATTTCGATAGGGGAAGTTCTTGACTGTGTGACACTGTTGTTTGGTAGTTTTGGTTGATCTTGCTAGTTCATGGTGGATGCGACTTGGGAAGGCGGTGTGGTTCATGCTGTCAAATAGCATGGGAGATGGCATTTCTGAGGATGAATGGAAGTAAAGATTAAATTGGAAATATTGTCACTGGCGTGGACTTGTTTGCAGAAGGGTGCTTATTTATTTACGTGGATATTTATCGTGCAAACCTAGCCAAAAAGCAATGGGGCACCTTAAAATGACGTGGGTATGGTAAAGGGGAAAGAAGAGGAGATTGATGGATAGAAAAGGTCTTTACTAGGTGGGATGTATGATTCAGATAGTTAAGTGCAAATGAGGTGCTGCCTAAAGACAATAGTCGTCAGCTCCGTTCTGTTGAGCAGGAGTGAAGAAGCTTGCTGTATCTAGGTGGTGAGGGAATTCCGGTCCTAGGAGCACAGCAAGAGGAAGATCTGAATCTTGTATGATATGGCATTGCACATTCAAGAGGTCAAGTGTTCAAGTAATTTCAAAAAGGTAAAGGTCCCTGAGAGCAACGCTGCTGGAGTGGTTCATGGGTCAGGTGGAATTAAGGTTTGTTTCTTTAGAGCGCAGTCCATGGACATTTGGGAACGGACATGTCTAGAATTCGGGTAGAAGTGGGTATGACTCATATTTCTTTCATGAGGGTTGCATCTAATCGGTGGTTGATGGTGTTTGCAGCGCGATTAACTATGTAATGTGCATTAATGAGCATGAGGTGGGTATCTCAGTGTGTGTGCTGATGATGAGAGTGGTCTGTATGAGGTTCCTGGAATTGGATACGATTGTGAGTTGCATGCTAATGGATTGTGTTTTAGGGTGGAGACTGTGCAAGGGGTTTGTGGAAGCACGCACATTATGGTCACTTACCTGGGGATAAGGAAACAGTGGCCTTTTCTCATCCCAGCAAGCTCAAACAGGGGGTATCCTTGTTTTCAGCTTCCCTTTGCCTCGGGTACTTGTCAAGGAGGCCCTGGAAGTCTTGCTCTTTAAAGGGTAGAGGGAAAAGGAGAGCTTAAGCCTCTCAATGGCTGCTGATTTGTAGGTGATATGCTGGTCATGTGACCAAGGACCCTTTCTCATTGAAGGTTAAGTGCAAACTGGATACTCCTTTTTTATGAACTTTGGTAATAGCAGGAAGAGGAGGTTACATCTCTAAATATCTGTCAAGGGGTTGTTTGGTCATAGGGCCACACTTGTCCTGTGAGGTTTCTCAAATGAACATGCAGACAGAGGAGCTCTGCACTCATTTGCATAGCGGTCAATGACCCAATGCGTGTCTGGGGAGAGCACCCAGGGATTGGAAAGGAAAAGTAAGTGCGTGATGACAGATGTGCTTGGTGCACAGAACCCGAGACAAAATGTCAGATATATGGAACAACACGTCTTGAATCGAGCCCGCCGTGGTACAACTCAGTTGAAGATGCAAGATGCTAAGAGGGAGGGTCAAAGTGTAGACTCCCTCTGCTCCCCTGCAACAGCAGAGGAAAAAGATACTCAACTTCGTAATTCCACTGAAACAAAACAAATAAAATGTGACTTACTCCTGTCAAAAGAAACATAGTATATGGGACATATAAAACAGGTAAGAAGGGAGGCTGAGTGCACACTGGAGAACTGTACATGTGCCTTTGGCCTTCCGAATTTTTAGCTTTAAAAAGTGCGTTTGAAATGGAATAGAGATGTTAAAAGCAAAGAAATAAAAGTACGGTGTGCCATTAAGAGTCGGTTGAACCTGTCACAAAGTAGAAAACAACAACTGAAAATGCCAGATGCTCGGTAGCTGCGATATTACAGATGTTAAATATGTTTTTAACAACGCTATTAAAGTATGATGGCAGCTAATGCTGTGAAAAGCAGAAGTTGCATTCCTCTCGCTGAATGGTTCAAAATTATGAGCACAGTGATATCACATGCAGGCTGCCAGAATTCCCAAGACGAATGCCAATGTCAACTGTATAGTCAGCTTTGGTATGCAAGTGGGATTTTCTGTGAATGCCCCTTCTCCAAACGGTTTGACCTGTCGCCCCGTGTGATATTCTGTAATCTGTGAACTAAGCCTCGCAGTCGATGGACGCAGTCACGGGTTCTCGGACTGCTTGCCTGCTATGAGGTCTGGACTGCTTGCCTGCTATGACGTCTGGCTCCTGGGCTGCACGAGATTACTCAGGGGAAATGAAACTCTAAAAATTACTTAAAAGTTGATTTTTGTATAGTTATTACACTTTGCATGCAAGCGACGGGCTGACTCTCCAGGAGCATTCATAAAGTTACAAGTGTTTTGAGCAGATGCAGCCTAGAAAAAAGGTCGCTTTTTGACGTCCGCGTTTTAAGTTCATCAGCAAGCAGCGCGTTTAAGGGAGTAGCCATTTTTGCCTGGCTTGTTATGCTTCCCAGTCTGTCCCATGATAATGGGAGGAACATCAGACTGCGTGTTAAATGCTGGGCTATCCAACAACACTTGCTTTCCAGTGCAGTCACAGCCAAGCTGACTCGAGCTTCCTGAGGCTGCCAAGAGGAGTCTGCGGTGCAGCGTACAGCAGTGGGAAGCCCTCCCTCTCCCACGGCTATTAGTGACCATTCATCTGGGAGCCTGGGAAAATGCCTCGGAGCTGCTGAGTTATCTGGAGCAGGCTGGCAGGTGTTCGTTTCCCAGCACAATCTGGCACCTGCTTGGCTGTGCTGCTGAATCCTGCAAAGTCTCCAAAACCGCAAGGCAGGCCCAAGAAGGCAGGCTGCCTCGAGACGATGATCCCGCATGAGACACCTATCATTTGGAGGGCGCATCTCACATCCAGACTGACTCACCGAGCCGCTTCAGACATCACTGCTCCCTGCACACACTGTGCATTTCAAACGATGCACAGACAGATCGAATACTGGGTCTGGAATTCAAATACACCTTTTACTTTCTAATAGATTTAAACCTCCCGTGGGTGAAATCGAAAAAAGATAATAAAAATGGGAGAGATACAAGTGCTGTTAACTTACAAATCAAATCCCTCATATGGTATTAGTTCCTTATGTTCTTTGCACAGGTAAAAATCAGTGGTAAAAATATCTAACATTTCAGGATATAGTTAAAGTAAGAAGTTATCTCCCAATTATCCATGTATTTGAAATTGGAAATGTTTTGTTATATCACATCTGCAATGCTGGAAGCCTGTGGTCAAAGATGCTCTTCCAAAATGGCTTCAAAACGCTAGCTTCCCTCAACCCCAACCCTGTTTCAGCTGCGATTGTTTCTGGTTACAAGATGACAGGAATGGCCAACTACTACACGCCCAATGTTTGGCTTCCTGCCAACAATACTGAAGCAAGGCAAGGTACATAAAAATGCTGCATGAAGGGGTCTTCCATAGTATCCCTCCCATACAACCAGCAAGCCTTTTTCTGCATGCCCCCATCCCTAAAGCTTCACAAGGGAAATGAGAGGCTGATTTCCTACTCATCGCCAGGTTTGGGAATATTAACTTCTTACTCTTCACCCACTACTGCCTGCGATTCACATTGGGTCCCTGGTCAAGAACAATATAATGCGGGGCACCCAGAAACAACGTGGCACCTAATGAGCTGACTGAATGTAATGAAGACCCATAACAAAGTATTATGTGCCATAATAATTCTTTCAAGCCTTTGGGTCTTCTGTTCAGGAACAACCGCATCTACCAGCTTCCACCTTCATCCGCCTCGCTCAGATACTCATGACACCTCAAATGTGCACGCATTCCTTCATCAACCAATATCTGGCCAAACCCCCAACTAGGCTGCATCTACCATTCCAGGTATCGTTCCCCTCCCAATCACTCTAGACCCTAGCAAAATGCAACTCCTCCTCCTCCTTAAACTTAATATGTGAACACCCACAGTACTGTAGGGTCCCACTAACACTCCACAAAAATCAAACTGCTGCAACAAATTATCACCTTACCTAACCACTTCAATTCACCATCACTATACTCATGTATCTACATTCTGCCAGAACCCATAAACATCTATGGCAAGAGAACTGACAACGACAGCTGCACCTAACACTAGCTGAGCACAGAAAAAGGTCCCCCACATCCATTCCTATTTCTTTACTCAAACATCTCGGACACTTCGCCCTCCATCATAGAACAAGTACAGCCACATTAAATGTACATTCATTGACGACCGCTCTGCTGCACACCATAGACCAAACCCATATAACCTGAGAACCTACAATCAGCAGCTATGAAGCCGCTACACACTGGACCTATACCTCACAACCATCTGCAAATACATGCTCTCATACAATAAATCAACAGTGATTGTCAGTTCATGAGAAAGGAAGGGGCGGGGAGAAAATCTGCATCTGATAATCAGCTTGTCACCCTGCACCTGGAATGAAGCAGTCCAGGCATGCTGGAACAAAAGGAGGACATCCAGACCTCTGAAGCTCACACAGAGCTGGCTCACCTTTGAAATTTTAATGGGAAGGGATCAGGAAGGTGTGACAGCTAGTGGCAGAGCTGAGGCTCTCAGAGTAGTTCTGACAAGTAACAATTCGATGTTGCCATGTTGGATTGTTCCAGAATTCTGTGCATAAGGGTTTGGACAGGGGTGGAGGGATGATTTGGCAGCCAATGATTGGCCAGGGGGTGCCTGTCATCTATCAATTAATCAATCAATCAGGAGAATTGTAAGCGCGCTACTCATCAGTGAAGGTCTCAAGGCACTGATGGGGAGGGGGTCCGCAGATCTGTTTAGTAGAAGAGCCAGGTCTTGAGGGTCTTCCTGAAGGAGTTCAGGGAGGGGGCGCGTCTGAACTATAACTTTGTATGTCCACCTAAAAATCCCTGCACAAGGCAGGAACAGTTGAGAAGACAACCAAAGGATGTCCAGTTGGAAGGACAATCCACCTGTTACCCTGAAGGGATGCCTGAAGAAAACCAGCTAATTACCAGGACTTGGGTCTTTTCATGGTCAGTGGAGTTGGTCCCCAGAGGATCAGTTTGGGGAAAAGACCAGCTGGAGGAAATTGGATGGTTGCCCTGGTAAATCTATGGACTGGCCCTAGATTCCATTGCCTACCCCGGGTGTACTTCAAGAGGCCAGGAGGCTCTGGGGCCTGAAGAGTTCAGGCAGGAGGGTGATGTTCTGGATGATGGTGGTGGGAAGTTTGCACAAGATACCTTCCACAGCAGGGGAATGGTACCAGGAGACAGGTGTGGTGCAGAAAGCAGAAAGCAGTAAGAATCCAGCTCCCCATGCAAAGCATCCTTTGGAGGCCAGGAGACCTGAAGAAATTCCACTATCACTGATGCTGGATAAAAAACAGAAATTGATCATTCAAACTTTATTGTTGAAAGTATCATTATGAACAATGTGATGTGCCCTGAAGAGGTTTATATAAAACATCGATGTACCAAAAATTGTCAACATTTTGTTTTTGTTGTTGTCAACAAATTTCTAGATTGACTTAACCTCTTCAGTGCCCCGCCCTTTCCCCGCCCTGTGCCGGGCGTTGAATTAGCGGGCGGGGTTCATGACGAGATAGTCTCGTCATGGGCACAGCGCAACCGTGCTCCATGACGAGACTATCTCGTCATGGGCACTGAAGGGGTTAATATGAATTGATAGCAAACATGACAGAAATTATTCTAACTACAGGTGCTGCGTTGAAGGTGTTGAACTCCAAAACCAGCTCCATTACCTCTCGCCAGGTCTCACACGTATGCATGTTGTAATGATGCTCCCCTTATTTTTAATATGAGCTCAATTTGACATTGCTATTGAAACGCATTGGACTGGATGTATATGGTCAATGGTCACAGCAGAAAACTGGCAATTTGACTAAATGTTGACTACAAGGCAGTTACGGCCTGTCAACAAGCGTCACTTTAGAGCTACACACTCTGTGCCCTAGTACATTCTTTTTCTATCTCTCCTGTCTTAGCAACGTGAAAACGACCAGTCATTAACGAACTCCTGCTGCTGACTGAAGCCTTCACTTACCTCAGTCCAGCGGTAGATCATTCTCTTTACAGATGAATTATGCTCTGTCTGTTTTATGAGGGAGCCCATATTGACTGAGGCATAGACAAAGCTGTATGAATCATGAGCACCAAAAACCCAACCACTGTATTGTACTTTACGTTTGGGGAGGAGGGTGAGGTACCCAGGTTCCCCCAGACAGCAGGACAGACGCAGTCCGAGCATTGGCACTTGTAGAAATTAAAGTGAACTCTTCCTATTTTGTTTCCGGGTGAGGATGGGGGGCAATGGTCAGAGAGCAGTCACGACTTGTAACCTCTCTGCAACACACCGCCTGCCTGGATCAGGTGCAGCACGTGCACTGTGAAAGAGAAGATCAAGACACAACTACGGGAGGGGTTAAGTGGATACTTCCGTGCCAAGAGCATCTAAATGTGCACTGCAGGTACCACACATTTTCTATTACTTGTCACACTTCTCCCTCTTCGAGTTCTCTGTTGCCTGCAAACAGGATGTCACGCTACCTTACCCTCGTCAGCAGGGCCACAAAAGCTCCAAACCGGCCCACAACAAACGTGAGTGTGTGTGTGTGTGTGTGTGTTTGGGGGGAGAAGGTAGCAGCCTAGCTTCCAAGGATATGCTAAGTAGGATGCCCTCAGCGAACCCTAATGCTTTTTTCACATTTATGCGAAAAGAACTTACATCGTACAAACAGAACAATGACTATAATTTAGTTACCGACTTTTTTTTGCTTTACTTTTCAAAAGTTCGGCTTTTCTGAAACAGCAGTTTATTTTCATTTCAAAGAAATTATCTGACAAGAATATTGGCGAGGATACTGGTTGAGAGCTACTAGACGCAGCAATGCTTAGACTAATTAAGGGGAAGTAAAGTAAAGTCCCAGTTTAATCTACCTGCTCTCGTTCACATGGCTGTGCTTCCCTAATGTATATTGTGCGTCTATCAAGAAAAAAAACTACATAACAAAAAAAAACCTAAGTTATATAACACTGTGCTGCTGAAAGAGTAACTTTTGGAGACGTATCGAACAACTGCATCTGAAATCACCCTTAATAGAATGAGAACACGTACATTGAGTTTTTACAAATGAAAAGCAGACTGACCCTTTCAGCAAACCCTTATTTGAGTTTATAACACATTTGTAACTCGGGATATATGAACGTTGAAGACTCGGGGTTGGTGAATGGAACATTTATCTGAGGTTACTTGGTAGAAAGTGACTTTTAGCGACCAGGCTACATACCTCAACTAGGAGACCTTGCTTTCAATCTTAGCCCACCAACCTTATCAAATTGAATAACGCTTTATGTCCCAGTGACCCAATTCTCTTGTCGTTTAGCACTGTAGGTGTGCCGAAGGTGATTCACTTAGCAGTGTGCTGTACACAAACATGCACAGTTTGAAAAAGCACCGATGAGCCGTTCCTGACTCCCTTTGATATGAAGGGTATGCCTCCTTCAAAATGACCCCTTGCTTCCCAGCTTCCCATGAGGATATTTGCACAACATTTTTGCGCAGGGAATGGTCATTGTTTCAATATGTGGTGGCTCGCTTTCGCTGCTTGGTGCATTTTAAAGGGACACTCGTTTGGGACATAGAGGGACACTGTACACAAAAATGTATATGAGGTATCTTTTTGGCAGAGCTACCTTCACCCGACTCAACTGCACCCCGACTTTTGCTCCCAATTCATTTTAACCTCACCCAAAGTTCTTAGTATGTTGGTCTCAATGGTCATTGGAAGCAAAAACGGCGAATGAAACACACAGGGATGGTTTGCGAAGAGCTAGTCCGGAACCCGCTGGGTTCCACAACAAATTTCTTTTCCTGACCGGGAATACTTTGGGGAGTGCCTTTAATTTACCGCTTAGATCCCAAAACCTCACATCCCTCATAAATAGGGGAATAAATTATGGTATAAGACATCCGCTCTCTAGGCTAGATATTCTCCTACATGCAGTCTTTGGGGAGGATGGTGAAGAACAGCTAGGACATAAACCCCATACCTACCGGGGGATCTTAAGGCAAAGCGGACGGGTAGTAGTGATCGGCCACACGAGAGTCATGCAGCATGAGGAGCAGCTATGGAAAAATTGTCAAGTCAAGTAAGTGACAGCAACAAGAGCTTCTTAGTGAGGAAACACTATTTATTCACAAAGAGTAAGAACTGGAACTGCAAAGCCTGGAGATCAGTGTTCAATTTCCACACTAGTGGACAAAATAAAATACAGAGGCTTACGCGAAAGTGCAGATGGCACACAAAACACACCATGATGACATGATGACTCGTGCCTGGGGTGTGAGGTTGCCAGAAACTGAGGAAAATCACAGGCAGAAAACGGATTGTCCTCTTCACTGGAAATCTGGCCTCTCTATCAAGCCACTGCAACTCAACCCTACTTGAACTTGTCATTAACTATTAACTCGTTTGTATAATTTTCTTTCCAAATAGTAAAGAGAATAGTAGAAAGGATGAGTGCTTTACCTCGGCTAACAGACAGACTCATTTGCCCTTAAAAGTGTGCACTGCATAACAACCCGGCACCTGCATAAAGCATTAGCAGTCCATGGAAATAAAAATGGAGAAAAGGCCAAAAGAAAAGTTCTAAGTCTTTGTCCTGAGTGAACTGAAAGGGCCTACACATATTTAAATAATTTACGCTTGAGTCAGAACATCTTAAATGTTTTGCAGGAGAGGCACCATACGATCACAGTTTCTGCTTAGTGCTATAATACAGCAGGTTTTATCCGCAAGAATGAAGAAGAAATGGTGCTAAGTGATTAGGCCTGCATTTATCATCTAGTAAAGTGTAAATGCATTTTTCCTCCCAGATAACATGACTGAACTGGGTATGATTGATGGCTCAAAGTTTGTCTATAGATTAGAAGTAAATGCTATAAACTCTCAGCTCATCATTAATTGTACTTAAAGTCTTACACAGCAGCTGCAGGGAAGATAAGAACATTCTTCAGCCATATGTTCTCAATACTGTATCTCTTTGATGTCATCCCTTATCAATAGAGATTATCCTCACTTTTTATGGAAGCCTGTGTGGAGTAAAACAGAAAATCAGCCAACAGCACTGAAACCTTGGCTGGGCAACAACTAAAACCTACAAGTTTCGGTTTGAAGATGGTGACACCTGCGGGTGTAGCTATCAATAGTGCAGCATGTACAGTAGCACCACAGCCAATGGCTCTGAGGGGCCCACTGTACCCCACTGTAGCTGCTCTCTACTACCAAAGCGGCAGGGTATATTGTCTTTGCTTGCGTTAGGGCCATAGCACCCTTACTACGTTACTAAACATCTGCCATTTACAGTGCAACTAAATGGCAAAAAACATTAAAAGTGCCACATATATATTATTGATGATGTTATAAAAATGTTGCGAAGTAAACAATATAACAGACCTTATGTTCCACTCCAAACGCCCACTAAATGGAAAAACATTTTCCTCCTTCACCTTCCCATCACTAAAACAATCAAAATTCCGTATGGAATAAAAATAATGACTACCCCCTCCCTTACTTTTAATGGTGAAATTGATATATCTATATACAGGACTGGGAACATACTTGTACAAGCATCTGACCCTCACCTCAACATATTTGATCGACATTTCAGTACTATGGCGACTTTACTCTCACAAATTGGCCAAACACCCCAAAGGCCTCTTTCCTCCGTTTCACAACTCACTCGCCCTGAACAGTCTCATCGTCTTTCTCCTGAAAATTCCCCATCCTTATCTAGGTCACTCCTGAATCCCTCCATCTGCCCTACCTCTGCTTACAAAACTCACAGCAGATCCTTGCCCTCCCTACCGAACTCTTTGCCCTCCCTAACGTGCAACCTCTAACATTGTCCTTGATAATTCGCATGCCTGGCCCAGGGTAGCGGGCCCTCCTCTCAGTCCTGCCTCAGCAAACCCTAGAGCTGATGCCCCTCCTGTTAGCGGTACCCCCCCTTTTCTTGCGCCGAGGTGCGACAATCTCAGGACCTCAGACATGGACCCCCCTCATAGATTAGAGCTCCCTGCCCCCGACCTTAGTTTGACTGCACACTCTCCCACTCTCACTAACGCTCAATCTTCATGGGACACAACCAATTCCCTTAATTCACCTAACACCCACCCTATACAGATTCCCTCTAGATTATCTCCGCCTGCTCTCTCCGCTACACTCACTCACACTGCTACTAATGAAGTCCATGTAAATCTGTGCGATAAAACACTTCCCCTTAGAACACGTTCGAACAAGCACCCTTCCAGCACTAACCTCCATCTAAAGGCAGACCCTAAACATCTTACCCAGAGCATAATAAACCCCAGTCCAATGTCACTGACCAACCTCCCAACTGGTTGATCCCCTCCCCCTTCCTCACTGACCTACCAACATCTCCCCCTCCCTCATAACTGGTTGCTCCTTGAACTCTCTTGCTCAGATTCTGAACCGAATGGAACTCTCGGGCTACAGAATTGCCTCATCCTGGACTGGATCTTTCTAACCAGATCACCCACGCCTGCCCCTACACATCTGTTACTTCACCTACTAGTTCTCCTAATCCCCCTCAATGCCCCCGTGTCCTAGCACTCCCCTCTGCAGGCAGGCAGGCACTCAGGCCTTACCTTGCTCTCTGCACTCTCTCCGCTCTGGAGTTAAATGCCCTCTGCAACTCTTACCTTCCCAAGATCCAAGTGACTGACCATCTCCCCTCCTCCAACATCCCAGTTATAGTGGGTGTTAATCGTACCCCTGCAACTCACAATACACTGACGCAATACACCATCATGCACCCCCTCTATTCGGCTAATGATAATACCTACCCTCTTTCTTGCATGCTCGTTAACTGCAATCTGCTGCACTACATGCTACGGAGATCGCTGAAACCATCCTCAGTGATTATATTGACATTGCTTTCCTCTCTGAAACCTGGCTCAACGACCACTCGACAGCCATTCTTGACCTACTTACACTGCCCGGGTACTCCATCATTCGACGTGACAGACCTGACAGGGCTGGAGGAGGTCTAGCCATAATCAACAAATCTTAAATCCAACTCTCCCCTGTAAAAAAGGCTGAAAACTCAACCTTGAATACCTTGGTGTTGAACTCAGTGTCGAAGGCACTCCATCTATCAAGCTGCACAACATCTACCATCCGCCCGGTGAGCTCCCGCTCTTCGCTGATAAGTTTTCAGACCTTCTTACTCATTTCTCCCTTTCTGACTCGAAGAATTTGTTTTTAGGCGATTACAATATTCATTGGAATAATGCAGAAGATCCCACAGTCAGGCTCCTCGCAAATCTTCTTGAGATGATTGACCTTAAACAGCTCTGCAACAAACCTACCAACATCAAAGGCGCCACTCTTGACATCACAATCACAAACAATTAACTGGTCTCCCTCAATGATATCGTTCCCACTGACTGGTCTGACCACTATCTCATTCTGTTCAACATCTTTACCAAAGTCAACACTCCCCCAGTCTTATTTAACAAACCAAAGATTTGGACCAGAAACATCAAACACGTCCCTCCAGTTGAGCTTGAGTCTAAAAGTCATGCTCAATTCCAACGTCTCCCGCACTCTCAAAAAGCAAATATGCACGCTGACCCCTTCAACAAGGCGATTATGTAAGTTCTCGACCAAGTTGCATCGCTCAAACTAAAACAACAAACAGCTATCCAATCTAAATGTTGGTTTAACTTTGATCTTAACAATGAAAGAAGATAACTTAGACTAGCTGAAAGGACTTGCAGACAAAACCCCTCGTCATTACATTTAGCTCTCCTTAGAACTACTAGGTTAGCTTACAAGAAACACATTTTCAGAGAAAAAGCATCTTTCTTACGCACCCAACTTGACCGTGCAAAAAACAGGCCCAGAGATCTCTTTAACATTGTCAGAAGACAAACCTCATCTGCCCCTCCTGACCAAACCGCCTCAAATTAAATATGTGAGGAATTTGCCAGCTTCTTCACAGACAAAATTGCTAAAATCGATCAATCCTGCTCCAAAGTCATAGTATGTCCTACTCAGCAAATCTCTCTTAACTTCTCCCCTCTCTCCATGTCAACCCAACCTCCCGATCCTCTCTTCAATCAATGAACTCAAATTGAAACCAAAGACAACCTTTTCAACCCCCAATTGAAAAATGATGCCAACTGGACTAACTTCACACCCATGACCGAGCTTGAAGTCTTTAATATCATTGTAAAATTAAAACCAACCTCACACACCAAAGACCCTCTCCTGACAAAACTAGTACACAACTTTAACCACATCATCACCACATGCTGGACAAAAATCATTAACTCCTCCTTACCTCTGGATGTGTACCTGATTCCCTTCAACTTGGGCAAATCACACCCATACTTAAAAATCACAAGTCTGACCCTAATGATCTCAACAACCTCCGTCCCATCTCAAACCTCCCTCTCCTAGCCAAAACCGTGGAGAAATGTGTCTTACAACAACTGGACAGACATATAGGCAAATACAACCTTCTGGACTCCTTCCAATCTGGTTTCAGGAAAGGCTGCAGCACAGAAACCGCCATGCTTAACATTGCTGATGACATTCATCATTCCTTAGAGAATGGAGATGCCTGCCTTCTTATCCTATTAGACCTCTCAGTGGCTTTCGATACAGTCAATCACACATCCTTGCTGGAATCTCTGAAATCTCGCTCTGGCCTCAATGGCATAGCCCTGAAATGGTTCACTTCCTACCTCCAACACAACAAATTAAAATCAATTCCTGCCTCTCAAATCCCACTCCTGTCTCTCTTGGCATTCCACAGGGCTCAATTCTCTCTCCCTCTCTCTTCAACCTCTTTATGGAACCCCTTACTCTCATCTTGAAACAAGCTGGAATTAAGTATTTATGCTGACGCCACGCAACTCTACTATAAAATCAAATCTCACAGTGGCATCCTTCATCTTATCACATTGAGTAAGATTCAGTCTTGGTTACACGCCAATCATCTAAAACTGAACCCTAACAAAACGAAAATCATTCTATTCTCCCCCAAAAGTAACCTCCTCCCTATCCAAAGCTAAATCACTGACCTCAAGCCCTCGACTGTCCGCTCACTTTATCCAACATGGCTAAATCCCTTGGTTTCACCCTGGACAAAGTTCTGTCACTTAATGGCCCTAACAAAGACGCAGCCACAGGAGCCCTCTTCGCTCTTAAACACCTCCAAAAAATCAAACCTTTCATCCTATTCTGACGACTTCAAATGGGTTGTTCAATCGCTAGTCCTCCCAAACTTGACTATGGGAACACTATTCTCACTGGGACCACGAAAGTTCAGCTTGCTCCCCTTAGATCAGTACTCAACATGGCAGCCCATCTCATAACTGACTGCAAAAGGTATGAACACATCACACCCGCCCTCAAGCCTCTTAACTGGCTCCCCATCGAAGGTCGATGCATCTACAAGACTGCCTGCATCACCCACAAATCACTTCACTCTCTATCCCCAGACTACCTAAACAAGAAACACACAAGAGCAGGATGTACCAGACCAATGAGAAGCTCCAATGCTCTTCTTCTTGTACCCCCATTACTAAAAAAGAACTCTACCTTGACTCGCTCTCTCAGGCAGTGCTCCCAGCATCTGGAATGCCCTCCTGAGGGACCATCGCTGCAACCCTTTCTACCCAGGCTTCAAAAGAGACCTGAAACATCATCTCCTCAATAAATACTGGAGCCCCTGAATCTAATCCCCACATATTTTTGTCCCAACCTCATTTCTGTAATTTTTCCATTCATTGCTCTGCTACCGTTGGCTCTTGCCGAGCCAACACTTTATGTACTCTAAATTGTTACTTGTTTGGACTCCATTTTCAGCAACTTCATCCCTCATGTCCCTACAAATCGTTATTTGTACTGATTTATGTGTTTTCTTTTCTATGTTACACTTCACTTATTTTTAAGCTTATGTAAACATTGATTTTAAGATTATTGCCTTGCTCCTAAATCTGCATTGTTCTTTCACTTCCTTTACCATTTTGTATGTAACCTCTTCCATTGATTGCTGCCTTGCTCTTAATTCTGTAAAGCGCTCTGATATCCCCGGGTCAAGCTCGCGCTATATAAAACCTCTAAAATAAAATAAAATAAAAATATAAATTTAATAAAAACCAGGACAACTGTCAAAAGTTACTTGCAAAATCTCGACAACAGATTTCGGTAGATATTAAAACAACATTCATGAGGAGGAGCCTAGCGCGCATCCAAGATGGTCGCGTGAGCACAGGGCTCCCCGGACCCTTGCTGCTCCTCGGAATTTATCCTGAGAATATCCTGATGTGGTTTATGGAATCTGGCAGATGAAGACCGGCTGAGCACGTATCTCTTTTCAGAACTCGAATCGGACCTGGGAATCCTGAGTTGTCGTTGTTCGAACTTTTGGGACCCACCCGACGGAGGTGCCCGGGGCGAAGGTGAACCGTGGAGCCGTGTCGTAATTGAACAACAGCGGCTGCAGTGCGGTGCCAGTGGCCGCTCTACCACTTTCGGTTTCACTTTCGGACTTCAGGGGGCTGGCCTGCGAACGCACTTGATGTGGCGGGGTGTTTCCTTGGCCTTTGCACGAGGCCTTGTCTCCACCTGCCACTAGTGTGCCCATCGCCTTGGGTCCCCCCGCACCGCTATATTGTGGTCCCTGGTGAGGCGCTGGTCTGCCGTGCCGGTGCCCCTACGACTCTCGATCGGCGGTCCCCTGCGGTGTCCGTGACCACATGGGGGGCAAGGGGGGCCCCGAGGGGCGTAAGACTAAGGCCTCCCTCCGCGGGGGACCGGTCCAGGCCAACAACATGGACCGCTACACTCAGGGCAGAGGGTCCCCTGGAGCGACCGGCCCCCCCCGGATGCCGCCGGCGGTGGCACGACCGTCTCTCCGGAGCTTTCCCTGCAGGACATCATGGGCGCCATTGATGGCATCAGGGAAACCATCGCCACGCAATACGAGGCCCTGGCCCGTAAAATCGACACGGTGGCAATTGATGTCACCTTAATTCGGGCAGATCTCTCCAAAACTAACGAGAGGGTTCAGGCTCTCGATGCGCGGACCTCCACCCTTGGTGCGGATGTGTCGGACCTGCAGGCCGCGCTTGGTGACATTAAGGCGGTTAACGATCAGATGGCTCGGCGGCTGGAGGACTTCGAGGGACGGGCCCGACGCAACAACATCCGTGTCATAGGCGTACCGGAATCCTCCGACAACCGCCCGGTTGACCTCCTGGTCGAGGAACTCATCCTTCAACAGTTGGCCCCTGCAGGCCTAAGTAAGTTCTTTGCCGTGGAGCGGGCCCATCGAGTTCCGGGCGGTCGGCCACGGCCGGGGGCCCCCCCGAGGCCTATCGTGGCCAAACTGTTCCACTATAGAGACCGAGATGCGATTCTGCAGGCCTCACGGGTCCACGGCCCGGTTCGTCATGAGAACTCATCCATTAACTTTTATCCGGATTTTACCCAACTTGTCCAGAAACAGCGGATGGGATTCCAGGGGGTGAAGCGTCGTCTCCGTGAACTGGGCCTAAAGTACTCTATGCTCTACCCTGCAAAACTCCGAGTGGAACATGAGGATCGGACTGCCTTTTTTGACTCTCCAGTGGCCGTGAGCGACTGGCTGGACTCGCTGCCGGACAGAGGTGGCCGTCCCGGGCCCTCTGCAGGCGCAGGAGGTGACGGGTCCCCTTTGGAGTGACTTTTGGTCCTTGATTTTGCCATTTTGCACTGTTCAGCTGGGTTTTACTTCTTTTGTTCATTTTGTCTCGCTAGGACCTGTGTGGGGGGCGGGCGGGGACGGGTCCCTTTCCTCCTCCGGGGTCTTTTCGTAGAATGGGGTTAGTAGGGCGACAGGCACACTGCAAGTTGGGGGGGTTTTCTGGCCCGCAGGGGTGCAGGGTGGGGGGAGTTGGATTTGGGGGGGGGTTGTTTTGCTGTGTGTTTTTTGTTTGCAGGGCGAGGTACTGATTTTTGTCAAGATTCCGGAACTGTGCTACTGACTGGGGGGCCTTTGATCAATTGGAGGGGATGGGGGGGGACGGGTTGAGGCTGTTGTCATGGAACGTCAATGGGTTGGGGGACCGTATCAAGCGGGGTGTGGTACTGCAGTATTTGCGTCGTTTGACTCCTGATGTGGTGTTTATCCAGGAGACGCATCTGGTTGGTAATGTTTGTCATGCAATGAACAGGGGGGGATACCGCCTCGTGGCCCATTCTGGTTTCACAACTGGCTCCAGGGGGGTGGGCATTCTCCTGAGATCCTCACTTCCGTTGGATATCACTAGGGTAATCTCGGATGACAGAGGGCGCTATGTGTGTCTGATTGGGAGGTGGGAGGGACAGCCCCTTTCCCTGGTCTCAGTTTACGTCCCCCCGGGCCTCCAGAACTCCACCTTCGCGGACTTGGGTCGAATGCTGCTTGAACTTCCGGATAGTCTTTTGCTTATGGGCGGGGACTTTAATTCGGTGGTTTCGGGTGGCCTGGATCGTCACCCACCCAGGGCCCTCCCCGCTGCCCAGGCATGGCTTGGTGGACTGCTGGAGACCTTCGGTCTGGTAGATAGTTGGAGATTAATGCATCCGACCCAATGTCAGTACACCTTTCATTCTGGGGCGCATGGGAGTCTTTCTAGGTTAGACTATTTCCTTATGCCCGCGGCACAGACTGGTCGGATACGAGAGGTTAGGCACCTGGCGCGGGGTATCTCCGATCATTCCCCGCTGTGGCTGCTCTTTGACACCGAGTCGCGGTCTGCAGGGCGGATCGCTCCCATCAACCCGTGGTACCTGCGAGACCCTACGACTCGCGACAGCCTGGTTAAGGCTATGGACCAATACTTCCTTGAAAACGAGGGGTCGGTGTCGTCCGCGATGTCCCTGTGGGAAGCCTTTAAAACCGTAATCCGCGGACACGCCCTCTCCCAGATAGTGGTGGCTAAGAAGCTCAAGAGTGAGGCAGTGGTGAAGCTGGAGACTGACATCTCGGGGCTGGAGTCGGCCTTGGAGACGGGTGTCACTCCGGACGGGCTCCATGCCCTCAGCCTGAAACAGTTTGAATACAGGTCTCTTGTCACTGACGCTGCCAAAACGATGTATAGGGAGCAGCAGGGTCGATTGTATGATGCCGGGGACAAGGCGGGAAAGTTGATTGCGTGGCTGGATAAGAAGGAGAGAGTGAATCGTGTGGTCCCGGAGCTGCGTGTCTCGGATGGAGTGTGTGTGACTGAGCCTGGTGAGATTGTGGAATGTTTCGCTGACCACCTCCGGGCCGTGTACTCCCCGGTGACTGATAGGGATGAGGAAGACTCTCGCCTTCTGCTGCGGGATATTGCTTTGCCCTGCCTGTCCGTCGAAGACCGTGAGCAGCTGGACGCCCCCTTGTCTGTCGATGAAATTGCAACTGCGATTCGGTCCCTTCGTTCGGGCAAGGCGATGGGTCCCAACGGTCTGCCTATTGAATTATATAAGTTGCGCCCGGACAAACTCGCGCCCTTCCTCCGTCGTATGTTTCAGGAGTCCCTTGCGGCAGGCTCCCTTCCTGACGACCAGCGTCTGGCTACGATAGTCGTGATCCCCAAGGACGGTAAGCCACGTGACCGCTGTGCCTCCTATAGGCCTATTTCACTGCTAAATGCAGAGCCTAAAATCCTGGCTAAAGTCCTTGCCAATCGTTTGTTGAGCGTCATCGGCGATCTGATTCATCCTGATCAATGCGGCTTCATCCCTCACCGTAACACCGCTCTTAACTTGCGGCGGCTTCACGGCGCCCTTGCCAGGGCGGAGTACCTCTCCGAACCAGCCGTGCTGGTTTCTTTAGACGCCACGATGGCCTTTGACACCATCGAGTGGCCATTCCTCTGGGCTGTCTTGACCAAATTCGGCTTTGGGGACGGATTTCTTGGCTGGGTGAAGCTTCTTTACACCGGGCCCATGGCTCAGGTGGTGGTTAATGGGCGGGTCTCTCGGCCCTTCGCTCTCGGTAGGGGTACGAGGCAGGGGTGCCCGTTGTCCCCTCTGCTCTTTGCTCTTGCCCTGGAGCCGCTCGCTGCTTGGCTCCGCTGGGAGCCCTCGATCAGAGGGATCCGGTGGGCCCCGGGCTTCGAGGATCGGGTCTCGTTGTATGCGGACGATATTCTCCTGTATCTCACCTCGCCGCGGCAGTCGCTGAATGTTCTCTTTGATGTTCTGACTTCCTTTGGGAGAAATTCGGGTCTAACGATCAACTGGTCTAAATCCTGTGTCTATCCCATCTCCGGCGACCCTCCTCTCCTGCCGCCTCGGCTTCCGATCCAATTATCTCTGTCCGGCTTTAAATACCTGGGAATATACGTTTCGAAGGACCCGGTGGCTCGCTATGAGCAGAATCTCCTGCTTCCACTTCGGCGTTTGAGGGAGGACACGGCTCGGTGGTGTAAGCTGCCCCTGTCCCCTCTGGGTCGGGCAGCACTGTTTAAAATGATGTCCCTTCCCAGATTCCTCTATGCACTTCAGAACTCCTTCGATATCATTCCTGTGTCCTACTTTCGGGAGGTGGAGAGCCTGCAGAGGAGACTGGTGTGGGACGGACGGGCGCGTATCGCTCTGGTAAAGCTTACTCTCCCCTGGTACGACGGGGGCATCGCGCTTCCCGACATTCGCAGGTATTATTGGGCCTCACAGCTATCGGCCATTAACCATGCCACGTATGCGCCTGGCTTGAATCCGGCGTATGAGATGGATAAATTCCTGCTTCCCGGCGGAAACTATAATAGGGCACTTTACTCCAGCTCGGCTGGACGGCCCCTTACGGGCCCAACTAAGATTGCGGTACGGATCTGGAAGGCGGCCAATGTAGCCATGGGCTGGAGTGAGCGGTTAACGTGTGCTACTCCCCTGTTTGCCTCCGACCGACTGGGAAGCCTCTGGACAAAAAAAAAAAAAACAACATTCATGGAAGAAATCCTTAATCAACAATATGTGACTGCTGCATTCCAATGAACGATTCTTCTGATTTCTTAAAACAGATGAGCTTTATTTTGTCAAAGACTGCAACAAATGTCACATCATAAACAACATTTTCCCACTGTCTTGTCAAAGTGTCTGAAACCCGGATGATCTCCATGAAAGGCATCAAGAACAAAGTGATCAATCAAACTCAAACTGCCTTTTAACACCAGTGAGACACAGAAAGATGTCAGCTCTGAAGAGAAAAACTCAAAACCCCTGAACATGCAATACAGGTCCTCAGGCTCAGGTCTGTCCAAGGACAACTACGGAGCGAAATTACAGAGCTGAAGAGGTACATTTGCGTCTGGAAAATGTAAGGCCTAGTAAAAATGGTGAACGCTATAATGCTTGTAGTAGGATGCCAAGGGCCAAAATCTTGCGTACTTGTATTTGGCCATCAAACACGACAACCTAAATGATCTATATACAAACATTCGCAATTGGTATAAAAATGAAATTATGGTTCTCACACATGGCCTTACCCCTTACCGTTATGGAAATGAAGAAAGACATCACATCTAAAGGAGAAAGAAAACACTTTGAGGACGTTTACAGCCCTTTGACTTCGCCATAGAGCCTTTCTAATCACAGGTCTAAATGTTTCCTAGGGTCCAAAGTGGTATGTCTTGACCCTGTAGCATTGGAATGGTTTGACCGCTATTCAGAAGATCACTAACCACTGATCTTTATGTAGCCCCACAGAGGTCCATCTGCTATGTCGATTGATCTTACAGGATTTTTTTCTCATTCCTAGCAACAAGATGTCCCTGGGCAGATGTCATGCTTTTAGGTGAATCACTTACTTACGAGAGGAGATCTCATAACTGGGGAAAGAATGTGGGCAAACGCTAGGGCGGTCGAACTCGGAGCTGGGGAACCGGGTTCGAGTCTCGGCAGAGAAGCTCAACATTCTGCGATTCTTGGCAGATCACTTAATCTCCCCGTGCCCAACAAAAATGAATGTGTCCGTCTGTAACGTAACTGGTGCTCATGTAAAGCGCTCCGATACCTTCGGGTTTAGTTGGCGCTATATAAAACTCCACAAAAAAAAAACTAGACAGAAAGGGATTCCAGATCTAGTTTCTGCACAGCAGTGGGTTAACTTCCTCTGTTTGTGCATACATTAAAAAATACGTAAGCAAATGTATTTACGTTCTGGAGGGAACCATTCAGCTTTTTATGATTCGAGATGGTTGCTAAAAAATTTGAATGCATGTAATATAGAATCCCCATTGAAATGAAGAGCAAGTTACTTACCTTTGATAATGCTCTTTCTCTTGGATACTCTACCTAACAGCAGATTTTTCACCTTCAGAATATCCTCATGTGCTTGAATAGACAAGGAGATTTTTTTCGGCAATGATATTCATGTGCTACTATATGGTGCTACATGGCACAAATAGCGCAATCTTCACCACCATAAAAGATTTCACCTCTCCAGCAGCAAATTCCACGAGTATCAGCCCCTCATAAGACCTCTGCACTCAGCTGTCCTTCTTCAGCAGCAGGATCTCCAGGATCTACGACAACTTTGAGACCAAACCGGACCCCTTCCGACTGGCAGTTGCCTTAGCAGTCACTTCCAATGCCCAGAGGACCACCCTGACTACCTGGACCAACATCACCATTCACGAAATGGCAGCGACCAAGTGCATCATACACTCCAAAGCACAATGGACTCCTACAAACACATAAAAGGGTGATAGGAGGAATGCTTGCAATAAGTCTAACCAGTAGTAATCCTGTCACCTCTCGTGTGTTTGATGTGACACCCTAAGTGGCCAGGGGTATGCACAAACGTGGGTCCCTTGCTCACTGTGCCACTGGAACCAAGCTACACCTGACTGAAGAGCCCAAATCAGGGTGGACCCAGTATTGGAATTTCAGGCTGAACTGTTCCTTTTGGAGAATCATGGTGGGCAAAAGAACAATGTGTTGGAATGCTACCCCAAGCAATTACCAGTAGTTAGACATATTGCAAGAATTCCTCTGGTCACCTATTGTATTACTGGTAGTGCCTTAGTAATTTCATATGTTAATGATGTTAATGCTAATGCTAATGAGACTTATTGAGCGCATGAATAACAGGGGGTGTCTTGGCGCTATTGACTGCAGTAATTCCTCCTAGTTACTCATAGTGTGACAAAGGCCAGGCATGGCCTGACTTAGGTTCTTGGTCAGAAACTGCCATCAGAACAGGATCTGGTACCAGCAAGGCTAGCTCTATCAGTGGTGCCAGAACCCAAGAAACTGGCGAGGACCCAGGGCCAGAGTATGAGTCAGCTGGCGTAGGGGAGGATTCTCCAGTAAAGGTCCAATTGGGGGCCCCTATGGCTGCATCAGGCCCAAAGGTGTATCATAGCGAGCTGTTAGAGCATGGAAAGTTTGCAGTGTGGCCTCCTGGAAGGGCACTTCCTGATGCAGGGGCAATGACAACCCAGAGAATTTGGGGAACACCAGGACCCAATACAAGATCAGCTCTGAGCCAGAAGTTGATGGGCCCTATGAGTGATGCTCTTGCGACTTCTTATCAGACTCTTCGACAGACCACCTCCTTGATGGACTGGAACCTGCGACCCCCCTACCCCCCAGCGCCTTGAGACCCTTACGGGTGAGTAGTCGTGCCTAACAAACACCTGATTGACTCTAAGTGGTGGGATGAGGATGAGTCTCGCTTAATTTTCTTGTGCTTATGGCTTACTTTCGACTTACCAGAAAACTTTGATAGGAAACAGTGCACAGAAGCAGCCTCATGACCACAATCAAGCACGCCCCTCAACATGGAGTGGAACCTCTGTTTTGAACACAACCACATATTATGCTCAGTGACGTAAAGTTTTGTTTCCCTCGCCCTGATTTTATACGATGCATGAATGAGCACTTATCACACAACGTTTAGTCATTACCTGAAATCCCACACCACAGATACACACTGTGAGGGTTCATGATCGAAATCTGTTGCCTTGAATGCTACCATTTTTCGAAAAGACATCTTCCATGGATAACTGTTTTAGAACTAAATTTTGAAATTTGGGGAAAACCAACAAACTTGGGAACAGAGATGACATCTACCTTAGAGGGTTCAGAAAAAAAGAACTGATGTCCACGCACAGGCGTAGCGCTTATTTGCGACTCCGCTCCACTACTTCTGAGGTTGTGTTACGTCAAAATGGAGACATGTGGCACCACCTAACAGCTCAGGTGAGGAATCTGGAGCTAGAAGTAGCCATCAGAAGTAATTTCTACCATTGAAAGTCCCTTCAATCTGAAGGCTCCTAGAGAGTTAAATTTGACTTTCCACTGATCTATAAATTGTCATGATCTGTTGGTCCTCCCCGAGATGGAGGGATCGGATTTCTAACCCCTAGGTGCAAGGACTCAGTTCAATGCATGAATACAAATTAGAAATTCAGCTGGACTGCGACGCATACACAACCTACTGAGCAATACCTTGTAGGTGGTGTTTTGTGGTCATGATTAGTCGAAATAGACGAGTTCAGGGGCACAGTGGAACACCAACCCCTCTTTCGTAAATGAACACCACACTCAAAACAGCATTAAGAAATATGGGACTTTTAAAAGTTTGTTTTTAAAACCTAAGTCTAGTGCATAAAATATGAATGGTACCCTCATAGAATGAAAAAAAATAGGTGCAGCAATGTATGACATGGCAAGCAAAAACGATAGGAACATTCCTAACATGGTTAGCAAGTTCCTAACACCCTTTTGCTACTTCTAAGCACCATGCACAATTTTAGCAGAAAATAACCAGCCTTTAAATCGAGTTTCTTAAGATGGATCTCATGCCATTACTTCTCCCAGTAAAAATAGCTGGTTAGCTATTCTCTATCATAGCTCTTTCCCAGGAATGATAAGCAGTGCTGGGCTCAAGGCCACTTCTGTGCAATGCTCCTGGAGCTGCCTCCGACCAGAGCTGGTTGTTGCTGCAAACCGGCGTGACATATAACTTGAAGGCTATCTCGCAAAACCCCTTCAATTATTGGTCAATTACCTGGGACAACATAGTACCGGATTGCACATTTTATGACATGTTTTTAAAACTGGAGACACTAAAGTCTCAACAAGAAAAAATAAGTGTGCTGATAAATGTGTCATTTCAACTTACACATAGATAATGTCAACCTTCAAGGCAAGCGTCCATATTGTCATGGCAGCGACCATAAAAAAACAAAAAAAGGTCCGCCTAAATAGAAGGCAGATATACTAACACTTTTGTGTGTGCCTACAACTTCACACTTTCGTAAAAAGGAGGTAAAAGATCCTGCAAGTGAGCACACGATAAAAACAGAAAAGGCCTTAAAGGGACTCGTCATGGTGTTCACGACACGACTGATCAACCTTTGAGTGGATTCCCTGCAGAAAAATACAGACATTCCTCAAGGCTGGGACTGCGGCCAGAGATCTTCTGTTTAGATGGGGTGGAGAGGGGACAGCAGAACAGGAGTTAACAATACAGATTCGGTCACAAATCAGTCAACTGTTTTGAAGTTTGAGACCCTAAAAGCAAAGGCAAATTGCATGATGCTGTTAATGTACACACTCTGCAATCTCGATTCTGCCAAAATGTTGCTCGGTACATCCAAGTGGGTTTATAAGTGCACAAGTTGTGAAACACGTTAATGTTGATTTTTCTTAATGCTAAGCCCCCGAAAATAAAGGGTGCACACATTTTGCAGAACTCACAGTCAGCTTTCGCATGCTTACAGCTTACAGGTGAGTGAGTGACCCTTTCCTAGTGACTGGAGAATGCATCCCTCGTAGTAAAAAACACGAAAGAAGAAAGGCAGTTGCGCACCCCCCCCCCCCCCATTTTGAAGGACCGTGGGATCTACAAGCACCTGTAGAAAAGTAGAAATGTGGAGCAAATCTAACTCAGTAGAACACAGAAGTTACCATACTAAAGACAAGGGGGATTTGATTTTTACAACAGTCCATGAATGCACATTTCTTTACCCAAAAACATTAGGAGATGACCTCAACCGCACTGGGCAACAATCTCATAAAAAGAACTCTGAGCTCTTGGACATTGCTAAATAGAATCACATCCAAAAATCAGGCCCGCTTCTACTAGGTGGGTAATCCCTGTTTCCATTTGAAGCCCGTTTCATTAGAATATTTTAGCATGTTGTAGAGTGATATGAACACTACCAAACTCCCAGAGAGCCTTTTTCCATTTATGTTGGATATTATCTACTCGTCACACAGAGAGAACAGAGAACCTGAAATCTGGAAATCTCTGGCATCAGTAAAAATATGGTAAATATTTTATAGAAGGAGGTTGTGGAGTAACTTAAAAGAAAGCTTTGCCCATACCATCTTCTCTATCTTGCAAAGTCACAGCTTGGAACATTTTGTGTGACAGACACAAGTTACGCAACTGGAAAATTATGTCTGGGCATTTATTACAGATTTGAGGTTTTCGCTACTGAGTGAAGGTGGATAGACAGTGGACATTGTGTTTGATTTTACCTAATAATGAATTATATTTGACAGCGTCCAACAATAACACATATTGGATAGTGTACACCCAGATCCTGCATTTGTCCATGTAATGCGGTTATGTGCACAGATGTGCGTATCAAAGAACTTCGCTGTTTGTTCCTTTCTGTAAGGGGGATCATTAGCTGCTTATATGGCTTTGATGCAATGTTGTGCTTCCACTGACCAGTTCCTTTTTTGACTTTTTCCTAACACGTTTTGCACAATCTATTCTAATCTATGTATTGATTCTTTTACTTTCTTTTCCTTTGTTTTGTAGTATGTTGTGCTCCTTTGCTAAGGCGGTGAGACTTGCACTTACAAACGTGTTACTAAAGCAAAATTAGACTACATGCAAGTTACACAGCAATCAATGCATGGGTAAATATGGCTTCCTTTGCAAGGAAACCAGCACTATTTAAGTGCACCAGACATTCAGTGGGCTATATTTAAAATTAAGAATGATGAAGAAAATCTATTTTCTTGGGCATAGAAAAACAGCTGGGGAGATGGACTTGGAAATTCGTGATACACTTGTGTTTGATCAGTTTTCATCTAGATGCATCCTACCTAACATGGTATATACGCTACTCTACATTTAACTCATATTTGTATGGTGACATTTTGGTCAATACTGTCTGACGGATGCTGGAAAGCGCATGTCCAGTCCAAAAGAAAGCATATGTGTATATAAGGTGGGGACAGACTGCAGCTTTTGCCGCCTTCTGGAGACAATCTTAAAGTAACTAAATCTTTGTAAACTTGGCACAAGAATAGGTTACAGATACATTCATATCTATTCTGACATCACATGTCCACAGCTTTTTTCCCAGTCTGTGCTGTGCAACGGAACGGACGCCCTATTCTCTATGTAGGAGTTCAGTCATTGAAGCAGTAGTAAGCTTGGGAGAAAGAGGAGGTAAATGAGAAAGACTGCATGTTTAACTGGTCAAAAAGAAACCAAGGCGGAAATTACGTCTGCCATTCTGAATTGCTGTCCTCATTTTGTACAATACTGTTTCAAGCTTATTTTTCTTTATATTATGTCAATTTCGCTAAACAAACATAAACATGATCACAGGCTCATTAATACTTAAATCAAGTATGTAAACAAAAAGTTTTAGCCTCACACAAAACAGCTACATTTAAATTATACAATACATTTTGAAGCATCCTTTACTAGCTAGAAGAATGAGCCAAAGACGATATGCTATAAAAATTCTTAAAAATCAGCAGAAAGAAATTTATAAGGTGCATAATGTTCTCCATTATTAGTTTTAAGTGCATTCTACAGAAGATTCTTTCATAGAGTCCAGAGGGGCTGAAGATGTATGCAGATATCCTCAGAATGTGACACACAGAGCATTATAGTTTAAAACCCATAAAAGCAAAGCAGCACTATATATAAACTGCACTGCGTTCTTACTTCTTTAAACTGATAAAATACTGTACAGAATCTTTTCAGAGGCGCGACATACCACATTCTACATAAAATAAGCACAAATATAACAAGACATTTTTAATCGCTTTCTTCTAGCTTATTCTAGACTGGAAAATGGTGCTGCCCCAAAAAAGTATGTGTGCAACATTTATCCAAAATGTCTATTTATTGCCTTGGTTTATTACAATTACGAAAAATGGTGCTAGCCCAAAAACAAAATCGCATGCTACTTTAATCCAAATCGCTTATTTGTATTGGTTGTCCCAATCGCAGTCTACTTGTCTTGGTTTCTTAAAATGAACTTAAATCAGCCACCCATCCGCTCTGACGTTAACAATAGTGAAAAGAATGATCCAAGTGTAACACATAGCTTAAATTACCACATTGCATAACTGCAGCAAGAAGGCTCTCTATTTTCCTGATATTCGAGCATCTGACACCCGGGATTAAGACGCTCCTTCTTATGTGCAAGATACTGTTGGATGCAACAGGGTCATTTTTACAAAATGGGAATATTACTGTTCCCTTAGTGACTTTTCCACCAGCGTTTTTCTCCAGCTCAGTTGATGAATACCGTACTTGCCGGAGTCTTAGCTCCAACATCCATCTCCAGGTACCTCCCTCCTCCCTGTTTTAAGTGTGGCTGCCATTTTCCATTGGGCTGTAGATCCTGCATGTGACAGTGATGCACCCACCCTTTTTTCACGCTCCTCTCCATCTTTGCTACCAGATATTTAAGACTTTCCACCTGTTTCATAGTGTTATCTCAGTTCTCCTGGATTTATTTTTCCGGTGGGGTCAACTATTGCCATGATTTCACTTAAGTTACTGAGCCAAGATATTTGGGTTCCTGACTGGAGACAGTATTTTTGCTAGCAGACTTCTGCGATCACTCTGATGATGCATACACTGCCTATAATTAATTATTCTTTTGATAGTATTTACATTTTATATTCACCAATCCCAGGTCCAATTTGAGAGTGGAATTAAGTGTACTTTGGGAAGTTCGAGCCATTTCTCTAAAATATTCATTTCCACTCTATCAATGTATTTTATGTGCCTTTCTTCAAGAATCTCAGTACCTTATAACAAAAGGTTTACAATTTTCAGATTACAGGTTTCTTTTGAAACCTCCACCTATCTAATTGTGTCCTTGTTCGTGATCAAGTCAGCCATGACTCCAGCCACTGCGTCACTTCGTTGTTGTTGAGATGCAAAGTGGTTTATAAATTTAGGAATTTCTTTAACTATCATCCCAGATACTTGTATTCTGTAACTAGCGCTACTTTTCGGCCATTCAGCCAATATTACTGGTCATGATTTTTCACTCTGATTCTTGGAGGAAAAAAACATTGTTTTTCTCATTAACTCATTTTTTAGCAATTTGTTTTTGCTGCAGTATTTTGCAAATGCATTCAGGTGCAAAGGTTGCACTGGGCACACAGTTTATATCGAAACATACATGGTTACCCGCAAGAGAGAAAAGTTGCGCCTGAGTCCCTGTTAAGTAAAGAAATATTTCAGAACTGCCTTCATAATCTAAATGATGGCCTTGTATTCAATGTTAAAATGTGTTCTAAAATAAATCAACGTAGCCTAAGGTCTACAAAACGTACTTTGATTCAACATAAACCTCCTTGTCAAGGGTTGGACTAATATCACTCGGTGTAATATACTGCTGGTATGAATGAACACTCTGCCAAGGCTGCTTTAGGATTCAAAGCCGGTGCGATAGGCGGTCACCGCCATCTCTATAGGAGCTCCATCAGTTGGTATATTCGGTGTATAGTATTAGTTCTAGAGTCTGCAACTTGCACCACGAATCTGCTTGAGTGTGCAAACGACACCTTTAGAGCGATTCTGATAACTAGCCTTTAGCAAAAGACGTTGCTTATGTAGGAGGCAGTTTGCTGCTTATACAAAGACTGGACTGAGAGCCAACCCGGAAGCAGTCATTAATCGTTTACAAGGTTTAGAGACCTGCGAGCACTTCGACATCCAAACTATGGATTATTAGAAAAGATACTCAGGAAACATACGTTTAAGTTTCCCCTTTGCTTATTATTGCACCACAATGACTTGGTTCGCAAGTGCAGTAAATAAAAAAAACCACAAAAAACTGGCACTTCTACAGGATGCAGTCATAGCTATGAGAGAAAGATCTGTGCTGCCCTGCTCTTTAACCCATGAATGAATGGCTGGTACATTCTCAGTGGGCAGTGGTGTGTGCACGGTATACCCACAAAAGATTGGTTTGGAAGGTTGCCTGCAGCTTTTATATGTGAACAATGCGGTAATATTGGATGTTATTGAAAGACAGCTTAGTAACAGCAACTATCACATGCTTTTGATGATTAAGTACAGTAACCATTAATCACGACAGTGCAACGCAAAAATATGTTGCTGCTCAATTACTTTAATGAGCTAGTAACTGAGGAAACTGTAAGTCTAGTTAGGTGTCAAATCGACTAACATTGATAGGATCTGTCATAAAAACATAGCAGTTCTCAAATGCAAAGTCATTTTCCAGTAAATAGCTTTACAATGTACCTACTCATACATAAGAGGTATTTATGTAGGGAAAGCAGCTGAGAGGCCCTTTCTAGCAAAATCTTTATCATGCATTTTTGGAAAGTGTATAGCACATCCTTTCCTTGGGTATCTGCATTCTAGTCACCCCTCTTCCCTTTTGTAGGGTAGTCTGGCAAGGAATTTCATGAACAACGTCTTTGCATGAGTTTAATTTCAAATATAGGCCCCAAGAGGCAAATTCTGTTAAATAAAACGAAGGATAGCCACCCTACCCTTAGAAACACATCACACAGAGCTCCAGCTATCAGCAAACGACTTTGGCACCAGCAAGCAGATTTCAAAGACTCTGTGACAAACTTGCTCCCAGCTGAGTGACTATGGCCCAAATAGAGTTTATAAGTGACCATGACTACCCACATGAATAGCCACCATTGACTTGTAGACGTAGAATTAGGGTTTGCAACTGCAGGAGCCAGGTCTTTCAAGGTGCTGAACTGCAATATTTATATAGTGCTTAGAACCCCATGTGGGGCGCTGAAGCACTTGACTACACAGGCAGCGTGCTACACAGTTTACAGTGTGCGGTTGCAAGGGTGTTTTCTTTGCTTTGACATTAGCGCTCGGAGGCCACATCATAGACTAACTTGCTGTTATCTGTAGCATGGAGGTGGTTAAGACTTGAGGCTGCAATACTTCCGGTTGGCCACAGTTTCACTTTGGATAGGAATACAAAATAGAAAAACTATCGCCCCCTGGATTGTTAAAGAAATTAAAATGATGTAAGCTACCAGGTGGACCCTTAAAAATACATCCACTTTTGGGCTGTCCTACGGTATCCCACTAAGAATTATTTTGGCCCCGCGGCCTATTCAGCATTTGCAACATCTACGATACACACTATTTCTCCACAGAACCTAGTGTGACAGTATTCACAATAGTGTGCATCATTTATAAAAATTTCTGTACTAGAAGCTTTCATTGCTCCCTTCAATACTATCACTGCACTTCATCCAGGCTCGTAGAGCATCATAAATGTCGGATTGTTTTGCGCTATAGACAGTCTCCTGACGAAGGCAGAAGTGCCGAAACGCGCGTAGTTGTCATCTACCGCTAGCTTTCATCAAAAATGACAAGTCTTTATGAAAGACACAAGTATCGGTTGTACTATCTGAACTGATTTTTGTCTTTTATGTATATGCATATGTGTGTATTCCTTTTGTATTTATGTATATTTAAACAATTGATTCAGTATATAAAATATATAACAAAAAGAGATTGAATAGTAAAAAAATATATATTTTTACAATATAAAAAATATAAGAACGTGTCTCAGTTAGTTGTTAGCAACGGTTTGTTGTGTGGTTACACTTGGTTCCATTGTGCCTTGAATGCTTTAACCCCATAATAAATTGAAAGCTTGCTATAGTTTTCTTTACCTAATTTGCTTTGACATTATGCAGCAAGTGTGTCCATGGAGTGCGTTAGGACGGCCAAGGTGTGGTTCTCGTACTATGGGATGCAGCGCTTAGCAGTGTAATGGATGAAGAAGTGAGTGGTATAGGCACGTTCATGGTTTTCAGTAAGCTAGCGACTTCGAGCAGTTCTGCTATTTCCTTTGTGGTATTTCTTTTGATCGTAGTCCACTTAGCTGATTAATGCACCGGCTATCCATTCTGAGTTAATTTGTTCAAAGGTTATGGTCCTGAGCAGGCTTAGGTTAGTGGGAAAAGTGATGGAGGGATCTGTTGGGATGGTCTTTGCTACAGTCAGCCCATATCTCATCATTGTGCAATGCCAAGAAGCAGTCATAGTATGTATTTTGTTGGGACCTGCATTGGAAGACTAAATTAAGGTCCTCTGTCAGCGAGAGGCTTTGTAGATCTCTTCAGATAGTGATGGGTGATTTATTAAAGTGGACAGGTACAGTAAAGGGGGCTGGGCATGGCACATAGCATTTTAGTCTTATGTGAATGTAAGTAAGTCAAGCACCATAATGGAATTACTATGTAGCCTGTATGAACTACAATCAGCTGCCCAACTGCAAAAGTATTAGTGTGGGCCAGGAGGATTACATATGATTTAACATTACTATGTAATACCCAAGGTAGGCAAGGTCATCCCTTCATGACTTACATTGACACAGAAAGTAGTGTGCTATCGACTGCAGACTGTACTTAAAGGTGAGAATATTCTGGGTTCTATTCCAGGGCTGTCAGATGATGTAGTTATCTAGGAAATATCAAGGTTTTCATCTACCTTCTGAAGTGCATATGCCCCTGAATGCATCAAATCTTGGCTAGTAGAAGGTTCTACAAAATGGTGGCTTGTATTGAGAAATCAGTGCCTCCTTTGAATACCTAGTGGAAAGAAGAAGGCCTACTATCTGATGAGGAATATCAGTAACACAACATTTCATACCCAACAACCCCAGTAATTTATTTTTCGCCAATAATTCCACAAATTTTATATAGCATGTTGGTTTGATGATCTGTGGGGAAAGCGTGGAGCACAGTGATCAATTTTGTTTGTATTGATTGATTTTAACTTGCTCTTCTAGATAGAGGTAACTAGAGGAATGATCACAGGACGGGAGTCTTGCGTGCTTGTTTTTTGTGCCCTAGTTACTAAGGCAAAACTTGATAAAAGACAAGAACTTGGCTTTCTTCTATGGAGCAATGAGGGCCAATGTAAGGCATAGGTAGGAGCACTGTGAAGAGAAGGCACTATAGAAAAGTAGCATTAGAAATGAGCCATTTTGGTGTGACAATCCACAATGGTACTTGCTGAGGATATACCAGTTTATATGAAAAAACTCAAGCAATGTTAAGGAGGTTTACCGTTTTAATTTTACAATGTGAATTGTGCACTTTAGCAAATAATATTCAGTAATGTTCCATTTTATTGTGATTCCTTTTTCATACACGTTGTTTTGTTTACTTTTTCTCTATCCTGTCCCATTTGTGGAATAATTTGGGTTCATTGTATATTAATAAATACACATTACAAATAACTATCATATTGTCAATGTATGAGTAGGCCCTGAAGTAGCTACACTTTGTAAAATTAAACATTTTTTCAGTTGCACCCTTTCCTCTTTTTCTGAATAAAGTTCAGAAAGTTTTAACCTTAACAAGGACATGATTGCTTTCAATTATGACCTTTTGACACAAACAATCTCTCTAGTCTTCGAGAAATCAAAATGAATAGTGTCAGAGGGAGAGCAAGTTTTTGGAATTAACTCGGCCAAGAAAAGTATCTGCTAGACCATTACCTGAGATATCTTATCAAACAATGAAGGACCTGGATGACATACAGACAATTGTACCTCTATTTGAGCCTGAGTCAGTTAGACTGGAAACAACAGAAGAACACCTACATATATTTAGACTGATTTATGTATTGAGAGTGGCCTGAAATCTAAATATTTTTTTCCTAAATTGATGAATGAGAATAATATTGACACCTTACGAAGTGTACATAGAGATCTAGAGTCCATGAAATTTAGTAGAGAGCCAACTAACCTAAATAAAAAATAATGTGAGGCTCTTAATACATTACAAACCAATCAAGATATTGTCATTAAAGTGCGGATAATGGAAGCGGGTTGTTGTACCCAACTACAGAGATCATAACTTAGAATAAGGAGACAATTAACTGATGCTTCTTGTTATGTTACTGCTACCTCCAGCAATCTAAAGAAAACATATCTAGAATAAAAGCAGACTTTATTCAAATGGAAAGAGGTAGGTCTACTATCTGATGAGGATATAAATAACTCAACACTTTGTCGTGTAGTTCCTACAAATAAATAGGATCCGCGCATTTAAACAACATAAACTAAGGGATTGGTGTCCAAGACTGATTCCAGACACCTCCAAAGGATGTTAGCCTTTAGACCAGCTATCTGAAAGGGCCACTATAAGCCCCCAAACCTTATCAAGGAGAAAATAGTTTCTGGCAACTATCCAACATGACAACCCTTGATCCTTCAGGGATCGTGGAAACAGTGCAGAACTTTTCACTAAGTCACTCGTGCTCACTTCATCTCAGAGGTACACAGAATAAACGATGCAGACGTTTTCAATAAGCATTTATTGAACCAGCATCATCGTAGTATAAAACATGTTTAGCACCAACAGTGTAAATAAAAGGTAGAATTCTACCATGGTGCTAAAACAGTGAATATATTCAGGCATATAAATACATGTTAGTAATCAAGCTTACTCCACCATACCTAGTATGTGGTTGTAGAGCGAAGAATCCCCTAGGAAAGAGCCAACCCCATTACCGGATGGGAGAGAGCAAAGGACCCTGTATTGGTCTCGAGTGGGACATTTCACAAGGGATGTCAGACCACTGCGTGATGGAGCTACTGTGTGTAGGGACGTCAGCGTCTTATGTCAGTGTGGAAGCTTCTCCTCTGATTACCCAGTGAAGATGTGGTTCTTTTATACTATAAAGTTACCCTCAGGGGTTCTACCTAAATATTTAATGGTTTGCCATTATGTACAGTGGGCCTGTCGTCCAAGGATGACGATACCGGTGACTTTTGTACACAGTTATTATACAGAATAAGTTAATCCTGCTGTGTACATACTGGGCAGGGGATTAAGATATGATACTAGGAATCCTCATGCATAATAAACGAGGCCAGTTTCAAGTAAACTGATCGACATTTATTCAGTACATAACTGGGTAAAAGGTCAGTGCTAGAACCGTTATGCAGAGCAAGGTAGGACAAATGTAGGTAAAAGGTTGTGTAGCTATCTAGGCCTAGATTGTGTTACATTGGGGCTCATAACAATTTCATACCCAGCAAACCCAGTAATTTATTTTCCGCCCAAAATTCCGCAAAACTCTTAGTAATCTGCTAGGTAGACCATGTGTTTTTGGTAAATGCCTGCCCACTGAAAGACTCTCTGAATTTGTAGAGATTTTTATTACCCCTCTGGTTAAAACACTACCATTGTGCATCTCTGACACCATAGAATTTCTGAAATCAATTGGCAACATACATGGGAAGAAGGCATGCTACTTGTTTCAATGGGCGTTAAGTCCTTATATACCTGAATTGACCATTAAGATGGATTACATATTATGAGACAATACTTAAATTCTAGACTAGAGAACCTATAGTTACAAACTAAAGTGCAGACGGTATTTACCACATTTGCCCTGAATAACATCTTTTCTATGTATATTATGAGGGAGATGTATATCATCAGTACAATGGGTTCTTGTTTTGCTCGCTCATATGCCTCACTCTTTATGGGGTAGTACGAGAGGCACAGTAACTCACAGAGGTGATTTATTGAGGTATGAAGAAAATGCCTTGCTCTGGTTACGCTTTATTGACAACATCTTTTTCACATGAGAGGGAGGGTGATATTAATGAATTGTGTGAATTTCATGATTTGTTGAACATAATAAATCCATATAAAATAAAATGTTCACCTGATTTTAGTGATCAGTCAATTCATTTTCTTTTTTGTGTAATATATATATATATATATATATATATATATATATATATATATATATATATATATATATATATATATATATATATATATATATATAATATATATTATATATATATATATAAAATAGCATTCGATCTCCCAACCTCCATTCTGGTGATGAGAGAGATCCGGACTCCAGAATGCGTGGCAAAGTAGGTTTATTAAACAATCAAAGCCGTTATGACGCGTTTCGAGCACCTCCATGCTCGAGATCATATACGGAAAAACACAGTCTACTTTTACTTTTTATATTTTCCAAAACCACCTCCCAATGTCACGTGATTTCATAGACATAGACAAAATCGTGATCATGCACCATGGAAACAGTCTGTTTCCAGTAACCGATAGTTTCAAAATTACGGTTTCTTAACACATGGATATTTTGTTTGAATAAATAAATATATAAATAAACATATATATATTTTCTTATTTGCAATAAATTATTTAATAAATAATTTATAAAACAAACTTGAAAAGTAGTAACTGCTATTTCTGCTTAAATGCATTAATTGTTACAGTTATTAAAATCAGATGCATAAAATCTGATAAAAACCCATATGTGCAAAATCCACTGATATATAACATGCCATTTTAGACCAGGAATGCTTCATTTGAACCTTCAGTGGACGCTTGCGCCTCTGAGTATTCTTTCTAAATGTCTGCATAAATGCTGATAGAAAATAATTAGGCTTCGCTGGTCTCATCAATTCCTCATGATTAAACATTGTTGGCTGACATAAATATGATCGGTTATACTAATGATTCAAACTAAGGTGCATGTGTGAAAAAAACTCATTAATTTTTTATCTCTTCTTTTTCCAATTGATCCGGTTGGACAACCGTCCTACCATATATTAAAGTGCTAGTGCAAAAAGATTTAACAAAAAATATGTCTATAAATATATATGGTCACTGTGAGGTTAAAATGCGGATAGATTTAGCTGCCTGAGGTCTAATAGCAATGTGTGAAGGGAAATACTATTAACAGCAAGCATATTTTGTCTTTATGCATATTTTACTCCCTTCTCCCTATTTTTTACTCTATATTTCTTTCATGGTGCTAGGTAAACTTTTCTGATTATGTACACATGGAAAAATAAAAACATTTTGTAATGTTTTTATAGAAAGTTATGGAGATCCTCTGTGTTATTTAATCCATTGGGAGCCTTACAGTCAAGTTTGAGAATCATACGAGACTCAAGCTGGCGAATAAGTCTCTCCCTATTGCCTCCTTTGGGCATAGGTGGCACTGCTGAGATCACAAAATATTTAAGACAGTTCAAGTTATTATTGTGACATGTCTTGAAATGTCTGGCAACAGGGTATGCTGTATCATTGTTGACTATCGCTCTAAGATGTTGCAGTATTCTGACATGCACCTGCAGTTTAGCACTTCCCACATATCGTAAGCCACAGGTGCATGTCAAAACATATACAGCATACTCTGTCCTACAATTGTAGGTGCCTCTAATGTAGATCTCAGATTCTTGAAAATGGTGTGATACTTGGATTTGTTTTCTCCAAATCTACATGCCCTGCAAGTAGAGCATTTGAAAAACCCTTGTCTGAGTTGCAGCCACATTTTTTTCTTCAAATTAGATTCTGGACTGCTCCTAACTATTTGTGCTCTCATGGATATTCCTTTTCTGAACGTTATTGTGGGATCACTCACCACTATAGGAGCTAGAACTGCATCTGTACGTATTATCGGCCAGTTTTGTTTGATGATTGATCTTACTATTTTCTCCTGCCGATTATATGTTGTGATCAATCTAGGTGTACCATCTTCAGTTTCTTTCTTGTGGCTATCTTGGATATTAGGTTTCAACAGTGATTCCCTTGATCTAGCATTTGTTTTGGCTATCGCTTCTGTGAGTACAGCTTCACTATAGCCCCTATTTCGGAACCTAGTGACTGCATGTTTTATGCACACATTCAAATCCTCTGGAGTGCTACATATATATATATATATATATCAGTGAGAACAGAAATCTTAGTAAACTATACAGAAAGGCAACCTCAGTAAACAGTGTATTAAATGGATGTTCGGCTCATCTGAAACACCAAAACGACAATATTTTTATTTTTTTATTTTACTTAGTTTTATATAGCGTGAACTTGACCCGAAGGTATCGGGTATCAGAGCGCTTTACACAGCACCAGTTGCGTTACATGAGGAAACATTCATTTTTGTTAGGCACGGGGAGATTATGGGCCCGATGTAGGTGGCTCAATACCGGTCGTTAACGCCGAAATTCGGTAAATTTCAGCGTTACCGACCGGTATTTAGCCATGTGCGATGTAGGTATTACCGAACGCCATCAGTAATAACGAATCGGTAAAAATAAGGGAAACCAGTTACCGATTCCTTATTTACCGATCGGCAGACACCGAAACACTAAAATACAGAATCAGTAAATAAGAAATCGGTAATAAATCGCAAATGCGATGTACCAAAAATCGGCAATACTGAATTTGGTAAAAATCGATATTTAAGAATCGGTAATTACCAGAGACTCAAAGCAGGTGGTTATCAGCTGGACTGCATAAAAACAGCTCCAAAATGCAACAGTGTGAACACAATGGCAGCTCTCTACGTTATAGCAAGGCGGGTACGTTTGCGAGCAGCAGGACTGAGGGTCTGGAGGCGGGAAGAGCGTGTGTACAGACTGCGTATCACACTGTTCCAAATGACTGAGGCAGAAATACATGAGAGGTACAGGCTACACCCACAAACCATCCTAGACCTGATACGGGACCTGCACCCATTCCTGGAGCATCAGACACCAAGGGCGCATGCCATACCAACACATGTGCAGGTGCTCTGTAGCCTGCACCTACTTGCATCAGGAAGTTACCAGGGTGTGATAGCTGTAGCAGGTGGTGTGTCACAGAGTTGCCTGTCCCGTTTCTTCAACTCCTTCTTGGATGCCATGATGCAGAGAATGCATCACTACATACGCTTCCCCAGCACACAGGCGGAACTGCAGAAGACAAAGCTAGATTTCTACCAAAAGGCACAGTTGCCACATGTAATAGGGTGCATTGATGGGACCCACATACCAATCTGCCCACCTGCTGCTACAGAATACATATACCGCAACCACAAATCCACGCATTCCAGCAACGTGCAGGTGATATGTGATGCAGACAACATCATCACTGACATCGTGGCCAAATTTCCAGGGAGTACCCATGACTCATACATATTCAGGAACAGTGGGATCTACGCACGTCTGGCTTGTGGTGAATTCGGAGAAGGATACCTGCTAGGTATATCAATGTGACACACCCTGATGTATACCTTGGATGATTGTATTGGTGACTCCAATTAATGGCACTTTCTTTCCCATTTAGGTAACAACGCATATGCCATGCGGTCATTTATCCTAACTCCATACCTCAACCCTTCCACCCGAAGTCAGAGGAGATACAATGGGGCACATAAAAGCACATGCAACATTGTGGAGCGCACCTTTGGACTACTAAAAAGCAGGTTCCGTTGCCTCCACAAAAGCGGGGGTGCATGTCAGTACCGCCCCATCATCTGCTGCAAAGTAATAGCAACATGTGCAATGCTGCATAGCCTTGTCACAAAGAAAGGAACAGCAGTGGAACTAACTGACTCTGAGGGCGAGGACTGTCCACAGCCAGAGCACAGTGCAGCAGGTGTGGCAGCAGCACCGAATGGGAGACACAGACGGACTGAGATAACAAGCAACTGTTTCTGAGTAAGTAAGGAGACAGAACCAGTTACTGTATGTGAGTGATGGTGTTTAATGATCATAGCACACCACCACAACTTGAAGTGCTTCACATGTTAGGCCTAAATCAAATGCAGTGTCCATGCAAAAAATGGGTTACAAGTAAAACCATGTTATGGCTGGCTCTACTTCCTTCGCCCACGCGCTGCACTGCCGCGTTCCTTCTCCCCACTGTCCGCACTGCCAGTCAGTGGCAGCGCTGTGGCGTTCGTTGCACCTCCTGTACTCTGTGGGAGGGGGTGTTATGCTACTGCAGCTTGTAGCCTCTTCACTTTCACCCCCATCACCTGTAGTGGCCACCTTGTCAGTTTGAAGCACTTCAAGTGTACTGGTCACTGTGACCAGCCCCCTTGCCACATCACAGCTGCAGTGTGCCATCTACTCCTGCATGGCCACCGAGCGCCTGCACAGCAGAGAGGTGGAAGTGGAGAGGCGGTTCACCGCCTTGGTGTAATTATCAACTTTCTGCCTCTCCCTGCGCCTTGACAGACGGTCCTCGTCTTATTTGCCGCATAGCAGCCTCACAGCCTCGGACACGTACCGCATGCCCTCAGCCATGTTAGTGTTGATGGAACTGATGCCCTTCTCAATACGGTGCATGTGGGCATTCATGTGTGCCATCTCCAGCTGCACTGACCTAATTGCTCCTCCTTTTATGCGCTGGACCTTCAACATGTTCCCTTCAAGGCCAGCGAACACACTCTAGTCTTCGCCCTGAGAATGAGGACTGGCTGCCCTTGCCCTGCGGTGTCTGGAATGTGTGTGGGTGCGCTCTGTGGGGGACTGTGACGCTGCCCCGTTGGCATCCTCAGTCACCTGGGACTGTTGTCCTCCTGTGCTGTCCTCCTCGTACACCTCCATCTGCTGGAGGGTGGCCACCGGATGCCTCCTGCCTCTCTGTGCTGGTGGCGTTGATGGTGTTGATGGTGGTGGTGGTGATGGTGGCGGTGGTGGGGTGGTGTGCCCTGCAGGCGGCTGGACCTCCTCCTCTCTGTCCTGGGTGCCTTTACTTTGCTCCCCTCTGCTGCCCTGCGAGATGGCTCGCCTGTGAAGACAGAATGTACATATGCTCACTTATCTGGCAGCATTTGCATTCTAATAAATTTCATGCCTGACAATCACACTGAGTGTCCTCTGCTTGCTAATTGGTGTCACATGCCTTTGGGTTCAGTGGACTGACTGTTCTGACATGTGTTACTCCTGACTACATCTCCCATAATGCATTGCAGGTTTTAAGTAAAACATGGACTGGAGTGGGAGTCCTTATGCCTCTTTGGGGATTGGGGGTCGGGAGTGGGGGGCACAGCATGCTGTGAATGTATCTTACCTTGTTTGTTGGCAGCTCTGGCTGAGCTGTCTGCATCGCCAATTCCACTCACACTCTCCGGCTGGAGGGTGGACTCAACCAGGTGTTACAGAGCAGATGGTGCAGGTGCTGTGTTCCTCCCTCCACCTGTACGTTCGGCCTGCTTCTGCCTCTCTGCCATCCTCGCCTTCGCTGTCTTCTTTAGATCATACCATCTTTTTTTAAGGTCCTCAATGGAGCGCTGGGTGACTCCGATGGCATTGATCTTTCCCTGAATTGCAAGCCAGATCTGTCTTTTTTGTGACTCTGGCATGTGCAGGGACTGTTTTCCAAATAATTTATCGTGGTCCTTGGTCACATTCTCAATGAGGACCTCCAGCTCACTGTCACTGAATTTGTGCTTCCTTTTTCTTTCTGTAGACTCCTTCTCCCTCTCCTGGTTGGGCATTTTGCTGAGTATTGGTTGCAAAATGCAGTTAGTTTGCTCCTGGCTTCTCTGCTCTGCTCCCTGCCTCACAGTCAGCTCCAGGCTCAGTGCAGCTGCATGGGTGTGGCCACTTCCTGTATGGGAGTTAATGAGGATGCACAGGATTGGATGATTCAACATTTACTGATTTTTTAAATTACCGATTCGGTATTAACGAATCGGCAATGGGGAATCGGTAATTTTGTTTTACCGATTCATTCCGAATCGCTATTTTTTAGTGATTTTTACCGAATCGGTAATTTTTACCGATTCTTTACGTACATCTGGAATACCGAGTTCTTAATAACGAATCGGTAAAATTCAGTATTAAGGAATCGGTATTTCAGGATTACCTACATCTGGCCCTAAGTGATTTGCCCAGAATCACACAATGTTCAGCGCCATTGCCGAGACTCGAACCCAGTTCCCCAGATTCTAGGTCGACAGCCCTAGCCATTAGGCCAACTCCATTTCTTATAGTGAAATATTGAAGACTCGTAAATTGTGCGTATCTGATTTTCATTACATTAAGGATGCAACTTTAATTTTTAAAAAATCAATTTTTAGACAGAGTATCATTCCAAAGTAAATGACAAAGCACTTCATCAAACTTTAAAAATCAATAGCTATCATCTACTATATGAAAATAAACCGTCCAAGAAAGACAACCCAGGTGATCAGATTTCTAGATTTATCAAAAGATATAATATGAAGAATTTGAGTAGCTATAGAAATTTTTCTAAACACTGGCATTTCTTCCAGCGTGATAAGGAAGTATCCCAAAGCCAAAGTATCCAAATATTTAGGTGAGGGACCACCCTCAAAAACTGATTATGTCCCAGTGACTCAATAAGATATTCGAAGAAGAACTATTCAAAGGACCATTATTAATATCCCTGAATTGTTTAGATGAGGAGATTACATTTATTGTCCCTTTACTAACAAGTAATTTGAATTGTGATTCTCAAAAGAAAAAAGGATATCATATCAAAGAATTTCTAAATTGCAACAAGAAATCTTGCATTTATATGATTACCTGTGCATGTTCTATAATCTACGTAGGATCAACTCTCATACCGGTTAAGAAGAAGTGGAAGGAACACCTTAGAGCTTATAAATGTTTTTATTCCACACATCCAATGTCACTGCGAATTAGAGACTATGAATGCATTTCAAAACCCATGAAATAAAGTTTGTGGCAATTGAAAAGATATTTCTTCTAATGACCTTGTAATTAACGTTTGTTGTGAAATTCAGTTTAGCAGTTTGCATGATAGAATGCTATTTTTGACAGTGTGTTTTCTTCTGTGAAGAGCTATAGCTGACTTAGTGGATTTACAGAAAACTTTAAAAAAGATTCCTATCACTTTTATGAATGATATTATACGTACATTGTATAGCTAGTGGAACACTATCTAAATTGCTTTTAATTTATGATGATGCCGCTACTCAATGGCAATATCGAAGGTTTGTGTCCCACTTCCTCATTATTCCGCTTCATTATTCTAATAAGTCTTTCTTAAAACTTATTTTCAGTTGTAACATATTTCCATGCCATGGTTTTCAATTTGTAAAAGGTGTGGGCTTAATTGTATTTTATTTTTTATCTAATACACATATATTTGCCTACAACCATCCGGCTGGCAAGGAGCTCTGATATCAGTAGTGGCTAGTGTCAGAGGAGAGTGGGGGATGGGAGAAACGATGCAGACAACAACAAAAAAGGGAAAAAAAAAAAAAAAAAAAAAGAACATACCTGCTGCCCACCGCATTGCCGGTCTTCTGCTCCTCTCATGGCTCCAATGCAGGCACAGGCTCCCAGACTCCCCTGCAGCCAATCCTGAAGCTGCTCTCATGCATGAGGCTGGAAGCCTGTGCTTAATGTCTCCAACGCAGCTTCAGTGCACATGTCAGTTTGGCAGACCCGGCCTGAAAACAGCCTGCCAAACCAACATGAACACTGACAGCAGTGCATACCACTCCCCGTCGGTGCCTGTCATCCCCCTGGCCCTGTCCCCAAGTCTCAGCTGGGAAACAAAATAAAAAGATAATAAACCCAGGTTTCTTATTGTATTCTTTTTCCTTTATGCTGCTGGCGGGGGTGGGTGGGGGACGAAGTGCAGCCACTGTATGATACAGATAATTATGTAATTAAATAATGCCCCACCTCCCTTCGGTGGTTATTTGTGCATCTCTGAATTTGTGAATACCCGTACTAGCATGTGGTTCAAAGGGCTTTTTGCAAAAAGTCTACTTTCTTACACACTGGCTTACATTTGAAAAGCACAAATGCAAAGAATCCCAATTGGCAATAACACATTGCCTTCCATTCTGTGATCCCACATGGCTCCTGATAATTTTTTTTTTACCCCACGTGTGAGACTGGGCCTAGCACCAGCAACAACATATACCCCAGATACGCAACCTGGAGGCATCATATTTTACACAGCAGAATCCAATCCGTGCTTTCTTTTTACAATGTGGGTATTTGAAGGATTTTGCGCTAGCTCAGCCGCAACCCAGGAAAACCTTCCATTCCCAGACATTTCTGAAACAAGACACCTGAAGGTGTTCAGGGTGGTGTGACTTCTGTAGTTCTAACAAAGTTTTCTTACCCAGAAGTCTTTGCAAACTTCAGACTTTTTGCTAAAACACATTTTCCTCACATTTCTGTGATGTAAGTGTACACGGAGCCACACATTTCCTACCATCCAGCGTTCCCCCAAGTCTCTAGCTAAAAATGGTACCTCACTTGTGTGGATGGGCCTAGTCCCCCTGACAAGTAAGGGCATGGACACATTAACTTTTTCCACTGAAAATCAACCCATTTTCTGCAATTTGTTTAGCTGTGGACTTTCTGACCTGCACATTTCTGAAAACTAGACACCCGGGAGAGTCTACAGTGACATGACCTGGATGGCTCTCACCAGGTTATTTTACCCAGACATCCTTGCAAACCTCAAACTCTGGCTAGAGAGAGGGAGAGACAGTATTAATAACACAAAAGGTCATGGTTTACGCCAGACCTAATTAGGGGACCAATTATTAAATAAAGTCTCAAAGTGACCCTTATCCTTGCATTAAGTGCAGAAATACGGCTTTCGTGAATTCACAAGACTTTACAGAAATAGGCTAAGAAATAGTACTCCTAGAAAATATTTGTGAACTGCATTGTAGCATGAGCAAACATGCAGGTGTAGATTTGCTCATGCAAAATCTGAGTGTCTGAAGGTTCGCTTTCACTCCAACCACTTTTTCCCCAACCCTGGAATAAGTTTTATGTCTGCCATTGTCAGGAGTAAATTTCCAACCTTTCTCAGTATGGGAAAAGGTTAGAGAAGAGTTGGAGAAAACCCTTAAAACATAGTTAGTAGGTTTGCACAGACTCAAGAGGAAATTCCAACCCTGGAACTATACCTTCAGCCCCAGTATGGAGATCTGTGAAAAAGTGGCAACATAAGGGAATTGCTAGTATTCAAACCCTACTATGGAAGGAGCCCTGGCATAATCAGAGAGGCTATTTCAGAGCTCTTATATGATGAGGGACAAGTGGATATTGTTATAGGACAAGTAGATTTATGAAGCAACCTGTCCCATGGATAAGTAAATATTTTATTAAATTCCACAACCCTGAGAATATATCAGAATTGGTACAAATGAAGCACATTTTCTTTGTAATTCTGAAGTGTGGTGGAATATTTGAATAGGATCAAAACACATCGATACAATAGGTGATGACATGCATGTCCACACATTATCATTTATGTGCAGCAAAACAGTATTTCGGTGCAAATGTAATGGTCATTTCAAATAAAATGTGTTTCCTGTAATGGCAGTGCACGAATACACCATGCATACTTCACACTACGTCACTCCACTCAATCTAGTCCAATCAAACCCCATCTCACTCCAATCTCCCCCACTAGACTGCACTCCACTCAGATCGATCGCACTCTGCTCCTATCTACCCAGTCTACTCCACACCACTCCACCCTACCCCAATCCACCCCACCCCAATGTACCTCAATACAATCCACTACACTCCAATCTACCCAAATCCACTCCAGTCTAACCCCCTTCTAATATACCCTAATCCACTCCAAACTCCACTGCAATCTATCCAACACACTTCACTCCAATCTATCCCAATCTACCACAATTTACCCCACTCCACTCTATACAAAATGTACCCCACTCCATTCAAATCTATCACACTACTCTCAAATCTACCCCACTTCATCCAAATCCACCCCACTCCAATCTAACCCTTCTCACTCTACACTACTACAATACATATCCTCCCCTATCTACTCCACTATATTCCACTCCAGTCTACTATGCTCCAAACTACCCCACTCCAATCATATATCTTCAATCTATCCCACTACCATTCCAATTAACCCTACTCTAATCCACCCAATCTACCTCACTGTACCTCCACCATAATCTACCTTGCTACACTCCACTCTTCTCCAATCTACCTTCCTCCACTCTATCCAGCTCCACTCCAATCTACCCAACTTAACTTTACCCCAATCTACCCCACTCGAACCCACCAAATCTACCGCACTCCACCCCAATCTACCACATTTCAATCCACTCTACCCAATCTACCCCACTCGAACCCACCAAATCTACCGCACTCCATCCCAATCTACCACATTTCAATCCACTCTACTCAATCTACCCCACTCCACCCCAACCCAACCCACCCTACCACACTCCACCAAAAGAACCCAACTCCAATCTACCCCATCCAATCTGCCTCCCTCCAATTTACCCCGTTTCAATCAACCCCACTCCACTCCAATCTACCCTACTCCAAACTATCCCACTCCTATCTCACTCCACTCCAGTCTACCCCACTTCACTCCTATCTACCCAACCATAATCCACCCAAACTATCCCACTCCACCCTAATCTACCCCACTTCACTCCAATCTACTCCTACCCTTCATTCTAACCCCACTCCACTCCCATCTACCACACTCCACTCCAATCTACGTCCCTCCACTACAGTCTACCTGCTCCACTCTAATCTACCCCAATCCACTGCACTCTTTCTCAATGTATCTCACTCTGCTCCAAATCTACCCCAATATCTCCACTCAACTCTACCCAATCGACCCCACCCTACACAAGTCTACTCCTCTGCAAACCAATCTACCCCAATTCAATCGACCCCGCTTTAATCTGCCCCACTCTATCCCAATCTACCTCACTACCCTAGTCTATCCCACTCCACTCTACCAATCTCCAGTCTACCCAAACCTAACCCACACCACTCCGATATATCACATTCAAATTTACACACTCCATTCCAATCTAATCTACTCCACCCCAATTTACCTCACTCCATTCTATTCTACCCCACTTCACCCTACCCCGCTGCAATCAACCACACACCACTTTACCCCACCCCAATCATCCCTCTTCAATCTACCCCACTCCATTCCTATCTACCCTAGTCTACTCTACTCTAATCCACCTAATCTAACCCACTACCCTCTTCACCAATCTATCTCATTTCACTCCATTCTCGACTGCACTCCAATCTCGACTCCACTCCACTCTACCCCAATCTACCACACTCCATTCTACTCTAACCAAACTGCCCCACTCCACACGACATGCCACTCAAATCTACCCCCTCCAGTCCAATCTAATCTACTTCACCCCAATCCACCAAACTGCACCCCAAGCTATCCTACTCGAATCTATCCAATCCGTCCCACTACAATCTACCCCCACTCCAGTCTACTTCACTCCAATCTACCCAACCCTGACCCAGTCTACACCACCCCATCCCAATCACACCCACACCACTCTATCCAACTCCACTCCAATCCACCTCACTCTACTCCAATTTACAGCAATGTACCCCACTGCTAGCTATCTCACTCCAATCTACGCCACTCCACTCCAATCTACCCCACTCCACTCCGATCTACCCCACTCCACTCCGATCTACCCCAATCCACTCCGATCTACCCCAATCCACTCCGATCTACCCCACTCCACTCCAATCTACCCCCCTCCAATCTACCCCATCCTAGTCCACTCTACGCCACTAACTTTTAGCCATGCGGTCAGCAGCCACACTGGTGTACAACATGGCTAAAACAGAATTGTATAGGCGAAACCTATTGGCTTTCCCAATGCTTTTTTATTTTTTGGTTTGGGTAATGACGATCAGCAGACAGGGTGTGCTTACGTCATTTACTACAAAAGTGAAAATAAAATGAGCCGATCAGTGCTTAGGGGCCTGCCTCAGCTCCCTAAGCACTGACTTGAGTTGAGGGAGTTGCCCCCTGAAAAGAGATAATCTCCTGTTTCCAATGGTATCCATACCCGGTGCAGGGAAGGGTGATCAACAAGCAGCGATCCACATACTAGACACCAGAATTTGTTTTTCCAGAATAAGCGGCCTCTTGGACAAGGGCTTGTGCTCCCTACAATTCCCTCCAAAGATGTGGACGTTCTGCCTTCCTGGGGGTGGATGGGGCGATTACCCCCAAAGTTCTACTAAGGAGGAAGAAAGCCCACTGGACATCAGGGATTACATAAGCAAGCTAAAACATAGGGGAGGGGGCAATGTGGCCCACTCTGCTTCCTCTGAATTGGGGGTGGGGGAGCAGAAAGGCCACTAAACACCAGTGATAAATAGAACATAAATAAAACAGAAGGTCGGGCCGCCCACCATGTACAGGTCCGTGTCCCCACCCCAAAAAAAACAGTACAGACTTTCTGGCACCTATTAGGAGGCAGATTAAGCCTACCAGACACCGGGATTATATAATCAAAAGAAAATGTAGGGGCTGCCCACCATGGGCATGGCCATGCAACCAACCCAAAAAAGGGCGCAAAAGTCTTTCTGCCTATCCCCAGGGGTCAGATTGGAGGTTTGCCCCAATCTGCCTCCCCTAGGAGGGGCATAAAACCCACTAGACAAATAAAAAAACAACAAAGGTGTGGAGGCAGCCCACTATACACAGGGTTATACCCCCACTCCAAAAAAGGCAGAATAGTCTTTCTGCCCCCCTGGGATGGCATATTGAGAGATTTAAGACAGGGGATTTATGCCCAATTTGCTCCTTGGAAGGGCAGAAATCCCACTAGAGACCAGGGATCTCAAAATGGTGCCAAAACAAACACAAGGTTGGGTCGACAAACTCTGACATCGGTTCATACCACCACCAACCCAGAAGGGGCAATAGTGTCTGCGGGCAGATAGAAGGTTTGACCCAACTATAACACACCAGGGTGGTAGAAAGCCCACTACACTCCAGGATCCACCAAATTCCTACAGCCCAGCATTCCCCCAGTTGTTCTGATAAAAAGAGTACCCTTCTTATATGCGTAGGCCTAGACGATGCAAGACAGGAAAAGCCCCAAAATGTAATGTGGGGACATCAACATTTCCTGTCACAAAATGTACCTGATTTGCCAATGGAGTAGCTGCGTTAACTGGGCACAGACTTGACCGCCATCTAAAGAAACCTACCAAACCCAGGCATTTCAGAAAACTAGACACCTCGAGGGTTCAGGGTGGTGTGTCTTATGTTGATCCCACAACGTTTTCTTACACATAGTGCCATGCAATCATCACACTTTGGTGGCTGACGCCCGCACTCAAGGGGTTAAGTTCCGTTAGCGCCTCCTCCTAGTATCTAATCGTGTTAGGGGCAATTCCATAGAAGATGAAGTAAGTTGCCCACCATCAAACATCCTCTCCAGCACTAAATGTCCTCAGTTGTATTCCACATCTCCACTCTCTCCAATGTTTTCTACCACTTCATCAAGACTTTATATTGAGTACTAAGTTTTCCGTAGCCGAACATTTATTGCAAATGTGTGCACCCTATCATAGAGTTTTCACCACTCCTTATACCACATTTCAAAGCCAAGGTTTTATTTCTACTTTTTTTGTCTGGGTTTCTTGCACAAGGAGTGGTATCAGTAAGATATCTGTAGAAAGTAGAGTTCCGAGCTCTGTTATACAGGACATCTTTAAACCATTTCTCAAGCCCAGCGAGGGATCTCGAGTCAAGCGGCAGCTCTTCCGCTATAACGGAGGAGCGTACCCCCCAAATGCTGAGAGCCAGCTGAGAGAAACGGGAAAAATAAAATGATAATAAATTGGTTTTATTATCATTTTATTTTTCCAGTTTCCCTCTAGAGCCAGCCAAGTCTGGGCGGGGCTTGGCTGTCGTCACAGCCAGCAGGGGAGGAGTAATGTACGCTGTAAGTGCGCATGACGGTTTGGCTGGCCATCTTAGGCAGGTCATACCATCATGCGCACTCAGGCTTCTCCACAGCCGTGTTGGAGAAACAGCACAGACTCCCAGGTAATGTCTAAGTGGCAAACCAAGCCGCTCAGGCCAATCCTGGCGCTGCTCTCATGCTAGTGAGAGCAGCGCTGAGATTGGGTGAGGAGCCTGTGCTGGTATCCCAGGGACTGCTGAAACACCATCAGGAGAGAATAGGAGCACTGAGGTGTCCGGCAGCATCGGATCAGGTAAATGTTTTTTAAAACATTGTAATTATTTCCCTTAGCCCCTGTTTTGCGACAGCCGCCAATGCTCGAGGCTCCTTCTCTGACTGAAGGATCATATGCCAAACTTGCGTATACAAACACTGTTTAGTCTCCGGGAGACCAAACTGTTGTCAGAGTTTCTCATAGGGAATAATCTGTTGGTTCGAGAAGAGGGAGTCTACCATGAGGCATGTCTTTTCTCTCCAGATACGAAAGCTCGACATCTCTCTAGACAGCATAAAATAGATATAGAAGATAGGTGTGAATGGGGGGAGGAATTACGTGAAGCCTCATTTTGAGATAACTTTGTTCAAGATTGCTATCATGACACTAATGTCGAGTATAAACTCAAACTTCTCTGTGATTTACTCTTCCAAGATACCCGCCAAAGAGACATGCCAGCTGTTAGATTGTCCATAAACACCACTGCTTACTCGTTTATTTTTTTCCACACTGCACTAGAAATCTTAGTTGGTTAGCCTGAAAGTAATATATAATGTGTACAACTGCTAGTTCTCTTTTTGTTACTGCCCGATATTAAATCCTATTATCTATGCATGGAACTTTCCCTTCCCATATGTCAGAGTTTATTAACGCTGGAGCTGCGGAAAGTTTGAGGGTGGGACCAAAAGAGCGATTGCTTGGAGAGAAAGTGTTGACAGCAACATTCTCATCTTGATCACTGTAATGCTTCCTAGCCGAGAGAACTGCTTTGAGTACCATCATTGGAAATGCGGTCTCATATCTTTAATGAGTTTGGGGTAATACAGAGTCACACACAACCTGACTGGTGCTGTGACCAACTAGGATCCCTAGATATTTTATGCACTCAGAGGACCAGGGAATGTGCATGAGTTGGTAAAGGCGTTCCGCTTGATGGTATGAGGAGGGAATCTAAAGTGCCCCAGATTAAGTCATGTTTATTTCGAAGATGGAGGTAGCCTTAAACAAACATAGCTCATCTAACACCAGGGGAACTGAGTTCAAAGAATCAATTAATTAGACCATAATGTCATCAACAAACATGGTAAGTGTGAAAGTATCCTCACCAATGGTCAACAACCTCCTTGAGTTTCATGGCATTCACAAAAGATTCAATGGTAAGTGCAAAGATAAGCAGTGATGGGGGGGGGAGTAGCAATGTCTAGTGCCCTCTCTATCATAACTGGCTGCAATACAGTACCATTCATTCGTATCCTGGCTTTGGCTTTTGGTAATTCACTAAGGGAAGGGAGGACCCGTGCCCAGTCTCCTCAGGACTCCGATCATGTAGGTCAAAACGACTGTGCTGAATGTTTTTTCAGCATCCAGTGACAGTAGGAGAACATTCCTTCACTTCCTTTGGGCATTCTCCAGAATGTGAATTGTTACATTTTTTGTATTGTCCCCACACCGCCGCCCTGGAATAAATGTAGACTGGTCCGCTTTGACCATCTCAGAAAGGAGAGGTACAAGTCGTGCCACCAGAATCCCCGTGAGAAGCTTGACATCAGTTTTGAAAAGAGAAATGGGTCTGTAGGAAGTGCACTCGGCTGGGTCCTTCACTGGCTTGGAGATTACTACTGCTGCTTCACACATTGTATCTGCAAGCAATCAGGGCTCGCTATTGTTGTTAAAAAGGCAAACAAGGACCAGTGTGAGCTTAGCACAGTTAAGCTTGTAAAAGTTTGGTGTGTACCAGTCTAGGCCTGAGGATTTCTCTGATTTAAGCATGAAAATTACTGTTATTACTTTGTCCGTTAGATTGGGCGCATTTTGCCAGTCCTAAGGGAGGGAAAAGTTAAGGTCTTCCCGGAAACAGTACGATACCATATCTGGAGTTACTTGATCCCTGGCAGATAAATGATCATAAAAGGCGCAGAGAAAGTCTGCACTGGCAAAATAATCGCTAACTATTTTACCGGAGTTGTTGGTTATCTTGTGGACCCTTTCACAGTTTACTCTAGCTTTTAGTTGTGTTGCAACGTTTCCCTCCGTTGTTGGCCGAGCAGCAGTATTGTTGCTCGTTTTGGAAGTAAGGTGTACTCTGTCTTTCCTCAATCCAATGCTTTGAGCTAGGTTCTGAGAACTACAACTCCATGTAAAGGTCAATTTGATCAGATCTGTCCGTCATCTTTAACAGCCTGTGGTAGTGAGGAATCCAATGTGCATCTCTTATCACTTCGTACATTCTTATATCTGGCTGTTACTGTGATGAGAATGCCCCAAATGAAAGTTTTGAGTGAGTACCAGAGAATGTAAGATAACATATCAAGTGAGTCTTTTTCCTGTAAGAATCTCAAACTTTCCACACCCATCTCCACTCTTTTAGCTGGGTCATGTAGTGAGTACTCATTAAGGCACCAGGTTTGTTGGGGGGGGAAGGGATAAAGGGGGGGGGGGGAATAGGCTTTCAATGTGATTATAATGGGTGCATGATCTGACAGAGCAATCTAGCCTATTTCAATGTTAGCTTGTGCCCCTCTAATTCTAGGTCCAACCAAGAACTGTTCCAGGCTTGCACACGTTTTATGGGCTGAGAAGTAGACTGTGTAATCTTTATTGTATCTAAGTGTGTTTTCCAATGCATCTATTAGTATAATCTCCCTAAGCTAGTCCTTGTAGTGGGCAGAAACAGAACTGCCACCATCATATCGCTGAGCCGCTCTATCTATTGCATTATCCCTAACAATTTTCAGATTTTGTCCCGCACCAACAGGTCCCCTTGTGTGTATTCCAATGCAGTGGCAATGGAGGTCTTTAAACACAGTTCTTGCTGGGTATTTGGGTGATATAGGTTAACTACAGTGAATTTTCATGTTTCTTTCTATAGCACCGGACCCAAGACAAACTATGATTACACAACCTCTTCAACCCCACCCTTTTTGCAAGAGCCGAAGTAAAACAGTAGAAACCACAAATCGTGGAACATGGCCATCTTGTTTCACGTAGGTCAGCTACTAGATCGCTGAACCCGCCTCAACACCGAATTCTATTGTCCCCCATTGCCACCCGGAGTGTCTACTTCACACATTGTTCACTGTACTCTTTCATGGAGAGATTCCCCTGAGGTGACGCCTCCTTCTTCAGGAGCCAGATCAGCTGTTACCATCTCTCCGATTCACTGAGGGCTGTTCAGTTTGCCTTCTCAATATCACCAGGAGGGGGTGACACGCCTTTGTGATTCTTTGCCATTTGTAGCATACGTTGGTGTCAACCTCACTGGGAAAGATGCTCCTCCGCTCCTTTTCCTTCAGTATGTCCAAGACCAGTCGAGCCTCCTGGGCCCTTTTTAGCATAATGAATGTTTCTGTCATTCCACATGAAAATCAGGCAAAAGGGATTGGCCTTTTATAGAAGATACTGGCCTTTCGAAGGTAGTCTGTGATAAGCATCATGTTTTGTCTGCGCTTGAGAGCAGATGTTGCCAAATTATTGTAGACAGTCAGTTGTGTCTCTTGTAAATGACGTGGTCCAAGGCATGGACACAGGTCATTATCTCTTCTTTCTCTTCGAAGCAGGGAACACGAGTTAAGATGCCTGGAGATGCTTCTCTAAGTTGACCACCTGGTTAGTTCTGTGTGTGCAATCTAAGTTTCAGGGCAGGTCACATGATCGGTTCCAGATATAGTGTAGTAAGTTCAGACAGTAAGCTTTGATGTTATTTCCTTCTGCTCCTCTTGGGAGACCTTGAATCCTGATATTATTATGTCAGGATCTGTTTTCAGGGTCCTCCTGTCTGCGTGCCAGCTCGGCATACTGATCTTTTAGAGCCACGGTTTAATAGCCGCCTGGTGGGTTTTATCTGATTTGTCATTCATGTTATGTTCAAGATTGTGGATTCTGTAGCGGAGTTCCACTATGTCCTGCTGCATATCCTTGAGGTCGCTCTGAACTTTACTTACTCCAACCTTGATCTCCTTGAGGAACTGCTGGGAGAAATTCCTGCATATAGGCAACTCCCAGTGTTGAGCTAAGGTCTTCATTCACTGTGGCTCTAGTAGCCAAGGGATGCTTTTCTGGTCTTTCCACTTTAGAGCTTTTGTTCTTTAGCATAGCTTTAAAGGAGAAGTTCCTTTTATTTCTTTTGGCAGCCACGCTGTCAAAGGTCCGCAAAGTGTGATGAGAGGATGCAGTTCTACCTAGTTTACAGAAAGAGCTTCTTGGCCAGCTTTCAAAGCCTAGTCTTCTTACCGCATTAAGACTTCGCAATTGTGGCTGGTTTCTTGAGAGCTCTCCAAGGCCACCCATGCATTAGGTACTGTGTCTGCAATTCTGACAATGAGGCATGATATTTGAAATAATTTGTTTTGGTTATGATAATCAAATGTAAATATAAATCAAACACATTCTGCCCCTTCTTAACTTTTTATGCTGCAGATGTGAGATGTTTTGACTTTATACAGCATTTTCCCCGGTAACTTCCTCACAAACAATTGTCACTTTTTGTAACCATAACTGAATGCAACTGTTCTACAATACATTTTGTCTCATCTTTATGTTCATATCATGGTAGCCTCGGATGCCCCACATTTAGTTCACAATAATGATAAGAGTTTGGTCCATTTAATAGTAAAACAGGCAATACTTCGCCATACGAGTTTTAGAGGACATGAATGCCAATTCGCTTGTACTTCATCTATATTCATTGTTATGCTCTTCTAAAGAACATTACAATTAATAATTTCTTTCCAATATGCCCATCACTTATACATATTTCTTTGAATACGGCAAATGATTTGCTCACTTTCCTAACCTTCAGCCCTTAAATAGGCTCCAGTGAGAGGTAGATATACAATTTCTTGAAATACTTTACTTTATTTTTTTGTCACGAAACATGTGCTAGCCAGTTAATTTTTAAATACCCTTTCCTCTTTTTTTGAATAAAGTACAGAACCTTTTAAACTTGAGAACACCCTGGTTTTTTTAAAGTGTGACTTTTTGTTCTTAACAATCTGTCTTCTAGCAACAATGTCTAGGTGGATATTTCCGATTGGATGATCGCATCCTTTCATTTTTCCCATTGCTTGTATCCTAACCCCTGCTCTCTCTTCCTGCTTCCACCCTTTATACTTACCCTATGATGTCGAAATGTAGGTAAAGGGCCAGAATAATATGAAAAAAATTGCCAACATCCCACATGTCAGGCTTTAAAAAAACTGATTAAAAAAACACTGTTAGTTTTGTCCCATTTCAATCCTAGATGGTTAGTCAATGCACAAATGGTATGGCTTGTTTTTATTGAGAATAAGAGGGGAATGCGACATTGAATGGTTTTACCTTTACAGCACCTTTCCATGTATTACAGTACGTAATGCAAGGTAATTGTGTCTTTTAGTAATAGCTTAATGGTTTCAGGACATTCTGACATTCATGGATCCTAGAAGAATCAGAATGGAATATGAAAACCAAGGCAGCAAGGTACCAGCTCCCACGCCTGGAAAAAGTGAAACCTTATTTATCTGAAGCTGACTTCAGAACAACAGTGCAAGATTTGGTGCTTCCCACTCGAATGGAGACACTGCTTTGCTCAAAAGCATATCAAAAAACATATTGGCACCATGAAAGGCATCCATCATGCTGCATCCAACTCATAAAGGGTCTAAAGAAATCTGAGCACATAACCCCAACACTGAAGGAACTACATTGGTTCTGCATCAAGACCTGTATCATCTTCCAGATAAGCTGCATCACCTAAAGGGCCATCAGAAGCAACAAACATGAATACTTGGCACAGAAACTAACCACCTCACTTGGACTGCGCCACAAGAGGAGCCAGACATTGGCAGACTGGGGACAATGAAAAGAAGGAGGAAAAAACTAGAAGGCAGGCCTTCTTCTTGACCCTCACAGGATCTGGAAAAATATTCACAACAACATCAGAATAGTTCCTACCATTATGCAGTTCAGAAAGAAACTTCAAAGAAGACTTCCACTATCTACACATTGGGAGTCCATGTATTATCTGTCTTGTGTTAAACAACTTTATTCCTGGTTTCCTGCCCTACATCAAGCACTAAATTGCTCCCCAGCTAAATTATATCAATAATATTATATCAATAATATTATATATATATATATTCACTGAAAAAACCATAGGTTTCACACACGTTATAGTTAGGAATTAGCATTTAAAAAACCTTGCAAATTCACTGAAAAAACCATAGGTTTCACACACGTTATAGTTAGCGGACATTTCACTCATAAAAAACCAATGAAATTCCCCCGTTATAGTTAGTGCATGCAACTATAACTCACGCGACCGCAATCCTCTGCTGATGACATATGTGTCTTTATGAAAAAAAAAATATTTGCAATATATGTATAGCTAAAATTTAATGAAAGAAGACATGGGCAAATAAGTGTCTAAATACAGTATTAGCATCAGCAGAGGATTGCAGTCGCGTGAGTTATAGTTGCCTGCACTAACTATAACGGGGGAATTTCATTGGTTTTTTATGAGTGAAATGTCCGCTAACTAGAACGTGTGTGAAACCTCTGGTTTTTTCAGTGAATTTGCAAGGTTTTTTAAATGCTAATTCCTAACTATAACGTGTGTGAAACCTATGGTTTTTTCAGTGAATTTGTACGGTTTTTTAAATGCTAAGTTACTTTACGCCGTTCGTGGCGTGCGCGCCCACTTCATGCAGTTTGTTCCGTGCGCACACGGTGCGCCCACTTTACGCACGGTGGGCACGCGGTGCGCTACGCGCACCGCGTGCCCACGTTACGCTGGATGGGCCATGTACGCACAATGCGCTTCGCGCACCGTCCGCACACGGAGGACATATTATGAGCTTCGTTATGAAAGGTTATCTATTAAATGTTCAATATCTAAATATGCCATGCACAAAAGGTGCCCTGCCGGAACCTTTTGCACACGGGGGGGGGGGGGGAATTGAGGATATATTTTTTTTTTTAACGGTAAGCGCAATCGGCGTTTAAAAAAAAAAAAAAATGAATTTTTGCCCTTGGGGGTTCTTTTGGGACACCCTAACCAAGGCTAGGTGGTTAGGAGCTGTCTAGCCTGCCCCTTTTCCTGATATCGAACTTTGTTTTTCCTCCCCCCCTCAGAGTGCGAGAGAGAAAATGGCGGCCGCCATTTCCTGGTTTCGACGGATTCGAATGTTTACTAAGATCTAACAGCCAATCAGAATCGCACGGTAAGCGCACGGTAAGCTGCCACAGATATACATATTGATTTATATGCTATTTTCTCAGGAACTACTGAACAGATTTACACCAGACCTACAAAGTTCGTTTTTCAATTTAAAATGCTGCTGTTCCACTTTAAGGTTCTGGCATGATTCCAACCTCGTGGCCCCCTTAAATGTCAGGGTGGTGCAATCCTCCACGGCTGGGCTGCCGAGATAAACACAGTTCCACAAGTTGCCCCTAGAGCAAGGATGCACTCGAACAGCAGCTTGCTTGTGAAAGCCTTTATTTCAACAAAAACTGCAACCTGCATTCCAATAAAGTTTCAGCCTGATGAATTTCAGAGCTCCTTGCTCCTTTCTCAAAGGCTCAACACTGAGTTTCACAAGCTGACACACCTTTGAATAATTAATTCCCCGCCCTCTAATGAGCATTGCCTTCTGGGATCTGTAGTGTGTGCCAAAAAATACCTGCCCAAATGGGTGCTGTGTCTCTCAGGTTGTTGCAGATTTTCAGCCCTCCAATGGGCCTCAGAGTGCAAGTTCGTTTTTCAATTTAAAATGCTGCTGTTCCACTTTAAGGTTCTGGCATGATTCCAACCTCGTGGCCCCCTTAAATGTCAGGGTGGTGCAATCCTCCACGGCTGGGCTGCCGAGATAAACACAGTTCCACAAGTTGCCCCTAGAGCAAGGATGCACTCGAACAGCAGCTTGCTTGTGAAAGCCTTTATTTCAACAAAAACTGCAACCTGCATTCCAATAAAGTTTCAGCCTGATGCATTTCAGAGCTCCTTGCTCCTTTCTCAAAGGCTCAACACTGAGTTTCACAAGCTGACACACCTTTGAATAATTAATTCCCCGCCCTCTAATGAGCATTGCCTTCTGGGATCTGTAGTGTGTGCCAAAAAATACCTGCCCAAATGGGTGCTGTGTCTCTCAGGTTGTTGCAGATTTTCAGCCCTCCAATGGGCCTCAGAGTGCAAGTTTGTTTTTCAATTTAAAATGCTGCTGTTCCACTTTAAGGTTCTGGCATGATTCCAATCTCGTGGCCCCCTTAAATGTCAGGGTGGTGCAATCCTCCACGGCTGGGCTGCCGAGATAAACACAGTTCCACAAGTTGCCCCTAGAGCAAGGATGCACTCGAACAGCAGCTTGCTTGTGAAAGCCTTTATTTCAACAAAAACTGCAACCTGCATTCCAATAAAGTTTCAGCCTGATGCATTTCAGAGCTCCTTGCTCCTTTCTCAAAGGCTCAACACTGAGTTTCACAAGCTGACACACCTTTGAATAATTAATTCCCCGCCCTCTAATGAGCATTGCCTTCTGGGATCTGTAGTGTGTGCCAAAAAATACCTGCCCAAATGGGTGCTGTGTCTCTCAGGTTGTTGCAGATTTTCAGCCCTCCAATGGGCCTCAGAGTGCAAGTTCGTTTTTCAATTTAAAATGCTGTTCCACTTTAAGGTTCTGGCATGATTCCAACCTCGTGGCCCCCTTAAATGTCAGGGTGGTGCAATCCTCCACGGCTGGGCTGCCGAGATAAACACAGTTCCACAAGTTGCCCCTAGAGCAAGGATGCACTCGAACAGCAGCTTGCTTGTGAAAGCCTTTATTTCAACAAAAACTGCAACCTGCATTCCAATAAAGTTTCAGCCTGATGCATTTCAGAGCTCCTTGCTCCTTTCTCAAAGGTTCAACACTGAGGATTGCACCACCCTGACATATATATATATATATATATATATATATATATATATATATATATATATATATATATATATATATATATTCACTGAAAAAACCATAGGTTTCACACGTTATAGTTAGCGGAAATTTTACTGATAAAAAACCAGTGAAATTCCCCCGTTATAGTTAGTGCAGGCAACTATAACTCACGCGACCGCAATCCTCTGCTGATGCTAATACTGTATTTAGACACTTATTTGCCCATGTCTTCTTCCATACATTTTTAGCTATACATATATTACAAATATTTTTTTTTCATAAAGACACATATGTCATCAGCAGAAGATTGCGGTCGCGTGAGTTATAGTTGCCTGCACTAACTATAACGGGGGAATTTCACTGGTTTTTTATCAGTAAAATTTCCGCTAACTATAACATGTGTGAAACCTATGGTTTTTTCAGTGAATTTGCAAGGTTTTTTAAATGCTAATTCCTAACTATAACGTGTGTGAAACCTATGGTTTTTTCAGTGAATTTGTACGTTTTTTTAAATGCTAAGTTACTTTACGCCATTCGTGGCGTGCGCGCCCACTTAACGCAGTTCGTTCCGTGCGCGCACGGTGCGCTTCGCGCACCGTGCGCGCACAGTAAGCACGCGGTGCTTACTGTGCTTACGGTGCTTATAAGCCATGCACAAATGGTGCCCTTCGGGCACCATTTGCACACGGGGTGGAGAGAGTGTGGATAATTTTTTCTTTTATTATTTTTGTTAAAAATATTGTGGTTTTTCACATCACTGATAAGCACAGCACATTTGGTGGCCTGCGGCCACCAAAAGCACAGGGGGTGGGGAGAGTGTGGATAGTGTTTTTTTTTTACATTTTTTATCGTACGCGTACGGTAAGCGTCATCGGCGAAATTAGCGAAAAAATAAAAATGGCATTTTTGGCCTTGGGGGGTCTTGGGGGACTGCCTCATCATGGCTATGTGTGTGTGAGCTGTCAAAACAGCTCTTTTACATGTGTATTAGTTTTATTTAACAACCTAACTCTCAGTGCGAGAGAGAAAATGGCGGCCGCCGCTTCCTGGTTTCGGCCGATTCGAATGTTTACTAAGATCTAAGAGCCAATCAGAATCGCGCTCGCGCACGCCACCGTACGCGTACGGTAAGCTTACGGTAAGCGTACCGTAAGCTGGCTCAGATATATATATTGGTTTAAAGGCTATTTTCTCAGAATGTACTGAACAGATTTACACCAAACCTACAAAAGGCACTTCCTTGACCTGAGGACTACCTCTCTGCCAAATTTCAAGTAATTCTGTTCAGCCGTTCGGGCTGTACCTTCGTCTAAAGGTCCTATGGAAAAATGCATGGGAAAAACGCGTTTTGGGACCCCCCTTTTATCTCAGCCCCCGCTTGACGAATCCTCCCGAGACTTTCAGGGTAGGAGCGGAGCGTAGCGCCCCACCTATTTTGAGAAATTCGCGAGGATTCGTCGACCGGCGCCAAAGTTATTCAAAATAGAATGTTGCGGATTTCCTATGGAAAAGGGGTCCTAACTATAACTACCTACTGGCGACCGCCAGTAGGTAATATATATATATATATCCTACTGGCGGTCGCCAGTAGGTAGTTATAGTTAGGACCACGTTTCCATAGGAAATCCGCAACATTCTATTTTGAATAACTTTGGCGCCGGTCGACGAATCCTCGCGTATTTTTCAAAATAGGTGGGGCGCTACGCTCCGCTCCTACCCTGAAAGTCTCGGGTGGATTCGTCAAGCGGGGGCTGAGATAAAAGGGGGGTCCCAAAACGCGTTTTTCCCATGCATTTTTCCATAGGACCTTTAGACAGGGCTACAGCCCGAATATATATATATATATATATATATATATATATATATATATATATATATATATATATATGTACCTCAAAGTTAGACTGACTATGAGGTATGCTTCTCATCTTTGATAGATTGATTATGAGGAAGTGGTTACTTATAATTAGGGCTCCCGGTTGTATGGTATTTATTTCTTCAGTGCATGCATATCTATCTCTTGGATCCAGGGACTGAACAATGTCAAAAGCATGCCTCTCAATTACATATGAAGTGATAATCTGTGTGCATTTCTTTCCCCTCCCTTTTAGGTGTGTGTCTCTTCACCAAAGACATTTACAACTTATGAAGCTCTTGCTTTCATCGTTTCACCAAAGACAGTCGCGGCTCGCCACAGTGTCCACACCTTTTGGTAGCGGTACATTTTAAAGACACTTCTAAAGACAAACGAATTAAATGATTAGAGGCCAGAACACTGATAAGACAGACATCAATATCTGAACTTAGCCTATTCCTTGTGTTATATTTTAACAAATGTGCTATGGAAAACATTTAGCGCAAGTGTAATATCGCTGTGTTTTACGTTGTTGTATTTTATATTGATGCTATAACTTATTAACAAGGTAGTTGCAGTTTATGTACCCTATAACTTGAATTTATGTTGTTTTTTCGAGTCTGGTACACAAAACATAGTTTGCTTTGTTCATGAATCGCTCTTGTTTAATTTCGGAGTGTTGCAGGTAATGAGTACGCGTGCTATAAGTTCTGAAGCATAAAAGTATATTCAGTTTGCTTAGCGTTAAAAGGCGAACTTAGCAGAATCTGTTCCAGGGTAATTATTCAAGGGTGAAAATGTAATTTAGCTTCAATTATAATTATTGTTAAGGAAGTGGGTTTTGATTCCTTTTTGTGGAGCATAATTGCATCCAAAGATTTCTATTTTCAATACAATCTCCTCCTTTAAATTTCAAATTACTGGCCTAAAAGAACTTACATTATAAAGTCTTTACATAACGTGCAAAATGCGGACAGGTACTTTCAGAAAATCTAGACCCCTTACATGGCATACTTGAATCGTGATAATGATGAAATGACGTGCATCAAAAGATTGCGAATACTTAAAATCTAGGCCCTAGACTTTGTCTGAGCAGCGGCGTTGAAAACTGAGGTCCAGAAGGTGGGAGATTGCAAGCTGCAGTCACTGAGAAGGATGAGGGCAAGGCTTGTCCCTGGGAGGGGCGGCTTGTCCACTGCAGTGAGTAGGGCAGGCTGGTTAAGAGATCGAACAGACTGGTGGGATGGGTTGGGCAGAGGAAGGGGAGTTAACAGCCGAAGAAGGGTTAATGCCCACCTTAAGGTTGTTAGTTCATTCTTACCACTATAATGAAGAATTATTCAAAAATCCTATTTAATCAAAAAAGTGTTATCTTTAACCTGTGTGAAGTCAGCCAACATAGCACTAGAACATGTTATGTTAGCAATTTATAGAGCGCATGGTTACTCCTGTTCGAAGTGTCCCTGCGCTGAGATTCGGAAAGACCGAGAAGGTGATCAAACTACCTCTACTGTTGGTTTGAGGTTCTCCTAAACAGCCAGATTTTTTGGTGTTTTCCAAAGGACGCTTCTGAAGGCTCAAGTCTAAGATGCAAAGGAAGTAGGTTCCACTGTTTAGCTGCCAGAAACCTAAAGGAGCTGCCACCAAGGCGCTTTACATTGAATTTGGGAATGCCGACCAGTCCTGTTCCAGCTGATCTTAAACAGCGCTGTGGGAGGTATGGTGAAATCATAGCAAGAGGATAACTCGGACCATTGCCCTGCAGTATTTTGTGAACGTAGCACATGGCTTTAAAAAATATCCTTTCCTCTTTAGGGAGCCAGTGAAGTGTATCCAGAGCTCGCCCTGTGGGAGCACTTTTAGGAATGTTCAGCAGCATGAGTGCTGCCACCTTTTGCACTCTGAAGCATATGGATGCTCCTCTTGGAAGCCCCTAAATAAAGGACGTTGCAATAGTCCAGTCTTGATCCCACAAGGGCCTGGACTGCCGTTTTTTTCGTGCAGTCCGGAATAAGCCCTAGGATCTCCCTAATAATTTATAAGACCCCAAAACAGGTGCCCTATAAGAGTGGAGGTGTGGTCCAAAAAAGATAAAGTGGAGTCAAACCAAACTCTGAGATTTTTAACTTTGTGGTTCCGGGAAAGTAAAGGACCCAACTCACTGGGCCACCAGGTCGAGGACCAAATAGATGGTTGCTTCCCTATCACTAAGATGTCAGTTTTACTAGCGTTTAATCTCAGACAGCTGTTTTTCGTCCAAATCGCCAAGTCAGCTAGACATAATTTAAAGTCTTCTGACACTTGGCCGTTATCCTGGACCAGAGTTAGTATCAGTTGTGGGTCATCTGTGTGAGAAGTTGGCCTGGTATAGGCTGTCCACTAGTTATAGTGGGCACCCTGTACCAGTCCAAACAACCCCTTATTGGTTATAGGTTAAAGACAACCTTTCTTGAAGGCTATCCTACTGGTAGCTATGGAGAGCAGCCTTCAGGCTAAGTCTTGAATGAATGTAAAGCAGCTTGTTTTACCAGTCTATCATCTCTTGAGTGCCTAAATGAAAGACAACCGCACCAGGTATATATATCAAATATATGTATTTATTTCTAAACACACCCTCCTAGACTCTTTATGAGACTAGAGGTCAAAACACATAAGTTACACTTTAAATATGACAGTAATAAGCACAAATACACATCAGGCCCTAGGGGCGAGCCAAACCATATACTAAAATAGTGGTATAAGAACCACAACTTAACTAGACACAAGGCCTAGAGCCTGTAGAATCGCTGGGACCCCAAGGAACCACCCAAGGAAGTGACACAGGGGACCCACGGGGGCCGTGTGCAGTGTGTGAACACAGCCGCAAGCTCCCGTTAGCTTTTATGGGGAAAGTCGCTGTTAGATCTTTAAAGATTAGGGACACTTAGAAACGAAGTAGGACCAAACCCTTTGGGACTTAGGAAGTTCTAGGGTCAACACCCACGGGAGCACCGGAGTACTCATGTTACCTCACCCAGGGAAGCCGGGTGCATAGGTGTCAAATGGTGTCAGGCCGCGTCGTCGATTTCAATGGGAGCTGGCAAAGAAGTGCTGCTGCCGGGAAGATGCGAAGTGTCCGTAGAGATCCAAGCCTGGATCGAAGATAAGAAGAACCTGAAAGCAGAGGGGACAGAGTATGGGTCACTTGCCAGTGACCAGGAAGGCGATAGGCGGATACCCACCGATGTCGGGTGTTTCAGGTGAAGAAGATGAAGCTTGACTCTTCAGCCACGAGGACCAGGAGGCGTCGAGGACGACCAGGAGCTGGATTCGAGCTGTCCCACGAAGGATGTCGAGTGCTGCAGTGTTGGTGCCCGGATTAGACACCACAAGCCTTGGCAACAGCAACCCATGCAGAAAGGAGAAGATGCTTCGGTGCAGACCAGCAAGGTCTGAGGGACTCACCACTTGGTTGGGAGTCAGGGCACGTCTGGAGCAACCAGGGAAGCCCAAGGAAAATCAAAGTTACCCCCTCAGGGACCAACCAGTCAACGGACCAGGGATCGCAAAGGGACCTCGAGAGGAAACACAAAATGGCGGCCCACGGGTCACTAGGAGTGACTAGGCCGACAATCTTCGGTGGATCTGCTGCTCGAGGTGGGGGCTACAAGTAACCTCAAGCACGACTTCAAGAGATGTCGAGAAGTCAATGCACTTGCAAAAGTGCACGGTGACCAGGAGTTCCGGTTCCACGCTACTCACGAGGGCTGCAGGTCTCAGCTTTGCTGGGGACTCGGGTCGGCCTCTGAGATATCTGGTAATCCTCTTCCTGGGCTGCAAATACTTCGGAGTTCGGCGGGAGCTTTGGAAATGCAGACCGGCAAATTGCTGTGTTGGTGCCTGCCAAGCAGGGGAGTCACTCCTTGACCCCAAGGGAGATTTCTTTAGTCCTCTAGTCTTTAGTAGAGCGTCGAAGTTCCAGGATTCAGCTTCTGAGTTTCGTGCAGGGATATCTAAAGTTCTGGTTACAGAGGTTTCTTACTTATACCTAAGGAAGGGGTTGGACTAGCTCTAGGGAACCACCTATGGGAGAGTTTGGAAAGAGGAGTGGCTACACCCATTTCCTTTGTCCAGTTTCACGCCAGAGCAGGGTCTGGAAGCCCCTGAACCAGTTTGAGCTGGACTATGCACAGGGACACCAAATGTGCCCCCAGTGCAGGACTTCAAAGCACTCAGAGAGTGCTCCCACCCAGGCCCAATACAAATAAGCCTGTCTGGGAGGTGGTTACACCTCCTTGTGACAGGAAACCTATTGTCCAGGCCTCCCCTGCCAGAGTTTCGATCAGCAGCAGCAGGCCAGACCTGTGTTTGTGGCTGCAGCATCCATTTTTTGATGCCAGGACTCTGTTAAGTTTCTACCGGGTATACCAGTACTGTCATGTCTCTCCCTCTAGAACGGTGGGATCATACTCCCACATCAAGAACTGATGTGGAGGTATGATTCAAAGGTGTTTGACACCAAACACAACATGTTTCCTTGCAGCCAGTCCAAAGTTAGCATTAACCGTTTAAGATATAATGCACTTAAGAGTATATGGTCAGGCTGCACCACTGACAACCCCGGAGAAGAGATTCCGAAGGCTGCAGAGGGGCTCAGCTCATGCCTGGGCACCCTCTCACATATAACCAAGCACCCTGCCTTCAGGATTGTTAAGGCCTGCCATAGGGGTGACTGATAGGTTTGTATGTGCAGTGATAGGTGAGATATAGTGAACCTATACCTCAGTAAGGGGTGCATGCACCACCTTACCCAGCCTGCAGTAGCAGACCTGTGGTGTCATTTTGGGTGGCTTTCCAGGGGTGGCATAATACATGCTTCAGCCCCTGGTAGGCCTCTGGGGTACCTATGCCCTGGGTACTTTGTATACCATATACTAGGGACTCAAAAGGGTACCTCAGGAACCAATCTGTGGTGTACCTAAAGTACATGCAATCAATTTAGAGAGGAAGCAGCTAGGCTGGGGATCTGAATAGCAGGTTCCCAGCCAAACTAAGTCGAAAACCATCAAAACACCAGGACAAAAGTGGGGGCAACCATGCAGTCAGATTCCACCTCCCTACAATCTGCATAAGACACCGTCTGCACACCATGGCTTTCCATGGAGTCCGCCAACGGGTGCATATATAAGTTAAAGAGGGTCGGGCTCAGAGATGAGCCCTGGGGCACGCCCTGGTTCAGCTGCCGGGTGGCAGAAACAAATGATTGTAGGATGACTTGAAAGGTGCAACACTCCAGAAAGTTAGCCAGGCAACCCAGCACCATGCCTCCTACCCCTGCATGGTGTAACCTATCTAATAGCAGACCGTGGGAGATAGGGTCAAAGGCGGCACTCAAGTCAAGCATGACTAGTGCAGCTGTTTTACCATTGTCTGCTATTTTGCGGAGGGATTCAGATGCGAGTAGCAAGGCAGATTCTGTGTTAAAAGAAGATCTAAAACCGGAATGCGTTTCATGGAGAAGTGCCTTATCCTCCACAAAGTTCATAAGTTGTTTGTTGACAAATTTCTCAGAAATTTTTGCAAAGAAAGGCAGTAGGGATATAGGTCTGGGATTTTCGGGCAGCGAGGGATCGAAGGTAGGGTTCTTCAGAAGCGGGTTTACCGTTGCATGTTTCCACTCTTGGGAAACAAGCCCGAGCCAAAAGATAGATTTAACAACACAGTGAGTGCTGGAACAATGGCTTCTCTGCCCCGTTCAAGTATAGCCGGGGACACGGGGTCTAGAGGATATCCAGACTTTACTTTCAACATCAGACTGTTAGTTTCAGCCTCCGAAATGGGTTTTACATTTGAGAGCCTTCCTGGAGTATCTAATGGGGGCCAGGCAAAAATTGCAAACTGAAAGTTCCTAGCACTTTCATGGAAGGAGATGTAGATATTATTGATCTTTTCTAAGAAAGATTGTGCGATCTGATCACAAAGGTCAGAAGAAGGTGGAACTGACGCTGCTGTTCGTTTAAGAGATTTCAGAGACTTAATTATCTGAAAGAGTTCCTTCGACGAGTTTTTTCATTGCTCGATTTTTTGACCATAGAAGTTTGCACAGGCGTGCCTGAGATCTTTATGCTAATTTTTCAGGGCCGCAAGTAGGTAGTTTTGTGGTGCTCTTCGTAATCTTTGTGCCACATGCATTCCAGCCGCTTGCAAGACTTCTTCTTTTCCTGTAGTGCCTCCGAGAACCAAGGAGCGGAGGGTTTAGCCCGCATACTGGTGACTTCCTTCTTAGGAGCTAAAACGTCTAAGGCCTGATTAATCCACCCTATAAGTTGCCTACTGGTGGAAGATGGACACGCTACAATTGTAGGTGTGTTTTGGTTTAGAATCGCTGGGAAGCTAACTGAAGTAATGCAGGACCATTTGCACGTGCTTCGTTTCTAGGAAAGGACCACTGGCTGAGGAAGTTCGGAGATTCCAAAAGGGATCAATGGAATGGAATTCGAGTTAGTAAATATTGGGTCCAGAATGTGACCATGCACATGTGTGGGTACACCCACCAATTGAGTGAGTTGGAGCAGGCTGAGATCTTTCACCATGCTTTTAGCAAGAGGGCAGTTCTCATTCCCAATATAAAAATGTAGGTCTCCTTACTAATATGAAGTTGACATAGCGTACTACATAGTCGGGAATTACATCCATTAGATTTTTGACAAAAGTGGCAGGTGGGCGGTGGATTAAGAAACCTGTAAATCTATACTGTCTGGTCAAGGCTAAACTGAAGAAGGCGGCCTCGGAGATAGTGATATTTACCTCCTGCAGTTTACATTCCAAGCAGCGTTTAAATATTATCGCTAAGCCTCCCTCCCTAAGCAGGGGGCAGTCAAGCCTTAGTATGGCGTAATCGGGGGTCTGCATCTAGTATGTGGGAAGCTGAGGATCCTGAAAGCCATGTTTCGGTTAGGAAGAGCACCGCAGGTTGATATTCCATAAATAAGTCCGTTATCTCGGCCTTGAGTTTGGGTAGTGAGCAGCAGTTCAGGAGTAAACATTGGTTATGATTTTGACTCGCCTGGGTGGTCTTACCATGATGACTCGTTGTCTATTCCCCCAAGGAAAATTTGCAGTTATTGCATCCTTTGGGACTAAGTAGTACATAAAGGGAGTGGAAGCAGGCTTCCTTCACAGGGCGGTTTAGTTCCAACAAGTCCCTTTGGGAATCAAAGGTCGGCTTTACGGTATCCACCTTTACTGAACGGTGCAGGTTTAAACACTGAGGTTAAACAAGCCACCTTTTTCACACTTGAATTCTTCCCAAATTAAAGACTTTACTACTGACAAATCGTTACAGGCTAGGACTCCATGCCTAATCACCTGGTACATTTGTGTCAACAGACAAAAAATAGGAACTGCACTAAATAATACAGTCCACAACATAGCAGATGTTTTTAATTCGAAAGCAGTAACATTTCCAAACTGCAAACCAACCAGTGCCGAAACATTATTGCTGTGAAGATGTTTGCCGTCCTAACCTGAAATTCAGATTCCATTCCTGAGTTAACAGACCGATAGGCCTTGTACAACTTGAAAATGGTGGCTTTAAGGTGGTCTTTTTGTTAGTTACTAAAATATGTATAATATACTTACATATAGTGGCCTTCAGCCACCCCTCTTCATTTATTCATTGGTCTATTGTTGTGTAATTCACATTTTGCTTCCACCGTTTACAGCGTATTGCATGGGGCTGTGGGTCAGCCTACTTAAGCCACTGACTAACTTCAATTTTAGTGACTGCATTTTCTTCTCCCACAAAGAGCATAACAACACACAAGCTATTTCCCTTCAGTGCCAGCGTTTTTATTGTTTACTTTATGATTATTTAATTGTTGCCCTTGTGTTTGGGCCTGATGTGATAGCAAGACACTTTTGATGCACATTCTTTCTTTATCAGATCCCATCTCCTGCCAATGCTGTTGTAAATTCTTTTTGGAGTGTTTTGCTTTTCTAACTGCTGCTACTTCATAGCATACCATATCAGATTGTATACTTTGAAACTGTTCTACTTTCTTTTTTTTTCTCTTTTCCTTTGTTCTTTTTATTTATTTATTTTTACTTCTTTCTTGCCTTTTTCTTTTCTTTGTTTTGGTTTCTTTCATTCTTGCCTTACTTTTTTTCCTTCTCTCGCTCTCTTTCTTTCTCTTGCCTTCTTTACGTCTTTCTTTCTCTTTTTCCCTTTCTTTCTATTTCTCTCTGTCTTTTCTTCTCTTTTTATTTTGACTTCTTTCTTTCCTTCGCTTCTCTTGCCTTCTTTAATTTCTTCTTTTCTTTTCTTGCTACCTTTCTTTTTCTTGCTCCATCTGTTCTCTTTATTTCTTTCCCTCTCTCTTTCCTACTCTTTCCTTTTCTCTTTCTCCCCTTCTTTACTTCTCTCTTTCTTTCATTCACTTTCCTTCCTTATTTCCTTCAAGTTCCTTCCTTCGTTCTTTCTTACCTTTTCCTTCTCAAAGGTAGGAGGCATGCAGCCAATGCCAGACAGACTGACATTTTTAGGTTAGTGTTAGCCAAGACCTTTTGATTTGTCTAAAATTATGTGTAAAACATAGTTACCTATAGGGGTTTCAGCCAGACCTCCTCCATCAGTCTGTGGTTGGTGTCATTCACAGATTTTCTTCCACCTACTCCAGCACACATTACGGGGCAATTTATCAGCCCATTTCAGCAATTGGATGACTTCACTATGAGTTACAGCATGACACCCTTACACAAAGAACACATCCACACAGAAAGCAGTTCTTCAGTGTCAGGGAGTACTTTTGGTAATGTGTATGGTAAAGCGTATTTATTTAGGCAAAACAAACTTTGTGTGTAGTATTTTGACGAGGGTCTGATATAAAAACCATAACCGAACAAAACAAAACAAGAATTGACAGAAGGCTGGCGGCCAACGCCAGACCTACTGGATTTGGCAATGCTTGCTTAATCATGGTCCTGTAGCTTAAGATACATTGACTGATGTTCTGACCACTACAAAGGACCATTCACTTCACTACATACCTTGTCATTTTTTTATGTTTTACCTTGCGAAGCGGACCACCAAGTTTAACGATAAAGTGAGCTGTGAAGGGATGCCAGTTAAGAGATATCCAAAGTGGAGTAAAAAACTTGAAGCTAAGGCTTCTGGTGAATTTAATTGCCATTGAACGCAGCACTGCTGTCCTGAGTGCTAGGGTGATTTTTGAATGCATAAATAAACTGCATATCCGCAGTCACCCTGAACAATAGGAGGATCTGTTTCAAGCTTCTAAATTTTGGTGGACCTGCTTTCCAGAGCAACCCAGGCTACTCAGATATTCCTCTCTTTTAGAGGGATGGTAGTACTGCTGCAGATTTGTTCTACTTTTACATCATCTCCCGAACATCCATTAACTTAAGAATCCGTTAGCCACTGTCTGTTCTGGTCCGTGTCTAATATTTTTTGCTTCCAACATCCTTCTCGGTATCCAGTGTGACAATGCTACTTATTAAACAAACTCCTGGAATCCCAAAAATTCATCTTTTTGAAAACTGGCTAATGCCAGGATTCCTATTCTGAAAACACATAGTGGTATCATTCTTGCGGCGTTTCACAAATGGCAACCATAATGAGTACAAAAGTTTTTATTCCCTCAATGTGTTCAGTCAGTCACCCTCAGAGGTTGTCTTTTCAATGAACGTTGCCTTACTCAGTACAATTCCCATTTGTTGAGGTGTCCTTGGTGAAATTGCAAATTTGCTTGCAGCTAGGATTGCCAATTGCTTCTGCTACCTATTTCTCCCCATGAGGCTGGTGGGAGGCTAGTTCTTTGCAACATCCAGAATACAGTGGAAACTGGGCAACTGTAAGAGGTATTGGCAGTGGTCTGTAGAATCAAAGGAACCTGATACTACTAAGCACTTCATAATGCTAAGAGTCTACTTTCTAGTCTGCAACTCTCAGGGGGTGTAGGACAGTGGATTATTATGGTGTGGTTGTAAAGGCTCACCATGTAATAATGTCACAATAAACGCCTTAGCTCACTCCTGGGTAGATGTGGCATAGATCAGTGAGGCTTAATCAAAGGAACATGTGTAAAGCACATACAATTACTAAAATGGTTAATAAGTAAGAACACAACTAATAAAACATTTGACACCAATTTATAAAAATATGGTGTATTTCAATCTAAAAATAGATGGAAAATGTATTGAGGGGAACTGAATATATGATTTTTCAAATGTAAGTAAAATACTTCAACTTTAATCTTTTAGATGCAATAAATCATTGCAAGCGGTTGGCAGCCAATGGGCTAAAACTCCTGTTAAGAGTCCTCTTGGATAAGCTACAATGGGCTGCAGCAAGACACAGAGGCCACTCAGGTTCAGGATGACAGTTTACCTGTCGTAGTCAGCAGTCATGGGGTCCTTAATGCACATTTCTACTTTAATGCTGTGCAGCAAGGAACTGCCCTGATGCTGGGGATGAATGATGCCCAGATGCTGTAGATGTGCTGAAGAAATACTGTGAGTTTTCCTGGGACAATCCTGGGTTTTATGAACTTCAGGGGTGGTCTCCAGCTTATGAATTCAAAATCTAAGTTGCAGCAGGGTAGTCCAGTGCAGGTCGAGGTGCAACTGGTCAGCTGGTCTCCCAATTACAGCACGTTCAGCAGTTGCCTACAGGTAAGCACATTCTTTTCTTTGGAGACCCACATCTACTTTGAATTTGACTAAGGGTCTCACAGGCTTGGGGACACCTTAGGAAGGTCTGCAATCAATCACCCAGCAGACACTTTGTCATCCAGAGTCAGGCAGGCATTCCTAGCTGCTGGGCTTTAGGCAGGTACAGGTTAATTTAGCTTTTGGTGGCCCAGAAGGTTAACCCGAAGGCCAGCTACCTAGCCCTTGGAGTTACTTCTTCCGTCCTGGCACAAGTGGATCTCTTTTCCACGAGTGGGCACAGCTGGCACAGTCCTCTTTTCTGGTCCCTTGGGTGCAGCAGATGCAGTCCACTTTTTGGTGTATCCTCTCATTGCTGAGTCTGGGGAGCAGCAGGGTAGTCCTTCTCATCTTATTTCCAGTCCAGATGTGATTTGAGGATGGGGTTCTGGGGTGCCACTTTTATGCCATCTTCTCGTTTGTGGGAGGGTAGGACTTACTAACGAATGGGCAATAGCTCCTACAATGACACCCTTCTCAATTGACATCACTTTTGAGGGCTTTGGGTACTAAACCACCCCAGGATATGCCTCTCTACCCTAAACAAAGAAGATGCAAGCCTTATTCTCCTGTGAGGACCACTGGGGACACCCTTGGGGGTGCAGAGCATAATGAGCCACTCCTCCTGGAACACCGATTCTACAATGGATTTTCTCTCTGTGGGGGAGATGCCAGCCTGTCTGCCTACACAAAGGAGTAGGCAGGCGAAGGCGTGTTCGCCAATTGCTTCACTGAGGCGGTAGCCTCTATGAAGCTGGGCCATCTGTGGCCATCGCCCAGTAGTCATCCTGCTGGAGGCAGTCACACCTCCTCCCTTCAGCAATTCTCTTTGTTCCCTGTACCTAGGAGCGCTTCACACTTCCTAGCAGGGAAGCAGCATGCTGTCTCGGTGACAACTGCTGCAGATAGAAAAGGCTACTGGAGGTCTGGGCAACAAAGTGGTGGCTTTTTAAAGTCACCTTTCTATTAAAAGTTACCTTATACCCGATTTCAGTCATTTGATACCTTGCAGTATTATCTTTGGCGTTCCCAAATGGAAGTTAGCACTTAGCGTGGAGGCATGTGAAACACCATGTTAGCCAATGGAACTAATGGCCTTGCTACAGTGAAATCAGCAACTTCATGTTTTCACTGTCAGGAAAAGTTAGGCACAAAAGAAACATGACTTTCTTTTTAATAATAAACACCCAGCCCGAAACGCTAACAAGGCCTTCCCTGGGGGTGGCTTACTAATATTAACAAGCATTTGGAATGTAATAGGTCTTGCATTTGCGAGAGTTTAAGCTATTGGCATTGTAAATGACAATGCCTTTTAATTATCTGTTTTGCTAATTAACACATAAATAAAAGGCACTGTCATTTACATTGGCAATAGCTCAAACTTGTAAATGCAAGACCTATTCAAAGAAGCGACCACCATTGTCCCAGCCTGCTCGGAAAGTGAAAGCATGCATGGTGCGCTGAATGTTACAGGAAAGCATGTTGTGCCTGCAGTAGGAGAAACCCATTAAAGAAAATAGCGCTAACAGACTAAAAATGACGTGCCATGTAACAGCTGAAGTAAAAGGGCCAGTCATCATGGGAGGTTACAAATGAAGACAAGGCAGTACTAAGGAGGGACTAACAAGTCTACTAACGAATCAGAAGCCAGCATTTACAAAGGGCAATGACAAAAGCCATTGACCAATATGGGCGGAGAGTGGGCGGGGCTTCTATTCCATACTCCAATACAGCATGAGCATACGCAGAGCAGCTCATGCGCTGCCCAGGCTTGACCTAAAAAGGAAGGTTTTGACATGTCAAAGGCATTTACTTTGCCATGTTGAGCTCGCTGGTTTGAAGTTGCCAGGCCAGGATGCAGTGACAGGCCTAGAGTCACGTTTGCACCTTTTCACAGCAGTGGTGGCACAATTAAGTATTGCAGTCCACCAGTGACCTTTAACTTAGTATCCCATGGTACTTATTGTACCAAATACTGGGGAATTATTAGTAAGTTAAATCAGCCAATCGTACATGTACTTTGGGGGAAGTCAGAACACATGCAATGAGGCCTGGAAAGCAGGACCCAGGACACTACAGAGTAGAAAAACCAGCATCATCAATCTAATATCTTGGGGGTGAAAATACCAATAGAGGTAGTTTCCTACAAAGTCAGCAATAGTAAGCAGTCAAGGCTTACGCTTAAATGTCCTGAATGGCAGGATCAGGTACAATTAATACTGAAATGTCACGCTACAGCCAGAAGATACAGGTTTTGTAAATATTTACAGAAAACAGGGTAAGTTTCCCTCCCATGTAGAAAAGAGTGAATGAGTGAGCGAAATAATGTGACTTCCTGTAGCTTATCCTCCCCTAGGTGGGTAAGAGCCCTTCATGAGGTGATATGTGGTGCAAAGGCATAGGAAACACTGCATTTCTACAGGCCAATTGAGGGGGGGGGGCACAGATAGCCTTGGAGACAGCTGTATCAGAGGTCTGACTTGGCTCGAAGAGGCAAAGCACAAGCATGTGGTGAGCCATCAAACGATGTAAAATAGGCAAAGAATGTTAAAAAAATATATGACAATTTTTAGAGTGTCTCAAATAATCAAAACAATTATATCAATGAACTGAGTGACATTAATCAAAAGTAATATTTTGAACATAAAACATTTAGAATAACCAATGCACTGACGACGTTACCACAAGTTACCCAAAATGTGACCATTTGCCATGTTCTCTATTTATATAGTCTATAGTGTTATTAAATGTGAAGCAATATTATTTTATATTAACAACCTATGAGTAAGGTTTTTGTAAAGCATAGTAAACCAGAGTTAGGTGAAGCTATGAGCTGCTGGTCACACAATTTAGACAAGAGGGGAAGCCAATATTCAAGTCCAAGACTTCACATTGTGCACTTCAGATTTTGTACGATTACATCATTCTTTCTTCCATTTAATGTCATTGGTCAATGTTCTATATTCAGTTATTCAATTATTGAAATTCAATTAGCATTAGTATACGGAGTTCAATCGGTGCTTTGTGTGAGCCGGTGGTTTCCGGTGCTCGGCAACAGCACTTAATTCTTAGCAACAGCGCTTGTGACAATCTGCCACATGGTGGCGCTGCCTGCCAGATTTGATTATGAGCACAGCAGCTGTTTATTAATTTAATATACATTAACAATCACTAATACATGCCACACTAGCCATCCTTATAGCTTTGGGGGCCTTGACTAGTTTGAATTGTCACACTTGTAGGAGGAGTGTGATGTTAGTAGTTGTGTTATTAATAATAATAATAATAATCCACATTTGTAAGTAAGTAATTAACTTTTATTTGCATAATTAATTAAAACTATTACAAAATTTGCATGGTAATTACAATAAGTAAAACATTTATCATTTTAAAAGAGTTAATACTGGGGCTAAAATACTCTTTTCTTTCAGAAGATGTACTTATATTGTCCAGAGGTTAAGCAAGGAGTTTTATTGCTTCTTTAAGGAATTTGACTCCACGACTAGCTAAAATTATGGAGGCACCGCTGAGCCAACATATGACTGCCTGTCTGCAAGAACGAATGTTTAGCACGTTAAAAATAGGTTTCAATAAAAGTCGTCTCTGGTTTATCAGGGCCGGGCATATACAGAAAAGATGAACCAAGGTTTCTGTGTGGTATCCGCAAAGGCGGCATTGTTTCGTCTGATGCGGCGGATTCCAAGATGGTAATAGATCTTTTGAGACATGTATCCCCATCCGATAAGCTGTAAATATCTTTTTGAGGTGTACATTAAAGTGGGATGCTAGGTAGGGCAATGGTTTTGAAGGTGTAAAAGAGTTCATGATAGTCCAACCATGCCGACGTTTTACCAATGTCTCTTTGTCCTCTGCAAAAGATTTCCTTTTTGCCGCCGCATTTGCTAGATCCTGATTTCCATACTGATTCCAACTCCAGCATTTCCACACATTGTTTCTGATATTGGCCCCAAATATTCGGCTTTTCAGATTCCCCACGTTGTTTTATTTCCTCCTAGCTTAGCCAATCCAGTGTTTCTGAGTGAGCAGATAGAAGTTTATGGCAAAGTTTCACAAAACTGCTCATACTCCGATATTTCTGGTTTTGCAGACCAAATTCGAGCCTGACTTGTGCGGCTGATGCAGATTTTGGCAGATTAAAAAAAGACCGCTTTATAAATTTTGGTCTGTAAGGTGTTTAAAAGTTCAGCTTCCTTCCCGCACCATGTTACCAAGCCGTAGGGTAGGGTCGGCATTATCTGAGCTGCCATCACTTTTAATTGGTGGCTATAGTTGGGACAGTCCATTTTACCTTTTATGGAACGATGGGCAAAAATAAGGGATTGAGCCTTTGTTTTTAAAGCTGTTTTATGATCATTATAAATACCTCCTTTTGTTATAATTAGGCCCAAATATTTATAGTTCTCTTGTTCTTTTACTGTTATCCCTTGTGCCATCCATTTATCCATTTATATTTTAATTTCTTCGGATCAACCAACCGGACCACTTTTGTTTTTTCTTTGTTTAATTCCAAACTTTCCTTTTCCAAGTATGATGTTAGTTTGTTGATGGCTCTTTGTAAACCGATTGGGGTTTTACTCAACAACACTATGTCATCCGCATATTGTAAGTAGTAGATTGGGTTGTTAACCAAATGGGGGAGATGACTATCTGCTGAATCAATCGCCATAGTGAGGTCAGCAAGAAAGAGATTGAAGAGAGTGGGGGCTAAAACACAGCCTTGTTTTAGACCTTCGTATGTTGGAATATTTCCTGTTGTACTACCTCCGTTTCCCAGTTTCACCTTTGTCCAAGTGTTTTGGTATAAGGCTTGGATGGCTATTAATAGCTGTTGTGGCAGCCCCCAACTTTGCAACTTACTTCATAAGCGCTCTCTATTTACTCGGTCAAAGGCAGACTTGATATCAATAAAACAAGCGTACAGTCGAGTACCTTTTACTACAGCTTGGTCTATTAGTATTGACAAACAGGTTAAGTTGGTTATTGTTCCCATTCCTTGCCTAAAACCAGTTTGGAATTTTGGCATGATCTTTTTTTCTAAGATCCAAGCTTGTAGTTCTGCTAAGATGTAGGAGGCATATAGTTTAGCCTCTACATCTATTAGGGATATCAGTCTATAGTTTGAGGGGTTTCGATGGTCACCGCTCTTAAAGATGGGATGGAGGATACTCCCTTTCCAGGAGGCGGGTAATTCTGCATGTTTGTATATTCGGTTAAACAGTGGTGTTAGAGTCTCCGACCACAAGTCCGGGTCGTGCTTAAAAATTGCATTTGGCAGCCCGTTGGGTCCTGCTGCCCCCTCTGTCTTTAGTCTTGAGATTATCATCCTTAGTTCGTTAGTACTGGTTAAATCGTCTGATTTTGTTAGCCCATTCTCCATGTATTCCTGCTTGAATTCCCTATTTTTGTTTTTATTATCTCCTTTTAATTTCCCTACACCGGAGCTATTGTTTTGACCCGCCTCCGTTTTGCTATATAGAGATTGCACGTGTCTGATCCAGATGTCTGCTCCGACCCCGGCTTCCTGCTGGAGTTTAGACCCTTGATTAAGATCGTTTATGATGCCCCAAAAGTCCCGGTTGTTCGGATTTTTTTCCCGAAATTAGCAGCTTATGCCAGATGGATTCTTTGTATGAATACTTTGCAGCACTCAATGCCTTCCTGTATGTACTCCTTACTTTCCTCAATTTAGATGTATTTATCGTTAGTCCTAATTTTTTTTGATGTGCCAGGGCCCGGACTTCCTTAGCCACTATTCTTTTTTTTGTTCTGAGATCCATATTAAACCACGGCTCCTTATTGTTGTAATCATTTATGTGATTCCCTGAACTTGCTGGGAACTTATGTTGCAGAGCCTAAATCATTTGTTCCCAGTTCAATACTGTATCCTCCTCCTTTTGGGAGCCACTGTCAGCCATCTGTGCTTCAACTGAGGCCATGATTTTGCCCAGACCCTCCCCACGCCATTTTATTTTATTCAAGTTAAACTTTACTGCGTGTTGTAATAAAGAGTTCATTGTTGGGGCCATACTTGGTGCGGAATTCAAACTTATGATTTGGGGGAGATGGTCACAAGGAATTAGCTCGTCACTGGTTATGGTGTAATCAATTATTGATTGAGCCCTGCCACATAAATATGTGGCGGCAGCTGGCATGTCCTCCTTAAAATTCCCGTTTAGAATTGACAAGCCGTGGTCTTTAAGGCTTGAAGCTAACTGTTTCCCTCCACGGATTGCTTTTATCTTCACCCTCGCTTTGTTTTGGTCAATAAGGACGGTATTGAAGTCACCAGAGATGACCAGTGGATATTGTAAGTGAGTCTTTTGCAGGAACTGAATAAGTGATAACAAGGTCACGTGTTTTTCTTTTTGTGAGAGTCTATCGGGATGGATGTAAACATTAAGAATTAACAATTTCCAAGGTTCCCTACCCGATGACAGGTTTCCCGTAATTCTAATCACTTGGACCCACTTCAGCCCCACGTCTATCTCCTCAGATGTCCAATTGAACTTAAGGGTTATATATGTCGAGAGACCGCCACGAGGGTGGCCATACATGGAGACTCTTTCTGCGTATATTTGAAATTCTTGGAAGCCTGGTATTGGTGTTGATGCTAGTTTCCAGGACTCCTGAATCAAAATTATGTCCTGACGTTGAAAAAAGGCTTGGGTATCATGGTCATAGGCCATTTCTCGAAAGCCATGGACATTCCATGAACAGATTAAGACTATGGGCTCCTTTATTATTTTCTGGCGGGGCAACGGAAGCCATGAAGTCTCCGTAGAATTCAAAACTGGGTTAGGTAGCTTTTTTACTCAAGACAGCAGGAATCCAGGACCAATCCAATCTGTCTTTGTGACGGCAATCAATTTCTTGTGCCTGATGGGCTGCACTAGATGACTCTGGCGTAAAGGCCCTTGCGCCTCGTAGACAAGTGGACGTTTGGCCTTTGCTCTCTTGCCCCTTTGCTTGAACCCTTGTTCTAGATTGTAATGGGTATGGGTATCTCGGGCGCTTGTGGCGCATTATTGAAATTCCCCATGTTTCGAACTGAGGTCTTGCAAGATATATCCTGTCTGCCAGGTCCTTTGAGGCCCAGGTTGTAACTGTTTCTTCTGTGTCCATTTTGTTTGGGTTTTGCTGGAATTCCACAGAATAGAGATCCTGGGAGGTAATACCTTTTAGATTTGATACTTCTTTAAACAAAGTTAACAGGTTACCTCGGTTCAGGATGTCCTGGCAGCCCCTTGTCGTGTAATCAGGAATAAATGTTAATTTTTGCTCATATAAATCTGAGTAATTTCTTCCCTCTTTGAATTTTATATCTTTTTTGCCAGGAATAAGGTTACAACCTTGTAACCTGGTGTTGACGGACTTGATCGGTTGGTGTTCTTGCTCGTTCTGTTCAGAAATTAGTGCTTGCTTCTGTATAAGGGTTGTGTTTTTTGCCTTCAGTCGGGGCGTACTTTGATCTCTTTGTAAAAGAGAGCATTTACGTTCTTTTTCCAGGATAGTAATCCGCAGGGGGGTCAGTACTGGGTTGTTTGTGACTGTTACTGCTGCGCCACGTTGATTATGTAAATCCCTTTCGGGGATTGTAAATAGTTGTTGCTCAATAGAGTTTTCTGATACTGGGTTTGGGACCTCTTGATGGATGTTTTTTATAGCCAAACTGTTTGTTGCCGGGGGTTGGATCATACTATGTTCCTCATACACTCTATGTTCGCCCCCTTGGGATTGTTTTTCATCATTACATCCCCTCACTTGTACTAAGGAATGGTGGTTTGTTCTTGTGATCTCTCTGCATTCATCACCCCTGGGCAGGTATAGGCTTTGGTCGGCTCCTGATGTAGGGCGTTCTCCCCTGTGTGTGAATACTGGGTTTAGTTTGTCAGTTGGGTCTGCTAAAAGGCCCTCACCACCTGTTGACCCGTTCATAAGGCTAAAGTTATTTCCTGGGTGGAGTTTAGTTTTAAATATAGGGAAGATTTTCTCAGGAGCCCCATTGAGTTGTTTCTTATTCTCAAGCCTTGTCTTTTTCGCCCTTTTCCTTTCTCTCTTTGTTAGTCTTTTCTTGGAGTTAGCTTGGATGATAGATTGAGGGTCTTCATTGGCTGACACAATTTCACCTAGGCGACTTTCCTTTACTGATTGGTCTGGATCCGTTGTTTGTATGCTTTTTGAGGCCTTACTCTTGAGTATTTGTGGTTTTTCCGGGGAAGGGGTTAATTCTTGCACCTGTCTGTTAGCACGTGAAAGTTTAACCTCCCCTAGGATGTCCATCAGGATGGCCGGTAGGCTTGTTAGTTTTTCTATTATGCTTCCACAACCACAGTTTTGTGTTTGATCACTCCTTCCTGTGGTCAGATCTGGTTTCCCCTGAGTTGTAAGGAGCGCAGAAAGGGAGTCTAATTTTGCGTTTATGCCTGAGATGTGCCCCGCCATTAATGTAATAAGGTCGATCTGGACTTCCATCTTGTCAGATTGGTAATTCAGCACCCTTATTGCTTGCTCTAGGGTGCTTAACAAGGATTGGGTCCAAGATGATGAGGGTTCATTTTTTTCTATATTACTCAGGTCCTTTAGTTCTAAATCCGACATATTCCCTGTTGAAATTGTGATTGGCAATGGAAGACTCGGGAGTTGCTGAATGACCTGCGTTGTTATGCGGTCATTTGTGCCTGTTTTTTGTTCGTCTTTACTTGGATCCAGGCCTCGAGGGGTTGAAGCCAGCATGCCTGGGCTCAAGTGCTGGTTGCCGAGGCCAGATTTTACTCGTGGAGCTCTCTCTTGAGTGTCGATGTATTTTGTGATTCTCTCAGAGAGTTCCTCAAATCGAGAATCATTTGGTGAGAAAAGGAGGTTTAGCCATGAGTCCGCTTCTGGCCCTAAAAAGATGGATTGATTTTTTTGGCCTGAGTTTCCCTCGTGGACCCCCATATTTCCTTTAATGAGGTCACCCACGTTAACATTGTCGTCGAGTGTCGCGGCTATCACCTCACTTTTTCTCTGTGTCGGCCTTGTGGCCTTTTCGAGGCGCTTATCCGCCGTGACCCTTACAGCACTGCTTCCATTAATTTCATTTGTGGTAGCTGGTGTATTGGGACAATGCACTTGTGCGGTGGTCAATCCATGTTTGCTTTGAAGGGAGTGCATAGGGATGGTTGGAGACTCTGGTTTGGTGTTTGGCAGGTTTACTGGCTCAAGAGGGCTAGGAAGCTTAGAAGCCTCCACTGTTGGGGCATAGATCGGTGCCAACGGGTCTTTTAGGTAAAAGAATTTTAAGAGGCCGGGCTTCCTTTTGGGGTCGGGTCTTGGCTCGGGGGTTGGTACCGATACCAACTTTTCTCTTGTTTTTAGTTCATGCCCCGATTCCGATGTTGATTTTACTTCCATGGTTAACTTTCTGGATTTTTTTTTTTTTTTTTTACTTTCCGCAAGTTGGCGTGTTTTCCCCGATCTCATTTCCCCTTTCTGGGACCCACACTCCTTTGGGCCCTGGCGAGGATCAGGTCGTGATGTTTAATGGCCAAACTTGGTGGAGTCGGACGTGTTTTGGTCCGCCACACTACAGACCACAGACCGTGCTCTCCGGTACTCTCTGGTACTTTCACTGCGTCGAGCTCCCTCAGTCCCGTACAAGTGCAACAGAGGGCGCTATTGTCTGTCTTACTTTACAATTTCCTTACTCCTTGTTTCCGCGCTACCTTGTCCAGCTGCCTAGCCAGGCATGGCTCGTGTTTATTTATTTATCAATGTACTGGCTCGAGCCCAAGTGCAGGTGTGGGTGCGAGTATAAGATACGGAGAGCGGTGGACTGTGCGGTGGACAAAGCGCTGGGAGTGTACAGGGTGGCGGGGAGCGGGAGGACAGGAATTAGACAACTGCCCCTCCACTCAACCCAGCTCTACCCGACTCAGCTTGTTGATACATTTTCTCCATTCCCTTCCAGCTTCTTTCCACTCACCGCTAACAGCTTACACCTCTCGCCTCGCCCCTCTCGTCTCCTCTGATCACTCGCTGGTGTTTCAGCTGATTTCTGCTGTCCTGTCCTGCGAGGACTCTACGCTGCTCGTGGCAGCGTTTGGGGCGGCGAACCAGGGTAGCACCTCCTGTGCCTGCGACCTCCGTCCTACGTCAGTCACTGCAAATGCAGGCGGAGACGTTGCAGCTGTAACGCCAGCTCTGCGTGCACAATTTTAATCACCAATTTTAATCACCAGCTTTACTTGACCACTTAAGGTCGGTGCCGAGGTGAAGCAGAGAACAAACGAGCCGGAGCTCAGGAGCCGCGGGCGGGGGGGGGGGGGGGGTGGTGGAGGAGATTGAACTGCCACTCCAGCCCGCTCAACCCGACCCGACCTGTCTCTCTCTCTCCGCCGGATCGTCACGGCTCCGCAGCACCCGGCTCCACAGCTCCGCTCAAACTACTGCACTGGCAACCCGCGGGAAGCAGGGAAGCTCCTCCTCCTCCGCAGCAGCGGATCCAAGCACAACCGGCTCCACAAGGACAGAAGCAGCAAACTACATTTGTAAAGCGGGAACAATCACCCGTAGGGTCTCTAGGCGCTGCGGGGTCGTCGGAAAGATTAAGCAAGCTATTGCCTAGAGTCACATGGTGGTGGGCTAATCTGGCACCGGGGATCGAACCGTGATCCCCAGATTCCAGGGTCAGTCTCCCTGGCCGCGGCGCCACACCTCTTCCCTGGAAGTGGCAGCACTGGCAGGGGCAATGGGTGGTGCAAGGTGCTGTGTCCTCCTGACGAGGGCCCTGCCACCTTTTGTTTTACAAATCAAACACTGACAATAAATACACTTATCACACCTACATTCAAACGGACTCTGCATACACAGATATCCAGGTCTGTAGTCATGAGATTCAAAGGTGTGTTTCCGTTTGAAAAGTTTCTAAAGAGAATGAAGACAAAACACAGTGACAGAGCATGCTTGTCTGAAACGATGCTGCGCCCGGCAAGCGTCTCCATCCCCGCAGAGCTGTAATCTACATCAGACCGCTTCCTTTTTTTCTAACGATTTAATTATGGTTATTGAGGTGTTAAACTTCTCCTAAAATCAAGTCAGCAGTAACATGAACATAACATAGCATCTTCTATATTCCCTTTCCTCAGTTAGCACGCCTGGCTTGACAAACAAAAGGGCTTTAGAGGAGGTTCAACGCCTTACGGACTGCAATTAAATATTTAACAACACAAAGAGGTCAGTCATACAGCTCCCACCAGGGTTTGCTTCAAGGCGACTTAGGCATGCGCACATGGGTTCCAGACATGTTGTGTCTGCCACTGTTAGGTCAATTTACACTTAAAATATCTGGAAGGTGGGGCGTAAATGCCCCTTGACCCCTCAGTTTCAAGCCGATGGAGTAGTTCTCTAACCGTGTACGTAGAACACATACAATAAAATCATCTCATATAATATCAAGCTTTTTTAATGTGTCTGCAAATATCAGTGGCTATTTTACTATCAGTATTTCCGAGCAGCTTCCTGGAAAGCGCCCTTCTGACCTGGCTCACTCATCTTCAGAGACGAGGCAGTAAACGTCAGCCTCTCTGTTGATTCAGTTCGATCCAAACCTCAGTGGTTTCATTCAAGTCCAGAAACACAAACCAATATGGCAGCGCCACAACACATTAAAACCCCTCATAATACCACAAAAACATACTTTGTCATAACAAATTATCCTGTGCAAAAGATTCTGCCCAGTCAGGGCTCTTATAACTGGCCTAAAGGACAACAATTGTTATTCTTCTCTGTTTTGGTAACCGGTGCCGTACTAGGCAAAACAGCTGATTCAGACAGTCGTGAACTTGCTGATCTCGAAGAACTTTCGCATTAGAATTTGAATTCTTGCAGTCCTTTACATTCATTCATTTTATTTGCTTTTGTTTTCTAATCCAGAGGAATATGACACTGAAGCTCGAAACCTATATGAGGCCATAGAGTCGCGCTTTAGATCAGACAGCTCTTATGTGCAAATTCAAATTATGTTATACAACCAGGTACAGGTTCGACGAATAATTTTAGTGCGTGCTTGTGGGAAACATGCTCCTGTTGGAATAGGTGAATACGATGTCAATGAATACCATGATCTGTGCAGGCCCGACAACGGCAACCCCAATAAATGCATTGTCAAAGTGTGCCATAAACTGTGCCTGCATAACAATGTCAATACCCATAAATGCTATGTTAATGTATGCCGTAATCTATGACCGCACAACAGTGCCAATACTGTCAGTACCAATGACAATGTATGCCATGATCCATGTACGCATAACGATGTTGTTACCTGTAGAAACAATGTCGATGTAGGCCATGATCTAGGCATGTATAACTATGCCAATATCAGTAAAGACATTGTTGATCTACGCTATGACAACTGTACGCACAATGTTGAGAATGTTGACAAAAATGATATCAATGACTGCCATATTATTTTCAAGAGTTCTAGTGAACTCGTATCATTGCTGTCGGATTCACCCAAGGTGACCTCCCCATCAACTCCGTATCAGAGCTACATGATCAGACAAGTCCTACGAACCCAACCCATGCCTATCGCGTGACAGGTCCAAGTGGGGTGTCGCTTAGCCCAAAGACAAATGTGCACCCAAGAGAAAACCCTGATCGACCCTACAGATAGATAGCTGCACCACAAACTGGTCCGAGGATAATGGCCCCAATAAAACAAATTTGGCCAAAGGTGCACGTTCCCCAAAAATATCACATGTAGGTAAGAACAGACAGCCAAACAGAACACGACATGCACACCACACGTAGTGATCACACGCTCCCCACATCGGATATGTGGGCAAATACACTGGCCCACACTAGCTCTCCCCGAGGTCTACAGCCATCTGTGTCCATTTAAGACAGATGTTTTTTCAAGAATGCAGAACGGTTTTATTGTACCTCACAAGATGTATAAATTGACAGCCGAAACTTGTACAAAGTAAAACTTTCCTCAGACGCACTCTGTCGAGACAATCCCGGCTGCTGTATTTAATTAAACTAACTTGTTACTGTTATGCCAAACGCCTCTTGTCTTTCAATTTATTTAACGTAAAATCATATCCGAGCAACAATTTGGCAAGCCAGCCAGAAGAGATTGACATTTGCGCAAATAAGATCGGTGAGCAGACACCATAATGGATTAGAAATTCTGCTGAATCCACGGGGCAGAGGTCCAGCCGGAGACAGCCGTCACAGGGTAAGAGACTACAACTGATCCGTAGTCCCAAGAGGTGGAATGTGATAATATCACTGCCTCTGCCTTGACATGTAGGAATGGGCCAAGTCTTGGTAAATTTACACCACCCACCTTAGAACAGGTAACAAACTCACTAAGAGTTACCTTGTCTGGATCTCCACATGACCCATGCCCTCCAAAGAGAGCAGGTTTAGTGGCAGAGATCACTGCTCCCCCACTGACTGCCATCTTCCAAATCATGACTTCGGCTGGCCAATTTCCATCTATCTCGAAGAAAGCTTCATGTTTCCCACTTTAAAAACAAAAGCAAGCCTGGACCCTAAAAGCCCCAGCAGCTACCACCCTAGATCACGTCTCCCTCTCCCTTTCAAGATCACAAAGAAGTTCATAAATACACACATGATGGACCATATTGAATCTAACAACCATCTGGATACCACACAGTTCGGTTTTCGCAGCCGAAATAGCCCAGAAACAGCTTTAATCAAGGCAACCGAAGAGATCAGGCAGTTGCTCGATCAGAACCAAGGAGATGCACTTATACTGCTTGATCATGGAGTGCTATTAAACCGTTTATCCGAAATTAATGTCAGTGGTACTACATGGAACCTATTGAAATCTTTTCTTTCTGATAGAGAACAGTCCGTCAGACTTCACATCTCAATCTTTCTTATTCCCCTGTGGTGTTCCTAAGAGTTCTTCACTCAGCACTACCTTATTTAATATTTACAATACACCCCAGGCCAACCTCATCAAAAGCTTTGGCTTTTCCTTAACGTCCTATGCAGACGACACCCATATTGTCGTATCATTGGCCAAAAAAGACTCAGGAGTAGGCGGAAGATTTCACGATTGCATGCAGGCAGTACATATCTAGATGAGTAGGAATTGTCTCAAATTAAATGCAGATAAAACTGAAATAATACTTTTTGGAGCACAAACTTCCTTCTGGACACCATCATACTAGCCAGCAGAAATGGGCCATATGCCCGCTCCCATCACCAAGGCTTAGAATTTGGGAGTTCTGATTGAACATAAACTAACCTACACAAATCACGTCAACGCCCTATCAATGTAGATATTTCCCACTTTAAGGATGCTAAAAAAAATCCTTCCTTTTATTCCTTCACATCTGCAAAAAACTCATTGCATCACTAATCAGACCCTCCAGGATTTCGCGATTTGCCGCGAAATCGGCACTTATGTAAAAATGCCGCGATTTTTACAAAAGTGCCCGCGAAATCGGCACTTTTGTAAAAATGCCGCAATTTTTACAAACGTGCCTGCGAAATCGGCAATGTACAATCCCGTAGTTGATGATGTTCTGCCCCCACAGGCAGAGGCGCAACTAGAGCCAAATTTTCAGATGTCCGTTGTTAATATGCCCCTGTGTGCTTGTCAGAACATAATGGTACCTGAAGCAGAATTGTTCACTCAAATAAATGTGCACGTCTCATGTAATGAATGATGCCTTTTTGCGAGACTGAGCTCTGAAACTGTTGTGTGTCTTCCTTGTGGCAGTGACTGATAGAAAGATGGGAGAGAATACGACTTTGCCACGGCTTTTCTTCTTATTTTTTGTAATTCTCCACGGTCAATATTTTATTTGTCCTTCCCACGGTGCAGAGATAAGAGCAATTAAAATACTGGCACGGTACAGGAGCTGGCATCCGCCGCTATCGACAGAGCAGTGCCCATTTGCTAGAAATAATCTCTGTAGTTGTGATGAATCTGAACGGACTGTCACAGTCTATCTGTGAGCAGGTTCTCTCGGAGAAAAAGCGTCAAGTACAGATTACACGTAAAGGAAAGTTGAGATCTTTCATTGTACCTAAGAAAACAACATTTTTTTTTTTTTTTTTGCTCTCCATTCTGTACTGTTCATATCCCAGTCTGCCAGTTGTTTTTTTAAACATATTGCAATTGATTAGTTTGTGAGTAACAAACAACCACACCTTTTATGTACTTTTGTGTAGCTTTTAGAAATATTCTTCCCTTCTGCAAATCAGGAAGTTAGCTTTAGGATGTGGGAAGAAGAAACCAGAATCATTTCGAGCTTTAAAATAAATGGGCAGTGGTAGGATTTCAAAAGGTTTGCATACTAATAAAGTCAGTTATTTTTCACACAGTGGACCTTCTCGGACCTGCTCAACGGGCCATGGCCTGTCCACGAAAGCGGTGTCCAGCTGCCCTCAGACTTTCAGGCGAGAAAAGGGTTAAGGATGTGCCAAACACCGGTCCCGCAATGTGTCAAAAGGTGTGATAACTGCTACCAACCTATACTAAAGCAAATGGAGAATTGCATTTCCAAAGGATAACAGCCTTCACCTGTGAGCTGCTTCCTCTGTTCCATATTCCAGGTTGCCTATTCAAAGTGGAATACTCTGCTAAAAGAGTTTCCATTGATTTAAGGCTGAAAATGAATGATTATGAGTAAAATAAAGTGCCGCAAAAATGTCGCTAAATTTCCATATTTGTGCCGCTAAATTTCCATATTTGTGCCGCTAAATTTGCGAATCCATGCCGCTATATCCTGGGGGGTCTGACTAATTATGTCTAAATTAGGCTACAAGTACTACAAAATTCAGCAGCAAGACTTCTGGTAAAGATACCTAGACATCAATCTGTAACTACAACCATTAAAAATCTGCACTGGCTTCCTATCAGACAGAGGTGCACTTTCAAGGCACTCTGTATTTCCTTCAATGCACTTCACGGCTTAGGTCCCACTTATCTGCAGCAAAGCTTCAACTGGTATATCCCAGCCAGAACCCTACGATCGGCCTCTTTAAAACACATTGTTGTGCCCAGATTTAAACAGTCCATGGCAGGAGTTTATTTCTAGGCACATCCACAGCCTGGAATGCTTTACTATTAAACATCAAAAATGCACCCAACCTGCTGAACTTTAGGAAGCAGCTGAAGACTTGGCTCTTCAGTATCTGCTAATTGACACATATCTGCTTAAATCTCCCTCCATTATCAAAGCCAGTGCCAAGACACCTTTGGGTAATCGTGCACTTTACAAGACTTATTAACATAACATAACAAAACACAATCATTCACAGATCCATACAAGTACTCAAACAACCACTCACTCGCCCACACTGCTGCTCATACAACTAGTCACTCACACACGCACACACTCAGCCATACAGTTACTCACACACCCACTTCTTTACCTATACAACCACTCACTCACCCACGCAGCCTCACAACACAGCCACTCAGTCCCTCTTACAAGCACTCATACACTCACTCACTCACACGCCCACACACTTGCATATCAATAACACATATATACAAGCATTCACACATCTGCTCACTCACCCATATAGTCATTCACACATTCACTCTCCAATACAGCCATTCACACATCAACTCACTTAAACAAACATCCACTTAAACAGCCACACATTCACCCATGCAGCCACTTACACACCCTGTCACTCACTTATACAACCATTCAGACACCCACTCACTCGCCCATACACTCACTTACACATCCATTTACCCATCCATACAGCCACTCACACAGCCAATCACTCATACATACAGCCACTCACCTCACTCACCAATACAGCCACTCACTAAACCAAACAACCCACTTATACACCCATACAGCCACTCACACACCAACTCAGATCCATATACCCACTCACACACCCATACACCCAATCAAACATGTCACACAGCCACTCACATAATATATTTTATAAATAGAATCACTCATCAGTAGTACACAAAGTATACTACTGTTTGTAGTACCTTAGTATATATGTTTAACACTCAAACGCTTAGAAAACACTAACAACCAGTGGATGATGTCATCAGTGATATCATCTGAGATGCCATCAGTGATGTCACTTACCATGTCATGAGTGATGAAATATGTGAGATCATAAGCCGTGCATTGCGGGGGGGGGGGGGGTAAGTTATAGACCTCACATATTACATCACTCATGACACCATTAGTGACATCACTGATGACATCTCAAATTACATCACAGATGACCTCCAAAGAATCTCAGACGCACTCACACCCCAATATGACCTTTCATACATCCACTCCAACTTCCACACTAACATTCTCAAAACTATTTACGCACCCATACTAGTACTTACAAACAAACTCAGTGTCATAGGTCTACACACACACACACATCCACTCAGTCACCCATACAGCCATCATACACCAACTCAGTCACCAATACAGCCACTGATATATACACCCATAAAGCCACTCACACACTGTCAGTCATCCTTGGACCTACTCACATACCCATAGAGTCAATCACACAGCCACTTACTCACCTAAACAGTTATACACACACCCACATACTTATTCATGCAGCTACTTACACATACTCACTCACCTATACAGTCATTGACACAAGCACACACTCACCCATACAGCCACTCTCACAATCACTCCCTCACACATACAGTCCCTCATTCTCCAAAACTCACCTATACTGCCTTTCACATATGCAGTTACTCACCCATATACCACTGACACATCCATTCACTCACCTCAACAGCTATACACACACTCAGTCACCTATAAAGTCCCTCACAGATGTACTCACTGACCCATACATCCACTGACTAACCCACCCACTCATCCATACAGGCAGTCACACACCCCTTCACCCACCCACACAGATATTCATACACCCATACAGGTACTCAGACAACAAATCAATCGCCCATACAGCCACTCACGTACCTACTCACCAACTCATACAGCCACTTAGACACCAACTGACAGACTGATACGGACATTCCCACAACTTAGTCACTCACCCATACATTCAATGAGACACCTAATCACTTACTTATATAGTCAGTGACGCACCCACTGACTCATTCATACAGGCACTCATACACCCACTGATTCTTCAATACACCTTGGCGAGTCCACGGCAAAATTTTTAAAAAAATGGGTTTTACCCCCAGTGGGGTCGCTGAGGGACCCCCACCATATCTGGAGGGTCAGGGTATTCGCATCCTGCCCACTTTTCTTTATTTTCATCTTTTTTTCTGGGATTTGGCTTCAAGCCGAGTCTCAAGATGGCTGTCAGCACTTCCTGGTTGAAGTGTTGGCAGCCAATCAAATTTTAGTGGGATCTGCGAGAACACTGAAAGGACTCATATCCCCAGATATCTATATTTTCTTACGGTATAAATCTGAGAAACTACTGAACAAATTTACAAATCACAAGAAACCACGCTTTCTGGCCCAACGTCTAGCTTTGTGCCAAATTTGGTGTAATTCCGTTCAGCAGTTCGGGATGTAATCGTGTTTAAAAATGTAAATTCTGCAAAGACTTAACATGGGGAAAACGTGTTTTAGGGACCCCCTTTTTCCTCTGCCCCTGCTTGACGGATAACCCCGAAACTTTCAACACAGCAGCTGAACCATAAATTGGAAGTTTGGGAAAAAGTTCGTAGAGATTCGCCCAGCGGCGCCCACGGTATTGGCAAAACAAAAAACGCTTTTCCTATAGAATCTTTGGTCCTAACTATATTGGCTATTGCCAGTAACTAATATACATATCACTGTAAAAACCAAAGGTTACATGCATGTTATAGTTAGGCTCAGATTTCACTCGTACAAATTCTGGGAAATTCAGCAGTTATAGTTATCTCAGTCAGCTATAACGTACGCCCCGCAAAGCACTGCTTATGACCTCACATATTACATCACTCGTAACATGGTCAGTGACATCACTGATGACATCTCAAATGACATCACTGATGACATCATCAAGTGAGTGTAAGTGTTTTTAAGAGTTTATGGGTGTTAAACATATATACTAACCAACTACTAAAGTTAAATGATTATACTAGGTGCACTACTACTAAGTGATACTACTTCTAACATATATTAAGTGAGTGGCTGTGTAACTGTATGTATCCTTGTGTGTATGGGTGTGTAAGTGGCTGTATAGGTTGGTGTGCAAAGTTGGCTTTGGCGCTCTTTTTTTCGCTTAAATTAATTGACTGGGACTCCATACTCCATATGCCGAACTTGCCCTGCGGGGCCCAGGGCTCCCTTAATAGAGGATTTTGTTGCATTACTGATGTGACTTTGGGGGCACGGCCCACTTGCCGCCTTTCAGCACAATGGATTTTCCAAGAATTTCTGATTTGTAGGCATGTAAGGGTAGCAGAGGGGTATGAAACCACCTCTACTTGCTTGCAGGATTTCATGTTTCCCAATGAAGCAGTGACATTTATATGCACAAATGAGAAAATTTCAAATGCAACAAGTGGTTTTAAAAGTGCCAGCAATGCCTTATTTGAATATGCTGTCACACCAGTGCATGGAGGTATTTTACCAGGTGTCAAGTACCAACAAACTTTAGCTTCCACAGGAGCCGATGAGAGTTCCTCAATTCCCAACTTCCCTAGCTGCGAGTCTTGCTACTCACATATAGGAGAGGGGGGAAAGGGGAGTTGGAATAAGAAAGAGAGACTGCACTGCTTCGTCTTCTTCTGACTGGATTCTATTCTTCTTCGTGTTGAATCCTGCAATAAATTACATTATTTGCATGTAACCTCTAACATAACTTCCCACTACTATACCCTTCACTTTACTACAGTGTACCTGTCTTCCCACAGTGCTTAGCTGCTCTCTTGTATGCTGTTCGATACTGGTTCTAGCTCTCGTCAATACTGGTCTGGTGTGAACGTCGTCTAGGAGTCTTCCTGTAACACAAATTATCTGTAACCTCTGCCCACTGAAATAATCCCACTACAATGTTTCCCTCACTAAAACTAAGTTACCTGTGCGGTATTTGTGAGACGACTAAGAGATGCTTCCTTTCATAGTCCAAAAGATCCGTTTACTGCCGATGAATTGATTTGATATAAGCAGCTGATAGCGGACTTATGATTGAAGGGTTCTTGTCTTTAGATTGTTGAAGAAGAGGCAATGAAGGTAGAACAACCATATATATATATATATATATATATATATATATATATATATATATATATATATATATATATATATATATATATATATATATAAAAGAGATTTGCCGAGCCAGGTTTCTGAGTAAAAAATGCAGCTTTATTCACGTCTGCCAATCCTTACGCGTTTCAGCATCATTATGCCTTGTTCACAGGTGGGAAGCATTTAAATAAAGTGCGAGTGCTGTTAATTCAGTCATGTGACCTTCTTCGTGCACCACAGGTTCCACAATGCATTAGTGTCAGTAGAGCAAACGGTGGCATTATTTAATAAAGCTTAATAGCATCACTTGCCAACTCTGCACAGTTAAAACATCGCCAGTGGAATAAAGTGTCTGTGTGCATCCAATTTTCCCAAAACGGCAGTTAATACCTTTGAAGTTGCAAAGTGACTCAAAAACTGTCCGAGTGAGGCGTGCCCTCACCCTCTCCCTTTCTCGCTTTCACTTCCACGAAATACCTGGGCAATCCATTAGGTCTGGTGTGGAGCGAGCGGGTCATGCCCCCAGCAGTGTTAGCAGCACCAAAGTTCACGTCTCCAAATTGGGGGCCCCCGACCCTGCAGGGCGGCTCTGGCGACAACGGGAATGGAGGGTCCCGTCCAAAACATGCAAAAGAGATTTGCCGAGCCAGGTTTCTGAGTAAAAAATGCAGCTTTATTCACGTCTGCCAATCCTTACGCGTTTCAGCATCATTATGCCTTGTTCACAGGTGGGAAGCATTTAAATAAAGTGCGAGTGCTGTTAATTCAGTCATGTGACCTTCTTCGTGCACCACAGGTTCCACAATGCATTAGTGTCAGTAGAGCAAACGGTGGCATTATTTAATAAAGCTTAATAGCATCACTTGCCAACTCTGCACAGTTAAAACATCGCCAGTGGAATAAAGTGTCTGTGTGCATCCAATTTTCCCAAAACGGCAGTTAATACCTTTGAAGTTGCAAAGTGACTCAAAAACTGTCCGAGTGAGGCGTGCCCTCACCCTCTCCCTTTCTCGCTTTCACTTCCACGAAATACCTGGGCAATCCATTAGGTCTGGTGTGGAGCGAGCGGGTCATGCCCCCAGCAGTGTTAGCAGCACCAAAGTTCACGTCTCCAAATTGGGGGCCCCCGACCCTGCAGGGCGGCTCTGGCGACAACGGGAATGGAGGGTCCCGTCCAAAACATGCAAAAGAGATTTGCCGAGCCAGGTTTCTGAGTAAAAAATGCAGCTTTATTCACGTCTGCCAATCCTTACGCGTTTCAGCATCATTATGCCTTGTTCACAGGTGGGAAGCATTTAAATAAAGTGCGAGTGCTGTTAATTCAGTCATGTGACCTTCTTCGTGCACCACAGGTTCCACAATGCATTAGTGTCAGTAGAGCAAACGGTGGCATTATTTAATAAAGCTTAATAGCATCACTTGCCAACTCTGCACAGTTAAAACATCGCCAGTGGAATAAAGTGTCTGTGTGCATCCAATTTTCCCAAAACGGCAGTTAATACCTTTGAAGTTGCAAAGTGACTCAAAAACTGTCCGAGTGAGGCGTGCCCTCACCCTCTCCCTTTCTCGCTTTCACTTCCACGAAATACCTGGGCAATCCATTAGGTCTGGTGTGGAGCGAGCGGGTCATGCCCCCAGCAGTGTTAGCAGCACCAAAGTTCACGTCTCCAAATTGGGGGCCCCCGACCCTGCAGGGCGGCTCTGGCGACAACGGGAATGGAGGGTCCCGTCCAAAACATGCAAAAGAGATTTGCCGAGCCAGGTTTCTGAGTAAAAAATGCAGCTTTATTCACGTCTGCCAATCCTTACGCGTTTCAGCATCATTATGCCTTGTTCACAGGTGGGAAGCATTTAAATAAATTGCGAGTGCTGTTAATTCAGTCATGTGACCTTCTTCGTGCACCACAGGTTCCACAATGCATTAGTGTCAGTAGAGCAAACGGTGGCATTATTTAATAAAGCTTAATAGCATCACTTGCCAACTCTGCACAGTTAAAACATCGCCAGTGGAATAAAGTGTCTGTGTGCATCCAATTTTCCCAAAACGGCAGTTAATACCTTTGAAGTTGCAAAGTGACTCAAAAACTGTCCGAGTGAGGCGTGCCCTCACCCTCTCCCTTTCTCGCTTTCACTTCCACGAAATACCTGGGCAATCCATTAGGTCTGGTGTGGAGCGAGCGGGTCATGCCCCCAGCAGTGTTAGCAGCACCAAAGTTCACGTCTCCAAATTGGGGGCCCCCGACCCTGCAGGGCGGCTCTGGCGACAACGGGAATGGAGGGTCCCGTCCAAAACATGCAAAAGAGATTTGCCGAGCCAGGTTTCTGAGTAAAAAATGCAGCTTTATTCACGTCTGCCAATCCTTACGCGTTTCAGCATCATTATGCCTTGTTCACAGGTGGGAAGCATTTAAATAAAGTGCGAGTGCTGTTAATTCAGTCATGTGACCTTCTTCGTGCACCACAGGTTCCACAATGCATTAGTGTCAGTAGAGCAAACGGTGGCATTATTTAATAAAGCTTAATAGCATCACTTGCCAACTCTGCACAGTTAAAACATCGCCAGTGGAATAAAGTGTCTGTGTGCATCCAATTTTCCCAAAACGGCAGTTAATACCTTTGAAGTTGCAAAGTGACTCAAAAACTGTCCGAGTGAGGCGTGCCCTCACCCTCTCCCTTTCTCGCTTTCACTTCCACGAAATACCTGGGCAATCCATTAGGTCTGGTGTGGAGCGAGCGGGTCATGCCCCCAGCAGTGTTAGCAGCACCAAAGTTCACGTCTCCAAATTGGGGGCCCCCGACCCTGCAGGGCGGCTCTGGCGACAACGGGAATGGAGGGTCCCGTCCAAAACATGCAAAAGAGATTTGCCGAGCCAGGTTTCTGAGTAAAAAATGCAGCTTTATTCACGTCTGCCAATCCTTACGCGTTTCAGCATCATTATGCCTTGTTCACAGGTGGGAAGCATTTAAATAAAGTGCGAGTGCTGTTAATTCAGTCATGTGACCTTCTTCGTGCACCACAGGTTCCACAATGCATTAGTGTCAGTAGAGCAAACGGTGGCATTATTTAATAAAGCTTAATAGCATCACTTGCCAACTCTGCACAGTTAAAACATCGCCAGTGGAATAAAGTGTCTGTGTGCATCCAATTTTCCCAAAACGGCAGTTAATACCTTTGAAGTTGCAAAGTGACTCAAAAACTGTCCGAGTGAGGCGTGCCCTCACCCTCTCCCTTTCTCGCTTTCACTTCCACGAAATACCTGGGCAATCCATTAGGTCTGGTGTGGAGCGAGCGGGTCATGCCCCCAGCAGTGTTAGCAGCACCAAAGTTCACGTCTCCAAATTGGGGGCCCCCGACCCTGCAGGGCGGCTCTGGCGACAACGGGAATGGAGGGTCCCGTCCAAAACATGCAAAAGAGATTTGCCGAGCCAGGTTTCTGAGTAAAAAATGCAGCTTTATTCACGTCTGCCAATCCTTACGCGTTTCAGCATCATTATGCCTTGTTCACAGGTGGGAAGCATTTAAATAAAGTGCGAGTGCTGTTAATTCAGTCATGTGACCTTCTTCGTGCACCACAGGTTCCACAATGCATTAGTGTCAGTAGAGCAAACGGTGGCATTATTTAATAAAGCTTAATAGCATCACTTGCCAACTCTGCACAGTTAAAACATCGCCAGTGGAATAAAGTGTCTGTGTGCATCCAATTTTCCCAAAACGGCAGTTAATACCTTTGAAGTTGCAAAGTGACTCAAAAACTGTCCGAGTGAGGCGTGCCCTCACCCTCTCCCTTTCTCGCTTTCACTTCCACGAAATACCTGGGCAATCCATTAGGTCTGGTGTGGAGCGAGCGGGTCATGCCCCCAGCAGTGTTAGCAGCACCAAAGTTCACGTCTCCAAATTGGGGGCCCCCGACCCTGCAGGGCGGCTCTGGCGACAACGGGAATGGAGGGTCCCGTCCAAAACATGCAAAAGAGATTTGCCGAGCCAGGTTTCTGAGTAAAAAATGCAGCTTTATTCACGTCTGCCAATCCTTACGCGTTTCAGCATCATTATGCCTTGTTCACAGGTGGGAAGCATTTAAATAAAGTGCGAGTGCTGTTAATTCAGTCATGTGACCTTCTTCGTGCACCACAGGTTCCACAATGCATTAGTGTCAGTAGAGCAAACGGTGGCATTATTTAATAAAGCTTAATAGCATCACTTGCCAACTCTGCACAGTTAAAACATCGCCAGTGGAATAAAGTGTCTGTGTGCATCCAATTTTCCCAAAACGGCAGTTAATACCTTTGAAGTTGCAAAGTGACTCAAAAACTGTCCGAGTGAGGCGTGCCCTCACCCTCTCCCTTTCTCGCTTTCCCTTCCACGAAATACCTGGGCAATCCATTAGGTCTGGTGTGGAGCGAGCGGGTCATGCCCCCAGCAGTGTTAGCAGCACCAAAGTTCACGTCTCCAAATTGGGGGCCCCCGACCCTGCAGGGCGGCTCTGGCGACAACGGGAATGGAGGGTCCCGTCCAAAACATGCAAAAGAGATTTGCCGAGCCAGGTTTCTGAGTAAAAAATGCAGCTTTATTCACGTCTGCCAATCCTTACGCGTTTCAGCATCATTATGCCTTGTTCACAGGTGGGAAGCATTTAAATAAAGTGCGAGTGCTGTTAATTCAGTCATGTGACCTTCTTCGTGCACCACAGGTTCCACAATGCATTAGTGTCAGTAGAGCAAACGGTGGCATTATTTAATAAAGCTTAATAGCATCACTTGCCAACTCTGCACAGTTAAAACATCGCCAGTGGAATAAAGTGTCTGTGTGCATCCAATTTTCCCAAAACGGCAGTTAATACCTTTGAAGTTGCAAAGTGACTCAAAAACTGTCCGAGTGAGGCGTGCCCTCACCCTCTCCCTTTCTCGCTTTCACTTCCACGAAATACCTGGGCAATCCATTAGGTCTGGTGTGGAGCGAGCGGGTCATGCCCCCAGCAGTGTTAGCAGCACCAAGGTTCACGTCTCCAAATTGGGGGCCCCCGACCCTGCAGGGCGGCTCTGGCGACAACGGGAATGGAGGGTCCCGTCCAAAACATGCAAAAGAGATTTGCCGAGCCAGGTTTCTGAGTAAAAAATGCAGCTTTATTCACGTCTGCCAATCCTTACGCGTTTCAGCATCATTATGCCTTGTTCACAGGTGGGAAGCATTTAAATAAAGTGCGAGTGCTGTTAATTCAGTCATGTGACCTTCTTCGTGCACCACAGGTTCCACAATGCATTAGTGTCAGTAGAGCAAACGGTGGCATTATTTAATAAAGCTTAATAGCATCACTTGCCAACTCTGCACAGTTAAAACATCGCCAGTGGAATAAAGTGTCTGTGTGCATCCAATTTTCCCAAAACGGCAGTTAATACCTTTGAAGTTGCAAAGTGACTCAAAAACTGTCCGAGTGAGGCGTGCCCTCACCCTCTCCCTTTCTCGCTTTCACTTCCACGAAATACCTGGGCAATCCATTAGGTCTGGTGTGGAGCGAGCGGGTCATGCCCCCAGCAGTGTTAGCAGCACCAAAGTTCACGTCTCCAAATTGGGGGCCCCCGACCCTGCAGGGCGGCTCTGGCGACAACGGGAATGGAGGGTCCCGTCCAAAACATGCAAAAGAGATTTGCCGAGCCATATATATATATATATAACCATTCACACACTCTTCTACCCTGGAGACTATTGTCTTTAGACTAAGATCTTTACTAGATTTGATAATCCTTCTATTCGTGGTTTCCCTTGTTCTCTACGTAGGATTCCACTTGGCTCCAAAACTACAACTGTGGAAAACAATTCTGATAAGCTTTTGTCTCTATTGTAGAATTCTACTATAACTTGTAATGTTCACATATTCCATGAATCCTATTGCAGCCAAATAACTCTGGAAGACTTAGCTGTCTTTTTCTCTGGAACTCTGCTATTCCGGAATGCGTAGAATGATGACTGAAAAACCGAGCTCTTCAGAAACGCTGCCTTCTCCTCAGGAATTCCGTTGAAGTGCGCCACAGTAATCGCGAGCGAGCGCTAGGACAGCTGCGATCGCTCGCGGGTCTAACAACTAGACCGATAACCGCTGCTGCGGTGAACAGCGTCCATCTTGGAATTTCGTGGTCACGAACCCAAAAGAATCCGCATGAACAGGGAGACCTGGGGCATGGACAAGACTCGGCGTAATCTCCTATAAGCCTGATGCAGAAGCGACAGCCCTAAACTGTACCTACCTGACTGGATCCAGCACTCCTGACACCAGGACTTTTTTGAAATTCTGTGATGTGTGTTATGAAGTGAATGAGCTATTTTTGGTGCATTCTGGTCTGTGTATTTTACTTGAACTACAGATGAGATCATGCTTACATTTAAAAGGCAGTTTCCTCGACAAGGAAGCCTTTGCTTCCTGTGAACAAGTCTAGCGCTGGAGCTGAAACGCGTCACGGCTATGACAGGATGACTGCATGCGGTCATATTGAAAATAAAGCATTTTGAACTGCAAAGATGGCTATGGTGCTCTTTGTTTCGCTGAAAATATATATCACAGAAAAAAACAAAGGTTACAGGGAAGTTATAGTTAGTCTCACATTTCACTCGTACAAAACCAGTAAAATTCAGCAGTTATAGTAACCTCAGTTAACTATAACATACGCCCCCGCAATGCACTGTTTATGACCTCACATATTGCATCACTCAAACATGGTCAGTGACATCACTGATGACATATCAAATGACATCACTGATAAAATCAAGTGAGTGTAAACGTTTTGAAAATTTCGTGAAGATTCGTCGAACAGCGCCAACGTTATTGGCAAATCACAAGTCCCACACAGTAGGTTTGCTGAGAGATTTTCCGTGGCTACGCCCCCTTTCTCCACCACTCTGCAAACGTGACTCCCGGCACACTACTAGTTGGGAGATAAAGTCCCCTTGGACTGGTACCTCCTGTAAGTCCTACACAGAGGAATTCCTGAGAGCTGGTCAGAGGCCAAATCCCCTTTCTCCACCACTCTGCATACGTAACTGCTAGTTAAAAAAATCTTAGAAATTCACACAAAAAAACAAAGGCTACAGGGACGTTTTAGTTAAGGTCAGATTTTACTCATACATATATCATATATAATATGTGAGGTCATAAGCAGTGCATTGCGGGGGCACGAGTCATAGTTAACTCTGCTAACTACAATGACTGAATTTCTCTGGTTTTGTATGAGTAAAATCAGACCCTAACTACAACGGCCCTGTAACCTTTGTTTTTTTTGTGTGAATTTCTAAGGTTTATTAAAAATTCTGTTTGCTAACTATAGCGTCCCTGTAACCTTTGGTTTTTTCAGTGAATATATATATATATATGTGACCAAGACCCTGTGTGAGTTTGGAACGAGTCTGGTTTCTGTGCCGAATAAACAAATTTGAAGCATTCAAAACCGGAGTGGCTCCTTCCTTTCCATCTGCAAAGGATATATATAGATCACTGACGGGCACAGATTTGAAGTGAAATATATATATATATATATATATATATATATTCACTGAAAAAACCATAGGTTTCACACAGAGGTGTGGAGAGGTGTGGCTCACTGGTTAGAGGCGGCAGATCCGCAAGCAGAGAATCGGCCAGGGACCAGGGTTCAATTCCCGACGCGGCAGGGTTGTGGACCAGGGTCAAAACGGACTCGATAATTCTCGCCTCGGTACCTACTCTAACCAGGAACACACTCGGCAACTCTGGGCATTAGCTTGCCTCATCTCCACAACGGCCCCCCACATTCGCCGGGGATGCCTGGTTTCACCTTGGAGATACCCAGGAGGGACCATCTCACAGGGATAGCCAGGACGGGTTCCCCAGCGGTCTACAGCGCCACGACGCCTCAGGGCAGCAGTGCGCTTTACAAGACACATACATTTACATGTTATAGTTAGCGGAAATTTTACTGATAAAAAACCAATGAAATTCCCCCGTTATAGTTAGTGCAGGCAACTATAACTCACGCGACCGCAATCCTCTGCTGATGCTAATACTGTATTTAGACACTTATTTGCCCAGGTCTTCTTCCATAAATTTTTAGCTATACATATATTACAAATATTTTTTTTTCATAAAGACACATATGTCATCAGCAGAAGATTGCGGTCGCGTGAGTTATAGTTGCCTGCACTAACTATAACGGGGGAATTTCATTGGTTTTTTAGCAGTAAAATTTCCGCTAACTATAACATGTGTGAAACCTATGGTTTTTTCAGTGAATTTGCAAGGTTTTTTAAATGCTAATTCCTAACTATAACGTGTGTGAAACCTATGGCTTTTTCAGTGAATTTGTACGTTTTTTTAAATGCTAAGTTACTTTACGCCATTCGTGGCGTGCGCGCCCACTTAATGCAGTCCGTTCCGTGCGCGCAGGGTGCGCTTCGCGCACCGTGCGCGCACAGTGAGCATGCGGTGCGCTTCGCGCACCGCGCACCCACTTTACGCAGTTAGTGCCGTGCACACACGCTACGCTAGATGGGCCATGTACGCACGATGCGCTTCGCGCACCGTGCGCACATGGAGGACATATGATGCGCTTCGTTATGAAAGGTAATATTTTAATTTTTCATAGCTGTAATATGCAATGCACAAATGGTGCCCTTCGGGGACCATTAGCACATGGGGTGGGGAGAGTATGGATAATTTTTTTTTAAAAATAACTTTTACCGTACGCGTACGGTAAGCGTAATCGTCGAAATTATCAAAAAAATTAAAATTCCGTTTTTGGCCTTGGGGGATGTTTGGGGACTCCCTCAACATGGCTAGGTGCTTAGGAGCTGTCTAAACAGCCCCTTTACATGTTTTTGTCCTTTGTTTTTTAATCCACACTCTGAGTGCGAGAGAGAAAATGGCGGCCGCCGCTTCCTGGTTTCGACCGATTCGAATGTTTACTAAGATCTAACAGCCAATCAGAATCGCGCTCGCGCACGTCACCGTACGCGTACGGTAAGCGCACCGTAAGCGCACCGTAAGCTGGCTCAGATATATATATTGATTTAAAGGCTATTTTCTCAGAATCTACTGAACAGATTTACACCAAACCTACAAAAGGCACTTCCTTGACCTGTAGACTACCCCTCTGCCAAATTTCAAGGAACTCTGTTCAGCCGTTCGGGCTGTAGCTGTGTCTAAAGGTCCTATGGAAAAATGCATGGGAAAAACGCGTTTTGGGACCCCCCTTTTATCTCAGCCCCCGCTTGACGAATCCCCCCGAGACTTTCAGGGTAGGAGCGGAGCGTAGCGCCCCACCTATTTTGAAATATTCGCGAGGATTCGTCGACCGGCGCCAAAGTTATTCAAAATAGAATGTTGCGGATTTCCTATGGAAACAGGGTCCTAACTATAACTACCTACTGGCGACCGCCAGTAGGTAATATATATATATATATATATATATATATATATATATATATATATATATATATATATCCATCAAGATATATATATATAGATATATATATATTGATATATATATATCACTTCAAATCCTGGCCCGTCAGTGCCTCAACGGGACCACCAGGCATGGACCTCTTAGGCGCCTTCAAAAGAATACACAACTTCAGTGTTGTAGTTTTGCAGTGCTGTGAATTTATTCACCTGTGGCAGATAATCAGCTCCAAAACTGTTTGGGCATAGTGCCCGTCATGACGCGTGTCGCTCGCCACACGCGAGCTTGAACACATGACGCGTCCCGTGACAGGAAACAGATTAAATTACAAAAGTGCGCACAAATAACCATAAAATTGTTTACCTGGTTTGTGAAAATCAAAAACAGACTGTTTTTCGACAATGTCATCGTTAAACCAATTACTACATATTTCAATGCAGGAAAATAAATATGATTACTAAAGACAATCACAAGAGTCTCAAATATTAAACGATGTTCGATTTCCAACTGCAAGAGATCAGAATGTATATGCAAATTGCGCTCCTTATATTGTTCGACAATGAAGTTAAAATGCAACTACTAACGGAATTACTTTGGCAATAAATCGCTAGTGCTGACTACTAACAAAGATAAAATTAAATTGCTTTTGCTGATGCCATATATTAATTCCTCAATCTAGTAACAAATCGAACATAGGTAGGCGACTAAAAACTTCCATAAAATGTCAATGATCTCTATACCATTTCATCGAAAATTTCAATGGTTGTAACAATTTGACCAAAAGTCTTAGTAATCTGTATATAAAAGATTGTTGATTCAAGTAAAATAAATAAAGTGCTGTGCTATGTGCAAAAAAGCAGTTAACCCGTGCAAATATGCTGTGCAACTTACAATTTCTATAGCAGCATAGACAATGATTACTATCCAAGCCTGAATAGTAATAAAGTGCAAATGTCGATAAATAACATAAATATAGAGAGGTTTGCTTTAAACGAATACAGGACCTGGTTAAATTAGTCAGATAATCAGTAACTACTTAGGGAGTCACAAAATCCTTGCTGTGTGTTTGCATCGTAGGGACTCACTGATACAAATGTAGTCTAATCAACACTACTAGAGGAAGTTATGCAAGTCCTCACTGGTATTGAGACCGTTAGGCATCTTGGTATCAAAAGCCAGTATGAACTTCTCGATTCCCACCCCGGCCGGGAATGGGTACTGCCGCTAACACAGAATATTCCAAATCCTTGGGCATATTCTGCTGTACCATTTTAAAATGTCTGGCGATGGGATAGTTAGGGTCTGAATTAACAATTGCCCTAATATGTTGTAAGATGCATTTGTGTACAGGGAGCTTAGTGCTCCCTATATATTCAAGACCACATGTGCAACCTAACTTGTAGACTGCAAAGTCAGTGCAACATGTTAAATGCTCCTTAATCGAGATCATTTTTTCACTGAATGCTTTCACATAATGTGATGCATTTGTCACAAATGTACAGGGGCGACATGAGTTGCATTTGAAAAAAACAGATTTAGCCATGGCAGTATTGGTTTTAACATTTACATCAGTTAAAACTATGGGCCACTGCGAATAAATTATCTTGCAAATTTTACGCTCTTGTTGACTGAATGTAGTGATGAGTCTGATGCTGCGTCTATCACTATCAATCTCTCCAATAGGAGGGACCTGAGCTGCAAGAAAGTCTCTTTTAGGTATTAATAACTCCTCCCTAGGGTGTTCATTGGCTTTATTCAGGGCATGAACCAACATAGACCTCTTATAACCCCGGCTAAGAAACCGATAAAAAGCATCTTGCTGGCATTCTTGTGAGTCAGTTTGCAAACTACAAATACGGCGAATTCTCACGAACTCACCGTATGGTATACTCTGAATTAAATGGCGGGGATGGAAACTTTCTGCATGCAAAATAGAGTTGCCCGCAGTTTGTTTACGGTGCAACTTTGTGTGAATATGACCCTCACTTATGTACAGGAAAACATCTAAGAATTCCACACTAGAATCACTGATTGTGGCTGTGAATCCAAGATTTTGCGCATTAATGTTGATACCGGTCACAAAATTGATAACTGCCTCTCTACTGCCTTCCCAGATTAGACATATGTCATCAATAGAACGCCAATAATGTTTGACATGGGTTTCCCACTCAACCTTGTGCTGAGTCATGAGGACATGCTCCTCACACCAGCCAACATGAAGACATGAATAGCTGGGGGAGAAGCATGCCCCCATGGCAACACCTCTCAACTGATGGTATTCCTCCCCGTTGAACAAAAAATAATTGTTAAACAGACAAAGCTCTATCATTGTGATTAGCATGGCATTGTGTTCTTTCATATGAATAGCTCTGTTTTTCAAATAATATATGGCTGCAGCTAATCCATCTGAATGATTAATACTTGTATAAAGGGATTCTATATCCATAACAACAAGCAAAAAGTTAGATTTTCATGCTACATCATTGATTTTTATCAGAAAATCGGAGGTGTCTTTCACAAAGGATGGTAAAGTGATGACATGAAGCTGCAAAAAGTAGTCCACATATTTAGAAATCATTTCCGTCATGCTTTTCCGGGCCGAGATAATAGGTCTTCCAGGAATTGGTACTACCTTTTTGTGTCCTTTGGAAGAAAATAGAGAATAGGGGTGACAGGGTGTTCCACTTTCACAAAATTCAGTTCATCTTTTGTCAATAGGCCCTGCCTCTTCCATTGTGATAAATGTTGTGCCACTTTATCCTGAACCAAGCATATTTCATGTTTGGATGTTTTTCTGTAGCATACGTCTGACAAGTATCGATTGGCTTCGGCCAGATATTTGTTCTTTGGCCATAGTACAACATTCCCACCCTTGTCGGACTTGTTCACAATAATGTCATGATTGTTCAGCAGTTTTTTGACAAGGAGATGATATTGAGCCAGTTTATAATTCTTACATTGTTGACGTTTCATCATAGTGCTGTTAAGGCGTTTGAGTTCCTCCACTACTCTATCGTTAAAAATATCAACGGCATCCTTTGGCATACGTGGTAAAAAGGTCGATGGGGGGCGGAAAGGGCTTGATGCTGCTTTGTTGGTACTGATGCCCATTTCAGTCATTGCTTGCTGTGTTGATTCACAAGTGGTACTGTTATCGTTAGATAATGATTGCAGTGTCTGGAGAGTTGGAATATCCTTGACCTGTAAGTGGATGTCTGGAGCATGCATGCTGGTTTTGTACTAGAGGGAATTAGAGGTTTATTGAGTTGGAAATATTTGATCAACTTTACTTTCTGAATAAACTTTAAAAAAACGATATATATATATATATATCCATATATGATTCACGGAAGGGAGTCAGTTCCTCTGTTGTGGCAGAAGTACTAGAGGTCACTGTCTGCCTACTGTTTGTAGTCGCAGGAGGATCTATAATTCAGATCGTAAGGCCCTCACACACCTGTTAGGGTGTCATGCTTCATCATAGGGCGCTCCTCGTCAGACCGGCGCTGCAATGTCCAACGGGCCTGGTGGCATCTTTAGCGTAGTTCTTTTGATCTGAGATCGCCGTATGTGAAGGGTGTGTGTAAGTAAAGATTGAGTGAATCTTAGTGTGTGTTCTGAGTGACAAGGTGATTAAAATAGGCTCCAGCCCTATGAAAATTTTAATTCGGGTATTGGGGCTGGGACTAAGTAAAAACAGTGGGGCTACCACAAGGACTCAAAGTATCTAGGTAGCTACTGGGTGTATGTGGTCAACATGTTTCGTGTCGTTAATGCTCCAAAATCGAGCGACACTTCTTCAGGACCAAAAGTAAATGTGCAGGGTCCCCAATGATGGAGGACCAATTCCTGACTCCCCTAAATAAGGGGATGTACAATAAATGAAAACAAGCTCCTAATTCAGGAACCCGCAATACGTCTATGCCTCAATAGGGTGGAGAGTGAAACTTCATAGACGAGGGGGACGCGGCCCGACCACTTGAGCGGACCCATGAAGACAATGAGCAGGCATTACCGGAACTCCAACGCGTCGCCCCAACATCTGAATATGTATATATAAATAAATGCCTTTTATACCTGTCATATGTGGTAAAGACGTCTGCGTGGTAAAGACATGCGTCATACAATCCCTGCAGCCAGCATGGCCCCCTGTGCTCTTCCCATGGGAGTACTGCAGTACCTCATGAGAGGGCCACAAAGGGTCACTTTGTGTCCCCATCAATGAATGCCAGGAGTTCAGAGTGTCCATACACTGCCCTTTCTTTATATGTTTTTACACTAGTTCAGGACACTGGACTGAGCCCTGCTCCTGCAATGGCGGCCTCAACATTTGTTTTCAGGTGATGTCCAGCCCCTGACATCTTTCGTCTTTGCTGTAAAAAAAGCTTTCTTGCAAATCAGAGGCCCTTATTTTTTTTTAATTTAAAGTGCCACGGGTCACTGGCAGGACCAACTGCAAATTTTCAGAAAATGTGTGAACGGATTTTCACCAAATAGCAAAAAGTAGATCTTGGCCCTCCCCCTCACCACTATTCTCCCGGGCTTGTCTCTTGTGATATGTGCTGGCAGCAGAAGAGCTGGCACCTCAATTAAGTTACCGGCAGTACTTCCCAGCACTCCACACATTGTAATACTGCATAATATTCTCGTGGATCCTCTTTGGCATGGTTCAGTGCGGCCTGGTAGTCTGTGGCATACAGGGAGAGATAACTCAATTTCAAACTGCCTTGGAGGAAGTAAGGTGGTTAGATAGGTAAAGATAAACCAGTTCCCTGGCCGGACCAAAATGGACCAATACATCAGCAGAGTGGGCGGGGGAGTGGGGGGCGGGGGAGGTGCTTCGACCACCACCGACCTCTATATTCTCGGGATAGAGGACTGGTTGGCTCAGATGCTATACTGCAGGCCATAAGAGACAACAGTACTGCATTCTCACAGCTGTTGAACGTCTCCAGGAGGGAAGGGCAAAATATAACAATACCAGAATGGTAGGAATTGCGGAAGAAGGTCTGACTATGGAAGTCTTCCTTACAAACTTGCTGCACTCATGGGCTCCGGAAAATAGTCGTTCTCAAAGTTTCATCCTAGAGAGGGCACATAGATCATTGCAGCAGAAGCCTCCCTCCTACAGCACTCCCATCATAGTTTACCACATCCTCAACCATGGCGATCATGAGGCGATTCTCAGAGCACCTGGGTCCGCAGGCATATAACAATAATAAGATGATGCTGGTACCACATTATGCAGTCCAGAAGCAATGATGCTCTTTTGCTGAGGCCAAGTAGCAATTAAAAGCAATGGATGTAACCTACGATCTCATGTTCCCGGCAAGACTGAATACCAGCTTTAATGGTATAGCCCTATTTTCCAACTCCCTGGAGGAGGTTTGGGGCTGGGTGGAAGAGCATAAAGGCCTTAGTTGGAATGATGATTGCCCCAGCCTATGTGCTGCAGTTGGCGGGAAACGGGGGCCCCCGGGGCAGCGACCGCTTTCTTGCTGAGGACACTATTTTCCCTCGGACATCCACAAAAGACGTAATGCAAGAATCTGATAGTAAACACACTCCAGCTCAAGATCATGTAACAGATACAGACCTTCAATACTCACCTTAAGGGCTACGATCTAGGGAATACTCTGCAGCCTCCAAAGACGACTGTCTGTGGTATAGGGGGCTCTGTTGCCCAAGTTGGCAGTACTGAAATCCTGGCTCAAATCTTAATTTTCTTTTGAACTCAGTGGGTGTATGTACCCTATGGGTAGGTGGGGACAGGGTTAGCTTACTATGCCTCGCTCTTATATTTGTGCTGATTTCGTTTTTTTCTATGGGGCGACAAATAATTCAGAGGGCCATTGGTTTGGGCGGAAACTTCAACTCAGTGATGGATGCAGGGTTAGAAACTCACAGTAGACCTAGGTGGGTGGGAGGGTCTGGGCCAACTTGCTGGGATTAATAGACACTTGGCACTAATGGCACATGCAGACCAGACAATTCACTCACTACTCAGGCAAGCATCACCCCGCTTCCTGAATCTCCTCCCGACTCTAGAGATGCTGGTTAACTTGCATGTCTGTTTTGTTTGTAGGTACATGCTTGGTCAAATTGCTCCACTTGTGCTCCTGGTTGGCTCTGTTAAATAGGAGTGAGTTGATAATACTTATGTTGAAACAGCCTATTAAATATTTATGCTTTGTTATTAAATGCAAATAAAAAGTGTTCTAAAAAGATAAATCAATCTTAATTTTCGTTTGTGGTGTCTGTTCCTAATTAACCGGAAACATTTTCTTTAAACACATCTTTATTATTTTGTCTTCTTCCTCATTTAACGTCAATTTCTCTGCCTTCCTGTGTGTAATATATCTTATTTTTTGAAAAGGCATTGTAAATGGTGCAGCCACATGTTTTTGGTTGTATGATTTCTAATAAATATCAACAGATGTTTTTGTGTGCACTCAAGTAATATTTCTGTTTCGACCAGTAAACTGTTATAGGTGCATTAATATATCAGTGGCCTCAATGCATTTCTAGGTGTTAACCTCTTACTAAGGAATAATGATAATTTTAGTCAGTAGAGAGCTAAAAACCTGGATAGAAGCAAAGAAAACAGCTTGCCACTAAATGTACACGAACACAATTAACAGACTTTTTTTTCAATTTAATTTCCAGGTTGTTGAGTGTCGTCTCCCTTAAAACACTGAGTGCACAATGAACGCTACGGCTTAGTTGAACGTTCCATGACGGACAGACAACTTCGTTGGCCCAGGAAGCGTTTCTGGCATCTTAGCCTGCTGGAGGAACTGAAAGAGTCCCGGTCTGGTCCCCTAAAATAGGAGCAGCTAAGGCTCACCACCACCCACAAGCACACATTAACACCTGGTTGGGACACGCTACTTACTTTTAGTAACACCCTGTCTGGTGTACAATCTATCTAACTGCACATCCCCCACCACAGAATATATTCCCCAGACGCCAGACTAAATCTGGAAAATTATTTCAGAAGTCCACCCACACGCTTCTAAGTGGTACAGTGCACATCTGTGTTGGCTCCGCCCCAGAGTCACATATAGCTGTAATATTTTATATTATAAAGATTTTTATTGATCATACAATAAAGGGCACACCACTATAGCTGCCATCCTGTGCACTGATGCCAATGTATTTAGTTTTTCATGCCCTCCGATGTGGAGTCCAAACAGTTGTTGGTACCAGTCAGGTGACAGCATGGGACATTTTTAGATGCTAAAAATATGCCACTCCTCAGAACGGGGAGTGGGAGGGCGGTGAGGAATCTGTGGTTAGGTAGAGTATCCAACAGAAAGAGAATTAAGAAAGGTATGTAATTTGGTTTTCGGACGGCTCCTTCTAACCGCAAGTTCCACACATAAAAAGAGATACCACAACAGTACCTCTTCAAGGTGGGGGGTGTAGTAGACCCAGACCAAAAAATCCGGCAGAACCAAGTAGATGAAGCTTCAATCCTGTCGGAACTTGCCTTCTTTGCAGTAGTGTTGCATGAAAATATCCACTGAAACCCACTCCGCAGTATCGTGGATGTCAAAGACAGGCACTCTGCAAGTCAATGCAGTGGTAGCATCCTTCGCCCTGGTGGAATGGGCCCTCAGACCTTCCGGGGGCTGCTTCTGGACCAGTGCACAGCTGATCTTGAATCAGAGGACAATCCGCCTTAACAGGGTCCACTTCTGCAAAGCCTTCCCTTTCTTCACCTTGGAGAACCCCACATAAGACTTCATTGTATTACTTGGTACAACCAAGGTAAAAGCTTTAATCTCTTCTGGGATCCATCTGATGGAGCCTCTCTTCCTCTTTCAAGGGGTTTCAGGGATCAAAGAACTCAGCCAGGGTGATGTGCTTTCTAGTATGAAAGGGAGTCAAGATCTGTGGTAAGAATGCTGCCCTAGTCCTCAGCACCAACTTGTCAGGGGAAAAAAGAGATGTGCATGTACAACAAAAGTGTCTGAATTTCACTCTTGTTACAAGCTGACATAATCGTGATGAGAAAGATGGTCTTCAAAGTTAGACAACGCAGTAAGCAACTATGCTTCGGCATGATTGGCATACACTTGCAAAATTACAATACCAATTTAAGGACCCACTGTGACATCACAAATGGTCTGAGAGGGAACCTTAATAAATCTCATCACACAGAGTAGATTTTCAATCTGTGCGCAGATCTCCCCCTTTAGTGGTGGCCTCAGAATGTCTGACATACACCTTTATTACTTGGCAGCACACTCGGTTCCAATAAATGATGGGTTCAATGGGAGTTGGGATGATCCCGCCTACTGCCTGGAACTCCATCTAGTGGGCCTGGATGGTCTTGTTGACCTCCAATATTACCTTCCTGCACGCAAATCTCTCTTACCTTCTGGAGGACAGTTTTACATCTTATCCATTGGGACCGCCGCCTGACGGGGATGACTCCCCTGCGGCAGGGTACATGGCTCCGCCACCTTTCTAATTTGAAGGGCTTTACCCAGTGGGACCAAATTGGCATTTCTTTTCTGAGGGATGAATATAGAGGGGAAAACCTGATGTTGTTTCAAGATTTGAAGGAGCGATATGCATTGACCAATTCACAGTTATTTCGCTTTCTTCAGCTGTGGCACGCCCTGCAATCACATGCCCTCCCAGACACCCTGCTTCCTGAATATAACTCTCTTGAAGCAAAGATCTTTTGGGAACGCCTGGGGAAGGGAGCCATTTCTCCAATATATCGCTCACTGGTCATCCACGCACCGGATGGACTTGAGCAACTTAGACAGAAATGGATATTGTGGGTGGGAGACCTTGAGGAAGATGAATGGAAGGAAGCCTGCATGGCACCTCGAGAGCTGGCTATCTCCTCCTGCATGGGCAGGATAGCGTGGGAATGCCAGGCTTTTGGGATAAGGTGGGTCGAGACTCATAGTGGTTCTTGGTCGCTCGCTGGACTTGACCCCAGGTAATGTGCTGCTGGGGGTGGTAGAGGAACTGGGGGGCACACAGGCTGAAAATAAATTCCTTCGGGTAGCATTTTTGGTGGCCAAGAGAGATATAGCTTGTACATGGAGGCAACAGGCACCCCCTTTGTTTCCGTGTTGGCGTCGGGCGTGGACTGGTGTGCGAAACAAGAAAAGCCGATCTACATTGCGCGTGGGTGCCCTCACAAACACGAATGGGTGTGGGGGAAATGGAGCTCTTTCTATGGACTGTCGATGTAATGCAGTTAGTTTTCTCTGCCACGATGATGCCATGTTTTGATGCATCATTCTAAGCGCAGTTCCATCTGTATGCGATAACAAATGGCTTTGCTGTAAAACTTTCAATAAAGTTGGTTATAAAATATAAATAACTTAAAAAAATCTCCTCACAAAAGGTAATTTAAAAGAAGGACAGTTGATCCAATTAACCTAGAAAGGCCAAAAGGGAAGACAAATAACCTTTAAGCGAGCCCACTGCAAGGCCTAGCTGGGAGTAAGATAAAACAAACATAAGGATTTCTGGCAGCATTGTGTGCAAGGGGCCAATATTACGAGTACAACACAAAGCCACAAATTCATTCCAGCACCCGCATAAATGGATTTTGTGGTAGGGCATGTGGAGGTAAGGATGCCATTCACTGCCTCAGGTGGAAGGTCATACACAGTCAGTTGCTGAGGCTCAATATCAGTGCATGTTGGTGTAGACTAGGAATATTCTAGTGGAGGAACCTGCCCTTTTGCTGAGTCAGAAGATTTGCCCAAAGTGGTATAGTGATGGGAGGACAAATGCTCATGCCCAGCCATTCAGGGTACCACATTCTCCTGGCCCAACTCAGAACCACTAAGAGGACTTGCACCCGGTCGATTTTGATCTTTTTCAGAACTTGAGGCAGGTTCGGTAAGCATACAGAAGTCCTGTTTTGTATTCTTGTTGGAATGCATTTCCGAACGAGTGTTCTTGTTGAAACTCCAATGCGTGAAACTTTTTACACTGCGCATTCTCAACAGGGCAAAGTAGCCAGGGTTCTCCCCACAGTTGGAAAATGCCCTGTGACAACTGGGTATGTAGACGCTACTTGTGGTCTACTAGGTACCCACCTGCTCAACTCGTTCTCTCTGACATTCAATGACATTACCAGATGGTTCACAACCAAGGAAATGCCCTGTCATTCCAACTCCAAAGGTGCAGTCGTTCCCGAATTTGACATGTGGCTGCATGTCAAATTCGGTAACGACTGCGCCGCGAGGGAGTTTCGAGTCTGTAAGGGGCATATGATAGCCCAAGACTTTGTGACTACTGAAAATGATAAAATAACTAATGAAATACGTGACGTGGTCCACTACCATACAGAGAGACAAAAACATACCTAGGGACAAACGAATCCCAATGACAAGACTTGGACAGATATATACTACTGTTTGGTTATCCATACAAACAATGATTGAAGCCTTGAAAAAGTTTCTATGAAACGAAACACGTGTTGGCTGCCGGTTAATCGCTTGAAAGGAGGATTGCCACATCAAGCTGTTTATCCAGATTATATTGTTATTGTTTTGAACTTTGTAATTCAAGATTCTGGCATATATTCATATTAAATTGATACAGCAAGAACAATATTGATGTCCTGCTGGTACTTTGAATTGACTTGCTTGAATAACTTTATGAATGAACATAAAATTGAATAGGAGTGCTGAGGTTTATTTCTGTTGTATGTTCTCACTGGGTCCTATCGGGCTCCTGTGTTTTGGCACCTTAGGCAGTGGGGTGCAGTCTCTGTAACCTCGAGGGGCACCAATACTTGTATGCTGTCATTGAACGCACAAGGGGATTATATGTGCTACCAATCATTCCACCACTTCCATTTGTAAATATTATCATTACTTGTCTTGTTCTGAAGATGATTCCAGTACTGTGCTAAAGGGATCGAAACATCGTTGACTTCTCGCACTCTGACACAACCTTATACCCCTCATAATTATGTGCTAGGGTGTTGTAATGTATTTTCTGTTGGCCTATCTGATGTATTGTTTTTTTTTGGCCCCGCTTCGTCAAATGCCTGAGTTCTTCGTATTTTTAAAGGTTGTACATGTTCCCACTTGTATGTTGTTCTTTTAATTCCTTACATTAAACGATCATGTCCAGATGGACAGCTAAATATAGATATCATTGTATTTCCATATAAAAATCTTTTCTGTAAATCGTTTCCTTGTTAGGGATTGTTGTTCCTGCAAAATAGTCCTTTCTTATTGAGCATAACTATGTTAAGTAATGAAATCTTGCTAATAGAACAGGGGTGTAAACCAATCTTCTCAAGTTCTAAGTGGCATCGAGCGGTAAGTGACAGAAACGGTTGCAGTGTGTGCCTACTTAATCTGAAATGTTCATTGTGCCATGTTCTCATGGACTGTGCTTTTCATAAAACTGCCCATATTGAGTTTTTGAGACCCCTATTTTTAAAATATCAAACATATTCTAGGGTATAAACAATGGGATTATTGTCTGACGTGCTTTATAGATGTGTGTACTAGGGATAGTGTGTTTTATGCTTTTTATTAAGAATCATTTTATGAATGGACTGGGCTAGTTTGGTTTTAGATTGCATGTTTTTTAATTGTTTTTAAACTCCATGTTTGATTTAGAAGGTTTTATGGACGATTGCCCCAATAAACTTGCTATTTCTCTTTCACGAAGACAGATGCCCCTGCTGTTCTGGGCAATGCCTGCCAGACCCACACCCACTTATTATCAAAAAGGTGGTCCCTATGGGAGAAGTGCAGCCTTGGACTTCCACGGCTATAGTGACGTGAAGAAACTCTTCTGCTGATTATTTAAGTTATGCGAAAAGTGTGTTGATTTTGTCAAGTACATTCATATAATGTAAGACGGTTCATGATAATATGACACAGCATTCACATTTCGTAAAAGACAAGATAGATGCTGCTACAAAGTGACGGCACAGTGAGAGTGAATAAAGTGATTAAAACTTGTACACTGATGTTATATAAAAAAAATATACATGTGACTGATTGGAACAGTATGTTGTGAATGGCACTCGAAAACCATGATCAAATTTAAAACCAGTCCAAATACCCTATTGTCAACATTTCGACCCCTTAACACAACTACTTTGATTGGGGTCATCATCAGGACAGACTAAGAACAGGAGACACCAGGTGATGCTCCTAAAGGCAAAGAGACCCACAACCGTAGATGTGTCAAATACAGTTTCAAGGGAAAGCCTCAGCAAAATGCCTTAAAAAAGCATGGAACTGTGCCAATATTTCTTACAGGCACGACTGTTGCTTGTGTCCAATCTGAAGGCAAAGATTGAATTTTCATTTTAGCAAGTGTCAAGGTCCCCAACCATTCGGGAAAATATCACTTGTACGCAGTTAACCGTGGTTATTTACATCTGTGATCTCTGTGCATAAATCAAGTGAAAGAGACTCCTCAAAGGGGTGGCACAGAATAAGATATTATATATCTCTCTGTGTGCAAACAAATGGAAATTTCCTTAGCAGAAGAATGTGCAGACTGCCTTGTCTATATACCAACCTTCTGGAATAACCTCTGAACTTTTTGAATTGGTGTGGAGACTGTTTAGCAGGGGTCAAAAACTCTGGGAGCGTGCCATGGCTCTACTCTCCTTAAAGGTTGAACTCTGAATCTGCCTTGTCATCTCAAACGCCTGAGCCATCAAAAGGCATATCTGTGACAGAGGAGTGCATCCAAACATGTTGGCGATGGTAATGCTGGTGCCGACTGCCCTCCTCCAACTGGTAGTATCTAAGACAGTACAGATCACATATTTGGCCATGTCTTGTCCATCATGTGTTGTCTGAGCCAAGAAGGCCCTAAGGGCTTCTAGGACTGCTGCAAGATCTTGATGTCTATGCCCCACAGTACACGTTTGTAGTGACGCAAGACGCAGACAACACTAACCAATCACAATGCTAGACTGCCAGATGAAAACATATGCTTGCCAATGGCCTCAATCCTCTTGGACTCCTTATACAGAAGAGTCATGGGGAATGAATTAGGATCCTCCTTACTAGCTCTCTGGAGTAGGATGTTTAGTAAGAAGATCAGGATCGCCAGGAGCCAGGTCTGTGATGTCTAGCTACCTGCCTGGTCACCAATGGTCAGCAACAAGGCTTTGAGAAAGGACTGTCAAGGTATCAGTAAGGGCCTTGTTAAAAGGGAGACACAGTTCAGAGGTAGCTGGCCCAGGCTGTAAGTTTCTCTAGGGATGTTCATTTTGGTCTCAACTGACAGCAGCTGTACATCAAGGACCCCAGCAGCCCTCCACACCACCACTACAAAGGAGGCACTTTCTTCCAATGGTGGTCATAATGGTGAGTCAAGAGTCAAATCCTAACTTAGCGGAAGTGTCAAGCCCACTAGCCTCCGGAACGACCATGTAAAAGTTATCATCTTTGAAATGAGGGTGGAGAGAGCCATCTCCATCACCACCATCATCACCCTGGCCTGGGTTGTCCCTTGTTCGGAGTCAAAGCCGAAAAGATAGTGTAGTCTCTGAAGCACCGGGTCAGAGTCATGCTGAATGATGATCAGATCAGTTGAGCTTTTGTAATCTTGTGGTATGACTTTTTTTTTGCAGAGTTTTATATAGCGCGAACTTGACCCGAATCCAATCAGGTATCAGAGCGCTTTACATAGCACCAGTTACGTTACATGAGGACACACATTAATTTTTTTGTTAGGCATGGGGAGATTAAGTGATTTGCCCAGAATCACAGGATGTTCAGCGTCATTACAGAGACTCGAACCCAGTTCCCCAAGTCCGAGGTCGGGCGCCCTAGCCGTTAGGCGAATTCCTCTCCCCTAACTTGACCCCGATCTGCTGGGATCAGGCTCAAGTCAGATCAATGTCCGACATTGGAATTAGAACTGGATCCTCTTAAGGAGCCGGTGACATCAGTACGGGCGTTGCAAAAGTTAGGGCATGTCATAGGTTTTAAAGCCAGAGGGGAAAAATATACTTGAGATGGTACGACCCCCGAGGTGGGTCGCAAGGGGTCAGAAATCAATGAGGATGAATTTGCTTGGAGTAACCTGATTGGGAGCCCCTGAGCTTCGTATGGGCTCGAAGGTGAGCCAGAGGGAGCCTGAAGTAAACCAAAAATCTGCAGCATGACCTGCGTAAAGGCCTTAATCTGTTGCAGAGTTGCTGATGACCCAAGGAAACTCGAGGCGCACTGGTTCAGCTGAAGACTTGGATACGCAACCAGCGACTCAAGGTTGGACAACTCACATCATGATACCCTTGCGCCCTTTCCTTGGATTCAGAGGAGGAGAATGGGGACGAATCCCACTTCACTTTTTTATACATTTGCTTGGATTTTGACTCGGATTTATGGGAGGACTTTAAATTGGACGCTGACTGCTCACAAGTGTGGAACCTGCTTCTTGTGCTCGCCAACATATAGTTTTGCCTCCTGGATCCGGATCACCTTAAGGTGCATCAGGTGCATTTGGACACATACTTTGCATGACTTTGAGTCATGGCCTGAAGCCCAGACACAAGAGAAACCTTGTGTGAGTCCGACATCTGTTTCCTGGGGAATAGCTTTGGTCAGTAATAAGAGCGGGGGAGGGCTGCAGATTTTCCATCAATCACGCTGGCAAATCATGTTAAAATACATTATGTGACAAGCATGAAAGGAGCTTTAGGGGCAGGGGCAGTGGAAAGGGAGACGATTGCCGATTGGTTAGTGAGAGAAAACAATATTTGGTAAAACAACCAATATTTTTTAAGACTTTTAAAACAGAGAGGGGGAAAGCATGTGGGTTTCTGTCTGTGTGTATGTAAAAATTCCTGGTGAAATGCCACCGACACCTCACCATACCCGACTGAAAGCACCTGAACCCAACTATTTACTAGAAAAAAACATTTATTGGGGGGTGTTACACCCCAAACACCCCCGCCCTTGAAGCTCTGTCCCTGTTTATTTCCTGCCGTCATGGCATGGCTTGAAATTTGAAGTTTTAGGAAGGGATATCGTTCCCCAGCAATTCTCTGCAATTTTAAGAGTGAATGGGAAACCAGCAAGTTTGGGAGTGGAGCTCACGATACGTGTCAAGAGGCACAGAAAGTAATGAACTGACAGAACGCAAGAGTGTGGCTTATAAATGCCTCTGTTCGGTCAGTTTTGGGGCTGTATGGAGCCAACATGGAATTTCACTGAACCATATAATGGCGCACTGGAGCACTGCTGAAAAACGGTACTGGCTCTAGTCTGGCGCTGGGAAATATCCTAAATTGAGGAATTAACAGTTTGGGGTATCTATCAAAATCATGAATTCAATTACTCTTTTAGTTTTTATGGTAAAGCTAGTGTTAACAATATGAGTCATCCTCAATACCCTTTCAATTCAATATTTTTAAAGAATATGTATAGGTGTAGCCATACCTTCATAATTCGCCCTTCTTGACCAATCTGCACCAAACGTGGAGAAAAATGAATAGGAGAATAATGTACAGAAAGCCATGATAGGAGCATATCTGTCAAACCATTCAAATATTACAGGGGGACCCCAAAATCATTTATCAGTTAGTGGAAAATGTGACTTCCCAAAGGAAGTTTTTCTATATGCAGTATTCTAAAACTGCTGACCGGATGGTCGCCATATTTTGATGACATGGCAGTCTTTGGGTAATTCAATGTATGTTCTTGGTGTGATAAAAAAACCAAGCAGCTATTTTTGGAAATATAAAGTGAGCAGTATGAATGCCAAACTGTGTACTTTTCAAAAACATGCACTGTGGGGGCTTGATTGTCAGTGGCAAGCTAGGCGTGAGACCTGGCCAGAATTCACCCTATGTGACCAACCCCGCACTTCGCACGACCAGTGGCTGTTCACAGATGGGAAGGGACTAATTTCAAAGAAATTGCATGTTGCATACCATCAGAAACTCACTGACAAAACTGAAGTTATAGTTGATTATCACACCTTTACATATGCTTAAAAAAATCCACTGATATATACCAGTTATTATTTACACAAAAAACATGGACACCATAGTTCACATACCAACTTCAATGTTTGTAACCTCACAATCTTCATATCAATAACTAACGATACCTAAAAGCACAACACCATTAAATAAAAGCACATACTGCAACCAATGAATAATACTTTATTGACAATCGTCTCAGCGATCGTGTTAATGGTGATGTGATATGTAATCTGAGCTGTAAGATAATTTATGACATGTTTAGTCCATTTGTCACATCAGGGGGGGCTGTCATGAGCACTGCACCCTATGCCATTCAGGTGCAAAACTGAATAAAAGGAGACAATGAGTAAAAAATGGCAATACCATCTAGTGTTTGGCACGCTATCAACTCAAATACTCCAGTACATGATGGATAGAAGACATTCATCAAACCCAGCAGAGATCAAAGGTCAAAAAGGGTTGGGGATGGCTAACATGAAAACTCTGAAAACAGGCAATATACTTTGAAAAACTGGGCCTAGAGAACATTTGGACCAACCATCCTTTATTCTACACTCTTTGAAAAGAGATGCAAGATATTGAACAAATAATTACAGCCCAACACATTTATAGCATTGGAATTAACTGCACCAGTATTTAGTAGTGCTTGCTGAATGCATTGAAGGGAGCTCCAAAAGCTACAAGGAGATCTACTCAATCATCATGGACTTCATAACACTGTCGGCCTCCGTCAACCGCATCACCCCCCTCCCAAGAACTCAGCAACGACCTATCAAACTTCTCCCACAACAAAACTGCAAACATCTACAGCAACTAAACACACCAACCAGACACTAGCGATCTCATTTCGAACATCTGCTCAGCAAAAGACACACAATTGATGGACGGAATGCAGAACAAATCAAAACATTCACCCCCAGTCAAGAGATCTGGGTTAAATCCATCATTCTTTTGCTCACCATGCCACCCCAGTTTAGACCTGGCTAAATGCAAATCAGTCTTGACCCTGTGCCTCATGGGAACAGTCCACCCCGAACTGCCAAGCCAGGTCCTCCCTGGACTGGAAACAAGCATCCTAGGACAGGTTTCGGGGTTTCACCCCTCTTCAGCCAGGATAGCTTGATTCCAGTGGCACAGTGAGCCCAGGACTCACGTCTGAGCGTACCTGGCGCACTTAGGGCGAGAAAGCAAAAGACACACAATTGATGGACGGAATGCAGAACAAATCAAAACATTCACCCCCAGTCAAGAGATCTGGGTTAAATCCATCATTCTTTTGCTCACCATGCCACCCCAGTTTAGACCTGGCTAAATGCAAATCAGTCTTGACCCTGTGCCTCATGGGAACAGTCCAGCCCGAACTGCCAAGCCAGGTCCTCCCTGGACCGGAAACAAGCATCCTAGGACCGGTTTCGGGGTTTCACCCCTCTTCAGCCAGGGTTGGTATTGCTGCGGTATCTATTCTAAGGTAAGGAATCTATCACTAATTAATGTCTCTTACAGATATATCCTTACACAAGTAGTAATTTGTGCATCTGAAAGAGACACGTTAGTGATAGATTCCTTACCTTAGAATAGATACCCCAGCAATACCAACCCCGGTGGTGGGTCTGCAAACAAGATTACACCAGAAATTCACGGAGAACAGAACGGCCAAAGAAGCCGTCTCTACGGACCTGACTGTCAAGGCAATAATACTTTGTAAAAGTGTGTAGCGAAGCCCACGTGGCAGCCTGACAGATGTCCTGCAGGGGGACACTGCGTCCCAATGCAGTAGTAGCTGCTGTCGCCCTGGTAGAGTGGGCACGCATCCCCTTTTTATCCATAGAAGAACAGGCCTTGATACACAAGACGACGGGAGATAGTCCTCTTGTGAACAGCCCGGCCTTTCTTGGCGCCTGCGTAGCCAACAAAGAGCTGGTCATCCACCCGGAATGCTTGTGTGCGTTTCAGGTAAAAGGAGAGCGCACGTTTTGGATCCAGACGTTGGAGCCTCTCTTCCTCTCTGGAAGGGTGCGGAGGCGCAAAGAAAGTGGGCAAGTTGATAGTCTGCCCGATGTGGAATGCTGTGACAACCTTTGGCAAGAAGGAAGGACGAGTGCGAAGCACAACCTTGTCCGGATGAACCGACAGAAAAGGAGGCTTACAAGAAAGAGCCTGAAGCTCACTCGCTGTCTTGGCAGAGGTGATAGCCACCAGAAAGGCAGTTTTCAAAGTCAAAAGACATAAAGGACAATTGTGAAGCGGCTCAAAGGAGCGCACATGAGATAAGTCAAAACAAGATTCAAGTCCCATTGAGGCATTATGAAAGGCACAGGAGGGAACATATTCGTAATGCCTTTCAAGAAACTCTGTACAACAGGGTACTTGAAAAGAGAAGGCTGATCTGGAAGCCTCAGAAAGGCTGAAATGGCCGAAAGGTGCCAACAGGAGAAACCAGAGGGGTACACCCAACCACATGCACCCTTCCCAATGGTGGCCGCATGCTGCTTACAACTACCCTCCGTTTCCACCATTTGGACAACCCCCTCCCTTTGGACAATCCTGTCCCTATCCCCCGCCTCCACAAGTGTACTCCAACCAGCCTTTTTTAGGGTTTGGCCGAGGACGATCAAGGGGAAGGAGACGGAACCAAGTCCAGTGGTTAGACCAACAACAAGGGACTCCACCATTGAACTCGAGGAACACTCCAGTCGCTCCGAGCACGAGCACGACCTAGTTATTAATTTATCCAGCAGAATCCTCACAGCTGATGAGAACTCCCTTCTTAATAAAGGTCTTGGCTTTGTTCCTTCCTTCAAAGGAGACATGTTCTCCATCCATCAGGAACTCGCCCAATTCTTTAGGAAAATTCGTTTGAATTTTTTCTTCAGAGCAGAATCTCTCAGCTCTCCGAGCGACCATGACTTGAACACGGGCTTACGCATCAAATCCTCTTTTAATCCCTTGCCAAGCCAAATTCCTCCCCAGGTTCTCACCTTCGAGAAAGCAGTGACCTCTCAGGTATCTTCCTTCAGCGGCTCTACTAACCGCCAATATCAGAACCTCACCAAGTCAGAACGCCTGGCGTTACACTCCCTTACCTCTGATGATTCCATAATGATCAAACCAGCCGACAAGGGCGGCGCCACTGTCTTGATGGACACCACTGCCTACCGCTCTGAATGCTTGAGACAGTTGGGCAACACCAATTTCTATCAACCCCTTGCCGAAGATCCCACCACACGTCTACTTCAGACTATCCGGATCTTAGTTAATGAAGCCAGTGCCAACGGCTGGATTACTTCTAATGAAGCACAATATTTGGTCAATTCCACTGCTACCATACCGTACTTCTACATCTTACCTAAGGTACACAAGAAGGTGCACCCTCCTCCTGGCCGCCCTATCATCTCAGGCCTGGGGTCCTTATTGGAACCCCTGTCGGCATTTACTGACCATTTCCTTCGTCCCTTTGTGTCGAAGATGCCCACTTACCTCAAGGACACCAAGGATATTCTTATCCTCCTTAGGGATTTGTCCTTTGATTGCACTACTGATTTTCTTGTATCATTTGATGTGGAGTCGTTATACACATGTATCCCGCAGGATGAAACTTTAGCTGTCATTGAAACTCTCCTGCTTGCAGATCCACCCGACTCCATTACTCCTGTCTCTTTCATCATGTCATGTGCCAGACTTGCAATGAAAGAGAACTTCTTTCAATTTGAGGACCAGCTATTCTTGCAAGTATCAGGTACTTCAATGGGGAGCATTTTTGCTCCCAGCCTGGCGAACCTGTACGTTCATGTCTTTGAAGAACAACATGTCCTCAGTACCACCAATCCATATAGGGATCACATCACGATATGGAAGAGGTATATAGATGATGTGTTTGTACTGTGGCAGGGATCTCTGTCCTCTCTCTTGGCTTTCAAAGACTGGCTCAACAACTGTGATCCCTTTTTGAAATTTACTTGCGAGTACTCCCAGACTCATTTACCATTCCTTGACATTCTCATCACCCCCTCGGAAGGGCGTTTGGGCACTGAGCTATACAGAAAACCCATGGCGGTGAATGCTCTTTTAAAATATGATAGCTTTCACCCACGAGCTCTGCGTGATAATCTGCCCTTTGGCCAATTCCTGCGCCTAAAACGAAACTGTTCCTCTAGTGACAAATACAAGGAACACGCCAACAATCTCTCCAAACAATTGAAGGCTAGAGACTATCCTAAACATCTCATTCGCAGGGCTTCTAAACGAGCAGCTAACAACAACCGAGAGGCTCTGTTAGAACCTAAGATTCCCAAGGCATCCGGGAACAGACTCACGTGTGTTCACACCTATTGCCAATTTTCCAATAAATTCAAGAAAATCATTCTAACCAATTGGAAGATTCTCAATATAGGTGAGGGTGGTCTACCTAAACCCCTCTTTGCGTTCAAACGCAGCAGCAATATCAGGGACCAACTGGTACATACCCGCCCACGCACTAACCAGAGATGCACCCAACCTACCCTGTGGGGTCTCCCTCCAGTTGTGGGCCATTACCCATGCGGTTCTTGTGCTGCATGCAGTCTTACCTCCGTGACCAAGGAAATTGACATTGGCACTGGCCGACCTTGGACTCTGAGGAGCCATACGAACTGCAATAGCTCTCATCTGATTTATTTGATCACCTGCCCTTGCGAGCTGAGATACATTGGCATGACCACCCGCCGTATTAAAACCCGTATCTTGGAACACAAGAGCACGATACGGTGTGGCCGCACCTCCACCAAACTCACAAACCACTTTTTGGAGGTGAATCATGCTCCCGATGATTTACATTGGACCGTCATTGACAAACCCCACATACCACCACACCTTACAGACAGCTCCGCTTTTCTTTTTAAACGGGAGCAGAGGTGGGTGTACAAACTACAAACACATGTTCGGGGTCTCAACGACGATATCCCTTGGCTATCGTTATAAACACACTTAGCCTGTCCTTTTGACCTCGTTTCACATTTCTGAGATGGGCACTCGTGATCCAGCCCGCACCACATCATTGCCTTGCCTACCCTCTGTATACACTGGCTTAAACACCTCTGGCCGTTGTATATATACATATACATTTTGTTCCCTAACCGTCTGCCCATTAATCCGTGGCCTCCCCGGGACATCCCACACCACCCATGCGAAAGTAGGTGTTTTACACATCTGCCCGTACTCTCCATGATGCCTCGCGCATTCCAGAGCAACACGTGCCTTGACAGCCTACCTTCCAACCTGACGGCGGCTTCCGCATTCTTTACGCTCCCGCGTCATCTCCCTGACTCATCATGACGCTCGAGCCAGCGATATCTTGACAGCGTCATTCTTGCCCTGTCATTCCCATCTCCCAGGTTACAGCCAGTTAGTTGAGACAGCGCTTCGTATTGGCTCCTACTCTGGCACGCATACATTACCTGTCGCGCGATTGGCCCTCCATCCGCCGGCAGTTTTTCATTTCTTTCGCCTCCGTCCAACCATACGGGACCTTCGGCTGCAGGCTCATTCCAGCCTGGTTCCCCGACGGACAGGTAGGCTTTTTCGCTCTCTGGGTTTCACTTGATTACTTGAATTTGAAGGCGCCTACCCTCGAGCGTTGCCTTTTTTGCCTCAACTTTGGTTCGCCTCTGTACGGACTTGTATTACCTCACATTACTCTGACTATCTGCTCAGCATTCAGCCACGTTTTAATCTTCACGATGATCTCACTGAGCTCATTTTTGTGTGCAGACACTGCCTCCGGCAGTTCTCCCTCGTTTTCAGTTGATTTTCCCACTTCTTTTACACTTGCTCATGATATGTAAGCCCCCATCAGCAGCCTTACATTTTCCTTTCAGAGCGGTGTTCCTTCCTGAGCGGTTGCCAGGTGGAGGTCCTCTTACCACCCAGTTTGTACGGGTGAGTGGACCATGCTTCAAGTTTATATTTTTCCTATTAGTCATGACTGAGCATATTAGTTCCACACATTTTTACACTGTCTCCCCTTCTTTTGTTATCTAGGTGCTGTATGTATCTCTGAGGAGACTTGCACTCTACAATCAAGTTGAGGGTGCCCATCATATCCTTTGTCACGTTGTTTTTTCCTTGCAGTAGCTTCAAGGTCCTGATGAAAGCCTAGCCTAGATAGGCGCTATGGCTGAAACATGTCGACCACATTCTCTCACGATGCTTCATTGATCACACCAGATTAGTGTTGCCCCCTCTTCTTTTTAATCTAATATCGGTACGGCATTGTTTAACAGAAGTCCTCTGGCCGTCCCGTCACTAGTTTTAATACACTCCCCTTTTCACTACTACCAGCACTGCAATCCCCACTCACTTCAGGCTCATTTGTGGATTTATTCCACTTTCTTGGTGCATAATAATCATAGCACAAAGTACTCACGTCTCACACAAGGGCGCTGTCGCCCCTTGAGATTTTGAGATTTTCTTTGGGATGAAAATCCCATGTGATGGGGTTAGTTACCCACGGTGATTGTATGACCATGGTTTTGGAGCTTTCTCCAGTTTCACTACGTACATTAGGTTTTCCCTCCTCACCCTACATACCACCTATTTCTCTTTACCATTAGACCCCAGGATTTCTTTTGTGTTATAAGCCCTTGATAGTGCCCAGAGCAGAGCCCTGCCGGGCAAGAGAAAGAAGGAACAAAAGGACCTCAGAAAGAGGGACAGAAAGGGGGTCCACAGTCTTGGCTGTGCACCATGCCACAAATTTGTTCCACCTGCAGGCGTATACCGATTTAGTAGAGGGACGCCTGGCTGCCAGAATGACATCACAGACTTCGGGAGGCAAGTCAAATGGTATCAGCTGTCGGCGCTCAATCTCTACATATGTAGGTGGAGGCTGGACAAGTTTGGTGGAGATCCGTCCTCTGCTGCTGCGACAGAAGATCCTCCCGCAGAGGCAGTCGGATCGGGGGCTCCAGGCTCATATTGAGTAGCTCGGAATACCAAACTCTTTGAGCCCAGTCCGGAGCCACAAGGAAGACCTGGGCCCGGTCGTGCCTGATTTTCTTCAGCACTCTGGGTAGAAGAGGTATAGGCGGAAAGGCGTACAACAGACTACAGCTCCATTCGCGATAAAAAGCGTCGCCGAGCGAGTGCCGCCTTGGAAATTCCAACGCGCAGACTTGCGGACATTGCACGTTCTCTTCTGTGGCGAATAGATCTAACCAAGGCTCTCCCCACTGTTGAAAGAGACCTTGCACCACCTCCAAGTGAAGAAGCCATTCATGATCCATCAGACACCGGCGGCTGAGTTCGTCCGTCCTGGCATTCAAAGAACCTGCCAGGTGTTGAACCGTCAAGAAAATGCTGTGACGTTCCATCCATGTACAGAGGCGTAGAGCCTCCTGACGTAGGGTCCATGACCCCACCCCGCTCTGTTTGTTGCAATACCACATGGCGGTGGTGTTGTCTGTGAACACCTGCACTACCTTCCCCCTGATAGAGGGAAGGAATGCCTTCAGTGCAAGAAGGATCGCCCGAAGCTCCAGAAGGTTGATATGGAGCCGGTACTCCGCCGGAGACCAGAGGCCTCTGATCTCCGCCTCTCCCATGTGGCCGCCCCATCCCAGGAGGGACGCATCCGTCACCACTGTGTGCTCCGGTTGGGGAAGGGAGAGGCATCTGCCGCTGACCCAATGCTGATTCGTGAGCCACCACTGCAATTGTTGTGCAGTGCCCTCCGAGATCTGGACGTAGTCGGACAGGTTCCCCTGATGCTGCGCCCACTGGAACTTCAGGTCCCACTGCAGAGCCAGCATGTGCCACCTGGCATGGTTGGTCAGCAGGATGCAGGAGGCTATGAGTCCCAGCAGCCTCAAGGTCGTCTTGACCGAAACCCAGGACAAGGGCTGAAAGATCGGAATCATAGCCCGAATGTCATGGACTCGCTGTTCGGGAGGATAAACCCGAAACTGTGCCGTGTCCAGAACCGCTCCGATGAAGAGAAGCTTCTGGGAGGGAATCAGGTGCGACTTTGGCACATTGATGAAAAACCCCAGCAAATGCAGGAGGTCGGCCGTAGTCTGGAGGTGGGAGATGACTGTGTGCGGCGAGCCCGCCTTGAACAGCCAGTCGTCGAGATAGGGGAAGACTGAAACCCCTGACCTGCGCAGATGAGCTGCGACCACCGCCATCACTTTTGTGAACACCCGAGGGGCGTTGGTAAGGTCAAAGGGGAGCACGGTGAACTGAAAATGCTCCTGGCCCACCGTGAATCGCAGGTAACGCCGATGGGCCGGCAGGACGGGAATATGAAAATAAGCGTCCTGCAGGTCCAGTGCCACCATCCAGTCTTGTGGGTCGAGAGCAGACAAGACCTGAGCCAGAGTGAGCATTTTGAACTTCTCCTTCCGGAGGAAGCGATTTACGCTTCAAAGGTCTAAGATGGGATGTAGACCTTTGTCCTTCTTTGGAACCAAGAAATAGTGGGAGTAACAACCACGACCTACTTCTGGCATCGGAACGTGCTTGATGGCCCCCTTGGGCAAGAAGGCTGTAACTTTCTGCTGGAGAAGTACCAAATGATCCCCCGACATGCAGTGGAACTGCGGTGGCATGACGGGGGGGTGGTAGACTCGAAGGGGAGGGGGTAGCCCCTTCGAACAATCTCCAAAACTCATCTGTCTGATGTAATGGTGCGCCAGTGGGGGAGGTGATGACGAATCCTGCCCCCACTGGCGTCTAGTGGGCCTGAAACACCAGACTAGGAAGGTGTGGAGGTACTGGCAGCAGGGGTGTTGGTGGACTGACCCGCACACTGGCCCGTGACCCGCCTCTGCTAGCCCCACGTCCGCGGCTGCGCTGGGACTGTTGCTGCGCAGGCCTGTTCTGAAATGAACGTGTTTGTACGCCCCTTCCGGAGCTTCGAAAGGAACGAAAGTTAGAAGCGGAAGGAGTACGTGTAGCTGAAAGGCCTAAGGACTTGGCCGTGGCCCGAGAGTCCATGAAACGCTCCAATGTGGAATCCGCCTAATCACCAAAGAGACGAGTGCCATCGAAGGGCATGTCCATCAAAGTATTCTGGACATCTGCTGAAAAACCAGTCGTCCTCAACCAGGCATGAGGACGTAGCGCCACCATTGTGGAAATCGCCCTACCCAGCGAATCAGCGGTATCAAGACCACAACGTATAGTGAATTGGCCGCATCTCTCCCCTCCATAAGAGCTCGGGAGAGAACTGCCCGGCCACCTCCGGACACTGAGGTAGCACTTGTTCAATCGCATCCCATACAGAATGGGAATAGCAGCCCAAGAGACAGGCAGTGTTCACAGACCGCAGTCCAGAACTTGCAGAAGAATAAATCTTCTTGCCAAACTGCTCCAACTTCTTGGATTCCTTGTCTGGTGGAGCAGAAGGAAACGCGCTCGTTACGTCGAGGCCTGAACCACCAAACTCTCAGGCGTAGGGTGTTGGGTGAGGAAGGCAGGGTCGGCCGGGCGATGGCGTCGGCCTACACCCTTGTCCACAGGGGCCCCTGTGTTGGGCTGGGACCAGGTGCCCAGAAGCACATCAGTAAGTGCATCATTAAACGGCAACAGCGATTATGTAGAAGAAGAGGCTTGCCGAAGCACTTCAGGCAGTAGGTTGGTCCTGACAGCCACAGTAGGGAGCTCAAGGCCAAGAGCCTCGGTCGCCCTACGTAGCACCGTGGAAAAGGTACCACTCTCCTCCATAGTAGCTGAAGGGGATGGTGAACCAGGCGCCGGAGTGTAATCCGGGCCACCGGCCTCCTCATCCCAGTCGGGGACAGACTCGCACTGTGCTGCGAGAGGGTCTTCAAACCCCTCCCAGTCCTCCCCTTACTCCACAAGTGGACGAGGACGTGGGTGAATAAAAGGGTAAAAGTCCCCCATCGGTGTCGGGAGACATCCCTCCGGCACCGTCCCGACGTCGGAAAAGAAGTCGATGCCGGCGTCGGACGCCGGAGCTGCCGGCATCGTCGACGTCGATGTTGACGGGGGACATACGGAGTCCACCGGCAAGAACGGGGAGCCACAGCCGGAGCCATGGAGTCCTCTGGGCGTCGACGACGTCGGGGCCAGAGCCGGCAATGTCGAGGAACACGGAACAGTGGGGCCCAAAGGCATGCCGACGGGGCCGCACGGGCAGAAGATACATGCCATTGCAGACACGAACTCTTGCAATTCGGCCGGAGTCGCCGATGGACCCGGGAAAGGTGGGTAAGCCAACGGTAACTGCTCAGGCTACATTGGAGCCGCAGGGGCGGTGCCACCTGCCCCCTCAGCCGCGTCCCGCGAGGGGAGGACGAAGAGCGGCGACGCTTCTTCGACTTCTTGTGCTTCGTCTTACCTGACTCCGAGTGCCAAGACTTTGAATGATGGTGCTTGCTCTGCGACCGGGCCCTCAACCTCCCACGGGACCGGGAGCTGGAACGGCGTGGGGTTGACTCCTGGGCCTCCAGCCACATTCGGGTTCATGGCCCGGCAGTGGGAACACGACTCGGTGTCGTGGTCACGCCCCAGGCAGAAGAGACACTCACAGTACGGGTCCGTCAGCGACATCGTGCGTGGACAGGCCTCGCAAAGCTTGAAACCGTGCATCCCAATGCACCAGGGGTAAGTTTAATTACAAATTATAACAAACAAATACTTAGTCAACAAGTGACAGGGCACCGCTCTCTCCGGATCTGCGCTTGCTGGCACGGAAAAAGAAAGAACGGACGTCAGCGCGCGTGGGGGTGTCTAAGTAGCTCCAGTGACGTCATCTTGGTGAATACGTCGCCAGCAACGCACGCGAAGCCGTACAACGACGCCTATCGACACGCAGGGGTACTGCCGACGAAAGCTTTCCGGATCCAGTCTGATGCCTGGGGATATTCTAAGGTAAGGAATCAATCACTGACGTGTCTCTTTCAGATTCTCCAAGCATCTCCTACACAGATTTCAGACCATTCAGAACACCATCGTAACACTCACGCTTAACCTGCCACCCCACACCAACATCTCACCTCACCTCAGAGAGCTCTAGTGGTTCCCCATTCAGACATGCAGCCAATTCAAACTCCGACCACACACATACAAAGCCTTGAACAACACTGGGCAGCATACCTGAATAGCCAAATACAGTTTCACCAACCTGCGAGATACCTACGCTTAGCCTCACTCTCACTCATAAACACACACCCCCACATTCAAAAAAGCAGAGCAGGAGGTCTATGATCGCCTCCATTGCTCCAAAAAACTGTAATGAACTCACAAAACACATCAGAGCCTCCTCCTCACTTCTGAAGACCTGGCTCTTCGAATAACTCTATGGGGATCACACGCCTATACACCTGCTCAAGTGCCTGGACTCCCTCACAGATGCTTAGTGCGCTATACAAATCGACATAACATAAAATAACAATTGTATCTGTTAGATAAACATATTTCACATGATTATTCAATTCCTAGATCTCATACTCATCAACATATCTGGATCAGTGCAGGTAGGGACTTGTATCATGCCTTACATGCATGGTTGCATCTACAGATAAACGTGTGCCACATTTTCTAGCCTCAAGTCTACAGCTGTTAGTTTAGTCCCCATCACATCTATTTTTAATGCAGTCCATTTAGAGTACAATAAAATGCCTTTCCTACATATGGACTTTAGTGGAATGGCTTTCCCCTGTACCTGTTTTCTGTTTCACTTTCATCTTGTGAGTCTCATTGGCATCAGAGCCAAGTAAAAAAGTGCAACCACTGACTCTCTCCCCAATTGTATTTGTCCTGCCAAGGGTGTCTTTGGAGGCCACCTTTTGCTCCTGCTGTGTTTTGCCTATGGCCTTTCAATTGAGAGAGCTATGAATTTAGCAACTCAGATGAACCCAAGCTCTCCACATATTTCTCAAGCAGCTTGATACCCACCTAGATATATGTACCATATTTTACAACTGAATTCTAAGCTGAGATCGTGCAGAGGACAGATAGTTGAAGTCCACCTTCAGACCAAAGTGTCTTACTCGGTTCTTTAATTTCAAATCTTTTCTTTTTCAAGATATTCCAAAAAGCATGTAAATGCGATACAATGAGAGGCATGCGTCAGACTTCCAACTTTGCAAAGTAAAGCATCATCGTACCCAAGCTAGGCAACAAAAGCATTAGTCAAGGTAGCCCATAAATCTGACATACAGAAAACTGTAGCCAAAGACGGCCACTAACCTTTGGAACAGCCGACTGTGTAAAATTAGAACCGTCAGAAACGTACTCAGTTGTAAATGGTACAAATCTGCTCTCCTGAGGCTGCCGGAGCAGCACTATACTGCACCAGCTTTCACCATCACACCTCCAATGCCACAGCACACCGCTATCTTCACCCTTACAACAGTGTTTCTTTATCTTTACCAAGGTCAGTCACTGCAATCTTCCGCTCTTCGCAGATCCAGGGGAAGAGGTAGAACTTTGAGAATATCTAAATTGAAGATTCATTAAACTAGGTACTGAAGCCTCCTTCTGGGACAAAAGAACTTATGACCCTCTCCTGCAGCTTCAGTTCTAGTTCAGTCTGTTAGATTGACCAGACTAAAAGCATCTGGAGCACAGAGATTGGATGACCATTTAGACACTTGTATGGCCGTTCACCACAGTTTATAAATATTTAGGAAATTTGGAAAATTTTGGTATTTTGCTGTCATGTTTATAGCTGGCTTTTTAGCATGCATCTAAGGTGCTGCTGGGTGCAAATGCAGGAGTAAAAATTGATCTATTTATCAGGTCACTGCCCTCTGTATAGTTCTTTGAGATTCATAGTTCTGTCATAATTTCTTTTACTTGTGGTGTTGTGTTTTTCCTTCATCAATGAGATAAGCTGATAGACTTTCAGTGCAAAATTAATAATTAGTATTTGTAAAGCGCAAACATATCGCCCTTAAAAGTAGCTGGTGCAAGGTGTACAGTAGGTCTAATATAGTTTAGAGGCTTGTCTGGATGTTCTTCAATTTCCTGAATAATTTGAACGTCACTTCTAGTTTCTGTCAAATTCTAGTTTAAGGATGGATAAAGCAAGAGTCCTTATTTAAGGGCCTTTATTTTCCCTAGACTGTTTATATGGAAAGGTTGACCCCAAGTAATTTCCCCTTTTCTTGGATCACTTCTATGCTCACTCCCTTGTCCATTTTGAGCTTTCGTATTACCTTTCCTTTGCCTATTGATGTTCATTATAGAAGCTATTTGGCTGCTCCTTTTCTATATCCTTTGAATTTCTCCTTCAAAAATAGATTTTTAGTGATTAAGTTTTTCTCTGTTCCATGTCAGAAGTCAATAACTCAGTGAATGAATGGGCTTATGTGCTTATTTTTTTACTAGATGTGGCCAATACATTTATCATTAAACAAACATTCTGCTTTTTGTGCAATAAAATTCTGATGTATGATCCTTTATTTCCTTTTTACATTTGTCCATGTCTTGTTGGTATCTAGTCAAATCCCTTTGTGCATGTGCGGTTGAAAGGTCAATCACGTGATTGGACAAATCAGTGCTATTCTTTTCTGAAGACTGCATTAAAGTCCAATTCATGTCATTAGGCTCCACATGTTACAAAACTATGAGGCCAGAATATGCCTAAATCTTTGCAATCACAACCACACAATACCAGCTTTAAAAGCACTCCTCAGGCTCACGGTGGATGCCATTATCAAGTTAGAGTTCCTGGCATTATACATATATCTTACTGAGGGAACTTTCCAGAAGACTTGTGAATGCTGGACCCACATCTCCCAGGAATCTATAGTCCACAACTGCAGGCAATCCACCATCACACAGATCTTTGAGAGTTCAAGTCCTTAGGCTTAGGAATGCCATGTCCCAAACCTGAGAGTGTTATTCGAACATGTTGATTAAGTAACACTTGAAAACCAAACTTTTTAGATGTGCATACAATTAAACTTCATAAAGAAAATGGGTTGTAATCACAAGATAAGGCACCCAAGTTATTCAATCTGACTTTAACTTATGCCATGTTTATTCATTTTTCATTTTCCAATCTTTATTTCGACCATTTGGTCATAAAAGATGCACATGCAAAAAAAAATCACATGAATTCTGTCAGATTTGTTAAAACATCAATACATGATTTTAAGATCAACACAGACAATAAAAACAGTTATTAAGAATTGAAGTGATTCTAAAATCTACCCAGCATTTTTTAAAAGACGAATACGCGTATACCAAACATTCGTAAAGAATTTGGAAAGTGCAAAAACGGTTGGGCCAGAAACATCGGATTTTAAAATCCTGTACATAGGTGTATATTCCCTACCACCCAAATTCTTAATCAAGGGAAGCAGCCAATGCTTTCTGGCTGCCTTGTAGGCTGGGCAGAAAAAGATCACATGCAAATCATTTTCCTCTTTATCAACGCAAAGAGGACAGTATTTGGTGGAAGGGACTTGTAGCCAGGTGCTTGAAAAGGACCGAAAAGGCAATGTACTGTATCTCCACTGGAGAAATAACTTTCTGGTGAGTATGGGATATATGGGATCGAAAGCCTTCTCAAATCTGTAGAGATCCTTAGTTTGCAGGAATATGGAAGAGAGGGACCCCTCTGTCTGGGTAGCTAAGGCCCTTGCCCTTTTGTGTTCGTGATACAGATTCGCCAGGGATCTCTTAGAGATTCCTGGTGCTACATTCGCTGGTTCAGTCCACAATTCAGGGAGCCCCAGATCGGTGCAAATTGACTGGATGTTTTTGACCCAGGGAATACTGAGCGCCTTGGGGTGCTTTAATAGTTCGGCCAATTCCGCCCTATAGTCGGCGAGATCATCGCTGCTCCATAGCCTGCGCCAGAAGGCAATGGGTCTTAGACTTATCTCGTCGGCAAGTGGCCGTAGCCCTAGATCAAGCCTCAGAGGAAGAAGTGGAGTGCTAGGGGGAAGTGCGGTTATTTGTCTTATAAACCTATTTTCCGTGGAAGACAGGTTCCGACATGGAATGTGGCCCCACAATTCAGCCCCGTACAAGATCGCCCCCCTGGCCTGGGCTTTATATATCTGAATTAAGGCCCCCAGTGGGCGGTAGGTCGAACCAATCATCATCCGGGATATACCCCCGGTAATTTGCACTAATTTAAGGTTAGCCCTGCTCTGATGGGTCCCCCAGATCATATTTTCGTTGAGCGTCACGCCGAGATATTCAAACGTGGCTACTCTTTCCAGCCGCACTGCTCCCAGTTGGGGATTCGGGCGCTGTTTGGGGCTCGGATTCAATACCATATATTTGGTTTTTGTGGCGTTGATTTCCAACCCTCTATCCTGGCAGAAGGCCACAAAGGCATCGAGTATCCTTTGGATGCCCATGGGTGTTTTAGATATTAACAATGTGTCGTCCGCGAACATTATTGCGGGCACACTGTTGCCGTTTAGTTTGGGGGCATCTGTGTAGTCGGTGGCGTTAAGATGGGCGATTACCCCGTTGACGAAGAGGCAAAACAGGGTCGGCGCCAGCACACAGCCCTGTCTTACCCCTCTGCCAACGGGGAATCTGTCAGTCAGTTCCCCCGACCTCCCACACCTCACCTGGGCATAATTGTTATGATGCAACCTCTGCAAGGTCAATAAAATATCTGGTGGTACGCCCATCCCTGCCAAGATAATCCAAAGTTTTCCCCTGGGCACGAGGTCGAAGGCGGCCCGTAGGTCCACGAAAATCGTGTACAAACTACCGCCCTCGAACCTCACTGTCCTCCAATAGACCAGATTCAATCTAAAAACCTGGTCCACAGTCGATACCCCTTTCCTAAATCCTGCCTGGTAGGGACTGAGGGCGCCCACCTCCTCTATCCAGTCCTGGAGCCTATTCAGGAGAACCCTGCCGAACAGCTTCTGCGCTACGTCTATCAGACTAATCGGTCTGTAGTTGGCTGGGAGGAGGGGGGATCCCTTTTTGAAAATCGGGACCACCTCAGCCCCCAGCCAAGTACTAGGGATTTCCATCCCACCGAGGATACCGTTAAAAAGAGCAGCGAGGTAAGGCGCCCAGACGGTGGGCTCCTGCTTGAACAGGTCTCCCGGTAGCCCATCCAGTCCAGGCGCCTTCCCCGAAGCCAGGCCTGAAATAGCAGCAGTGACCTCACTCAGTGTTATTGGATCCGCCTGAGGGCCCAGCCTCTCCGGTTCGATTGGCGCAGGGAGTTCTCCAGACTCAGCGCTATATAGGGACTGGAAGTGGGCCTGCCACACTCCAGGAGCTATGTTAGGCTCCACTGCCGAGTGTAGACTCCCTGATCCCCCATTCACAATTCTCCAGAACAGGCGTTGATCTTGAATTGCTAGGGCCTTTGTAAGTTCTTCCCACAGATTTTCCTCCCATTCTATTTTGGCCTGAGCAAGAAGCTTCTTGTAAGCTTGCCTGCGTTGCTTAAGGCGTTCCCCTCCTGTGCCCTCCTTAATTGCTCCAAGGAGTTCTGTTTTGGCCCGTCTACAGGCTACATTATACCATTGTGTTTTACCTTGGCACCTCTCCCTTGGCTTTCGTATGTTACGAGTAAAGTGGGGTGCCGCAACTTTTATAAGTTCCTCATGGGCAACAAACAGTTTGCTCCTTATATCTATTTTATTTGCCACACTGTCAAGATCCCCAACAGTTTTCAGGATGGGAGTAATCTCTGCATAAAGCAGTGGGAGTTTATCCTTGCTTGTGACCATATGTTCCCACCTAATTCTTCTCCTACTGTTGTCTATGAGGAGCGTGGGGCGATTCCCTTCCTCATGGGTCACTGGGGCCTGAGGTGCTGGATGAGCAAGGTCTAACTCGAGGGCATTGTGGTCACTGTCCAACCTGTCTATTACCCTGAAGTCCTGTATTGTTGACCATCTCGCCAATTGGACCAGGACATAGTCCAAATGAGACTCTCTTCCCCGCCGATTGGAAGTATTTTTGCCTGGTATATCGGATTTAATTCGCCCATTACACGCTCTGAGTCCAAACCTTAACGTAAGGGCAGTGATTTGCAGTGCCAGTGGAGTCCAAGCTTTCGGAGATGGCACATCAACCCATGGTACTGCCCACCTAACTTCTTCTTCTGATAAGAACCCTTCCTGGAGGCCGGGGAGTGGCTCAAAGTGAGAGTTAAAGTCCCCACCCACCACATAATATGAATCAATCGACAGTTCAGATAAAAAGTTCGAGAGTTCATCAAAGGTCGATGATTCTTTTGCCATTCCCATCGGCCTGGAATAGATGTTAACCAGCAGGAGGTTAGCTTTGTTTGACCATGTTAATAAGACCGCAAGGATGTCATCAGAGTTGAATGGGAGCCGTGTGGCCACACAGCCCAGGTGCGCAGCAACCCACGTCGTAAGGCCCCCTGATGGGCGGCCTTTGCCTTCCCACCTTGCTGGGATGAAAAATGACAAATAGCCTTGATGTCCATAGTCCTCTCTGGCCCAGGTTTCCTGGAACATGCTAAGCCGGGTCTTCCAGTTTGTTAGCTAATCCCGCGATGTTCCAGGAAATTATCTTCAAATGTTCGGAGGTGGCAGATGCCATACCATGAGGGTTGGAGGAGGTGAGTCCATGCCCCACTTCAAATGCGGGACCTATAGTAGGGGCAGCAGAAGATGCATGTGGCACCGGTGGTCTTGGCGCACCATTGCCCACAAGGAAAGGAACCGTAGTTATCCCCTCAACAACAACTACCCCATCAGTGGCTTGGTGAAAAGATTCGGTTCTGCCATGGTCTGAAGCAGCTGGATCATTCAGGGGGCCAGAAATTGAACCGGAGGACACAGCGGGGGAGCCCGAGACCCCTGGCACTGTCTTACAGACGGTAAGTCAGTCGACCCCACCCAAACCGTTCAGGCAGTTAAAGCGATTAAAATCGCAAAAAGGTGTTTCAGGCGGTTGGAAGTACGGGCGTTGTCGAAAGCCTTTGTGTTTACGTCTGTGTTCCACCCTTGTCCAGTCATCGTGTGTTGGGACCTGGAGCCTGGGAATCGGGGGGAAGAAAAAAGATACTGGGAGGGTCTGTATGGTGGAATCAAGGGATCGGTTCATTCCTCCACAAATGTGTCGTACCGTTCCCGGATCCTTAAAGGTTACCATAATACAGTCCCCCACTATGGTTTTCCTGGTCTTCCCTAGCCATGGAACCCTTCTCACCATGATGATTTCGTTATTAAAATGGGATGGCAAGGGTCGGTTCCAGTTAAGCCATTTGATTACCTTTTTCTTAAGGGATTGGTAGTCCTCATTTTCCCATGATCTTAAGTGGGGGGCACCAGCTAAGACCACCATTAATCTATTAGCTTCAGGCGGGAGGTCTGGCCTTCGTGGTCTGGGAGTTGGGCAAATGGGCGTGGGTGGGGGGGCGTTAACCTGATCTTGATGTATTCCAGAGGACTCTATTTGAGAGCTATGGGAGGCTAAGTCCACGGGGTGGGTAGGTCTGTTGCTTTGATTATTGTGCCGTGCCTGGAGTTGGATGGCCATAAGGGGTTGCAGAGGGGGGGCAGGCGGTGGGTTTCTGGGGGGGGCTTTATTGGCATTTGTTGCAGCTTCTGCTTTGTAAGGATCCCCAGCAAAGGAATAGGTTCCCACTAGCTTTGTCTGCTTACTTACTAGAGTGTTCAAAGTGGTAAGAGAAGTTTCTAGTAGGGTGAGTCTGATCTCGACTTTTTTTAAGCTGTCGGTAATGGGCTGCAAAAGGGAGCGGAGTAGGAATTCAATGCTCCCTTTGGCAGAGAGTGGGAGGTTTAAGTTTGAAGAAATTACCTCTGGTTCTTTAGTGGTGGCCGTTATACTGGGGTTTGGGGGCGTGGGCGGTGGAATGGTAGGCACTATCTCCGTAGGCTTCCCCGATAGAGCGGTGTTAGTGCGTTTCTTGCCAAAGTCAAGATGTGATATTTTGGATTTCCCCCGCCCCCCCACTGTTTTCCGAGCACGTTTGCTGGGTGGAGGCCTATGTAACTCCGCCACTACATTTAATTTGGACTTGCTCTTATTAACCAATTGCGTAGGTGGGGTTTGAGTTACCAGGTTAATAGGGGTATGGGAGAACTCGAGAGGGGCTGGCTCTGTGTTTTTTCCAAGCGCTATCCCTGGAGTAGAGGGAATTTCCCTTAGTAAGACGGGGAAGTCCTCGAGTGTCGATTTAATCAGACTGCTGGGTGGAGTGCCTTCCTCTTGAGTGGTGGGATAAGGAATGATATCGGTCAAGGGCCTGGTTTTCATAGATTCAATGGAGCGCCTGCGCTCCACCCTACGGTTCTCAAGCGAGCTTTCCTTGTCCGCTTCTCCTTTAGTGGGTTTAAAGTAATTATCCAAAGTCCCAGAGCTGGAGGCGCCATCCCTTGAGGGGGTTTCCCGTGGTGGGGGCGAAGGCATTGCCTTAATTGTAACACACAGGGGGATCAAGAGAGTGGGCCCAGCCCAGCCTCCTTCGGCCACTGACGGCCAAAGACGGTCCCGCCCTTGTCCCGGGCTTCTCCCGGGACGCTCCCGCGCAGCGGTGTTCGTGCTCTTACTTATGGCCTAGGATATAATTGGGTAATGGGTAAGGGCGTGGCGATGAGGGAGAGCGGCCCAGGTGTTGCGGGCGGAGCTGAGCTGTGACTCTTGGGAAACTGGGTCCAGCCCCTCCTGCTCGCAGCCCTCACAGCCCTTAGCCCTGGTCTGTCCCAACAACGGCAGCTCCCAAGTTCCAGGCGCCCCTTGGCGAAGCGGGACCCGCGGAGCGGGTTCCGCGAGGCGTGAGGTCAGAGACAAAGGCAATGGCGATCCAAACGCCGTCCAGCAGGTCCACGTACTGCCCAGGTATGTGCGAGTGTTGTCCCACGTAGAGGGAGGAATCCGGCAGCTTTCACTGGTCAGCTGAGGGCAGGGCGATGAGGGAGAGCGGCCCAGGTGTTGCGGGCGGAGCTGAGCTGTGACTCTTGGGAAACTGGGTCCAGCCCCTCCTGCTCGCAGCCCTCACAGCCCTTAGCCCTGGTCTGTCCCAACAACGGCAGCTCCCAAGTTCCAGGCGCCCCTTGGCGAAGCGGGACCCGCGGAGCGGGTTCCGCGAGGCGTGAGGTCAGAGACAAAGGCAATGGCGATCCAAACGCCGTCCAGCAGGTCCACGTACTGCCCAGGTATGTGCGAGTGTTGTCCCACGTAGAGGGAGGAATCCGGCAGCTTTCACTGGTCAGCTGAGGGCGGGGCGATGAGGGAGAGCGGCCCAGGTGTTGCGGGCGGAGCTGAGCTGTGACTCTTGGGAAACTGGGTCCAGCCCCTCCTGCTCGCAGCCCTCACAGCCCTTAGCCCTGGTCTGTCCCAACAACGGCAGCTCCCAAGTTCCAGGCGCCCCTTGGCGAAGCGGGACCCGCGGAGCGGGTTCCGCGAGGCGTGAGGTCAGAGACAAAGGCAATGGCGATCCAAACGCCGTCCAGCAGGTCCACGTACTGCCCAGGTATGTGCGAGTGTTGTCCCACGTAGAGGGAGGAATCCGGCAGCTTTCACTGGTCAGCTGAGGGCGGGGCGATGAGGGAGAGCGGCCCAGGTGTTGCGGGCGGAGCTGAGCTGTGACTCTTGGGAAACTGAGTCCAGCCCCTCCTGCTCGCAGCCCTCACAGCCCTTAGCCCTGGTCTGTCCCAACAACGGCAGCTCCCAAGTTCCAGGCGCCCCTTGGCGAAGCGGGACCCGCGGAGCGGGTTCCGCGAGGCGTGAGGTCAGAGACAAAGGCAATGGCGATCCAAACGCCGTCCAGCAGGTCCACGTACTGCCCAGGTATGTGCGAGTGTTGTTCATTGTGAACTATTTTGATAAAAAATTTAAAATTCTGAAAAAACTGAGTGGGAACATGCAGCGTAATATTTTCAAAATAAGTAAATAATATCAAATAAGGGGACAGATTGTGTGTGGCACTTCAAAACTTTTACATATTTCCCACCACTCAGAGTTCCCCAATCAGTCTTGTAGGCTCCATGATAATGGATCTTGCTTTCACACCCTGTGACGTAGACAGGAGCATTATGGGTTGGAAAATGTTTATGCAACAGCCTGTTCTATCGATATTCATATATACTGCATTCACTGCAGTTAAGTCAAAGTTGTGTTTCATTCTGCTGGTGTACCTCCCGAGCTACTCTGGAAGTCGGCTGATGGACACTTAATGTGGAGTTTCAATAACATGTCACTTGAGAGATCACTCTTTTCATATTAACTCATCATATTAAGAAAAACCTTGCGTTATTCATGCTCCATGGCACTTTAGGACATATTTCTTTTACTTTTATTGTTCATTATCAACTTTTCTGTCAAATCTATCGATAGGTACCTATAAACTAGTCTTGAGGAAGGTCTACGGGAGACCCCAAGTGAGCGAAACACGTGTCGGCTGAATCAGTGACATTTTAGCATGATTGATGAATCTGAATAATCAAAGAAATATTAAGACTCATAACAAATAGTACAAAACGTGACACTGAATTACTGATACAGTTATAATTGTACTGATTAGGTACCCAATAATAACTCTTTTAAGTATGCAATTTCACAAATGTGAAGAGGGGCTAACTCAAGGGAAGGGGAGGGGCTATACAGCTGAAAGTAAAAGTAAATAAAAATAGGACAACTACTATGTTCATCTTATTGTTATTAGATCATGGTAATAGAGTGAGCTCCCTACTGTTATATGACTTTACCATTAAAAACACTCTGAAAACGGTCTTTATCTTGTTCTACTGAAACATTCAAGGAGCTGAAAACACACAGAAGTTCATATCATAGAAGCTCTAAAATTGACATTAAGTACAAGTTACTTACCTTTGATAATACTTTTCTAGTATAGACTAACTGCAGATTCCTCACCTTGTGAATTTCCCAAGGTGCCAGACTGGATCCATAAACTTTAACTGCAATTCTCTAGTGCATCGATAGGTGGCATATTGCAGCTTTGCATCGGATCAGTAGGTTCTGGATGTGAGGTTTGGTATAGGGCCATCACCGTCACATGCTGACATCAGTTTCTTTCTGATCTTTGTCTGTGCCATCGGACGTGGAGCATTTGAAATCAGAATTTCAGTGTGTAGATGTTTCAGGTTTAGGATCTTATTAATGGATCATGTAAGTCAATCCCACGGAACAGGGAAGGGGGAGTTGTTGATGATTCTGCACTCAGATAGAGTCTCTAATAGAAAAGGTGTTACCAAAGTAACATGTTCTTCTGATATACTTCTAACTTAAGATTCTTCACCTTGTAAATAGATACCAAAGCAGTACCTCCTCAGGTGGTAGGTCTGTGGAATGGCTAAGACCAGGAAATTGTAAAGGACAGATTGGGCAAAATTCCTGTTGAGCCTGAGCTGGTTATACAGGCAGTAATCCTTTGTGAACATGTGAAAAGATGCTCATGTAGCAGCCTGGCAAATGTCTGTGACTGGCACACCATGCCTCATTGTAGTGGTAACTGTATTTGCTCTAGTAGAATGAGCACACAAGCCTTCTGGGGGCTGTTTCTTAGCTAGCCCATAGCAGATCTTTATGCATATAACAATATATCACAAAATGTCTCTCTTCTGTACTGCTGTTCTCGTTTGGCTCCAGAGAAGCAGACAAAAAGTTGGTCATCATGCTGGAATTATCTGGTGCGATCGGTATGAAAAGTAAGAACCCTTTTGGGGTCAAATCAGTGAAGCTGTTACTCCTTCATAGAGATGTGAGGTGGTGGTTAGAAAGGCAAGGTGACGGATAACCCTATATGGAAGGGTGTAACCAACTTCAGTAGGAAAGCCGCCTTTGCCCTAAGGACCAGTTTGTCTGAAAAAAATGACGTGTATAGTTGCTGGAAACACAAGGCCTGGATTTCATTCACTCGTCTAACAGATGTGATCACGATGAGGAACACTCTTTTGACAGGCATAAGCGACAAAAAAGCACATGTTTAATAGAGTGCACATTATATAAGTGGGAGCCATATTTAGGTCCCACTAAGGCATCACAATAGGTGTTGGTGGTACCATGTGGGTTGGCCCTTTCAAAAAACGCATCACAGCAGATGACTTGAAAAGAGATGGTTGATCGAGTAGGCATAGAGAGGCCGAAAAGGCTGACAAATAACTTTTTACTGTAGCCAAAGCAAGCCCTTGCTAGGCCTATGAAAGATAAAACAGAAGGATGTCTGACAAACTTGCTTGTAAGGGTTAAACATCATGGAAGGAATACCAGGCAATAAACTTCTCTAAGAGCCCTGAACATGCAGACTTAGGGAGGGGCATCTGGCTGCCGGAATGACACCAACCACTTCAGGAGGAAGACAGAAAGCCATCAAATGTTGCTGCTGAGTCTCCACTCATGAAGCTAAAGGCTCAGGTGCAGGATCTGGCTGTGCTACTGTGACAGAAGATTCTCCCAAAGTAGGAGTCAGATTCAAGGACTAATGCTCATGGACAGACCTTCCGAGTACCACAATCTCCTTAACCAGTCCAGAGCCACTAGGGCGTGGTCGTTGCTAAGCGTTTTCAACACTCTGGGCAGGGAAGGACAGAAAGGCATAAAGAGGTCCCGATCTCTAATGCAGATCAAAGGCGTCACCCAGGGAGGATTGTATTGGGAATTCCAGCGTGCAAAATTTACACACTGCAAATTCTCTGCGGATACGAACAGACAGAGCCAGGATCCTCCCCATTGCTCGAAGACACCCTGTGCCACCTACAAGTGTAAACGCCATTCATGATCTGACAGGCACCGGCGGGTGAGTTCATCAACCATGGCACTTAAAGACCCTTCTAACTGTTGGTTGATCAGGGAGAAGTGTTCAGCCACTTCCTGAGGCGGAGAACCTCCTGAAGGACCCACAACCCCAATCCCAATAACGATGCATCCGTAACAATAGTTAAGTTTCAATGGGGTAGGGAGAGGAGTCTGTCACAGGTCAATTTGAGGTTGAGCAGCCACCACTGCAGATATTTTGCAGTCTCCTTCGACACCTGGATGAAGTCTAACAAGCTGCCTTGGAGCTGACCCCACTGAGACTCCAGACCCCACTGCAAAGCCTGCATTTGCCACATGGCATGGTCCACAAGCAGGATGAAGGAGATCCAAAAGAGACGCTCTCACTGATACTCAAGTCAAAGGCTGAAACATCAGGATCATAGCCGGAATGTCCTGGACTCGTTGAGGTGGAAGAACAGAAGGAAAAAGCACAGTATCAGGATTGCTCGGATGAAGGGGAACAGCTGTGAAGGAGTCAGATGTGACTTCGGGACATTGATAGAGAATCCCAATGATTTTAACAGGTTGGCCATCATCTGGAGGTGGTTTACGACTGTTTGAGGCGAGTCAGTCTTCAGTAGCCAGTCATGAAGGTGCTATACCAAACCTCCGCAGATGGGCTGTGACCACCCCCATCACCTTTGTGCACACTGACGTGCAATAGTCAAGTCAAAAGGGAGTACGGAGAAGTGAAAGGGCTCTTGGCCTACCAGAAACCACATGTAGCGTCTGTGGGACTGCATGATGGGAATGTTGAAGTATGCGTCCTGCAAGTCGAGAGACACCAGCCGTTGCTGTTGGATAACTGCTGAGTTGCAGTGGCGTAACACAGGCCCCATAGAGGAGCCCCCAAGCTCCAGGAGGGCTCCTCAGCACAGTATTCTGGCAGGAGAGCTCCAGATTGAGTCTGGAGGGGGCCCCTCCACGTACCTTGCAGGGGGGGCCCCCTCAAGTTTCGTTACGCCAGTGCAGAGTTGGGCCCAGCCCTTGACCTTTGCCCTAAACGTTTGAGCCTTTGAACAGCATGAGCATGAGGGACTGGTGGTCGTTAGAGTAAAAACTGTGGAGCAGATCCAGGATTAGTGCCTACGTACCATGGTGGTGGTGACTGCCCTACCCAGGCAGTCGGTTATGTTCAGGCCAGAACGGACTGCAAATATTTTACAGCATCTTGGCTGTCAAGGATCAGACATTGTAGGGTGTGTCTGGCATCCTCTTGGACAGCTGGCAATACATCCATCACTCTGCCCCACAAGGTGTGTAAATACTATCCCTGGAGGCACAATGCGTTGATGGATTGCAGGGCAAGAAAGGCACTGTAAAAATGTATTTTGTAAAATTTTCCATTCATTTGGGTTCTGTAAGGTGGAGTGGTGGGAAACAGTTGGGGTTCTGGCAGCTGGAGGATGCCTGTACCATCAATATCTCCAGAGTTGGCTGTTGTATCAGAAAGTCTATGTCTTCAGCAGTGGACCTGTGTTGTCTTGCCATCTGTATTTTGAACGTGAACAAGAGCCTGGCTTCGCCCAGGGGCCCACAATTACATCTAAAAGGGCCTCACTGAAAAGAAGCAGAGGTTCCTCAGTGGTGGCTGCCTGGTTAAGATCCTTTGTCAAAACGTTTGTCTTTACCTCCTGCTTTGGCAGGGTAAGGTCAAGAACGTCGGCAGCCCTCCTGATGACTGTTGCAAAGGAGGTATATTCTTCCATGACCAGCTTACATCGATGTGAGGGGAGGTATCCAACTCACTGGCATCTAGCAGGTCCTCAAAAACATTGCCCTTCTTGTAAAATACATCCCCTTCAACATCTGGATCATAAAACTCTTGATCAGCATCATAAGTAGAAACATAACATGATGGAGAAGGCAGCGGCCGAGCTTTCAATTCTGATAAAATTATCGGTTCCGGGTCTGGCGTCATTGAAGTAGGTGTCAGCAGAGAGGCTGTACCCCATGGAAACAGTCTCGCCACTGGAGATGGCACCAGGCATTGTGCACGAGCTAGAACCAGTGGTGCCATACCGGAAGGCAGATCAGACCTCGGGTAGAGGTCAAGTGGTGCAGTCTGCGTCAGGACGGGTCAGCCGAAGGGCCTCCAATGAGCTGCCACCTCAAATCCTTTGGGGTCCAAAGGTGCACCAGAGGAAGGTGGGGTACCAAAGATGACTACAACGGCCTGCTTCAGACAACACATCTCGTCTGCTTTAACAGTCCGCTGAGACGGATGAGGTCGAGCGGAATCGCTAGTGGAGCCTGCTATCGCGAGGCATCAGACAACTCCGAGTGAGGAGAGTGGCGGGATAACGGAGAACTGTGCTTTGATTTCTTGTGTTTCTTTGACTTACCTGAACTGGATCTCGAGGAGGAGCAGACACGGTATCTGTCACAGCAGTGGACACGTGACCACACCCTTGACCTGCTCCAGGACCGCTTGTATGACTTCTTCCAGAGTTCAGCAACAGCGAGCTTGGTGGTGCAGTCTCAAATGGCCTTACAGATCATTTTAGCACAACACAAGTATGGCTTCATGTTATGAGTAATGCTGAAGCACCATAGGCAGACTGTGTCTGTCTCCGTCACCGACATCCGTTGTTGACAGTCATGAAACGGTCTAAATCCTGCTGCTTTGGGGTCCATATTCTGTACACTGTGAGAGTTTTGATGAAATAAACTAGTTTTCCGAGGGGAAAGTTCTGTCAAGAGACAGGACTGCTAGCTACTGATCTGCAGCAGAAGGCGTGAAAAGACAGGAATGGACATTAGGGCACAGAGATGGCGGTCTTGTAGTGGCCCTGACGTCACATCCCGAACTAGCAGACCCGATGCAGAGCGGCACAATGCCTACTGTCGATGTACAAGGTAATTCTATTTAAGTTTCTGGATTCAGTCTGGCACCTGGGGGAAATGTATATGATGAAGAATCTGCAGTTAGAAGTCTCAATCAGAAAAACGTAATGTAGCAAGACTGCCTATGCAAACAGTTCAATTAATTGAAAAAGCTGGTTCTAATCAAACGCCTGATAATATTTTGGACATGCAGCCAGGGCGACTTTCTTTTCTATGGATGTTTAGGACAGTGCAGATGTCTGCAAGAGATACTGTTAACAAATATTTAAAATTTATATAGTGTGGAGTTTGGGTCTGCCTAGAGGAGTGTTACAATCAACTCTTGCTATTGGCTGTTTGGTGTGTTACTACCCGTTCTATGCAACACAAGAGGGACTATTTTACTACTCAAAAATACCCGATCGCATCATATATTATTTCCTTGTCTATTCCATGCAGAACTCTTTTTAATGTTTTAGTCAAGATTCACATTTTGCATATTGGAATGTATCATATACATGGACAAACACGCTTTTGCAAAACCAATAGGTTTAAATGTAATAAGACCACAAAGGCATGCACACACACTTTTTGCATACTTATGGAATTAGAGCTAGACATTCTGGATTTGACAATGCCAGTTTAGACTGGCACATAGATTGTCGGTTAAACATGTAGTTGTATAAAAATGTTACAATTTCATCATCCCTCGAAATTAAATAAACTAGAACTAAAGATTTCGAATGTTACAAAATATTCCTATAAATACAATAATCAACGCTGTATAAGTAGTTTTCTCTCTGTCTCAGTCAAAGCTCTGAAATTGCATAATCCTTTTACCTTTTAGAAACAATGGATTGCTCTGTGTAAATTCCTTGTTCTTCTGTTGACCATTAGATTTTCGAGCTTCCACAAACTGTTTAACTCTTGCATCAATAGGATCTTTGAGAAGCATACAGACTTCCTGAAACATACAATGTACACGCTAAGTCAGTGCACAACTAGTAAGAAATATCCTCAGAATGCATGTGCATCATGAAAACATGTAACTTTAAAGTGTTCTAAGATTTGACACTCACTGATGTGCAACGTCTAATAGCAAATTAGATACATCCACAATTTCGAATGGCACTATGACATATTTGTAATACAGTGAACCTGTCATGGTCACAAAGCAACAGCAATGAATGATCTCTGGGGCAGGCTTAGCTGCACAAGACACAATATATAAAAATATATATATTTATTAAATATCAGTAAATATACGCAATGATTGGAATGATCATGCTATGCTATGCGGTCACTGGTGAGTGGCGAGTGAGTTTTGGTGGAGACAGGACATTCCCTTAAAAAATACCCCTTAGCAATATGTGGGGTGAGTCAGTAGTTCCTAACCTTTTGACTTTTAGGGACATCAAGTGACTGACTACTGGACCCCAGGGCCCCCCACCTAAGCAATTTCTATTATAAGAACCTCAAAAAAATATGCAAAGCTACAGAAACAAGTATACATTAAACAAATACAGAATATTAAAATATTTAGTTTAATATATACACAAAAGATATACAAATATCTACATTTTAATAGACTGTTTCAAAATGTTTGTTTTAAAGAAGATAAAGCGATGCTAACGAGTCGAGCATATTGCTCTGTCTCTTTTGCTCATAATGTATGCTCTTTTTTTATTGGTGCATAATAGTGATTTAATTAAGGTAACCAATTTTCCATACAACTGTTTTCTGTAATTGCGCTGCTCCTGCAAATGAACTTAATTTTTAGCTTCCAATTTCATATTCCTTTATATGTACAGAACATTCTAAAATAATCAATTTTCAGTTTCCATTTATCTTTTTTATGTATATATAGTTTACTAATCTGCTAATATTATTGAATTTTTGTAAACAGTTGTGGACCTTCTGAGTAGTTGTTGTGGACCCGGGTTAAGAACCACTGATCTAAATTATATACTAAAGGAGGTGAGTTTCTTTGTATGGATCTGAATAAAACTGGTGGAATACTGCGACTACCCTCTTTTGTCTTTTTGCCAAGTTCTTATTTTTGGAGTCTTCAACGCAAATGAATGAATCTCTTGCTCTCTCGTGTTTTGCTTGCTAAGCTAAAAGATTAGCAGTGCTGGTGATGTGTTATGTGTTATTGCCCATAGAAAGTTTATATTTCCAAATGGGCCTTGTGTGCTTCACTTAGAGATGTTGTCTTCTCAAAGTTAGCATTTTTTCATTTCTGACTATCTGCAGCTTCCTATGAAATGCAACTGCCACTTAGGACTGCTTGAAAGCTACACTAGTACTCTCCAGATTTATAATCAGTATTGTGCCCCTAATTCGTTCTTGAAATTGTATGTGTTCCAGTGAGGGTCCTTTACATCTCCATCTTGAGGGTGCTTGTTTCCAAACCTGCTAGATAAACTTCCATTATTACACTGATAAGATTGAATAAATGGTAGATCTTATTGATATATGTGTAACCCTTAAATGTGGAGTAACTAAAAGAAAATGGAAAAACACTTAAGTTGGAAAGTTTAAAAAAATAAACCATGAAGGGCACGGATGCTTATCTTTCACATTATCTATTAATTTATAACTTTTCGTGAATTACTGAGAGGTTTCACGGCCATTTTCCTTGAGGAATTAGCCCACCTAAAAGGTTAGCTGAGAAAGAGTATTATAACATTTACACCCTAAAGGATAGCTTATGGGTAGGGTATCTTGATTTGGATTATAGCACTAGGATAGTCAACTACAGGACCATACTATAAACCAATGATTCCCTTGAATATTTATGTGAGCAGTAATCCAAATGCCATTTAAGTGGTTCATATATTTTAGAATTTGTAGCCCCAGTATCTCTAGAAAAATAATGACTGTGCTGAAGATGCACATAAATATCTGGTTTCTAGAATCCATCTATACATTCCCTTATATTGTAAGCCGTTCAACTTTTCTGAGGAAACATGTTTCCTGGAGTACACCAAAGCTGGAAACCTTGCTTTTTAAACATTAAAATGAGGAACTGCATTGTCTGGAGTCAAGAAACCCCTTCACGCTTATGAGTAAGCACCCCATTCTAGTGAAATTGCAGTAGTTTCATCCTTTACTGTTTTTCCTCAATCACATACCAGGTATTCTTTTTGACTCTTCGTCTAATCTCCCCTTCCACCCAGTTCCCTCCCAGCTCAAACCCCTCCCTCCCTTTAACTCTTCCACCCTTTCGATCCCAATGCTTTCTGACAGAGGAGGATTGTTTCTGGAACCAACCTTCCCTCCTGCCAAAATGTGCATCTTGGCAGTCTGTCATAGAAGAAGGCATAGTGATGCACTGGTCCTTTACTCCAAAAACACAGTTTGTCCCAGCTAAATTCAAATATATTTCGACTTTTTTCTGCTATGTCCTCACTTTGATGTAGTCAAACCGTCTAATCCTGAATCATACTGCCTGGATTTACATAGGAATTCATATGGTCACAGTCTCGATATCAGGTCCTTCAGCTTTCTGGCTTCATCAGCTTCTTCAAGGATGTGGAATGACCCTTTCCATAACACCTTCGGGTCCACCATGCCAGTCAGTATAGGAGAATTCCTGATTTCTTAAACTCTGCCATTCGAGATCTCATCTCCTTTTGTCGCCTGGCCAAGCTCAAGGCCAGGCCAGGAACATTTTTAAAAGTGAAATCAAAAGTTGTACAGATGCGTCATTGATTTCTTGCACATGCTATGACCTTATCCTTGATCAGGTATTCATGGAAATGCACAAAACGTTCTTGGGGCCCGAAAAGGTACAACTTGGGTTTAGGTGATGCGCAGTCTTGTAGCAACTCAACTAATAATTTAATGATGGATTTCTCCTCTTTTCCACACGTAGTTTCTGTTACAGAGGGGCCGTCTATGTCCTAGGAGATCCCAACAATATAATATTTGCATATTGTGACTGATTTTCTAAATCTTTGCGCCTTCTCTCTAGATTTTTGACTTCGCCATCTTGGTGTGCAGTTTTTGTGTGTATCATAACCTCTATTTTTGACATCTTCTCTTCAGTATGCACAGTGGCTTAGGACAGATATCGGATACTTTCCAACAGCTCATCCACTTTTGCGTTGAAACTTTCATGATTTATCATGTAAATTGTTTGGGGAAGGGGTTTATTGTCTTAGCCTGTTGGAGTATGCCGTTTAGGAGCGAGTTAACAGATGACTAGAGTTATGGGGACCTCTGGTATTTGGATGGCACTTTCTTTACCTTTTCCTTTTCTCGTTGCAAAGGTTTCATGGCTATGTTTATTTGCTTTTTCTCTTCCTTTTCCCAGCAGGATCTAAGTGTCCATCTCAGAGCTAGACTCTTTTACTGCTTAATCTAATGGAAGCCGTGGTATTGAATAGAAGATTGCATCATGAGCCCTGGCTCAGTAAATATGCAGCATGATCTTTTGGCTTCACACTTTTTCTTCTTGACCTTCTCTGTCTAAGCAGCTTCTCAGGCCCTAGCTAGAGATAAGGTGTCTTTGGTTTTCTGGAGAAGGTTTTGGCCTATTCAACCTTCTCTTGTTTTCTCAAATTTGTTCTTCATGGCTGGAGGAGAAAGCTCCAGCGATGCTGGGGTAGCTCCGAAAGTTTCAGTTTTTCCTTTGATATGGTGGCTAGGCCAGTTGGCTCAGCTACCTGCTAAGTTCTGACCTGACTTCATTCTGATTGTTTCTCTCAAATGGTAATGATGTCCCCTCTTGATCTTTCCTCACTTTTACAACTTTTTCAAAAGGTTACCACTTGTGATTGTATGAATGTATTGCCCTTATAAATGGGTTATATCCCCTGAAATGAAGAGGAGAATGTTTAATGGACTGAGTAGAGAAGGTGGTTAACCTAAGATGAGCTTCCCTTGCAGTTGAGGGGTTGTGCTTCAGCTGGAAAGACCAGGGTCGGATCATGAGGATTTATAGTTTTCCAATCCATTTGAGCTGCTATCTCCTCTGTTTCTGTGCATCTATTAATGTTCAGCAGAAGATTCCCAAGGCACTCCTACTTTAACATGATCATGGCGAATAAGCTGTTCAGATGTGCTGACCTGGTTGACCCTCTGTCCATGGGACACAGAAACTTCTGAAGTAGTGATAATTAGAAATAATTTATAGTCCTAAGTCGCACTGTAATGGCGGGGCTAAAAGTCTGTATATAATTGTTTACACTTGTGCTAATTAGTATTTTCAGATGCTTTATTGTTGTTTTAAATCCACCATGTATTCATACGAATAAATGATTCTGTGCATCATCTTTCAAGCTTCATTATGAGAAAAATAATAATTTCTTCTTTGTGAAACAATTCACAATGTGCAATTCCCAATGCATTTCTGACAAACTGATGTTTGGATACCTTTGATGAGGAAAAATTAATCACAAGGTTTTCGCTTGACTCCTCATGTTCCAAAGTGTTGTTTCTTGATCTTTCTTTTTCCTCTCCAATTTCCTGATTGATCTGGAGGTTTGTTGTTGGATGTTGGGCTGATGGATAAAAAAACTGGATCTTTCACGTGGATGCTATCGAAACTTGATTTTGTTCATTTCGTGAATCTTCTATATTTGCTTGTATGTAGTGTGTGGACCTTGTGATTACTACTTTGTCATCCTCAGAAGCGCTGCCTTCCTCTCTTCTCATTCCTGTGCTTCTCCTGGCTACACGCTTTGGTGTAAGCTTCTGCCCATTTGCAAACTTTCTGTTTTCTTTAGTCAATGGTAGCACATTGACCTTTTCTTTCATTAATTTCTTTAATGTATGTCTTGAGTTTGCTGTTGAAGTTTTCTAATGTTTTGTGCCAGGTTTCTTCCTTTATGCTATGTGTCAATTAAGATTTTGATTTGCGTATTTCTTCTACTAGCTCTAAGTAGCTTTGCTAATTATTCAATTATCAATACTATAAATTTTCAATATCATCATGTTACACAGAAGCACAATCAAACACCTAGTAAGTTAGGGAGATCATACGTTTGGATTTGGTAATCTAACACAGCCACAGCTTTACAATCTTTTCATCTGATTAATGTGGCTTCCACATGTGTTTAATAACCTACCTTCCTTCGTCCTCGCACTATTTAATAAAGAGATTTTTTGATTAATGACAAACACAAAACACAGCTTGATAGGCACCTTTTGGTAGGGACAATGGCATGTTTACTAGGTTTTTTTTGGCCTCCTCCAGTTAAGGACAGCTATGTTTTGCTTTTTCAGAAAACAAAGGAAACTTTCCAGATGGACAGATTGTTCAAAATGGATTCGGAACTACAAATTGCAAATTATTTTACAAAGAAGAAATTATCTCTAGCTAGATTTTGAACAAAGTGTGTGTCACTCTCAAGGAGGGGACTTTGTTGACTAATGCAACAAGGCTAATAGTGTAAGAGATGGGTATTCCATTGTTCTGAGGCTTGCTTGTATCTGGGGTTGGATCTTTTGGTTCGAAGGTGGCTTCTTGCATTACTACTCCCAGCGCTCTGGGCAAAAGCTTTTGATGGTCTTCTAACACAGGGCTGAGAATTGGCTTAACTCCTTATCCGCCTTTCACAAAACAAGGCTCATTAGTGAGACTTTAATATGGGCAACATTTTATTAGAAGAATGGAGTAGGCATATATTGATGAGGAGCTTTGCAAACATTTATGATTGACTTTTAATTGCAGAAATGTGTTTTAACTGTGGGTATTTTTATGTGAGTTTCTCCAACTTATGTTGTGTTTTGTGTTTACAATAACAGGAACACAGCTGCAGTATGTATAGACAGCTTTCAGAAATGACAATTTACAGTTACAGAAGACAGACTACTTGAAAGGGAAATGCACAAGTAGGCCTTTCATCTTTATTTATTTATATTTTCGATGGCATAGATGGATTTTTTTGAATGATATGCACAGTTGAAGCATTCCCAACTGGGGCTTAATTTCTCTAAAGAATGTTCTTTTTTTTAATGTGGGAAATACTGTTTGCTGACCAGGTGTTAGATGAAAATGAATGCCGTTGACTTTTATCAAGGATGTTATTTTGGTTGTTATATTTATCATCACGGTTTAAGTATGTCATGCTACACAATGGTCAAAAGAGCATGCAGCATGTTTTCAAACAGGTATTTAGTCACTGATCTTACATTTAATTTCACAGGAGCGTGCACTTTACATAGCTTGGACAACTGAAGTAAAATTGTTCCGGATTAAATTGTCTGTCACTATCAGCCAGTTCTATCCTGCTCTACAGATGTTATTTGCTTCATAGTCTACCTCCATATTTTATATTTTCTGTTGTATGGAATAATATGGAGCATCTAAATACGCCCATACCGTATCTATACTTTGCAATATTGACCTTGAGTTGACAAATATCGCAAATTGACTGTTTATTTGGAATATTGTGGTTTTTATGTCTGTGTAACTTCATTGTTTATGCACCAGCTTAAGATGATGTCAAGACCACAAAGCAATGTTCAGTCCTTTGTTTATGTTGAGTTATGACTATGACGTAGTTTTAAAAACTGTGTTCTGACTACAAGTCAGTGTTGTGATCAAGGCTTGTCCAAGACGAAACGCGTTGCTATTTTCTCTGCCAATTTGTAAATAAATCCTTTGATTTCACACCACCAGGAGTGCTGCCCTTGTTATTTTCAATACTTGCGGAGCAGGATTGTAATATATATATATATGCACAACCCCTACTCCCAAAGGAAGAGGGCACGCATACGAGGGCTGCAGGTTTGAGGCTTCTTTATTGATTAGGGTCTCCTTCGACCGAGCATCCATGTGAGATGCATTTCGGATATATATATATATATATATATATATATATATATATATATATATATATATATATATATATATATATATATATATATATATATATATATATATATATATATATATATATATATATATATATATTCACTGAAAAAACCATAGGTTTCAGGGGTGTTATAGTTAGCTGGACTTTTCACTCGTACAAAACCATTGAAATTCCCCCGTTATAGTTAGTTCAGCTAACTATAACTCGCGCGCCCGCAATGCACTGCTGATGACGTCACATATTACATCACTCATGACATGGTCAGTGACATCACTCATGACATCACTGATGACATCTCAAATGACATCACTGATGACATCACTGATGACATCATCCAGTAAATGTGTGTTATTCTGAAAATTAAATATGTTTTATATATGTATATCTCAAGGTCGATGGAAGAATAAATGGGTATATAAGTGTCTAAATGGATGATTTGTTTTTGAAAAATGGATTGTGTAACTGACTGATTAAGTGTATCATAGTGAATACATGGCTTAGTGAGTAATGTTTAAATATGTAAATATCTGTATCAGTCTCTCACTTTGTGTATAAGTGGCTGCATGGGTTGGTGAGTAGCTACATGGGTGTCTATATAGGTTATTAGTTGGTTTTTTGAGTATCAGTCTGAGTGTCTGCATGGTTCGGTGGGGGGTATTACGTAGTGCATAGGTGCATGAATGAGTGACTCACTGTTTGTATGTGTTGAACACAGTATGTGTGCAGGACTGTATGGGTGGATGAGTGTGTGTATGGGTGTGTTAGTGAGTGAATGACTGTCTCAATAGTGTCTTTATGAGTAACTACATATGTTTTAAACTAGTATATGTGACTATTGGTGTATATATGTGAGTATATGTGAGAGTGAGAGATTGAAAGAGTTCCTGTATGAATAAGTATGTGTTTCTATAAGTGATTGTTTAAAAGACAAAGTATGTGTAAGTTTCCGTAGAAGTAAGTGTGGTGGTGTGTGTATAACTGTATATGCAAGTAAATGTATGTTTGATTCTTTATTAGCATGAGTGACTATGTGTGTGAGTAACTCTATGGATGAGTGGCATTGTGTAACAGGATGTATAGGTGTATGAGTACATATGATGAGTGAGTACTTGTATGAGTGACTGTATTGGACTGTTGGTGAATGAGTGGATGTGTATGTGGATCTTAGAATTACTGAAGAGGTTGTTGTAACTGGTATTGGTATGTCCATTGTTTTGAAAATGTTAGTCTCTATTTTTGAATGTGTGTATCAAAGGTTATATTAGGGTGAGAGGAGGTCTGCCACTCTATCACAAGGATGATGTCATCAGTGATGTCATCAGTGATGTCATTTGAGATGTCATCAGTGATGTCATGAGTGATGTCACTGACCATGTCATGAGTGATGTAATATGTGACGTCATCAGCAGTGCATTGCGGGCGCGCGAGTTATAGTTAGCTGAACTAACTATAACGAGGGAATTTCAATGGTTTTGTACGAGTGAAAAGTCCAGCTAACTATAACACCCCTGAAACCTATGGTTTTTTCAGTGAATTTCTGAGGTTTTTTAAATGCTAATTCCTAACTATAACGTGCCTGAAACCTATGGTTTTTTCTGTTAATTTCAAAGGTTTTTTAAATGCTAATTTCTAACTATGCCTACAGAGATAGGACATGTGAAGAAAGAAGAAAAAATGCACAGAAAGAAACAAAAGAAGTGCAGAAAGAAGCAACAGAAGTCCTCAAATACGAAGATAAGTGCAGGAAGAAGGATAACGTGCAGAAAGAACAAAAAGAAGAGCAGAAAGAAGCCTTGTTGCAAAATCATCCTGTACCCTCAACTTTTTCAGACGGATACTGGTGGTAACTGAGTCTGACTAACCAGTCCTAGAGCCAGTGCTATGTTAAAAGACACTTAGAATACAGTGAAAACACCTACATACACTAGGGAACATTATGCGTTGGGGTCCCCCTGTGATTAGCCTTACCTTCTCTATAAGCCCCTAGTATATAATAGGGCATGGGGATTAAAACTACCTCTTAAAACAGGCCACAGGGCGTTTTTGCACACGTTAACTCAGGCCCCGTCCCCTCCTTTCACCATTGTGTAAACACGCCCTGTGTCCGTTTTTAGTTGGGAGATTAAGTTCATTTGAGTCCTGAGGGTCCCTAGGGTCCAACTAGCCCACTAGGTACCTCCAGTAAGTGCCACAGAGCTGCGTTGCAGAGAGGTGTAAAAAGTGGCACGGCCTGGACCACCTCTCTGCAATGCAGCTCAGTGGCGCTTACTGGAAGCACTTGGTGGGCTAGTTAGCCCCCAGGGGCCCTCAGTATTGAAGGGAAATTATATCCCCAATTTAAAACGTGCCATGGTGCGTGTTTGCACACGTCACCTCAGGCCCCGTCCCCTCCCTTCACCACTGTGTAAACGCGCCCTGTGGCTGTTCTAAGTTGAGAGATTAAGTCCCCTTGAATCCTAAGGGTCCCTAGGGTCACACTAGACCACTAGGTACCTCCAGTAAGCGCCACAGAGCTGCGTTGCAGAGAGGTGTAAAAAGGGGCTTGGCCTCAGAACACCTGTCTGCAGCGCAGCTCCCTGGCGCATACTGGAGATGCCTGTTGGGGGCGCGTTTGCAGAGTGCTGCATGGAGGGGGCATGGCCTCCGGCACGATGCCAGTCTTTTATTTATTTTATTTTTTTAAGAAGGGGGGCTGTGTGATTCCCCTTCTTATTCTAATTTATTGGCCCTGATGACCCCATCCCCCAGGGCCTGTCTCCTAATCATATTTTTTTGACCCCAATCCCCAGGGCCGGCCACTGTTTTTTATTATTTTTAAAAAATATATATTTATAGACACACCTAGGACATGCTGGACAAACCGTACGTACCTATCACCATGACGATTTGCGTGATATTCATTAAAAGGCGACTATGCATGCAATTAATCCACGTGGAATGTATTTACACCACTAGTGAAGCTCTGACATGTCTGATGCTCTACCGTGCCTAATCCCGGTAGACACCCTTGTCGTTTATTTATACAAACATGGGTAGCTATTGACGGGCACATTTAATACACATGCACACCAAGCCATTCAAAGGGGATTCGACAAAAATTCGACCAAAACTATGCAAGAAACCCCCCTCACAGTTAATAAAACACACATCCACTGCCGGATGTGTAATACTTTTTATTTTACTCTCTGGAAAGGGGACGAACATCACTTGCGAGTCACAGCGCGCTCCTGACAGAGCCCAATGCTGTGTTACACCCACCACTGCCTGCCGAGTGCCACACACCTCTGTATTGTATTCCACTAGCTAGTGCATATGCTATGACACTCTCTAGCCCATGTGCACTGTAACACCACCCCGTGAAAATGTCATGCCACACTTGTCTTCGCACGGGTTGTATTGCCCCATCTAACGTTCCTTCCTCGATGCCTATGTTATAACGCACAGTGCTATGCCATACATATTACAATTTGGGATCCATATCTTTGTCACAGTACATATGCAACGTTACACTCCCCAGCACATATTTTATATTACAACTTTAGAGACTAGTTAGGTTACACAACACTGCCCTGTGCATATTACACTCCAAGGCGCATATCGCATAGCACGCGCTAGTGCCTGTGCTATCTCGCACTCTCCAATGAATCTGTCATTGCGCACAATGTATTGCATATTATATTTCACGCCTGGTTCATCTTATATCACACTTTTTGGTGCATAGTTTATACCATACACTATATCTAGTTTTCATTTTCAATCGTGCTCTCAGGACTATGTTCTATATAACACTGTGTTCACCTACCCTTTTCACGGTCATTACATTTTGCGATAGGGGGTGGAGGGTCAGGGGGTGTTTTTGCCAAGTGAGCCCGGAGTCACAGTCACTAACGTCTTCTTCTTCCTGAATAAAAGTGAGATTATGCTGCATACTTGTTCATATTTTAAGTAGTTTGCACAGACAAAATGTTTTAAAAACAATAAAGTTTCTAATACCCGCCTTCTCTGAACAGTTAGCTTGCTGCCCCATCCCCCTCCTCCCTATCCTCTGTTGTGTGAATCCATGGACTAGCCTCCTCCCTCCTGCCATGCATGGTCTGATGTGCTGCCACTGCCCTCAATTTAGTATGATGTACCAGTCCACTCCTCCTGCCCTCCATTGCCCAATTCTATGCCCCATCATTGACCTCCTGCTTAAACTCTGTGCTTAGCTTGCTGCCCCTATTCTCCTTCCCCCTGCCCTCCGATGTCTTTGTGCATGCCCCTGCTCCATCCTTTTTGCCCACCATGTTCCATGGACCTGCCACTCCTATCTACTCTGAGTGTTCTGTTGAGCTGCCACTCCCCTCCCACCTGCCTAGCATTGTCAGATGACTGTAACCTGTCCCTGCCACCTCCACCCTGCCTGTCCACAAGCCATGCCCCTATCCTCTTCCTCCTGTCCTACATGGTCCATTGTACTGCCACACCCTTCTGCCCTCCCTGGTCTGTTGTGCTGCAACTGCTCCTCCTGCCTGCCCCGTGCGGTCTGTTGTGAGGCCCCTTCCCCTGCACTTTCTTGTCTGTGCACAGGTCCTGACCCTCCCTTCTATCCTCCATCGTCCTTTGTGCATGCCCCTGCACCCTCCTTCTTGCCCATCATAGCCATTGTGCTGCCACTAACCCTCCCACTTGCCATGCATGGTCTTCTGTGCTGCCATGGCCCCTCCCACCTTCCCTGTGTGGTCAGCTAGCTGCCCCTGACCCCCTCCCACCTTCCCTCCATGGTCTGTGTGTATGCCATCACAGTCTCACTGTTGCTCTTCATGTTGTGTCTTGCTTCTAGTGCCCATCCTGCCTGACCTCCATGGCTATCTTGCTGCTCCTGCCCTGCCCCCTTGCCCCCAGCCCTACTCCCTCCCTCCTGGCTTGTCTGTTCCATTGTAATGCCCCTGATCCGTCCCTCCTGCCCTTTATGGTCTGTTATGCTGCAGCTTTCTCTCCTGTCTGTCCATTATGGTCAGCTAGCTACCATTGCCTCTTGCCCCTCTGTTCTCTGTTGTCCATGTGCATGGTCCTGTCCCCTCCCTCTTGCTTTCTATGGATTGTTGTGCTGCACTCCCGTCCTGCATGCCCTGTGTGGTGTATTGTGCTGCTGCAAACCCTGATGCCTGCCCTGCACTGTCAGTTTGGTGCACCTCTCCATGTCTCTCCTGTCCTCTGTTATCCGAGTCCATGTCCCTATCCCATTTCCTTCCATGATCCAATGTACCATACTTGCGAACATTTTGAACTTGGTAAGAGGGAGATTTTGAAAAAAAACTGGGGTATTGATTTTTCCCTTTGAGTTACATTGAAAAAGAGGATATTGTAGACAGGAGACAGATCAAATAAAGCCCATTTGAGCTTAAAAACATTGGACGTTTCCTGGCTGAATCGGGTCTGTTGGCATGTATGGTTGTACTACCATTGCCTCTTCCTTCTGCCCACAATGGTCTATTACATTGCCACAGCCTTGAAGGAGGGTAGATTTTGTATCACAGGGGGCCCCTGGCCCGTTCTGTCCACACCTGAAGTATGAGACCCTTGTTCTTGCCCTGCCAGCCGCATTTGTAGGCCGTATTAAATTGACCAGCGGGTCCTGTGTTGCTATATAATTATCCTGAGACATCCTTACCACTCAGCCAGCATAAAACCCCTGTGTAGGCCCTTCTGTTCAATATGTAGGCCTCTTTGTTAAATTGACCATAGCTCTGCAATTTTAGTGTATAGCAGTCTGAAGGCAGGTCTGCGAGGCCTTCTGCTCCAAACTAGTAGCCCCCACCCTACCCGAGTGCTCCGTGCTCGGTATCAAAGTTCAACATCCCCCTGAAGCTGTCGACATACAGTAGGCTGCATCCTGGACTGGTACTTGCTTCCTGGGCAGGTTTCCCGCTTTTAAGGAAGTGGCAACCGCAGAGCGTCAAGTTAGGAGAACTGAGGAGATTTTATACATGAATATATTGAATTCCTGTACAATACCCATTATTTTCTGCTTGCTCTATGGAACTTACGATAAGCGATTGGCCTGAGAGACTGACCTTTTCACCCAGTCCATTGTCAGCATTAAGTGGGTAAATGACGAAATGTCTGGTAAAATCTGCAGACGAAGCTTTTGGGTAGCATACGTAGGTAGATGTAGCGTGCAAAGGAGCCCACAAAATGATATAAAAGGGAGCACCCACAGATATCGACGGACTACCTCGCCGTCTGTATGTAGGTTAACAGGCAGTGCAGGTTTTCCCCAAGAGCTGGGAGCTCTTGTCTTCCTTTGCTTAAAATGTCTTGCTCTGCTTTGCTTGAAGTATCTTATTCTATTTTACCTATATGAAATGTCATGTTATGTTTAACCATTGTTCTCTTTACTTTTGCATTTAAAAGATGTTGTATTGTAATTGCAGGAATGCTTGCTCTAAGAGTAAACGTGAGTGTTCCTAGGTAACATTTTCCTTGGTGTAACTTGTTTCTCATGATGCATTTATAGATGTGTTTTCTCTCTCTCTCTGTCAGTCCATTAATTGAGATACAGAGAATATCATGACAGCTGTATGATTATCTGGATTCTGTATTTTGTACTTTATGTCTCTATTCTGCGGTTTCTTTGAAGTTGCATCTTCTCATTAAACTGCCATTGTATTCTGCCTCCAATTCCATGTCTCATATGTCTGTTTTCTTCATTTTTGGAGCAAGCGTTCCTAGGCGCCCCGGCTCAAATTAAGTTGCCCCTTTTGTCCCTGACTCACTCTCCTGCTCAGTTCTGTGGTGGCTCCCGGGGCTCTGGGGACCGCCCCTAGCTTCCTTGACCCGTAATAGATCTTCCCTCCAACAGCCTCTCTTGCAAGTCCTGTATTGTTGGTTTGTTGCCCCTGCCCCCCTTTCCACTGCCCTCCATAGTCTGTTGTGCTTCCACGGCCCTTCCTGCCTGCTCAGTGTGGTTAAATTGTTGCCTTTGCACCCTCCTACCTGCCTTCAATTTTCAGAGTCCGTGCCCCTGGCCTCTGCCTCTCAACAGTATCCTAATGAACAACTAGATTGCTAACATTCTATATTTATTACAAAAGTGTGGAACGCCTGACATCATCTTGATGTAATCAAAACTGTAATACCTAGAGCATTCCTTTAGAAATTACATATATGAGAGGGTCTTATTGGCATCAAAATTATGGTTAGTGCTCTAAAAGACTAAAATAAGGACATATTTTCTGAGTTTTCAAATAGCGACAAAGCACTTTTAAATTATTTGTTATCTTTATGTTTTTTTATCTAGTTGACAACTTGATTAAATGTTGCACTTAGGGGAGAGGATGTGGTGTTACTTCCAGAACTGCAGACTTTGCAACTGGGGAACCAGGTTGAAGTTTCTGCTTCAGCTCGACATTCTGTGATTCTGGTCAAATCACTTAGTCTCCCCATGTCTACAACCAAAATGAATTTGTTCTTGTGTGATGTAACCAATGCTCATGTAAAGCACTCCAATACCTGACAAGTCTGCACTATATAACACTGCAAAAACACAAAATAATAAGTGTTTTGCACACTTCTGTCATTGGGCTATATTTGGGCTATATCTGGGTGATTTTGGGCTACATTTGGGCTCTTTTGTCTCCGGTGGCCATCTTGGGAGATTCATTTGTTATGAAGTTTCCTAATTTCCTCATGTACTGCAGTCTCCTCAGTCGGAAATGCTTTCAGTTTTTTACTTTGATTCCATCATGAAGGTATTCAGATATGTCACACATTTGCCATAAATTCTGAATGTTAGCACTCTAGTTGCTCATTAGATCACTGTAGTAAAACTACGGTTCACCATGGAAGTCTGCTCCTGGCATTAAAAGTGCATGTTTCAGTCTGCATGTCAGAATTTTTTAATGAAATAGAAGAGGATTTGAGAAGTCACTCAAAATGTGCCCTCATTTTCTTTCTTCAGCATTAATCATAATTTCTATGGCAAAATGAACCCCCTCATTGTGTTCCTTTTTAAATTAAATGTTTTAAGTGTTACCAGTTTATTCCAATCAAGATGGCTTCAGGTGTGCCATACTTTTGTCATAATGAAGACAGTAAGTGCTCTAGTTGTTTTTAAGAACATTCTTGGACATTCTGTCATTGGGCTATACTTGGGCTACATCTGGGTGATATTTGGGCTACATTTGGGCTCTTTTGTCTCTGGTGGCCATCTTGGGAGACTTATTTGTTATGAAGTTTCCTAATTTCCTCATTTACTGCAGTCTCCTCAGTAGGAAATACTTTCAGTTTTTTACTTTGATTCCATCAAGAAGGCATTCAAATGTGTCACACATTTGCCATAAAATCAGAATGTTAGCACTCTTTTTGCTCATTAGATCACTGTAGTAAAGCTACTGCTCACCAGGGAAAACTGCTGCTGGTATTGAAAGTGCATTTTTCAGTCTGCATGTCAGAATTTTTTAATGAAATAGAAGAGGATTTGAGAAGTCACTCAAAATGTGCCCTCATTTTTCTTTCTGCAGCACTAATCATACTTTTTATGGAAAAATGAACCCCCTCATTTTGTTCCTTTTTAAATTAAATGTTTTCAGAGTTACCACTTTAATCCAAGCAAGATGGCTTCAGGTGTGCCATACATTTATCATAAGTAGGACGGTTAGCGCTCTAGTAGTTCTTTGGAACACTCTGGAAAGCTGCAGTAGAACACAAAGGAATCAACTGACAGTCTCTGCCCTTGTTGGATGTACATGTTTTACTGAGAATGTCAGACTTCATTCTCACATGACTGAGAAAGATAATGTGAATTTACAGAAAATAAGCTCTCAGTTTAGCTTATAGATCACCTTCCAAACCTCTGTGGTAAAAGCATGAGAAAATATTTTTCTCTCAATCATGATATCCCAGCAGAAGGCTTTTTCACATGGTGAAATCACCTTAGAACATACCACAATTCCTAAAATGAGTATGGTACCATCAACAAATGATTTATAATGTAACTAAAGTCTTAAAACCTTCTATTAACTGCAATGCTTTTTAATGAGGTGCTATCATGTATATTGGTCCCAAGATGGCTGCCAACTTTTCTTGGATGAAGGGCTGACAGCCAATCAGATCTCAGGATGAGATGTGTGGTTAGGCTCCGCCCACATATATATATTGATTTAAATGCTATTTTCTCAGGAACTACTGAACAGATTTACACCAGACCTACAAAAGGCACTTCCTTGACCTGAGGACTACCTCTCTGCCAAATTTCAAGTAACTCTGTTCAGCCGTTCGGGCTGTAGCTGTGTCTAAAGGTCCTATGGAAAAATGCATGGGAAAAACGCGTTTTGGGACCCCCCTTTTTTCTCAGCCCCCGCTTGACGAATCCCCCCGAGACTTTCAGGGTAGGAGCGGAGCGTAGCGCCCCACCTATTTTGAAAATTTCGCGAGGATTCATCGACCGGCGCCAAAGTTATTCCAAATAGAATGTTGCGGATTTCCTATGGAAACAGGGTCCTAACTATAACTATCTACTGGCGACCGCCAGTAGATAATATATATATATATATATAATATATATCTCACTTAAAACCATTAGGAAAATGACTTACCTGCATTGTAAAGTACCATTAAAAAAGTCCTTGTGGTACTTATCAACATTGGAAATACTTGCATGGTTCTTTACTCCATTGTAATGACTGCTTTGTAAAGGTGGGAGGCTGCATACTATTAATTATTTTATACATTCATTTGGATATTTAAGCTGTTTAATTGTATTTATTGGGAGTGCTGTTACGTTCTTCACCCCCATCGAATAACTAATAATTGTTGTATGTTTGCTCAGACCAAACTACTAATGGCAAGTCAGAGGATGCATTCAGAAGACTATCCTTCTGGGCTATCCTACTCAGGGGGCGTGGACACTCAGTCAGAGCTCACATCAAGACTGCGGCTGTTCTCCACCAGGCAGACATGAAAGGATTTAATGTTCCGCTCACCATGCATTCTATTGAGGCCATGGTCAAGCGTACAATAATCTCAGTAACAGGAACACAGTCAATCCCAAAACCGAATGTGGCGGAGACGACTTCATGCTGGTTTCAACCAATGAACTGGCAAATGGAATGGAGGACATTCTGATTCAAGTCGCGTATATTCTAGTCTTCCCAGGTAAATAGTTACGTAGCACTATGTGCGCTGAACTGTGAATACAGGTCTTTATTTAACAGTTCCTGCCTGCTCATCAGTCATCAATGCAGTAATATGAAGTCCTGAACTAACTACGCGACTCCCAATGTAGCATAATGATCCCTTGAGCGACTAACATTTAAGAAGAGCATCACAGCACTAAAGAACGGTTCTCTTCACTGTAATGCATGGATTTGCAAAGTCCAAATCCACCATGTTTTTGCTTGAATTACTAACTAAAATATACAAAATTACAATACAAATTTGAGAAATAACATTTCCCCTTTACCGTAGCTACGCACTTGTAGATGATCTGTAATCAAAACAACCTGAAGAACATATGTCAGACGTAGCCTGAAAGAATCACATACATTTTCTTGGACTTAAATTTCCTAAACTTGCTGTATTACAGAACTGTTACAATAGCAAACACGAGCAGATGAAGTCATAATTTTTAGCAGAAAATCAAACAAGGGTGCATGTTCTAAAGGCAGTGTTTCCACTGGCTACCTTCAAAGCATGTAACTTCACTGGAGCTACGCACACACTCCTGCACGGACTCAATTAAAAACGCTTGCAAAAAGGTCAGAAAGACGAGGATTCGCATGCTATTATCAAACAGGCCGACACCAAAGCCGTCACTAAGTAAAGGAAAGGAAAACAGAAGACATCACAGAACTAATAGTCCCAGGGGAGTAGTTAGGGGTTAGGCATCACCCGGAGTGCTCTCAGCCTAACAATGAAAATAGGATCCGCGCGCTAGATCAGTGCGGCCGGGCTCCCTCCCTGCAGCTATGCGCTTTTGAAGTTGAAATGGTTTTGTTGTACCTCCTTCTCAGGGTCCGAAAACCAGCTGGTGTCTGTGCTGGAGCCTCGAGGCAACACATGAAGATCCACCAGGACGGCGAAGTTCCCACACTGCAAAACAAAAGAGTCCCATTACAAGCTGCTGTGAGGCGCGAGTCTGAGAGGCGAGAGGCGGAAGCCATGTTAAGCAGGCGCCTCGTGACATTACTGCAGCCCCACAGGTAACAATGGGCTCATGGCTGGGGCAGGCACGCTTGCACGCTTTCACACTTTGTCTGCATCTTGTCCCCAGTCTAATCACCACTGTGAGAAACACGGCAAGGCTGCGCAGGTTGAGGTGTCAGAGAGAAATGTAGCTGCAATATATCTATTAATTATCTAGTTTTGGACGGTCCTTCCATTAAAAAGGCATTTTAGCGTATGCCTTTTGACCCGGTCAACAGATTTGCACGAACGAATTTAACAATATATTTACTCAACTAAGTTTCGACAACCCTCGTTTTGTGACAAAACGCCCACCGGGAAAAGTAGTAAAGGGGAGATTAAAAAACAGTATGATTTCCTATTTTAGCATGAGATTTTGCAGAAAGGTAGAGCAAAAAGTGCTGAACAGATTTACTACAAAGTTGGCATGAACGTAGAACTTTACTCAAAAAGCGTGCTTTTTTTATTTGATGTGAAACTGTTCAGTAGGTTTTGATTTCTAAGCATTTGAAAAAGGTGCTGTGGGGGGATGAACAGGTGAACACTTTTGTAGAACTTGTCATTTGAAAAGCCATCTGTTAATTTGCTTACAACTTCAACTCCTTTGAACAATATGCCTGGAATTTGTAGGTTCAGATTACAACTGGTATTTTGAAACTAGTGCATATCTATAAAAGGAAGGGGGCAAAAAAGCGTCCATTTGCTAATTTGTTGGGCACCATGTGATGAATGTGGACAACATTAGGCAGAAGCTACAAAGGAACAGGTTTCTAAAGGTAAGTCGTGTTCTCTCTATCCATACAGGTGTGAAGCTGGCAACGTTATAACTGTGACTTTGATCAATCTTTGGATCAAGCAGTTAGCAAGTGATAACCAGAGCAGGTAAGTTAGGTTTTGTGAAAATCCATTTTTGGGGGGAGGGTCCAAAAACAATTTTCATGAACTAGTAACTTAGGTGTCATCTGATGTATCTGTACAAATGTGGCAGAGACTTAGCATGTTTAGCCTACTCTTGGTTTTCTCAGTTTCATATAGGCATGTCAAGGTGGGGTGGGGATTTCATGGGGGTAAGAGAAGTGTTCATCTCCTATTAAGTTTGGCATTGTTTGATGATTTGGCTGATGTTAAGCATGTTTAGCTTACGGTTGGTTATGTCAAATTTTGAGCCGATCCATCAGGGTGAAACGGGAAAGATACATGGGAGGGCAAATACAGATTAATTCACTAATAACTTTGGTTCGTTTTAATCAGTCTGCATGAAATTCTGCAGCTAGCAAATTAAACCCAGTGCAGGTCAAGGCAAGCCCTGTAACCTCCCCCGCTGCACACAGCCAAAAACCGTTAGGCACAGTGCCTGGCCAAAGTGTGCACACAGAACTTGTATATGGTGGGCTGTGCGCACACTGTGGGTTGGGCAGCCACAGTGGGCCGGGAGCAAGGCCAGGCTGCAGGCCTAACTGTGCACAGCCAAAGACAATGTGCAGCAGTGTTCCGGGACAGGATGCAGGCGTGATTCCATCCCTTCCCCCCTACACTCATCCAGGTACACATGTGGTTCCATACCGCGACTTACCAATGGCTGAAACTAAGCATGAGTTAGATAGATGTGATCAAACATCTTTTTATAGATAGCAGTTTGGTTGTTGTATATTGTAATATTTTTTTTTTAATTTCTTGTATTTTCATGCAAAATTAAAGGAATATAATGTTACCACTGCATTAAGTTAATTGTATATGACATACCCTGAAACCCTGTCTATGTTGCTCAAGCAATTGCTATGGTAATGTTACGCATAAGATTATTACCACAAGAAATTCACTTGTATAATTTGCTGAAAACCAATAAAGAATACTTAAAAAAAAAAAATATGCAATGTGCAGCAGGGATTGAAAATTAAGTGAAACAAAAAAAAATGAAAATCTATGAAAAACACAGTCCCAAAGTGAGTTATGTTTGAGGCTCAAACGCCTAAAACCACTAAAATTCCTCTAGTATGTTTAAGAACGCACACAACATAACTCACAATCGTCTGCCATGTGGATTTCAACTTTATTTTTATTGTGGGCAACCTTGACTTTTGCTGTGCCGAGTGCAGTCTTAAACATAACCATCAAATTTCAGCGGCTTTACAGATATGAGGTACAATCACAGCCCAGATTGTAACTGTTTTGCTGAAGAAGAAAATAAAAAAAATATATATATATATATATGCAGAGTATAATATGTTTGATGAAAAAGACTTGTTTGTATATATAATTTCTATGCAGCAGCGGAGTGCAATTTATTACTATTGTTAAGTGTGGGGAGGGGCCATAACTCACAAGTTTTGCACAAGGGCATCTGATTTACCACTACATTTTACCATAAATCATAGGAATTGATGGCACCATATCAGTGAACAGATATATTAAAGAATTAAAGGCCAATGCACGTAGTTTTTTTCTGGTCACAAACGTCCCGATTTGCAGAATTGGGCAGTTTGTGACTGGAAAAATGCATTTTCCTATGTACCAAACCCATTTTTAGTTCTGGTAAACTATTACTGAATCGCAAAATGGGTTAGCGATTCGGTATTAGGAAGGGGCGTGTTAAGGGCGTCCCTTCCTAAAAGCGTTTCGCAGTGCTATGTACAAATGTTTTGTGGTTTCAAAACATTAGCATTTTAACACCTACTTCAAGAAGGCGGTAACCCATTCGCAAACGGAAAGTGGTCCCCAGGGTACTCAATCCCTTTTTTGAATCCATGCAAAAGAGTTTTCAGAGCAGGCAGTGGTCCTACGGGCCACTGCCTACTCTTAAAAAATTTAAACCTGAAATGTTTAAATCTTCTCTTTGAAACGCATACCGTTTTCCTTCAGGGAAAGCGAGCTGCAATTAAAACATTTTTTTTAAAGCAAACACAGACATGGTGGTCTGCTATCCCCAGCAGGCCACCATCCCTGTATTCTTAGCAATTCCCAGTGGGTCGCAAATTGCACCCTACCTCATGAATGTTAATCAGGTAGGTCAATTGCGACCCCATTAGGAATCGCCAAATGTGTCAAAGACACATTAGTACATAGGTGTTTGTGATTTCCTAATAGCAAATTCGCTATGAGGAAATCACAAAATGAAACCTACGTACATGTGGCCCTAAAAGATGAAAAGACCCCTTTGAATGCGCTAAGACCATACACATACCACCTCCTGCCGAGGACTGAAGAATGCCCCAAAGATAGTTTCACTAAGGTGAGAGGCACATGCCCGTCTCCCCAACATCTGTACAGCCCTGTGGATCGGCATCCTCTACACTTTTTTCCGATCACTTTCTTAACAACCAACCAGTGATGCTGGAACAACTTCCAGAGAGTGGGGTGCTGCTATCACTGTTACATCTCCGAAGTTATAGGGTTTAAATAAAATCAAAGCGCTACATAAAAGACAGCACTTTGCAGCAGGAGCGTGCTGGGAGTTGTGAAATGTGTTCAGTGGTGCACTTTGAAGCATATTGTCTCAAATATATGAGTGCAGGATGGAACGGTAGGTTACCGCCATGTACAGACAGCTTTTCCATTAAAATGTCCTCTTTCAATTGCTCTCACATTCGCATGAGGCATTAAGTTTCACTGCTAACTGTATATGGCATGCACACAATAACTTGTGGAAATTTGGTTTCTGTGCATATTTATCACACAGGTGATAGTGTACTGTATTTTTGTTACCCTATTAACATTTTTGTATCCATCATAATTCTGAAGTGGCAAAAACCATGGCTTATTCGCACTTTACTTGCTGCTTATTTATTTAGAAATTTTTGTAAAGTTAATTTACAAGTATTTCAATTTTGTTGTGTGCTAGAAAACAACAGCATTTTCCTTTCACACATTTTGCAAAGCAGAGGTATTGTGACATTGTTGCAAATTCATTCTCTTTGCAGTAGGAAAAGGGACAGGTAAAGACCAGTCTCCTTGTAAAAAAAAAAAAAGGTAACAGTGAACATACTACATTGCCTGGCATTTGACCTCCGTGTTTGAATGCACAGTAAATGCTACACGATAAAAACAAAAGTCAAAGGACTCTGTATTGATCGTTCTCATTTTCAAGTCCTGCAAGGTTATTCTGGGGGTGCTGCAGATGTACCCCCACACCCACCTCTTTCCAGAGCCAATACAACCAGGAACCAGACGAGACATTGCTAAGTGGGAAACAAATTTGGGAATGGAAGTCGATAGTTGTCAACAGTGACAGCATAATGGCAAAGTAAAGAAAGAGTATATTCTTATTCAACTTCCTGCATTTCCAACCAGTTTTGAAGCATAATCAGTGTACATGTTCTGATTCTTTGAACATATTCTTTGTTAGTTTTAGCATGAAAATTGTTTACAGGGCTGTTAGCTTTGTCTCTCAAACACTAAAAATTCTCAGGTCCCTAAAAAGAGGAATCGGAATATCTTTATGAAGGCAACAACTCTAATCCTGCATCAGTGCATCTACTCATTAATACAAAATGGTGAAAGAGGACACAAGTGGATTTTATGGCGATGGTAACTAACCATGCCTTCTTAGACTCTGTAAAAGATGGCCCATAATACATACTGCCATTTGGTACAGTAAGAATTATTTTTTATAATAGGAAAAGAGAAATGAAACAACAAGGGGTAGGTGGACTTAAATATCGTGATCTTAGACATTATTTTAGGTATTTCATTAACCTTGTATTTTGAACTGTAATGTATTTTGCATTATATATATTTTTATTTTTTCCATATATGTGTACATGATGGAATGTTTTTTTCAGTATGCCAATAAACATAACTAACTAGAGGTTTTAACGTGTCTGAACTGTCAGACCTGGGGAATTATTAATACCCTTGGTGAAGAGCTAAGAAGTATGAGTGGTGGCACAAGTTACCTTCAGTAACAAATAGGTACTTGACTGTCAAAGTAATTAAGTTGCTTTGTATCGGATGAAGTCGGCATTAAAACGTTTAGGATGATGTTGCTATTTAATATGCATCAAAAAGTTCCATGTTTCGACAACCGGTGACTAAGAAAAAGTTGCACGATAATATGGTACCATGCATAAGCATTCAAAGTTCCTCAGGCTTCATTGTCAGATGGTATTAAAATTCTTATATGGTGTTTAGGTAGTAGGCTAGGACATCTTTCAAACAGATATAAACTTGCATTTGGTCCACTAGAAGCTAATGGAAAGTGAGGTCGATACAGTTGTGCCACAAGTGAATTCTTGAGATAGGCCATACTTATCCTAATCTTAAATTTTGAAAATAACTTAATGGGGCCAATCAGGTTTGACAAAAAGTAAAATTTCTTTAATTGCCGCAATAAACACCTGGAGCAAACAGTTTAGCTAAAGCTTTTGGCTTACAGTTTAGAAGCCAAAAATAAAAATAAAAACCTTTGTTCTGTTGTGTTCAGGGAACAAATTTGGTTGAATAAGCGCATCTGCATCTCCTTTTTCACTAAGGGTGTGGGTGGCAAGTGGCACTCACCTAAAGATAACATGTAGGGTTGTCTTAAGTAATGATAAGACTGAAGAAATAGCTTACATGCTGACAAGGGTCTTCATTATATCTGGTTTGGATGTTTGGTGTACAGAAAGATGCTTCACATTCATGCTATGGTCCCAGATATGCAGCTGCATCCTCTTCCTCACCCATTTGCTCGAATACTGTGAAATGACTTCCCAAATCTTAAGTACTAGCAAACTGTAAATACTAGCAAACTAGTAATCTAGTTACACAATTGCAAAATGATCCTGTTGTCTAAGTCTTTACTTAAAAAGACATGCAGTCAGTTGTTCGTGTAGCTACTAATCACTGGACCTTTTGTAATGTAAATATATAATTTGAGGCTAGTACAAGTGATGCATGGAAAAAGAGCCATTCACATGTATCATGATAGCAAATGTATTTGGGCTATTGTAGAACTGTATCTGCACACAAGAAGTTGACCGATTTACCCTCTAATTGCAATGCTACCACTGCATGCAGGGGCCTGGTGGCAAGTGTTTGCAGTATGAAGAATGACCTTCTGCAGGATGAAAAGAAGGAAAACAGTGTTGAAATATTTCAAGGCATATGATCATTTTAAACTTCTTTGAGGATTTCCGACCAAATGTGCATCTTTATTGATTTATATATACCTTGAACCATACTTGACTCACTCTCCTGCAATACGAAGACTAGAATTAAACATGGGAATGTTGTGCCAGTGGCTCACCAAAACTAGAGCCCCCCCGGCAAAGTACATGGAGGGGCCCCCCTCCACGGCCCACCACCTACCACTTTTGCTGACGGACCCCCTGGAGCTTAGGGTCCCCCCCGCACTGCGAGGGCTACAGGAGCTCAAGTTATGTCACAATGTTGTGCCATTTGTTTTCTATTGGAGAAGTACAGTTCTCCAGCATGGTAGCCTAATTCACACGCTTAAATTATATTCTGTGGCCAGTATAGAAATCTTCAGTAGTCAGTGCTTAAACAACAGCGGGGGTATGAGAAAAAATGTACTATTGATTTAGCCAGGCACTATGTGCAGTCCCTCCGCTTCATTATGTGGCCTAGACTCTGGGTAAAGAGACTTTGGCACAGAGACTTCTGTATCTCTGACTTTCAAAGTAACACGTATAAACATGATATAGCCTCATAGACTAGGATAAGAGAGAGGGCTGTGTGTCGGTGTAAGAAAGAAACTAAAGATGGAGACCTGTAGGCCCAGATAAGTAACTTTTTCCCCTCCAGTATTGGATCTTTCATAGATTTACATGCTTGAAGTATCCTTGAAGTATAGCTCCGAGGATTCCTCAATGACAGGTTGTACATATTCTGAGCTATGGAAGCCTTTGAGGGCAGTGGATTTCAAACTTACTTCCAAATGGGCCATATAATGAGTTGGAGGAACTGCACATAGTGCATGCTTAAAGCAATGATAAATGAGTGTACCTGACCCCTGCTGTTTAAATATAGGCTACTGGTCACTGGGACTGCGCGACCCTGAGACCTGGTGGGGCGCGGTGGCAGCAGCAGCAGCACCGGCGGACGACAGTAGCCGACCCAGCATTTCCCATAAGACGCAGCTGTCCAGCCATGCAGCAGCACAGGAGCAACGCTCGGAACCAGGAAACGGGAGCCTAGAGCCCACAAACGGTGAGAGAACCGAGGCCCCCCCCCCCGCCCGCCCCTCAATTCATTTGGGGCAAGCGAGGGGGGTTACGGAGGAGGCTGCAGAGGGTCAGGGAGCAGAGAGAGTAGCAAGTGCGACAGCTGCAGCAGGCTGCCGCGAAGTGTGGCCCCAAGGTGCCGCGGAGACGACCCGGTCAGACCGGGCGCGGTTTGCGGCACCTCAGGAGCGCTGCCATTTGCTTGACGGCCTCTGACAGCACCCGCTCTCCGGAGCGCACCAGCCAGCAGCGGGCCAAGTGGAGCCCTTAATCAGGCCCGGTGCAGCTCCAGTCCTCGCAACAGCCCCACTCCCAGCCCCTCAGTCAAGTGTCGGCAGTGCAGAGTCACCTGAACGCTGAGTTGAGCGCAGAGAGGAGTGCCAAGGAGTTGAGGACAGCTGGAGGAGCGCGCAGGCATCAACATCACTGCCAGCAGTCTATGCAGGGGGGTCTCCTAAAACCTCAACACAAAGCTAACCTTGGACACGATTCAGGGGAACGATCACCCCCGCACCTCTGGCATCTTTCTAGTTTCAGTGCATTCTCAACTACTGACTATACCACACCAGTCCAGGCCAGACAGCCAAAGCACTATCCCCCTCTTTCTTTAGCAAGATGGGACCTAAAAAGAAGGATCGACCACGCATGACCCTTGAAGAAATCGCTAACAGACAATCGCCAACAAAAAGGATCACAAGGAGTACATCTCTATCAGAGAGCCCAAATGAAATCCCACAAGACGCCCTACAAAGGGGGTCGATCAGGCACTTCTTAAAAAAAAAATGGTAACCTCAGCACCACCCATGGCACCATTCAGGGCTGGCAAAAGGATGAACTCCAGGATACACCACTTTCTGGCTATGATCCGTGCATCTCACAGGAGATCAGCACCAAAAGTACGAGCAGAAAGTTCTCCAACTGCTCGCATACCCTCAAAGGAGGAACACCTCCAAGTCCGGCAAGCCGCAGTGAGCCGGAAATGGCTGATTCAGTCAAATCAATGGATCACCTTGTGGCCATATTACACCCTCACTCAAAGAAAAGGTGCCCGACTCCACAATTAGCAGGAAAAATGAAACAGCATTGTCTAAAGAGGATTACATCCCTGTGGCAGTGGCTCAAATTCACGGGACCAAAGGCCATGATAAAGACATCCAGAACGCGGTGAGCACTAAGCCCACCCTATCAGCCACAAGCCCAGTGTCGATTCTAGATGACCCGATACCAGAGTCTTCAGTGTTAGGGGCCCTCACAGCCTCGTTCCTTCAAAAACTGGACCAAAAGATTGAAAGAACCCTAGAGTTAACCCTTAACCTGATGACTATTACAGCCTCCACGGGACTCTAAAGCAGATCACCTTACTTCTAACAACAGTATAAATGAAGATCTATAGAAATTATCTACGAATTAGATAAACAGCTCCAAAAACAGAGCACTACGGTGGCAATCATCAAAGATGGAGGTCCAAATAGACCTCCTGCAATCGATAGCAGCCCGCCTAGTCAATTTAAGCACCAGCGTGAAAGATCTGGAAAACAGGACTGTCCAGTACCTGGTTTCAAACCCTGGGGAAGGCTCCTGTTCAATCCTTATGGAAAAGTGGGCGTCTCTTCCTGAGGTCCTAGCGGATATAGTTGAGATAGTTAAAGGAAGTAGGGACACGCCAACTTCCAGCACCACTGACGGTAGGGCAACTTCAAACAACTACCATCCGGCTGCGAATAAGAAAGAAGGAGTCCCGCCAGGCCCGAAGTCAACAGAAAGAGCCGATCATAATCTGGCATAAAGGGTGGAGAGCCCTGCTCACATGCCGAAAGCAGCTCAAGGTACACAAAAGGCTAACAAGAGAGGAAGCAGGGGAAGCGACGTTTCGGCAACTGATACGCAAGAACCCACTCGTAGCACAATGGACAGGTCTGATCCTCCCCTATCTAGGAGAGCAAATAACGCGGAGGAAACAACTGAAAAAAACAAAAATAACAGGGAGACAATTGCAGCTATGGAAGACAGACCACTCACCCCCACAAAGTAATGCTAAAAACAGACAGTTCTATCCAATATTTTCAGTCAAAAACTGGGGTAAGAAAGACGCCTCATCTGTCCCGTCTCATGGAGACCACCAAGTGCAGACAAAGTTACCAAGCCATTCCATTGCGAAGGACCCAAAGACATTGGAAGACCAAGTGTGTCTTCAGGGCATGAATTAATAACTGGAATAAGCACTGCACTGGAAGATATAACCTCCCAGGCATTGACAGCCATTACACCACTGCAGCTGGATGGTTCAACACAACCCTAGCCAAGTATCACGAAGCAGACAGGCACAGTGAACAACCAAGTATGGAGAATCAGGGCCCAAGCAGAAAATACCTTGCGTCATCAAGCAAGCTCAAACTCTGCGTTAAGACCGGCAGTGCATGCATCAGGAACAGGAAAAGTGGTTCCAACCTCAGATTCCCCAACAACAGCATGATATTCTGAATCGGAGCAATATTCTCAGCCTTTTCAAACATCTTGCCACACTGGACCAGATACAAACAGGGGACCTGGAATGGGTGAGATTCTTGAGCATCCAGGGGGATACCAATGGCGAATCCACAGTGGTGGGTCTGAAGCAAAAGGAACTACAACAAGCCGTTTTGAACGAATCATCACAACTTGCTGAGTGGGGCATAGACATCCAGATTTTGCCACACGCAAAATATCCACACGTCCTTGCATTAAATAGCGGGGGCAAGGGATCCTGGTCGGTCCTGCACGGGACAAATAGTCTAGAGACTCACAGCAGCAGTTTGACGGGCTCCAAGGACCCCATGGGCATTAGGATTTCCTGTCGAAACAACCATCGGGCCATTTATACAAGCCCCCGTGCTCTGGACCAAACAGGAACTCAAAGAAGACGGCAGCACTATTCCTAACAGCTGTGGCACCAAGCCAGGCAGGGCGGAGGCCAGGGGAGCAATTACATCCAAGCAGCAATTAACCATAATTTCATGGAACATTGCAGGGATCAGTAAAATTACAGAAAAAGAAAATACGAAGCAGTTTCTAGAAAATGGAGATATACTGTGCTTCCAAGAGACATGGGCCCTGACCAGTACTCCATTTGCAGGGTATTACGAACCCCATGTGTCAGCAATAAAAAGGAATCTCTTTGGTCGACTATCCGGCGGGCTATCGATTTTCATAAAACATGCCAGTAGCCTTGTGGCCACAGATATCAAACTGACCACACCTGGGATACAAGCTTTACAGATTAGAGGCCTGAATTCTAACTCTCATTCCCTCCGCCTTCTACTAATAAACTGTTATATTAATCCAGCACAGACCACAATGAAAGACTTTATGGATGCGCTGTCACGGAAACTAGAGGATCTCTTAAACAAACATAAATTTTATCAGGTCATTTAAGCGGGGGACTTCAATCTGAGGGACCTCGACAAAGCTAAATCCCCTCCTCCGGGGAAGGGCCGGGCAGAACCCCTCTACAATCTCCTCAAAAATCATAAGCTATCTACAACTCATGCACTGAAAGAAGTACGAACGACATCCTGGAAGCCGCAACCAACCTTCCGGGATACCTCGAGAATTGACTATATTATAGTCAGTGAAGCAATCGCAGCCAGACTGAAAGACTTTGAAGTCGATGATAGGACGGAAAGTGACCATAGACCATTAAGAGCGGTGATTCAGTTGGAAGTACCGACAGCCACCATCTTTCAAGCCATCGGATAGTTGAGAGGGGAAGAAAATCATAAAGTCCTGTGGAGGATAAAATGGTCAGAAAACATAGGCAAGAAGATGCAAGTCTGGTTTGATCAGAAGCAGGAAGGCACTCCAACAACGCACCTATCATCAATAAAGGATTGGGCGAATATCGTAGAGGACCTCTAACTGAAGCTGAGAAACCCTCAGCTCCAAAGCTCCAGCATCAAAGCGCCATTAATAGCAGGAAGCAAACGCCTAACGAAAGACATACTTGAAGGCAAACGACCCCTCCGCAAGGCCTTAGAAGCAAAAAAAAAGAGGGAGTACTTTAACGGAGGGACCATTGGTCACAACACTGAGGTCTGCCCTAAGAAAGAAATTGTGGGAACACAAAAAGAACACACAGAAAGGGAATGGCTTAAAGTTTTTTCTCTGCTTAAGGAAAAGAACCTCGCTGGGCTATAGAGGCACATCAATCAGCTGAGTAGTCGAGGGGTAACAAGAGAAAACAGAGTAGCGGAGCATGACTGGCCGAATCACGTGAAGCAACTATATTCGCACGCTCCTTCAAATAAAGGTTGCTCAGAAGAAATTACCTGTGAGGAGGGGCAGAGCCTGCCAAAAAATGTCAAGTCTCAATAAGTGAACGCCACCCCTGACATCACCCTCATCGAACAGAGCGCCCAGGTAGAGGAGCATCACAGGTCGCCAGGCTTGATAAACTCCGATATGGTCATCAAGACCCTCAAGATTATGAGGAACGATGGAGCTCCAGGGCCTAATGGGATACCTGCACCTACTTTTAAAATTGCCCCAGACTTTTGGGCAGCAATCCTAAGCCCTCTTTACAACCATATCCTCTCGACAGTCAAGACACCAGATTCTTGGAGGGGCTCCATACTGGCCCCTATCTTTAAAAAAGCCGATCGTTCGAAGCCATCAAACTACAGGCTCATCGCCCTTCTCGATCTCAAAGCTAAGGCCTATGCTCGCCTCCTCTTGAAGGATCTGGAGTCTTGGGCACAATAAAAAGTCATTCCTTTTATCAGTCAGGCTTCATGTCACAGTCGTCGACCCTGGGCAACATTTTGGGGCAGGAGATCCATTTTCGAGGAGACAGGTTTGGTCTGGCAAATCAGCCTGGGCAGAGCCATCAACATACTGAAGATAGAGGAAGCAAGTTTACAGTTACTGGAAAGTCCACATAATGCTTGGAAAAAAGCGATAAACAAACAAGTGTGTGAAATATCTTTTGCTCAAGACACTAAGCCCCTCCGTTCAAGCTCGATCCATTGACTAAATCGTACACATCAGGAAAAGCCCAACTCTACCTAAGTGAAGCCCTAACACCACAAGCCCGAAGCAAAATATTTTTTATGAGACTTATCACATTATGTATCGCTGATTTTAATCCAGCATGGGCCCGCAAGGGAGAAAACACAGAATGTAGGCTGTGCTCCTACACAATGGAATCCTGGTTGCACCTCCTATGCTGCTGCCCCAATCAGCCTTGTGATTTCCCACAACAAAAACTATGACCTTAGCAAGATTGGGGAAATTCACGCATCTGATCAGAGTTGCCTTTAAGGCCTCGAATTAATGCAATCCAACTTTGGCGACTGGTACGCCAAACCCTACGGAAGCAAGCAGACTGGTCCCTGACAGGCACGGAGTGCACCACCTTTTTTACCAGTCCTTTCAAGACCGTGCTTTTTAAAATTTCTAATGAGGTGTTTTTAATCAAAATGAGTATTAAACAACATTGGGGACTGCATAACGTGTTTGAGGGCACATGGCCAACTATAAAGCCAGGTTTTGGTTGGCATGGGAAGGTGCCGGGGAAAGGAGGGTGGCATTTTGCCAAATACAAATACGATTATTTTTTTAACAGTGTCTGTTTTTACTCTAATGATTTTAATTAATCGATCAGTTAATAAAATTCTATTCAAAATATATGGAAATTTATTTTAACAATTAATTGAATCTAGAATATTAAGTTGGGTGGCGTCTTGTTCTCAGAGTGCACGCTGCATTTTCTCCCCATAAAATTGTGATACAGAAATTACAGTCAATGGATCTGGTGGCTGGAAGGTCAAATTGATGGGCTGCAGGAATATGGTTTGGTGCCCTACATCACAAGTCTCAATCCTGATGTGTGCACTAAACTTTTAATCATCCTTTTAAAGTAGATGAAATTAGTATGACTGAGTTTGGTAACATTTAATATACATTTTTTCTGCAAAAAACTTTATAACTTGGAGCGCAGGCATGTCATTACAATATTTTATTATAATTTATCTACATTTAGAATGTCAAAAGATGTGTAACTTGGCAACATTCAATGCAATGGTTAAGTTGAAGCTGTTTTAAAAGCTGTGTTAAAAGCAGCGTTAATGCTAATTTCCATAATTAGACCAACTAAAATACATTTAAGCAAAGGGGCACTATGGTTCGCCACTCCTTTGTATATTTAGCAGACTACTTAGGCCCTCACTAGGTTTCGCCTAATAGTTATTGAGGTAACAGTGCACCTAATAGCTACCAATGACACCGCACTCTGTATTATCTGGGTGCGGTATTACCCCACTAGTCTGAGTTCCGAACCTCAGAATGCAGGACTATGGAGTTATTATAACTCACTGTTTGCTACAAAACTCAATTTTTTTTCCACCAACACAAATTTCACCTTGTTTTACCGGGTGAAATGTGTGCGTTGGGAAAGTATGGTAGTTTAGCATAACTTTTAATCAGGGTTGCTACCTGGCCGTTTTTATACCGGCATAACCAGTATTTTAATGCCTTTGCCGGTAGAAGAATCTCCTAAAGACATCATTTTTAGGTCTCGCCTGATCCAGCGCATGCGCTGGTCTGGCCGCGACATTTAGTATACAGCTTTTCAAAGTGCTGCCTGTGGCCTAAAGCTTTCGTGAACGTGGGCGTGCACACGCACAGCCGCCATGTGTCTTACCTCCACCGTGCTTGATCGCGTCCGCGATAATTTTCACTTTCGCGGGCCGTGTCATTTTCACGGCCGCGCGGCCAATGCTTGTTAGTGCTTGAAGTGTCACCCTTTCTTACTGGTACTTGAAATGCACACTATCATAATAGTGCTTAAATTGTTTTCCTCCTTGCTGGTGTATTCTTCCTGGTATCTGAAGTGCTCACTGCACATTCTTGGCACCAGAACTGTCCTGCCTCCCCGTCCCCATTTCCTGGCACGTGAATAACCCCCTGTTTCTTGGTGGGTGAAATTCTCGCCCCAGGCACCTTAATTGCTCCACCTGCTCACAGTGGCCTGTAACTACCTCTTTCCTATTGGTGCCTGAAGTGCCCCTTTCATTTCAGATGCCTGTATCTCCTTATCCACCTTCTTACTGGTGCCAGAGTTACTGTATTTTCTTACTGGTTCCTGAATGGCCCCGCCATCCATTCTGAATTCTGAACTGACCGCCCTGTCTTACTGGTGCCTGCATTGGCCTTCATTGATAGTGCCAGAGGTTTATCTTCGTCTTACTTGCAGTTCCAGTGCTTATATACTCTGACATGCACTTCAAATGTTTGCTCCTTTGTACTTGTGGCTCAAGTGCTCCCCTCTTGGGTGTGCATTAGATCAGCAACTCCCACTTTGCTGGTGCCTGAAATGCCATACCTTTGCTGGTACACCCGCCTCATCATGGCGTCTCAAGTGCTGATGACGCAAGGGCTTATATTTCCGTACTAGCATATGCTGTGCCCAGGCCCCTTCTTCGAGGAGACTGCAGTGCTTCTACCTTTTTCTAATTGCACCTTCTGTGCGCTGGCCCCTTCCTCCTTTCTGGCGCCAGCAGTGCTCTCACCTTCCCTACTGCGGTTTGCTTGCAGTGCCCCTCCTTAATAGCAGCTGTTGTGCTCCCGCTCGCCTTACTGCCACCTGCTCTAAACCGCTTTCCTTAGCTCTAGTGCTGGTGTACCCCACCCCATGCTTCATGGATACAGCATTGTTCATTTCTTACTAGCGCCTACTGGGCTCACCCTACCTCGCTCATTACTGGTTCCTGGTAAGCTCTCTACCACCCTCCTTACTGGCTCTTGCTATACTCTCCTTACCACCGCCCTCACTAGTGTCTGTCATGCCCGCTGCACTGTCATCCTTGACAGCCCGTACTGTTCCCCACTTGCCTCTTTACAGCGATTTCCTCTGCCTCGTCTGACTCTCGTAAGTAATCTGCTGTGTCGAACCCTTACTTATGCAGAATGCTCTCTTTCCCTACCACCTTACTGGGCCCTAAATAAATCCACCCCCTCCTAACTGCTGCCCGGAGTATCCTGCCACAGCCTTAAAGACCGACCCACCCCCCCATCACTGCTTGAATAGCCACCACACCTTCACAAAGTCTCCCTCATTTAGTGCTTCCGGGGCCCTTATCTCTTCATATTTTGCATTTATACTTGGAGTCACCTTCATTGATCGCTTGACCACTACCCCGCTGTACTCCTTACTGATGCTCAAACTGATCTCTTCCTTACTGTTGAAGGTGCGACTTTTATGCTCACACTGTCAATTCTACTAGTTTTCCTTCATCCATCTGGTGCCTGCAGTTTTTTTTAACCTTTTTATTTTACTGATGCCTGCAGTTTTCCCAATTCTCTTAAAGGTGACTGTAGTGACTTACTCTGCATTGGCCCCTTCTTATTGACATCTGCTGCGCCCATCCTTAATAGCATCAGAGTGCCCTATCAACCTGCTTATTTCACCCAAAGTGCTGCATAAAACTTCTTACTAGGACCCGAATTAACCAGCTGTGCTGCTTACTGGCAAAGGATTCCGCCGCTCTTTAATAATTGAGACTAGAAATGCCATTTGCAGGGAAGTGAGTCACTCCTACTGGATCTCATGTATTTATTACATTGGTAACTGCCCAAAGAACTCCACAAATTATATAGACATGGGATGTTCATAGTGCCCTTGTTAGTCTGAAATTTTGTTTGCAGTGTCACCGGCTTCTTTCAATCTTTAAAGGTATATACAGACCGAGAGCCATCTATTTTTGCATCTGTATATATTTTTCAATTTGGATTAAGAAACTAATATTAAGAAGTTTTTGAGTGATTCTAAAGGCAGTCAGTCATGACTGCTAAGCTAAAGGCTGTGCAGATTGGCTGCTAAGGGAGTAAAGAGAACGTTTCCTAGTGAGGCTTAAGCAGCTGTAGATGTGCACAAGGTTGATACTAAAGTGTGCATGTTTTCATTTGTTTATTGATTTATCATCCATGGGTATTCATATACTTGTAAGCGGTCAGACATTCAAGCTGCTACATAAGAACGTGAAACAAATGCTTGCATGCAAATACTAATGAGGCTCCATTGCCAACATTTAGAAGACTAGTATCACCATCACTCTTTCCTTGCATGCTCCCTGAGTTTGTTTCTTGCGCACTTGTTTCACTCACTTTCTGTTCCTCTTTTCTAAGGTATGTGAAGACCAGAAATGTCTTTCCCTTGGCCATGAACTATGTAGACCGCTACCTGTCCTGCGTGCCCACCAGGAAGTGTCACCTGCAGCTGCTTGGGGCTGTCTGCTTGCTGTTGGCCTCCAAGATGAGGGAGACCACACCACTTACAGTGGAGAAACTTTGCATCTACACAGACAACTCTGTGAACCCCCAGGACCTGCTGGTAGGAACACTGCTCACTACTGCCGGTCATCTGGAAGGGAGGTGAATACACATTTATTAATTAAAACAAAAAACAATCTTCATCAGAAGTTGTATAGCTGTAGTTAGAGCACCTTACAAATGTTAGCAAACATAAAATAACCTGAGAAATTCAGTTAAAGTACTGTTAGTACATTTATGGTGTGGTTACATATTAAAATAGAACAAGCATTGGCATAGCCAATAGGTCCGCCTTTGGGGCCTTATAAGTGTTTAACCATGCAACAGTTAATTTTATTGCACCAAGGATATTGTGCTGCATAACTAAATACTTATAAGGTCCCAAAAGCGAGACCAATTGGCTATGCCAATGCTTGTTTCCTCTTATCACTACGTATTTCAGGCGGTGATTGTTAGAAGAAAACATTTTAAAATGCGTTCTACGGCTGCCCTTAAGGCCCCTCACTGATAATTAAAGTAACCAAAGGCGGAAAGGCCATGCTGAAAATGAATACAAACATTTCATGTAAAGTTCTTATTAAAAAAAGCATGTCTGGGAATTTGCTGAACCTTAAAACGTGATCAGACGGCTGGTGTTTTTCTCTAGCAAAGGAGGCAACCCCATTTGTAATCCTGATGGCAATGAGGGCCTGAGAAGAAAAGTGCATTCTGAAAAGCTAACCATTGTCCCAAAAACCAACTGCTCTTAAGGTTTATTGGGATCAAGGATTGTTATATCTTTGCATTTTCATTCGTCAAATCTCTTAAAACCAAAATAAAAAACAGAGGTCAGTTATACCAAACCCTCTTAAGGTAAATTGTTCTGACAGGTATGAGACTAGTCTCTCTTCCTTTCTCGCTTGACCGCAGCTCTGGTCTCCATCATTTCTAGTTCCCCTGATCTATCTCCCAGTTCCCTACTGACAAGCGCTGTTTATTTTATTTTTTGTGTGAGCTTTGGTAAGTATGAAGGGAAATTGCTCAGCACCTCTCTGCCCTTTGGCACAGCTATCAGGACTGAGATTTTATCAGCCACGTGAGCAAAGATCTTAGCAAAAAATCTGTCCTTGAAAAACAATGTCTGTGCACGGTTGTACAGTTACCAGGAACAGATGTTGAGAGGGTGTAGGACATGGGGGCACAGTCAGAGGACTGCTCCAGCAAAAACGTAACTGATTTAATAAAGCCTTTTGGAGCATTTAAAGGAGGGTGTTTACTGCACAACTGTTAGCAGCTCCATTTTCTTTTGGCGTGTTTATTTTCAACTTTGCTGTAAGCTGGCTCTGTCCATTATCATCTTTCCAGAGCACAGTGAACTGCAACCTAGCCTCCCAATGTAACATGAAGAATCTGAAAGAGAAAACACACCACAAAGGAATGGCACGCTGCATCTTGAGAAGTATACATTAAACCCTTTTAATGATAAGAGAGTCTATGTAAGGACCGGAGGCGAGGATTATGCTTTTACTTTATTCACTTTTGATATAGTGCAAACTGCATTTTATTATTTGTAGGGGTGCATTTTAGTCACAGGTATAGAGCGCACCCACATGTAATCCTTTGTCGTATTAGCGTGAAGTGTTAGAATTCGAAATGTAATAACATGAAACATGAACTATTAAGGCCATTGAAAAGTAACTTGAAGAAGTAAATGTAACTAGCTGAAACCGTTAACATGAAGAACTCATGTTGTGCAACTGACAATCATTCATTTATTAAAATGCGTTTATTAATGTGTCATTTTCAATGTAGGTAGGAATAATAACTGAACGTGCCTTAATTTCTTATGCAATTAGTTAAACTCATATGCCATTTCCTAATTGTTAGCTGAAATTGTAGGCCTGAAATGCAATTTCCCTGGAAGCTCTCGCTTTAGAATTAACAGTTTGAATTGCATGTGTGCTGTGGATTTCATTCTTTCTCACGTTTTGTGTTGCAGGTGGAAGAAGCAGTCTTGTTAGCGAGAATAATGTCTTTGTTTTTTTAGTCAAGCAAGGAGAGAAGGAGATACATCGTAAGCTCAAGCCGATAATGGAAATTGTTGTGTTTTCACACAGGAGAAGGCCTGGAAATCAAGGTCAACATGCTTCATGCTAGGAACACCACTTTCCCATGGAACATTACCTATGAGATAGTGTTCAGAGGGGATGGCGTGACCTGCACGGACTCTTGGGAAAAATACCTTTAATAATGCAATGTTAGAAATGGGAAAGTGCCCACTTGTTCTCTGCCTTCAGAGAGAGAGCATCTTAGAACAAGCTCTGTATCGATATCTTTATGCTATCCGACCTATCGATGGTGGAGAGACTTCTTAGGAAGACTCCACATACTGACACCTTTATGCCTTTCCCTGAAGATGCTTAAGTAGGGATGTCATGTTAGTGCTAGTGTAAGGATAGACTGATGCTTTATTTTCATCAAACCTCAATGCAGGGAAATTTGGACTCATGCCTTCTGATCCTCTGCATCCTATTTCTTGAGTTAATAGTTTTGTGCATGTTGCATCGCCTCAACCTTATTCGCAGATTTGGCTTTATGCTGATTCCCATGTATTTTTACACTCTCGTTTTGAGGTGTCTCTATGTCCAGTTATATTTGGCTTTGTACTAAATTAACTAACCTTATGCAGTCGTCTGTGCGTACTTTGTGTCCAGAAAAAATTCTGGTTGAATTGATAGGCATTGATAACTACTTTCTGCCCTCTATGCTTACATGCTGCTAAAAACAACCATTGCATTGTGATTCTAGAGTAGGTATAGAACATATGGGCCCGGCCCTTTAAGTTGGTAGCAGAGTAGGATGCCAAAATACAGCAAAAAACACATTGAGGGAGGGGGGGGATGGGCTACAGAAGAAAGTGTCTGTTTTTTCCCTGCAAATGGTGTCAACAAAGGATTTGTGGTGCTAAAATCACCACCTTCCCAGCTTTCAGGAACAGGCAGACTTTTGTCAAAAAAACAACATTTTTGACACTGTTTTGGTATTTTACTGAGACATAGCGTATTTTTCCAGTTTTTTGTGCTTTCAACCTCCTTCCAGTTAGTTGTAGAAATGGGTATGAAACCAATAATGGATCCCGACAAGCTATACATTTCTGAAAAGTAGACATGATTCTGAATTCAGCAAGGGGTCATTTATGTAGATCATGCAAGGTGTTCCTTTAGGAAGAAACAGTTGAAATAAAAAGAATTGAAACTGAATTGAAAAAAACAGCCATTTGTGGCTACATTTTCACCTGTCTCTTCATCTAACTATGGTAGATTTTTGAAAGCAATACACCATTACGTCAGCGGAATCCCTCGGATTGTGGGGATATATAAGGCGCGGAGGTTCACCAAGAACCTGAGGTACCCAGAACATATAACTGAACCGCACCTTGCAATGGTTTTTCATTGTGTACCAGGCTACACAGCAATTCATTTGGTAAAATAACAAGAGTCAAAAATAGGTATCAATGAAACCTATGTATTTCTGAAATGGGAACAAGATAAGGAGTCAGAGATTATTTGTGCATCTCTGAATTTGCGGGTACCAATATTAGCATGTTGAAACGAAGGCATTTTTCAAAATGACTTATTTTTACACACTGTCTTACATTTGGAATGCAGAAATACATAAAGACAAATGGCAATAACACTTGTTCTACTATTCTGTGTTCCCCTAAGTCTACCGAGAAAAATGGGAAACCTACCAAACTCAGACATTTCTGAAAACTAGACACCTAGGGAAGTCCAGGGAGGTGTGGCTTGCATGGATCCCCCAAGGTTTTCGTACCCAGAATCCCCTGCAAACCTCACATTTAGCTAAAAAGTCAGATTTTCCTCACATTTCTGTGTGGTAAGGTTGTGAGAACACTAAGCCGGCATAAATTTCCCACCACCCAAGGTTCCTGATAAAAATGTTACCTCACTTGTCTGGGTGCCCAAAGCAGAGTCAGCCTAAAACCTTATGAGAAAAAAAAAACCTCACAAGTGAGGTATCATTTTTATCAGGAGACCGAGGGGAACGTTGGGTGGTGGGAACTTTGTGCTGGTGCAGTGATCCTACAACGTTTCAACAAAAAAATGTAAGGCAAGTGTGACTTTTTAGATTATTTTGAGGCTTGCAGGGGATTCTTGGTAATAAACCGATGGAGGATCCATGCAAGCCCCATCTCCACCCAAGCTCCATCCATGCACACCCCCAGCCAAGCACCATCCAAGCGCATCGCCAGCCAAGCGACACTCCGCACAAATTGCCAGCTAAGCGACAGTCCACGCACACCGCCAGCCATGTGTCATCCACTCAGACCACTAGCCAAGCGACAGTCCACGCACACTGCCAGCCAACCATTAGTCCACACACACTGCCTGCTAAGCCCAAGTCCACACACACCACCAGCAAGATGCAGGTTTTCACAAAGCCAGAAAAACGCCAGTAAACACAGACCGTCAGATGAACTCCAGTTCCCACAGACACAGAGATTTTCGCTCGTGTCTAGAATTTTTCTGCCCCCAGCAGGGGTAGATGAGCCTAAAAAGATCACTAATATGCCCTCAAGGGGGTGAAGAAACGGCCAATATGTGTGCACAAAAAAGGGGGGAACAACACTTGCCTAAGGGGCTCACTGACATGCCAATAAACATATCACTGCTGCCTAGTGGGCTTTCTGCCCCCACAGGGGCAGATCGGGGGCTATTGCCTCCATGTGCAACCAAGGGGGGCTGAAAGACTGTGGCTTTTTTTTTGGGGGGGGGGGCATGGGCATCCCCATTCTGGGCAGCCCCAACCCAATAACTGCTAAAAAGAAAATAGTCCCTGGCTTCCTAGTGGGCTTAGATATGGGGCTATTACCCCCAAATACCCCCGGGGGCAGTAAGATTGTCCATTTGTTTTTGAGTCGGGTGGGGGCACTGGCATGCCCATTCTGGGCAGCTCCCACCCCTACACTGGTTAAAGAAAATACTGCAAACACAAGGAGATGATGGACGGAGTGCTGAAACTTCTCAGACACTCCCCCCCCAGTCACAGATCTGGGTTGAATCCTTCATCGTTCTTTAGCTCACTTTGCCACCTCAGTTCAGACCCAGCCATATGCAAATCAGTCTTGACCCTGTTCCTCATGGGAACAGTCCAGCCTGAACTGCCAAGCTAGGTCTTCCCTGGACCGGAAACAAGCATCCTGGGGCTGGTTTTGGGGTAACACCCCTCATCCTCCAGGCTAGCTTGAATCCAGGGGCAAAGGGAGCAAAGGACCCACGTCTGGGCATACCCTGCCAAATTAGGGCGAACAAAGCAAACACAAGGAGATGATGGACGGAGCGTTGAAACTTTTCAGACACTCACCACCAGTCACAGATTTTGGTTGAATTCATCATCGTTCTTTAGCTCACTTTGCCACCCCAGTTAAGACCCAGCCATATGCAAATGAGTCTTGACCCTGTTCCTCATGGGAACAGTCCAGCCCGAACTGCCAATCCAGGTCTTCCCTGGACAAGAAACAAGCATCCTGGGACCGGTTTCATCGTCTCCTTGTGTTTGCTCTCTTGGCCCTAAGTTGGCATTAAAGATTCATTAAAATGTAACCCCTGGTTCCTAGTGGGCTTTCTACCCCCCCCCGAAGGGCGGGGGGCAAAAAGACTGTGCCTATTTGTGGGTGGGGTGGGGCATTACAATGCCCCTTCAAAGCCGCCCCCAATCCTAAATTTACATTTAAAAAAAATCCCTGGTTCCTAGTGAGCATTCTGCCTCCCCTGGGCGGTGGGGCAGATCAGGAGCCATTGCCCTGATCTGTCCCCCACGGAGGGCAGAAAGAGTGTCTGTTTTATGAAGGGTGGGGGCATTGTTATATCCATTTTGGGCAGTCCCCTCCCATCCCAAAATATACAATTAAAAATAATCCTTACATGTACCGAGGCGAAATTTGTGCCCCCCCCCCCGACAGAGTGACCCGGATATTTCCCCCTCCCCGTGAGTCCAACGATAAAAGTATTTTGTGTACTGATGCCTCCTTGTATATGCCACTGCCTATATTGTATCTCTGTGAACTTATGCCATGTTGTCGAAGTTCTTATAATAAAAAGAGTTTTAAAAAAAAATTAATAATCCTTGGTGGTTAATGTGCTCTCTGCCCCCCGCCCCCGGGGGGGGCAGCTTGGGGGCTACTGCCCCCCAGCTGAGGCAGAAAGACTGAATATGCCCAGTTCAATATGGTGGGAGCAACGGCCCTTGCCCAAGGGGCCGCTCCCTCCTCCCTGGTGTCTAGTGGTGGATCCCTGCTTGGGGATCACCCTCCTGAAGCAATTCCCCAAGCAGGGATCCACTAGGGAAAGGTACCATCGGAAACAGGAGATTCTCCTCTTTTCAACGATACCTCTCATGTGTGTTCCGGTGCTTGGGGGGCTGAGATAGTCCCACAAGCACTGAAGCAGTGTAATTGAAAATAGGCGATCGGCTAATTTCAGTTTCACTTTCAATGTAATGACATCAGCGCGCCATGCGCGTAATTGTCATTAAAATGAAGAAAAATAAATGCCTCGGGAGTTTGAGGAAGCTCTTCCCCACCTTCCAGGGCAAAAAAAATAAAAAGGAAATCCCTCTGCTGTGTATAGCAGAGGGATTTCTCTGTGGTGTGCCCAGGACGGAACAGTTACGTCCTCGGCACACCAGCGCACAGCTGAGGACATAACAGTTACATTCTCAGGATGAACGGGTTAATGTTATTACAGTGGTGACATCACTCAATGTTTATTTTTGCTTAAGACACTCCTATGCCATCTTTCTTCAGAACTATTAAAAGGTATATCAGCATTTATTTGGGGATAAAAAAGGCTGTTAGCAGCAAGGAAAAACCTTTATGCTTCATAAGAATAAGGGGAATGGGCACTTCCTGATTTAGTCTTACTACCCACCAACCCAGTGAATTATCATACCAGACATTAGTACATAATATAACACCTTTCCTTTGCAGGTTATTACTGGTGATCATGTGCTTCATGGCTTTTATGATAAAATCCATAACCCTACAACTTACAAAAGAACTGAGTACCATACACTTAGGTACTTACGCGGGGTACGCTCTATGGCTAAAAGCCCAAAATAATTAGCTAGGATGAAAGTCTACCACTGACACCACACTGAAGGCAGTTTTATCCACAAACATGAGTAGGAGGAATGCCTCTGGGTGAACATGTGTTGTGTCATTTCAGTTAATTCAACAATTCCTAAACCTTCATTTTTGAGGTAGTTATATAAATCTCTATTGCTGAGGAACTATTTTTCAAATATTCAAAAGATAAGAGTCCAGAACATTTAAAGTGGTTTTTCTCTGCCTCCCAGGAAGTGCCTATATCTGTATGGGTTTATGAGAATCTGGTGGAACTGTAAGCCACAGCCAAAGAGAACGTAAAACAATTCTGGCAACAGGACTTGTGAGGCCAGCTTCTAGAAGAATAACGGAAGAGTATCAATGGGGAAATTGATCGTTAGCTCAAAGATTTGTTGAATAAGACACTGTATACCAGCTGTACATGACTCCAAAAAGAATAAACCGCTTTACTCAGTCACTCTCACCATTGAGTACTAGAGTGTCTGGAGGCAACTGAAAGCTTATGCTGTAGGATTCTTCTGAAATCAGGCCATCCTGGAACTTGTTTTCAGTTGGACAAGGGACAAGCCTGGAGGAGTGACAGACCTGGGCACTTGCATACCTAAACTGAGAACATGGCAAGAGCCTGAAGGAAGAATTAAAGCTAAGCTCTCTAAGGTGGCTATATCTCTCATAGAGCAGAACTGAAGATCTGCAGAGATACTCACAGGTTTTGGATGGATTTTGGAAATGAAGAGAACACTTCAATAGTTATTTTGCATTAGGAAGAGGTTCTAGGCTACTTTTGGAAAAAATAAGGGAATAGGCAAAGAAGTGATTCAAATAGTGAATTATTTTGAAACTGGGTGACATTTTTATATCTTCCAACTTCCTTTTGTGATATTTCTCTTATGGTTATGAAAGAATCTTTTATATTGTTTGAAGTTCACTTTCCACCTAGAGTGGCAAATACTGGCAGAATCACATCAGGCAAGACTACTTTAGTAACAGTAAGGTCTACCCCAGGCAGAGTTGCCAACAGTAATGTCCAAAACCTTACAACAATACAAAATACCTCAACACAGGTAATAAAATGACAGTCACTACGGTAAGAGCCCGTTAAGTATATTTTGGAAAACCATCATCTTGTCTCCAAATAACAGCATATCAGTAAAAAAAAATATAGACATTTCAAGTACAAAAGCTTGCCAGTTTTAGAAAACACCACAGAAAAATACTAGCTTTCATTTAAAATAAATACAGTTTTGTCCCCAAAACATCATTGTGTCATTTATTCACACGTACAAATACGAAACATTCTGATTCTGCCTCAAATCACCATGTGCTTCCATCACATGATAGAGATGGCACCATAACACTTTGTTATATGTGCACTCTACAATGTCAAGGAAGCACACAATATCCCTAAGATGATATCCATTATGCTACTAGAACCACACTTGTGCTATTGTTGGACACTTTAATGCCAAGGATGCCTACAATATGCCAAGAATAGCCATAATTATATCAGGGGTGGCCCTCATTGTTTACAGGTTGGCAGAACTAGGCCAATAATGAGCATAATATATAAAGGATGGACACCATTATGCCAATGCTGACTACAGTTAGGCCACAATATACCAAAAATAACCACCAACATGCTACAATTGCCTGAATATTTCACAGATGCACATTATCATGACGGGGGGGGGGGCACCATTAAGTTAAGGCACTGTATATTTTTATTCCGCAAGCATGATCTTATGTAGATCCCAAATATGCTGGTACCAACAGCTTGCATAATTTTCCATTGTGCAGTACTTGCTTTGAGTGAAAATGTCTTTCGGGAACTGTGAAGCTGGATGTGTGCTGTATACGCTATGATAGTACAAGAAAAAAGGTTGCAGCGGTACACAATTCAATAGACAAAATGTAACATCACCCAGAAACAGATCTTACAATGAATCAAATTTCAACATGTGCTGATTTATTCAGTGACACAGCATGAATAGCATGTACATTTGTATATGAAATGCAGGTGCTCCAGAGGAGGTGAGAAGAAAGTGCTCGAAAGGAAGTATGCAATTGTGAGGGTTGTAGAGAAGGAAAGGCAATGTGCAAATAATTACATCGGCGGACTGATAGAGACCTATCCAGCCACATAAAGCCAATATTTACATGTGGACATAGTGACATTTGACATAGATAATCAATTTCTATTGTCGGTAATATATTCATTGTCCTTTTATCTAATCATCATCAAATTTAATATGTCCATCACCAGAATAATGAGGTTGCATCATTAATTTATTGAGGGTGTCTCCTCCCCCCCTTTGTTCCTGATGAAGACCCCAATGTAAGGATTAATCAACCTACATGAGTCAGGGGGTTGAAACGTCGACGGTCCTTGACAGAGTGGATGAGCACAGACAATAGAAATTGAATATATATGTAAAATGTCACTATGTCCATAAGTAAATATTGCCTTTATGTGGTTGGATAGGTCTCTATCAGTCAGCCGATGTAATTAATTGCACATTGCCTTTCCTTCTCTACAACCCTCAGGAGTGCACACTTCCTTTCGAGCACTTTCTTCTCACCTCCTCTGGAGCACCTGCATTTTATATACAAATGTACATAATATTCATGCTGTTTCACTGAATAAATCAGCATATGTTGAAATTTGATACCTTGTAAGATCTCTTTCCGGGTGATGTTACATTTTGTTATTGAATTGTGTACCGCTGCAACCTTTTTTCTTGCACTGTAATTTACCCGGGTCCAGTGGTCTTTCAGGTTACCCCATTGTTATATAACAGTATATGCTATGATAGCATCATTCACTGCATAACTTAAAGAAAATAGTTTGACAAATAAAGTACATATATTAGGAATATTTGGCCCAGCGATGATGCACCGATTTCAGATCATCTTGGCAGGTTGGTCAGGGTCTCCCATTGGTTCTCAGAGCAAAAAGTTGGCAACAAGTTTCTAAATCTCAGGTTTCCAGATTTGTTAGGAGAACATTTAGACACCAGGTAGGGGTCAAGAGGACATCATTTGTGGGATCAATACGCATTCCAGCAGAGACCAGCAGCATGGTCCAAAGCAGGTCCAGTTGGAACTGGTCATTTTTACTCAAAGTAGAATTCATGGAGCCCTCTTTGGCCGCAGCCTGCCACCTTGCCACCCCATAGAATTTTTGACTTCTACTCCAGAGATTAAGTCCAAAGGTAAACCTCGTCTCGAGGATGAACCCAGTCATTGTATTCAACCTGTGCTCCATCGCAGTCTGCATTAAACCAAACCCTTATCCTGGTCAACTGCAACTAGGTGACCATGGTTGGCGCTTAACACTTTTTGATGCTATTTTGAACCTTAAACTTTAAAAAGTCATACCATGGTCAACTTCTTTTTTTTTGTTGTAATTTTGGTGTCATTTTATTTATTAAAATGTACTCTTCATTTTCTTGGTGTGAGTTCTTGCTGCCCTGACTCTTGACACCTACGCTGTTGTGAATACAGGCGCTGCCGTGCACGTGCCCGCCCACTCCAGTCGCATTGAGAGCCAAGCAGAACGCTGATCGCCGGCATCATCCGCACCATCTTCGTTAGTTGGACCCGTTTGGACTCTTACTCTTGCTCATTGCATCAGCTCCCCAGCATTTCCCTCCACTCCATGTGCAATTTTTGTGACACCCTGTCGTGGGGCATAAGACGGGGAGCCGGCTAAAAGGCGTAGGGTGAAATCATAATCTGAAGCCTGAAATGTGATTTACCAGTCCCCTAGGGGCCCAATGTGCTGCTATTGTGTCTGCTCAGCTCGGGGAGCCCAGAGGAGCATGGCGGGCATCAGCGCAAGACCGCCGCCCACTGGGGGCCAAGTTTGGCAGCTGGTTGCAACCTATTTGGACCGAGTTTGGAGGGGGCAATCAAAGTCTTGAGTGTCAAGGAAAACTGGTTTACTAATGAAGAAGTGAAAGGGTGGAGGCGATGGTAAGAACAAAAGACATCTGTGGGAATCCAGGGATACAAGGAGCATCTAACATATTCCCCCTAGTGTGGGTAACCATGGGATATTATCCAAGGTGTGCTAAAACTGTGGGGTGGGATCTCAACACTGACAGTTAAAAAATAAATAAGGCACTGCAGAAGGCTTTGTTGGGGTGCCTCCTCAAAGGAAAAGAGGCGCAAAACCCATGGCTCTAGCTAAGAATACGAAAAGGGCATGGGATGTGAAGGGGCTTGCCGCAGTCTCAAGGATTTTTCGGGACTGGAGAGTTTTCCACCTATGGAAGGGGAGCATGCAAGTCTCCTCCAAACAGATCGATCCCTAGGAAATCAAAATATGCAATTTTCAGCAAAGGCCCTAGCTATTTCAATCAAGGGCTTTATGGGGAAACATTTTAGGAACATAGTTCTACAGGATTCTGGGACAACCTGCCACATGACCCCCTTATAGGAGATCAACAGGAGTCATTGAAAGCCCAGGAGAGGGTAGCCCTGGATGCCCAGGAGAGGGAAGCTCTGGATCTGTTTGAAGAGATTGAAAAGACCCACCCCGTTTATCTACTTCTCCTTGCCTGTTACATCCCTCTGAGCTAAGCTTTGCAGGCTCTGAGTAGGAGTCGGGAGCTAAAGAGGGGAATGGAGGGAGTGGGGGGAGCAGGGAGAAGCCAGAAGAGGCCATGTCTAAGGGAGTTATTGCTGCCATGATGGGGACTCATCCGTGGGGATCAGGGAAATCTTACTTTGTTTATGGTGAATATATATTCCTCACTGTCTGGCCCCTCCCCGATACTCGACGTGTTGTTAAAGACCTTACATGGCTTACTGGAATCATTCCTCTTTACATCTCTACTAATGAATCCCTGAGAGCAGAAACATGCTTCCAAAAGAGATCCTCTGTACGCTAAAATCAATTAACTCCGGTGTGCCTACCCTTGTCAGGACTGTGCCCTCTCTGAATCCTTTGCCTGGCGAGGAGGCATAGGAGGATGTGGGGGAACAGGGAAACCCTTCTGTGTATACCAATGTTGGTGAAAAGATGGTGTCACAGTGGTTTGAGAACTGGCAGCTTCGCCATCGTAAGCCATTGAAAGGCACATGTAGAGGTAAAGGTTCGACAAACGTCCCGCATAAGGCTAGGAGATTGTGCTCTGCGAATGAGTTGGTTAAATCCCCAAAAGCAGCGGAGAAGAAAGGAAGAAGCACAAGGGTAAAAGAAGGGGGAAGGTTGAAGATAGAAAAGGCTCCTGTTCCAACAAAGTTGGACCCCCAACTGTAGGGGAAAGTCTAACCGTAAGGGACCAAAGAAAGCAAGGCGTATGGGGAGTTCTGTTGGTGGGACTATAAGAAATACTTTTCCAGGCAGGGTAGAGAACTCAAAGCACATGAACCCTCTTCACATTACGATGGATAGCCAAGTTGGGCAGGGTAGAGAGCTCAAACCACATGAACCCTCTTCACATTATGACAGATAGTCAAGGTGATTTTGCTTCAGATCAGATTTTGATACAGGTCCCTTATAGAGCTCCTAGAGCAAAGCATTGGTATCTGGATGTTATGCACAGGGGAAAGAAAGCAAATAAATCTAAGCCTCTGAATTGGTCTAATCTATTGCAGGTGTTTACTTTGTAGAAGATTCTGGAGGAGGTCTCATCTTGAGATCTAGATCATGTGAAATTTAGAAAATCAACAATGGGGAAGGGAATTATGAAAGTCTGCTTTACCTTTCCAGTCTTTGTCGATTTGGCAGCAGAAGCTGGTGATGATTTTATGGATTTAGGTATACGAATTGTGCAAGAAGGAGAGGTTGCGACCCCGAAGGACGCCATTATTATTAAATCATGCCGGCCTAAATGTGCAACAAGTAAAGTCGGTAATAGGAACAGACTGCTTCTCGCCCCCCTCTCTTCTAGATGGATATAAGCATGGTAGCTTAGAGGTTACAGTAGCAGCCCACTTAAGAGGTGAGGTGGTGGACTACATCCCGCTCCACAACCGATTTGTGTGCCTGAGAGTTGATTGGGAGAGTGTTTCCTCCTGGGACAGGGGATTTAGGTGGACTAGGTAGATGGCTCTACCGACAGCCTGGATGTTTTTTCATGGAAAGTTCCCACAATAGATATTACACAATTATGGGAGGAGAAAATGATTATATGCTTTCAAGAGACCTGGCTGGTGGGAGAGTTAGCATACTTATGTGGATTCAGGCAGTTTGCAAAGCAGGCAACAAAAGTGGGGTGAGGGCGTCTAACAGGTGAATTGCCGACACTAGTTTCAACTAAATATTTCAAAGGGGCAATTATCATTCAGACAAGTTGTGAATGGATTTTGAGTTGTCACCTTCACTTGCAGGACGGGTGCCACTTAAACAACAGCCAGATAATCATAAATGGGTATATAAATCAAGGTGTGGCTCCCGTTTGGAGATCCCGGGGGCCTCAACCATTTTACTAATGGGTGACATTAATCATCGATTGTCGCCTGTCCAGGAAGAGGTCTGTTCCAGTGATATGTTGGAAAGTTATAAAATTCCATATGCCACATTCCTGAAATGTACCCAATCTAAGTACGATCTTCAATTAGTTAGGTTCCACAATGAGTTAGGATTTGCGTGCTTAAATAGGACGGTTTAGGGAGGATCAGCTGGCATCCCAAACATTTGCTTATTGTAACCAGAGCTGCTAGGCATATTATAGGTTTATACAGGCAGGGTACTTCGAAGCTTGTTAAGGCTTCGAAGTGGCAAGATGGTCCCAATGGTCAGGCAGTGTAATCATGAGGTATTAAAGAAAGCCCACGCTGGACATCCACCAAGCCTTGGATCAATAACGAAAGTTTGGGTTTAAGGGAATGCTAGACCATTGCGGGGTTTCCCAGAGGGCTCTAGGGTAAAATAAAGGTACAATCCCATAAATATGGAACATGCCGCCCTGATCAGAAGGAAGAAACATGCTTACTTATCAGGTAAAATGGGATTTGATGATCTGAACCCTCCAGTCTAAAGATATGCAAAAGTTCTGGAGGTTAGTTCAGAGTGGACGCAGAAAGTCAAAGGAACCCCTAAGGTGTTTTGTGCCAGAAATGCTTGGGTCACATTCCTAAGAAATATCTATAAAGCCAGAGAAAGGAAGGTGGCCCAATCCGGGGAACGATATATTTGGGTTTTTCTCTGAACTCTCCTTAGAGAAACTGATAGCCTCTTTAAATTAACCAAGGCATCAGGCCAGTATAATTTACCCGCCATGTTTTAAAATCCAACCCAAAGTGGTGGGCTCGTTTTTTATCGAAGGGCTTTGTAGCAAGGACAGGTATTTTTTCTCCTAGCTGTAAGGGTGCAATAATTAAGCCTATTCACAAGAAAAAGGAGCTGGATGACCCAAGAAATTATCGTTTGATAAGTTTGCTTGATGTCAGAGCTAAATTGTATTCCAATGTGATCTTATTTTCCCTGAAAGACTGGACTGAGACCAATAGCCTCGTCCCAATGAAACAAGGAGGTTTTAAGCCAGGTCGCTCTATGGTAGACCATTGCTTCAGTCTGTGGGCTCTTGGGCAGAAGGCAATGGGAACGACAGGGAATCTTTTTTATTGTTTCGTTGATTTTAGTTCAGCCTTTGACCTAGTGGACCACGCTATTTTGTGGGATAAGCTACGACTTCTGGTTATTCCCAGTAGCTTACTTGCAATCCTACAGCAACTACATCACCAGAATTGGGCTCAGGTAGATTTAAATGGGACCCTTTGAACAAAAATTCCAATGGGTAATGAGCTAAGGCAGGGCTGTGTCCTGGCTCCCATGTTGTTTTCACTATTCCTAGCAGATATTCCCTGTGCCCTAGATAGTACTAAATCTTTTTCGCCGCAAATGGGTGGCAGGCATATCTCATCTCTCCTCTAGGCGGATGATATGGCCATTTTAGATCTGACACAAGTGGGCCTCCAGAGGAAGCTGGAAAGGTTTAATTTGTGCTGTGTGGCTAATAAAGGTTAATTTGGAGAAAACAACATTAATTTTGGGAAAATAGCGAAAGCATATACGTGGGTGCTAGGTATTGATACAGTGGAGGTGGTAACATCATATAAATATTTAGGAATGTTGTTTAATAATAAATTTCACTGGGCCTCGCATAAATAAATAGTGGAGCCTCATGCACTCTCCACTACAGGATGTCTAGCAAAATTTAAAAACACATTTGGAGGACCATCTCTGTCCTTAGTATTTACTGCTTATAATGCTATGGTGCCAACTCAATGCCTATATTGGGCAGAACTGCTGATCCAAGCTGGGAGAAATGTGTGGGTAAGTGCCTGAAAAAGCTATTAGGGCTGCCCAAAGGCACAACGTGTCCGGCAATACAACTGGAAGGGAACCTGCAGGTGTGGATTTTTTTAGCCCATAAATCTACCTTACGCTTTTGGGATGCTTCAAAAGGTTTCAAGTATTTGTGCTGTGGATATATCAAGAAGTGAACTAAAGTGAGATGCGCAAGTTAGAAAAGATTAGTGAAAATTGCTGAGACACTGAAGGTGGGAAAATTTGGAGTAATGGAGGCATCCCACCTATTGAAGTGGGAGCTGAGAGAGGCCTGTAAGACAGAATGTAGGGCAGCAGATTTCCATTACTTTTCAAGAAAATCCTTCGCGAACTACATGTTGGAGTCCTGGGACAACTAAGGTTGTATTCTTACACATTGACATTGCCTAACCCCCAGATGCGTATGCTGATATTAAAATTTCAGGTTGCATTTAATTTTCGATTTCTAAATCTGGAGAAGTTTGACGCTCTTTTTGACTGTGAAAATAAGTGCATCTGTTGGTTACGGTCCACAAATTTTTATGTTCATCTTTTAGTAGATTGGTTGCATTTTTCCACCCTCCTTCTACCATTTTTACTCATTTGTTCTATTTTTTGCTTTATGATTATGATCACGAATATGATATATAATATTATGTTCGCAAGAGTCATTGATATTCATCTAAGCTTTTGTCACATTATCATCACATTATTACTAGGTTATGTTTGATTCTGATTCCGCTTTTTATAAGTTATTTTTGAACCTATGTTGTACCTTATACTCATACAAAACCAATGAAATTCATTGAAATAAAAAAATAAAAACCCCGCTCTTTTTACAATATAATATTTGTCATCGCAACGAAGCACTGACGCTTCTCACAAACATGGAGTCCCCGAGAAATAACTTGTGCTTTAGTAAAATTCTTAAAAATAAGCTTGGGCTAGCATTATTGTTAGAGACTAATCATGATTAAAGCTGACCTAACTCCATGTTTATTTTGCTGGAGGAATATTGGAGTGGCAAACTTGATTACTTGTGATATTATGCTATATCGTTTCTAGTGTGATTAGGTGTGGGGGGAACGAGTAGGTTGTTTTAATGATTTGGAGGGGTGGTAGGGGTTTTTATAGTGAATGTTTTCATTGTTTATAGACATGTGTCTTAAAATGTACCCTATTTTCGAAATTGGCTTGGGCTTTTTCTTATGTTCTATCGACAATATTACTATTTGAGTACTGCATAAATGCTTTACATATTGCCTCTAAGTTAAGCCTTCCTGCTCTGTGCCATAGCTACCAGAGGACTAAGCTCAAATTAATTTAGTGACTTTAGTGGTTCACCCAGACAAGGATTGTGATTATTATCTGAGGTGGGTTCTCATCCTTCTCAAATAATACCCACATTTCTTACATGGAAATATACATAACAAACATGTAATAGTTAGTGTGGGGGAAAAAACAATAAAAATTTAGGATGTTTTGCAAATACTTTAGCTATTTAATGCAAGTGAATTTTAAATTCAGCTTTGAGCCGTAAGATTCAAGTAGATCCCAGTTAACTCTAAAGAAATCCAGTAGTGTAATAAATAATAAACACTATAAATGTCCCCATATCACCTAAGGGCTGAATTTTCAGGGTAATAGTAAAGAAGAAAGGGATCTGAAAAGTCAGTCTGTTCCACAGCTCTCCTTTTGCACTGTCTGTTGGTTATAGCAGTAGACATCGAGACACAACTATAATAATTTATGATAGTGATATTCTTCTGATATTACAAGTAAATAGTGATAACACAAATAGACTGTAATAAGGAAATTAAGTAAACTGCAATACCCCGAGAGGGTACAACCCAAAAACATTGCCTGGAAAATGAGTCCAGAACAGCCAATTAGGTTGCCATGTTTTCTGGATTTCTCTCCAGAACAGACCCTGAGAAAAGGTTTTCTAGACCCTCTGGCACAAGAACGTATTCAATATGCCAACATGAGACAGAGAATCTGATGGACAGCAACCCTCCCCTACAACCCACTTAGCATTACTTGAGTAAGGTGCATTTTAATTAATGATCAGTCCTGGGAAACTCACAGGAATAGTTACCAGAACCCAAACCCTCTTTCGTCCTAAATAGACACACTCAAGAACGCTAGGAAACTAAGAATATAATTTCAGGATTTATTAAAATCAAAATCTTACTTCAGTTAACACAATATGAATACTAAGGATTATAAAAGTAAAACGAGATTGTGGAAACAATATTTGTCAACAAGCAGGACAACAAAAATATTGTAACAGTAAGATGACATTTTAGGGCTTTTTTGAATTGACATACTCAACCCATGCCTTGGCTAGCTAAGCTAAATTGAGCACAAATAGGGCTTACTAGAGATTTAGAGGCAGTTTACATCTGCATAACGTTTCTGAAGAATATAAGCAGAATTTAATATCTGTCTGAACATTGCTAAATAAACAATTAATAATGACGTCCCTCTAGCCTTTTACCTACTTTTATTCGCCCAAACATTACCTACTGTTCAAAAATAATAACTGAGAAATCAGGATATTAATTTCTACGAAGACTTGTTCATTGCTGAAAAACACTACTGTGAAAAACTATTCGAATCATGTTAAAATAAGCATAAACGTGGGGGGCGTGGCTTGCGCGCCGCTGTGAAATGGCGGTCAGCGCTTGAGCTCCGTGCTGAGTAGGAGCCGACGGAGGTTTTGCTGCCGCGTCGGAATGCCCCGTTCTCTTCAGAAGCTGGCCTCAGGGATATGAAGCTGCCAAGTGTATTATTACGGAGGTTTCCTGATGTTTACCGCTGCCGGTGACCACATTTCAGACGTCTTCAGGTGACGCTCGGTGTTTTCGCGAGTGGCCACCATTTTGCTTATTCACGAGCGGAGATGTTGTTTCTCTTCAGCACGATGATGATACTGCTACAGTCTGGCCAGGACTAAGAGGAATACGAGCTGGTGATGTTTTTTACATTTCCTAAGTCTATTTTGATTTTTGATTTCCTCCTGCTGAATTGCTGCCGATTATGAATATATTTTCGGTTTCTTTGTGATATATTTTTCGTCAGAGCACCGCCATTGCCCTTCTATGGGGCCTCTTTGACTTATGTTTTTCTGCTTTTGGCTGTTGGAAGGAGCCCTCTTGGTACCTGCAGGGCATGATATTTTTGTGAGGAGGTTTTCTTTTCCTTGACCTTGCAAGCACGCCACTACTATTTTCCTGTTCTTTTGCTGAGGGCGCGCTCGCCATTTTGGCGCATTTCCTTAGGGCACATTGAGTTTTCTTACTTCCTCTGGCGTTTTCTTTCCTAAATTAGCCTGAAGGGGTGTATTTTGCACTTGCTGAGGTGGTGTGCTCTATGGCTGCGAATATGGGCCCGTCTCCTAATGCTAAAGAAGCAAAGGAATCTAAGGCGTCTCTTAAGAGGTCCAAACAGATATCCCCTACACCTGAGTCTGTGCCAAAAGACCCCAGTTCCACTCTTGAGACTATCCTGTCGCGCCTTAATGAGGTTTATGAAATTGCGCAGTCTACCAAGACTAACACAGATTTGTTGCAAGTGGTGGTGTTAGCCATCAGAAATGATTTTAAGGCCCTTTCCCTTTGTGTTTCGGACACAGAAGCACGTATTAGTGGCACAGAGGATTCCATGCAAAAGCAATCTAGATCTCTCTGCCAGTTAGAGCGCTCAATGGCATCATTGCGGAGAGACCTCACTGAACAAGAAGATCGTAACCGTAGATCTAATCTGCGCATTTTTGGTCTTCCGGAGGATGTTGAGAAAGATGCATCTTCTATGATTGACTTCCTTTATCAGTGGATTCCTTCTACGTTGCAAATTTCTTTCCAAAGAGATTTTGAACTGGAACGTGCACACCGGGTACCCACCTTTCGTCCTAAGTCTGCTACGCAACCTAGAGCGATAATTTTTAAGCCACTGCGCCATCAACATACAGAACAAATTCTGGCCCATATGCGGAAGGTTAGAGTTGTCTCTTGGAATGGCCATCGCATTTCAATTTCGCAAGACTTTGCCAGGGACACGGTAATAAGGAGGAAGGGCTTCCTTAATCTCAGGAAGCGTTTAGCTGAGATGAATATTCCCTTTTCTTTTGCCGGCCCTTCAAAATTCCGCATTTCTTTCAAAGGTCGCTCCAGAGTCTTCGATGAACCTGCTGATTTGGCCTCTTTTTTGGATAATCAGATGGAGGCACAAATGGATCTTCAAGTGGAGGCCTCGCTTGAACCTGGTCCCTCTGGCACCTGATGTGACTCTACATACTGCAATGAGTTTTCTTCTTTGCCAGATCTATTTGATCTCATCTCTCATAGATCTGCGCGGTGATTTTAGTGTTCATTGCTCTTGATGTGCTGTTGTCGTCTTTTGGTGTTTCCTCCCTATCGTTATAGTGTTGTGGTCTTTTATGGTCGTTATTTCTATTGGATGATTCTTCCAATAATTCGTGGTAGTTTCTTGATGGTTTTGTTTCACCCCTGTTCACTTGTCGTCCTTATTACTCCTTTCCTTCCCACTTTGTCTCTACACATATTGGTCCGGGTCCGTTTCTTATCCCATTGTATGACTTCTTTATTTGCTTCAAATTTGTGGGTGTGACTTGGTCTCTTCTCTATTGGGTTTTGGTCTTTCTGCCTGATCAACGTCTTTGGTTGTCTCGTATTTATGGAGTACGCTATTGTTTATTAATGTTTTGGTGTTTCGTTTGGTTACATGTTTGATTCATAGATGTTTATTAGATGCTTATTAATTGCTATATTTAGTGTTAATTTTTTTTTTTTTTTTGTATAGTTAGTTTTATATCTCTTTTACTGCTATATTATTGCTTATTTTGATTACTTGTTATTGTTAATTGTCTTTTTCGATTAGGTCGGAATTCTATTGTTGTATTGTAATTGTTGGGTTCTTTGTATTTGTGGTCAGTTATCTATAAGCTTATCTATAGTTTTTACATATTTATATATAGTCTCATTTCTCCTATGTATTTGCCATAGGCATTCATTGATTGTTATATTGATCTTTACTATATGCCGTCTTCTACTATGGTTCACTTATTTTCTTCACAATGTCCCATATAGTATCCTCTCTAATAGTGACGATAGCTTTTAGCTCATGTTCCTTTATAGGTGGTATCTATTTATTAACTTTGTTACACATGTCGCCTTTATAGACTTATATGCTGCACTGTTTCTAGAGTATTATAATTAATTCCTGTTCATATCCTCTAGATGGTTCTTCTTTTTAATTACGCACAATCAATTATGTACTGTTTTTGGGGCTATTTTTGCTGATGGGTTTTACTCCTTTGTTGTTTCTCTTGCTCTTTTTCCCACGTTCCCCCTGATATGAATTTGGTCTTTTTCAGACCTTCCTTGTGGGCTCTTCTCTCTCTTTTTCTGTCCACTTTCTTGCTTTCTTCTTCCTCTTCTTCCTCCTCTTCTTTCTCCTTTTCTCTTTGGATTTCCTCCTTGGACTCTCCCTGTTTGGTGTTGATGTTTAGTGTCTGGAAGCGTATTTTTTTGGAGGTTGTTGTTCATATATCATTCACGCAATATCCTTTTCTCTTGTTTCTGGCTCTATGTCTGGTTTGAATATACTCTCCCTTAATGTTAAAGGGTTAAATCACCCAGTTAAAAGGTCAAAGATTTTAGACTATTGCAAATCTCTTTCTTCGGATATAGTCCTTTTTCAAGAGACAAAGGTCTCTGTCAAGGAGGCGTTATTGCTGAAGAAAGATTGGGTTTCTGATGTTGCGTGTTCAGATGCTTGTGGTAAAAGAAATAGGGTACTTACTTTAGTTTCTAAACATTCTGGATTATTTATCGTTTCCTCTGAACAGGACACAGAGGGACGTTGGTTACTATCTAAGGTGTCCGATAGTAATGCTGTTCTCTTTGTCATGAATATTTATGCCCCTAATAGAGACGATCCGTCTTTTTGGAAAGCAATCACCAAAAAGCTACATGACACACCTCATTTGGGCAATCTTATTGTAGGTGGAGACTTTAATTTACCAATGGATCCTATATTGGATAGGAATTCTGCCTTTAACTTTCGTCCCCCTCAAGCACATAAACAAATGATTAATATGTGTTCTCTGATCCATCTTCAGGACGTTTGGCGTCTCCATAATCCCACTGGCAGTGACTTCTCCTTTTTCTCTTCCCCTCATTCGTCTTTTTCACGCATTGATTATCTTTTGGTTCACTCCTTTCTTGTTCAATCTTCCTCTTCTCCGCTTATTCATCCTATTTTAGTTTCAGACCATGCTGCTGTGACCTTCACTCTTAAAAGGAACTCACGGACTTAGCGGATGAGATTAAACGTCAGGAATCTCTTTTTCGACATTCTAAGGATAAGTCATGCTTACAATCTATTAAGAATTTAAAATATACGTACAATACTATTGTCACTAAGAGGGCTCATATTGGTCTTCAGGCTCAGAAATCTAAGAAGTTGCTGTTAAAAAATCGCGCGGGCAAGATCCTTGCAGCTACATTGAAGTTCCAGGAATCTTCTTATAAATCTTCCCAAATCTCTTCTATTTCTGATCATCTTGGTCAGAAAAAATTTCAGACTGAAGAGATTCTTGAGGTCTTTCGCGATTTCTATAATAATTTATATACTCCCGCTACTCAAGCTTCTTTTGAACAATGCCAGGAGTTCTTGAAGGCAGTTCCTTTGAAAGCTGTATCGGAGGAAGATAATAATTCATTGAATTGCCCGATTACCTCTGATGAGATTATTTCCGCGATTAAAGCTACTCGTTCCGGTAAGGCTCCGGGTCCCGATGGGTATCCTATTTTGTTTTATAAGACCTTTCTTTCTGTGATTGTTCCTAAACTACAAGTGGTCTTTGATGCTTTTATTAAAGATGGCTCTGTGTCTGGTTCCGCTGCGGATGCTACTATTGTAGTAATCCCCAAAGAAGGGAAAGACCATTCAGACCCCAAAAATTTTCGACCTATTTCCCTTCTTAATATGGAAGCTAAGATTTTTGCTAAAATCTTAGCTAAACGTTTAGAATCCTTTATTCCTCAATTGGTTCATCCTTCCCAAACGGGTTTTGTAAAGGGACGTCTTGCACGTGATAATATCCGTACTTTTTGTCACATTCTCGGTGCCGCCAAGCGATCCAATCTTCCGGCGGCGGCCTTGGCCCTTGATGCTGAAAAGGCCTTCGATAAGGTTTCTTGGCCTTTTTTACGAGCTGTTTTATGTGCGCATAACCTTGGTGATTTCTTTATTCGTATGGTTATGTCTCTTTACTCCCGACCTAGAGCTAACATAAGAGTGAATGGTGCTACGTCGTCCTTTTTTAACCTTCGCCAAGGCACTAGACAAGGTTGTCCTTTGTCTCCTCTGTTATTTTTGTTGTCCATTGATCCTCTTCTCAGAATGATTGACTTACATCCTGATGTTAAGGGGTTCTCTTTTGGGTCTCATCAGATAAAAACAGCTGCTTATGCGGATGAATGATGTTCTCATTTTCTCGGATGACATTGCACTGGCCATCCCTGCTATTTCTGATACAATTTCTATTTTCTCAAAGGTTTCAGGGTATACCCTGAACAAAGATAAGACAGAGATGTTCCCCTTAAATGCTTACTGTTTCTCCTCTCATATGGGTTCGGCGGGCTTTAAGTGGCAATCTAAGCAACTAAAATATTTGGGTATTTATTTTTGCTCCACCCTTTATGGTACGGTTACTTATAATGAATCTCAAACTATTCTTAAGGTGCGACATCTTTTAGAAAATTGGTCTCCGAAACATATTTCTTGGTGGGGCCGTATCCAAACTCTTAAAATGATGATAACACCTATTATTAATTTTGTTTCTTCTATGCTTCCAGTAAAGTTCTCTGATGCCTTTTTTCACGAACTTGATTTACTTACTTCCAAATTCTTATGGAATGATAAAAGGGCTAGAATTGCCCATAAATTTTTGAGGAAATCCTATGATATGGGAGGTTGTAATCTTCCTGATTGGGGGAAATACCAGTCTGCTTTTTTGGCTTCTCAGGGTGCGCTCTGGTTTTCCTCTCCCTCTATTCATGTTCCAGCTTGGTTGCTAATAGAACAGGAGTTGGCCTCTCCTCTTCCGACTGCCTCTTTCTTAACCTCGCATACCCTTTCTATTCCATTCTCTAGATCTATTATTCTAGACACTATTGCTGCGGTTCCCAAGGTTGATAAGAGAGTGGCGATTCCACTGCATAAAACCAGATGGTCATCTATTTGGCGGAATTCCAAAATTAAAATTAATATTGATCCAGACTTGATGTCTTATTGGTCTGGGAAAGGTATCTTGCTTGTTAAACATTTATATGATTCCAATAATGATCCTCTCCCTTTCTCTACCCTGGCCCATCAATTCTCTCTTTCTAATTTAGATTTTTATACCTTTCTTAAGATAAAGGTAGCACTTGCTAAAGTACATCTCCATTCTTCTTCCCCTACGATTACGCTTTTTCAACTATGGATTAAATCTGGTCATGTTGCATCTAGGATTTATAAATTTTTGTCGACTTCGACACCTCCTTCGCAGACTGTTGCACAGCAAAAATGGCTGCATCATTTCGAGCATGGTGTTACTGATCATATTTCTTCAGACACTTGGCAAGATATTGGTAGACTCTCTCTTCGTAATAAAATCGCCCCCTCATTAATGCAATCTAAGTTTTTTTCTATTAATCTTCTTCACTGGACTCCCACTCGTTTATATTCGTTAAATCTCAAAGAAGATAATCGATGTTGGAGTTGTGGTCTGGCACCAGGCGATTTCCAGCATATGTTCTTTGATTGCTCTCTTCTCCAACCCTTTTGGGGTTTAATTCACAAACAACTTATGATTATCTTTAATATCAAGTTTCAACTCTCTTTTCCATTAATTCTTTTAGGCCCGTTGGCGGCCTCGGTCCCTTTGCCTTTAGATTCCATGGATTTACAACTGTTGGATCTTTTACTAACTATTGCAGTCAAAGTAATTCTCATGGAGTGGAAATCTTTTTCTTCAGTTTCTTACCATACTTGGTGGGCATGGGTTTCTTTTTTACGTAGTGCTCATACGTCAGTTGATCATGCTCATCTTTCTCCGTCTATATCTAATGGTGTATGGCTGGCTCTAGATAAGTATATGCAATTGGCTTCAGAGGGGTTGGTGGATCAATATCCTTTTGATTTGTCTGGTTAATGTTGTCTTGGGTGGTGGGTGAATCCTTTGGAAATCCCTTTCTCTTCTTTCTTTTCTTCTTCTCTTTCTTCTTCTCTATTCTATCTTTTTTCCGTCTTTGCTTTTTTCCTTTCTCGTCTTTTATCCCCAAATTAATATCTGATAATGATACTTTTGATAATCACTTCTCCCGGTTGTTAATTGCTTCCTCTCTAATTAATTTCTCTGTTATTTCTAGTTTAATGAATTTTATGATGATATTTTTATTGTTTAATCTCAATCTACCATCTTGTGTGTTTTAGCTGATATCAATTGTATCATTTTTGCTTGTATATTATGCTTGCATTTACTCTTTTAAAATAATAAATTCTTTTGAAATAAAAAAAAAATAAGCATAAACGTATTTGAGTAAGATGAATTATCATAGTCATGTGTCTTAAGCCCACATACAAACAATGCCATCTTTCAACATGAACACATTTCTTAAGTTGCCTTCCCTTTCACACAATACCCTTTTACACACATTTGCAGGCCTGACAATGCTGGTTTAGTTTCTCTGAAACTGCTTCGCTTACAGATTCCACTTTGTGAGACCATTATCACGACTCCTTAAACACCACGTACACACATTATGCAAATGTTCTATTTTTCATCCACAAGGCGACATGGCCATCTATAGACCATAACAATGCTGGCTTCCCCAGGACTCGCAAGGATGCTCTTCAATATGCTCTATAAATAAACAAGCATTTCCGGGTTTAGTTAGAGGAGCACTTTGTTGTCATTGGCGAGGTCTCTACACTCTGAAGCTTCAGTCCAGCAGCTTGCTGATATCCCTGCGCGGGTGTCCAGCTTGTGACCAAGACGTGGACTTACATTCTTTCCCTTCTTGGAACCAGGGTTGGATCATACTGTATGGGGATTCTTGGCAGAACACACACACACGCCCTAGACACTTAGGTTAGGGACTGCATAGTAGGAGTACGTCAGATTTTCTATATTGTTTTATATGCCTGCATATATACATTGCATTAGCATGATGAGGGAACTTTTTATTCTCTTCAATGTCCTGGTCCTTCTAATAACTTTCATTGGCTTCTGTCTATTGATCATTACAGCACATATATTCTATACAAGAATCACGTTGGTTCAATAAACATTGAAAACGTCCCACTGTATATTCATTGTATACTTCAGTGAGAATAAGAGAGCACGAGTGACTGAGCAAAAGGGTTCGAGATCTGTTACCACAATTCCTGGGGGATCAGGGTTGTCATGTTCAGTGGTTGCCAGAACCATTTGCTATCTGCCTAGGTTTAGGGGTACTCGTGGTGTCATTGTGAGCTAGCTGGCATATAGGACAGCATATCCTGAGGGGGTGCATAGAATCAGTCTGGCACCAACCCAACAGTTATGCCGCCCACAAAAGCGCAGTTCCTACCATAGGGTGGAAACTACATGACATGGCGCTGCCAACGTAGGTTAGGTACTCATTTTGGTGGATCGACTGAGCAGTTCAATTGTGCCTTCTCACCCCTACTTAACTCCAAACTGGAGACATCCATGGTAGGAGGGAAAATGCTCCTAAGCTGGGTAGGTAGCCCCTATGTATTGGCCGTAGGCTGTTCAAGCTGGAACCGTAAAAGTATCTACCTCCCACTGTGCTTACCCACTCTGTAATTCATTTCTTATGTCCGGGGACAAAGGTTCTCAGGCATTAAACATTGCAGAGAACTGCAGACATGCGGTTACTCTGAAATCATTACACCATGGTCTCATGTCCAGGGGTGAAGATGTTACCTTCGTGATTGTGGCACACGAAGCATTTAGGAGAGAGGTGTTCTATTATGGGTTATATTCCCGGCTGCAGACAATGTTACACAATTATTTCACACCTGCACGGAGAATGAAATACCGGATATCTACACTTCATATGAGGAAATAGAAGTTCCTCTCAAGAACACATAAATTGGTTTAAGACGCCCTCCCACAAACAACAGCAAATGTTAGGTTCAGTCCACTCAGCAAGGAAAGAGCAACATGGCCAGTTTTAACCGGTTACACACTGCATCCTAATGTTGATAATTTACCAGCATCAAGGGTGCGAAGACTATATACAAAGACTTAGCAACATTATATACAAGTCATACACAGTTCGTTATGCGAACCCTGGCACTTAACCCTGCGCGGATTGCTCAAGCTGCACAACCACAATTGGCTACCCCAGGCGCCAGCCCACAAACGCTAAATGCAGTCATGGGAAAAGTTCCCGTCAGACGGGAGGAGATGCTGTTCTGGATTGCACAGAAGACCAGCCAGCTTGAAGCAGTGTTTCCTCATATGGGCCTGCAGGAAAAGCAAAGAATGCTAACAATTTGCTTGCCGATGGGATGGCTCCCCCTGTGGAAGACTGCACAACTTGGGGTACAGTCTTTGCTGCAGTATATACAGAGAACGTGGTACCCCTTCTTTGGCTGTTTTGCCTGAAGTGCTGAAACAGCTACAGAATGAGTATAGGGAAGCACCTGCCCTGAACTTAGAGATAAAACTGATGGGCAATGTTGCCGCCGTAGCCACAATTATGTTAAACAACGTAAAGGGGGAAGCAGCAGCGTTGACCATACGTCAACACCTAAGGGATTAGACTCCTGCACAGCAGGAGCAAGAATTTACTAAACATTATCAAAGCAACCTATGTTACGCTAGGTAGAGATAATTTGGGAACCAGACCAGGAAAACCACTATTAAAGAGTAATTCTGAAAGGCATAACTCTGAGCAAGCACCTGACTCTTCAACAAAGAAGAAGTGGGACAAAAAGCAAAAAAATAAAGATAAAACAAAATCACGGGACAGGTCTTCTCAACAGGAAGCAACTGAAAAACGATATAATCTTTGGAATCGTGATAATATTAGACCGCCTAACAGGTATCAGGACACTGATAAATGATCGTCTTGTTCCTTTTGTTCCTTTCAGGAGTCATCCGATAAACGTTCAGAGAGAGGTGGATGGTCAGAGCGTAGATTGAAAGAGTATGTGAAAATTAAGAAGGACTCACAACGCTCATTTGGATACTTAATAAAACCGGAAGATAAAGCGTAACTTTCCAAGTCTCAATTTAAAAACGAAGAAGGTAGCCGGACTAAAAGTCAGGCAAGCCCTGGATATTGAGGACCCTGCTTCTGAGCAGAGAATGAGCAGTGATAATGCTAGACAGCATTACAGAAGCCACGATAGCTAGCCGGAACCTGATGCGATTGTCTGGTGAGAGTAACACTGAGTGAGCAGATCAGAGAGGAAACACTTGATACTAGGATAAGTGTTCCACATTGTTTATACGAAATACAACTCCAATTGGAGCGGGACATACCCAAATACATCAATTGGCTTGTGTCTATTTGGACCACTGTAGTGCTAGAGGCACTCTTGTGGTCTGACACCACGTGATGACCTTTGACTACCATCATTTTAATTGACTTTGGTGTGTTATTTTATCCTAGCCTGAATGTACGACGCCCTGCATATGCCTTGTTTCTCTTGAAGATTTCTTCTCGTAGTTTTGAAGTGGGAGCTGTCACAGAGTAGAACAGCATTGCCAAGAACAGAATGTGTAGGATGTGCATTTGAAAGCATGAGAGAGAGAGGTGTGGAATGTACTTTTTGGTCTCGAAATGCAGTGCTATGAGCAATGGTGCACCCATGTGCATTGTGCTGTACATTGCGAGATGAAGCATGTGATGCTATAAGCAGTGGTGCACAAATGTACATTATGTTGTACATTGGGAAGTAATATAAAGTTCTTACTATTCAATCAATCAATCAGGGGGTTTATATAGAGCGATACTCACCTGCGAGGGTCTCAAGGCGCTGGGGGGGGAGGCAGCTTCGGGTCAGACGAAGAGCCAGGTCTTGAGGTCCTTCCTGAACGTGTGCACGGTGGGGGAGCGTCTGATGTTCACAGGGAGCTTGTTCGAGGTTTTCGCTGCGATGTAGGAGAAAGCTCTCCCGCTGGTTCTCTTTCTGCAGATGCGGGGAACCTCTGCCTGGGCGAGGTCGGTGGAGCGGTGGATCCTCTTGGGTACGTGGAAGGATAGTCTTTCGTTGAAGTAATTGGGGCCAATGTTGTTGAGGGATTTGTTGGTGTGAGTTTGAAGGTGACCCTCTTTACGACGGGGAGCCAGTGGAGGTCTCACAGGTGTTGTGTCATGTGCTTGTGGCGCGGTGTCCCGAGAACGAGTCTGGCTGCCGCGTTCTGGATGGTTTGGAGTTTGTGTAGGAGATTCCAGCGTAGAGGGTGTTGCCGTAGTCCAATCTGCTGGTTATGAGTGAGTGGGTGAAAGTACTTCTGCAGTCGGGGGGGATCCATTTGAAGGTCTTACGGAGGATGCAAAGGCAGTTGAAGCTGGTGGAGGTGACAGCGTTGATCTGGCGGTTCATAGAGAGGAAGGAGTCAAGGATGATGCCGAGGTTCCAAGCGTGGTCTGTAGGGGTGGGTGGGCTCCTGAGGGCGGAGGATCACCAGGTGTTGTCCCAGGCGGTGGTGGAGGGTCCGAGGATGAGGACCTCGGTTTTCTCTGAGTTTAGCTTCAGGCAGCTGTCCTTCATCCAGGCTGCCACGTTCTTCATTCCTTCCTGGAAGTAGAGTCTGGTGTCTTCGGGATTATTCGTGAGTGAGAGGATGAGTTGGGTGTCGTCGGCGTATTGTAATTGTATTGTATTGTAATTGCATTTGTATATCGCTTACTAACCCTTACGAGGCGTCAAAGCGCTTTTTTCGGCGAGTAGCACGCTACTACGGGACCCATAGAGGATTAGTTTTGAATTAGTATAGTGAAAGATGCAAGTAAATTTTAAGTGGTGGATAGGTTAGTCAGGATTTTGGATTCGGAAGGATAGCAGAAGGATAAAAGAGGAAAAAAGGTTTTTATTTATATAGCGCTTGTTGCCCATGATGGAGTGTTGAAGCACGCTACTCAGAAAACAAATAAAGGATTAGTGGTGAATTAGAATGGTGAAATATGAAAGTAATTTGAGTGATGGATATTAGTCAGTTATTTGGAGTGAGAAGGATAGCGGAGGGATAGAAGGGGAAGAAAGGTTTGTATTCATATAGCACCTGTTACCCCTGAAAGGTGTTGAAGCGCTTTTCTGGCGTGTAGCACGCTATTCCGGAACCCATAAAGGATTAGTGTTGAAAATTAGTATAGTGAAATATGAAGTAATTTGAGTGATGGATATGTTATTCAGTTATTTGAATAGAGAAGGGTAGGTGGCGGGATAGAAGAGGGAAAGAGGTTTGTATTTACATAGCGCTTGCTTCCCCTGATAGGGTTTTGAAGTGCCTTTTTGGCGAGTTGCACGCTACTCTGGAACCCATAAGGATTAGTGTTGGATTAGTATGGTGAAAAATGAAATTAATTTGAGTGGTGGATATGTTAGTCAGTTATTTGGATTGAGAAGGGTTGGGGAGGGGTAGAAGAGGGAAAAAAGGTTTGCATTTATAAGTAACCCATATGGGGTGTTGAAACGCTTTAACGCCCCATCACGCTACTCTGGAACACATAAAGGATTAGTGGTGAGTTAGTATAGTGGAATATGGAATTTGAGAAGTGAACATGTTAGTCTGTAATTTTGATAGAAAAGGATAGTGGAGGGATAGAAGAGTGAAGGATTTTTTGTTATTTCTTTTTTTTAGGTCATAGCAGTAAGAGGAGGCTTTTGAATTAATAAAATGGGTTTTTGGAGTTGAAGAGTCAAAGGGAAGAATTTAGTGAGGTTTGTTTTGGGGTATCAGTATGGTAAAAGATGTGTCAGATGATGCAAGGAGGGGTAGAGTAGGAGGTTAGTTTGGGGATAATAGTAGTGGCATGGGGTTTGGGATAAATGAGAGAGTGGATGTAGAGGATATATTGATAGATGTATAGGGTGAGAGATAGGGTAGTGCATTGGAAAGAGTAGTAGAAAGTAGTTTGAGATGTCAGAAAGTTGGGCTAGAAGATATATTGTGAGAAGTATAGGCTGAGAATAGGGTAGTGCATTGGAAATGCCAAATTAAAAGAAAGTGATACATATATAGATCCATAAGTACATTGAAAGTATATAGATGCATAAAGGAGGTAAGTATATGTAGATTAAAGATATTGATAGAGGTACAGGATGAGAAATTGGGTAGTGCATTGGATATGCTTTTTCTGGAGAAAAGTAATAGACACACAGATCCAAGTACATGGAGGTACATAGATGCACAATGGAAGCAAGTACATGTAGACCAAAGATAAAAAAAAAATTAACATTATTATTCTACATGTTTATACAAAGCAATACACAAAGAGAGATACATATCTATAGTGAAAATAAATGCTTATATACAGAGGGATATGCTGTCAATGTCTATTTGATTATGGTTTTCTGAAAATAAGGTGGTTGTCAGTGGATCTTATGTTGGGGGTAAAGAGTTCCATAGTTTGGCTGCTTGAACAGAGAAGGATGTGCCACCCATGTTTTTTTTCTTGTATCTTGGGATTCTGAGGCGAGATGCTCCTTTTGAGCGGAGGTTCCTTTGTTGAATGTGTTTGGTGATTTTATTCCTGATGAAGAGCGGTCCCATTCCATGTATTGCTTTGTGGGTGATACAAAGTAGCTTGAACAAGGATCTTCTGGCAACCGGTAACTAATGCAGGGCTTTCAAGGCAGGTGAGATGTGGTCTCGCGGTTTGATATGCAAGAGTAGTCTGGCAGCCGAGTAGGATACGATGTTGAGCCCATGCTGTCTGATGATGGTGGCGAGGGGGGCCATGTAGATGTTGAAGAGCATGGGGCTGAGAGATGATCCCTGGGGTACTCTGCAGCTGATTTCCATGGGTTTGGAGAGGAAGTGGGGGAGTCGGATCCTCTGGGTTCTGTCGGAGAGAGGAAGGATCGGATCCAGTCGAGGACGGTTCCTTGTATTCCCGCATCGTGAAGTCTGGCAGTGAGCGTGTGATGTGAGACGGTGTCGAAAGATGCGGAGAGGTCCAGAAGGATGAGGGCAGCGGTGTGTCCCTGATCCAGTAGCATGCGGATGTCGTTGGTGGCGGCGAGGAGGGCGGTCTCGGTGCTGTGGTTGCTGCGGAATCCAGATTGGGAGGCATCAGGGATGGAGTTCTCTTCTATGAAGGTGGTCAGCTGGGTGTTTATGATTTTCTCGGTGACTTTGGCCACAAAGGGGAGGAGAGAGGTGAGCCGGTAGTTTTTCAGGTCCATAGGGTTGGCTGTTGGGTTTTTGAGGAGGGGTTTTACCTCTGCTCGTTTCCAGTCGTCTGGGCAGATGTCTGACCTGAAGGAGGCATTGATGGTGTGTCCTAGTTCGGGTGCGCTGGCGGCGGCGGCCCTGTGGAATATGTGCGGTGTGCAGGGGTCCGTTGGGGCTCCTGAGTGGGTTTTCTTCATGGTAGCGGTGATGAGTTTGATGGTAGCGGGATCCCAGGAAGTGATGGTAGGTATGTCGGCAGGGGTGGGTAGGGGGGTGGTGTTTGTCATTGATTCGCTGAAGTTGTCATAGAGGGACTTGATCTTCTGATGGAAGTAGGAGCTGAGCTTGTCGCAGAGTTCCTGGGAGGGGGTGACATCCGTGAATTCGCAGGTGGGTTTGGCGAACTGCTGTATGACGTTGAACAGTTCCTTGGCGTTGGATACGTTGGTCTGAACTTTGTCTCTTATGAAGGTCCATTTGGTGTCTCTTATGCGTTGGTGGTAATCCTTAAGGGCGCTCTTGTGGTTGTTCTGTGATTCCGTGGTTCTCAAGGTTCGCCAGGTCTTCTCCAGGCATCTGCGGGATTGTCTGGCTTCTTGAAGTTCTGCAGTGAACCAGGTGGCTTTTAGAGGGCGTTGTCTGGCGGGGGGGGGGAGGGGGAGAGAGGCAGAGGGATGCGAGCTTGTCGGGACAGCAGGAAACACAGCGGTGAAATTCCCTGGCTGCGGAGTTTGTGTCGTCCGTGGTGATGTGGGGGTTTTGGCGGAGGGTGGTGTTGAGGTGGCAGGCGCAGGGCGGGTTTGGGTGCGGTGGTGGTGTTGAAAGTGAAATGGACGCAGTGGTGGTCGGTCCAGGAGGGTTGGGTAGTGTGGCTGAATCGATGTTAGTCCCTCCTGCGAAGATGGGGTCGAGGGTGTGACCCGCTTTGTAGGTGGGCGTGTTGACGAGCTGCTTCAGTCCAAGGTTAGCGAGGTTGTCGAGGAGAGCAGTAGAGTCGGGGTCGGTGCCGCTGTCGAGGTGGAAATTCAGGTCCCCGAGTAGAATGTAGTCCATGGAGGTGATGGCTTGGGGGGCGGCAAGCTCGGCGATGGTGGTCACGTAGTGAGTGCAAGTCCAGGCGGTCTGTAGATGAGGGTGACGCGTAGCGTGGTCCTGGGGCTAGTCTGGATCTGGAAGTGGAGGTATTCTGTGTTGGAGTGGGGGTCACTCGTGCTGGATGTGGATAGTCGGAGGGGGATCTTGTGGCGAGTCCTCCTCCTGGGTGGTGTGGCTGGTCTTTTCTCTGGATCTTGTAGCCATCGGGGATGGCAATGGCGATGTCGGGGCCGGAGGTGGCGTTGGTCCAGGTTTCCGTGAAGAATGCGACGTCGGGTGAGAGGGCGTCGATCAGGTCCCAGATCTCTACGGCGTGACGGTGCAGGGAGCTCACTTTGAGAAGGATGCAAGTCAGGGTATTGGTGGTGCGTGCACCGGGCGTGCCTTCGGCAGTCGTGGGCGATTTGGCTTTGACATGGCCTCATGTCATCCAGAATTCTGACTCTGCCTTGCTTGAGCTTTTCTGCGCGCACAGACAGGCCCCCAGAGTGTTTGACCCTGGAAGGCTTTCATAAGCTTCGTCAAGATAAAGGGTGGAGCATATGAGAATGTATAGGGAACATGGGAACTTCTACTTGCCGTGGAATACTTGCCTGGAAACTGGCCAGTTCCAGTAAGTTTCCTTGGTGCAGAGGGAAAGACTCTCGAACCTTCTAGTGTGTTTTGAGATTATAAAGCTGAGCGTTGTTGACTTAGAAACTGGGATTTTGGAACCCGAATGGGGACGGACGCGTCTATTTCGGTACGGCGGAACCCTGGTTGCTGAGGCTCTTATCCCCGGCTGTTAAATCACCCAGTCTGGAGTGGGCTGAGATGCAGTGTTTGCACCAGATGAAGTGCTGAGTTTTGATCATTGCCATTGTGACGTGTGGCCAGTGGCTTTGATCATTTGAGGTGTTTTCTTTGTGATGTGTGAGTGAGTCAAGGTGCACATCCAAAGTAATCATTTGATGTATTTAGTGTACATATATCTTTCAGATCTCTTGCAGGACGTCCCGTATTATTTGCTTGAGTTTTATCTCATATTATTTGCTGCTTGTATTTTATAATATTATCCATATATTTAACTGTTGCATTTACCAAGCGTGTTAATATTGTTTGCATATAAATATATATCTCTATATACATTTGAATGTTGTTCATTTGACATTTGGGAAAGTCTTTCTGTTAGAGAGCTTTGCATAAATAAAACCCCAAGCCTTATTCTAAAAAGAGAGTCTTTTCATTTTGTAAAGTGAAACCCTTTTCTAGGTGTTGTTGTGTTGTAGGTCTCCTGCTTCGCCATGTTTGAGCCACTGTGTGGGAGTGGTATTTGTGGCACTCTGTATTATCTGAAAGGCGAAGCAAGACAACCACTGCTGCTTTCTAGAATCAGATGGGGCTTACAAGTATATCTTGGTGGCAGTGGATTCCTGCTATTGATTCCTGTGGGTATGGCCACAGCAGTCAGCTGTCGCCAAAACTGTTATAAAGAATCTGCGTGTCTTTATTGGGACATATGCAATTGGCACATTACACTCTGACCAGAGTCTGGCGTTTAGGTCTTGGGAGCACAAAGAATCCATGGGAAGATTGGGTGTGACCTTGCGTTACTGCTCCCCCTATCATTCTGAGAGAAATTATGTAGCGGAGAAGAAAAAAACGTGACTTAAGGCAGTCTTTAACAGCGAGGGTACTTGGCTCAGGTCGCTGTTGAGTCCATATGGGGTCCAGAGAGCACTCAACAACATGCCAAACAAGCATTGGCATAGCCAATAGGTCTCGCCTTTGGGACCTTATAAGTGTTTAGCCATGCAACAGTTGCATAACTAAATACTTATAAGGTCCCAAAAACGAGACCTATTGGCTATGCGGAGCGGCCGTGTGGCCGCAAAAGTGAAAGTAATCACGGCAAAGCGCGGCGCGCGCGTCCGCGCACATGCACTCTAGCTCTAGGCTGGCCTGGTAAGCTCTTTTGGAAGCCCTCTCAATAAGTCTCGCCAGACCAGCGCTTGCGCTGGGTCAGGCGAGACCTAAAAAATCTCGGGGTGGTCAAACTCCCTAAGAAATCCTCTTTGAGGTAAAGATGTGGGTCCCAGACCTAGACAATCCCAGGAGAGTGGTAACAGAAACACCCTTTGACATCAAAGAACGTTTGGCTGTTTTACAGGAACTGTACAAATTACGGGATCAACAAAGCAACATCCAAGTAAAATGCACCGCCACTGAAGAAGTGAAGGTAGGCGAGGCTTAGCTGGATCCTGGAGGTTGAGGATCTAGTCAGGGAGCACATTGGGGACAAAAAAAGAGTTTGGGTCATCCTACAGAGTGCCTGAACCTGTCACGGCTGTTGAAGGTACCAGAACCTCACTTCTTAAGCCCCTTGCCGGTCACAAAGAAAAAAAAGACTTGTCTCCTCTGATCTGATCAAACCACCTTATGTGGCCGATTCTCAACAGTAAGACATAGCGGCTCCTGGGTAGCTACCTGCCTCCTCTCGCTACAGTACAGGAAGTTCAGATGGCAGGTTTAATAACTGAAGAAGCATCCTCTCTCCAACGAGAGACAACAAAAAACAATGAAGTATCTCTTCTACCTGTTACAACAACAACTACTGTACAGTCAATTAGTTCAGAAACTCAGATTTCTATTCGGAATCAACACAAGAATAAAGTCTACATCAATGTACCACAGATTGAGTCATTTCCCAGTTCTACAACACCTGCCGAGCTGCCAAGGATTGATCAGATTGCCTCTGGCTACTTCATCAACTTTGATGATCTCTTCCGGCGCTTCAGATCCACCACAACCACTGCCTCTGCCATTGAGGCTGAAAGTACATATTTCCTGACTTTGGCTGAAAAGGACATATTTTGTTTCTCCTTGGTTACACCTTTGGATTACAACTGGGTTACTTTTCCTGGTCCTCTGGATTGGTTTAGTGACAGTCTTTTTCTTGCTTCTAATTGGACATTATCTTCCAGAATGCTCTGCAGTACAACTGGTGAACTTGGTACTCAAGCCACATGCGTCCTCACACCGTGAACGAAGAGACATTTCCCTGATGAACATTTCAGAGGTTCCAGTTCTCAAGGGGATTGTTTGGGATAGGGTATAGTATGATGAGAATGGTCCACTAAACTTTTACAAATTCCATATTTGTTAAAAATCTCTTTGAATTATAAGATTACCCCTAGTACTGTTTCTGATGATTGTGACATTAATACAGTGCATAAACTGCTACAAGACCTAGAGCATTCAACTGTTTTCCTCTGATAAATTGTAGGATGGTACATCGAATTATGATGACATGTTCTGTTTACAACATTACGGCCATCATTTCCTGCATAAAGCAAGTGTTCCACGTGCTATTTACTATTACACTCAATGGGAACACTGCCCTACAACACCACAGGGTAGTTCAAAAACATTTGCACACAAGTTTGCTTATTTTTCTGGTTACGATACATCAGACCCAGACTCATATTTATATAGGCTTGCACCATCATCTGCAAAGTAAAATATGTTAATTGACACCAAGCTGTTATATGCTGCCTCTTTTCTTTCGCAGCTTTCTGTGCAAGGTTTCGACTTTTGGAGGGACACCATAGATGTAAAATCGATTTGGGGGACAAGAGACTAGCAGATTCAGGGAACTGAGGCTTTGTTTAGAGTATGCTTGATACCACAAGAAATGATTTTCCTGAACAAAACTATGCAACAAACATTTCTTGGAATAGCCAAGATGAAAGATGTGAACACACCACAAATTCCCAAATTTGCCAATTTGTGAAAACTTGCAACAATTTACACACTACAGTGATGATACATTGGATGCCATGCTATGTAAGGTACATACAATTCATCTGACCCCAATTGGAAGGGATGGTTAGTTTGGCCACTGAACACTAACAGGTGTCAGGCACGATTTCTTGGTAATACCGAGGGTATTAGACCTGACATGCATTATGTGCAGTCTGGACACGCGGGGTAGTGACAACTTCCAGTGTTGGGAAGTTGTACCTTGATTAGCTAAAACCCTCAACACTGTCTCAGGTGAAACAACACTTGTTCCTTTTGTCTGATGACCTGGAACGCAGGGACATTTTATTGGGCCCCCGGAAATCACATCAAAAGTGCTTCTTAAATGTCATACACAACAAATTAAGGATACTGGTGAAAGACTGCCAAAGATTGACAGGGTTCATTTAGAGAAGCCTTCGGCAGTGGTTGAAAACAGTATGACCACCTTATCCTCTAGAATATCGCCTTTGAGCAACATAGCGTCATCTGCAATAGACATTATACAACAGGATATGTTCACATTACAAAATACAAATACTGACAGGGTGAGAGCCTGTATGTAACTGTGCACTGTTCACAAAGTGTCTAGTCTGACACTATACCATTTTTGAAATCATATTGTACTTTTAATTTACAAAAAGAAAATCATCAAATTATCTAGAACATTTCGCGTTTTAGGTGCGAGACAACAAAAATGTATTTACGATTCGTTTAAAAAAACAGTTCATTAAATATTTACATGAAGAACGCAGTATCATACAAAGGTAATGTGTAACATACTGTCAATTACATGTTACAAGCATATAATAATGCATCAAAATTTCATCACAACAGAAGTGTCAATGCCCAATGCATTGCGGAACCAGCCGGTTCCTTCGTCAGGGCCCAATCTGAAAAATATAAGATAAACCATTTTCTAGTGAATGAAATAGTACCCTCGGCTCGTGTTCTTTCACTTGCTTATCCTGTGCGGAGCTTGTCGGTTTCTCTCTCCCCCGGTCATTTTTCAGGTAAGGGTCCTCTCACGGGTTTCCGTTGTAGGCATATCCTTTTGTTTATCCCGGTCGTAACTTACTCTGACACCTCGTTCTGCTTACTTTTCTCCCCAGCATCTCACGTACCTCCTTCTCGAGGTAAGATTTCCATTCCGTTCTATCGTATTTTTCCTAAGATCACGTAAGCCTCATAATTCTAAGGTTTTGCTATTCACATTTGCTCTACACTACCCGGTATTCTATTTTTGCAGAGACACGAGTTCCCATTAACTCAGGTAAGCGTGAGTCTTTCAGCCAATCATCGCCATTATTTACGTACACTCCTCTGCTTTAGCTGCTGCTGACACCAACACATTGTTGTTTTTTTCAGAGCATATCAAATTGAACACACCAACAGGTAACTCACAGAGTGACGTTTGCACATCATCAGATCAGTAGAGATTGAGCCAAAATACTTTTCATTCACTAGAAAATGGTTTATCTTATATTTTTCAGATTGGCCCCTGACGAAGGAACCGGCTGGTTCCGAAATGCATTGGGCATTGACACTTCTGTTGTGATGAAATTTTGATGCATTATTATATGCTTGTAACATGTAATTGACAGTATGTTACACATTACCTTTGTATGATACTGCGTTCTTCATGTAAATATTTAATGAACTGTTTTTCAAACGAATCGTAAATACATTTTTGTTGTCTCGCACCTAAAACGCGAAATGTTCTAGATAATATGATGATTTTCTTTTTGTAAATTAAAAGTACAATATGATTTCAAAAATGGTATAGTGTCAGACTAGACACTTTGTGAACAGTGCACAGTTACATACAGGCTCTCACCCTGTCAGTATTTGTACTTTTACGTAGTAGGAGAGGACAAACTCCTACATAACTGCAGCACCGCTGTTCTAAAATTCCCTCAGAACTTTGCAAAAAATTGGTGTACTACACGTACCGGAGTGCTCTCCCTTCATAACCGTTTTTCACATTACAAAATAGGCACTCACAGCTTAGGTCTATAATGCTATTGAGCTGTACACTTCAAACACTACATACTGCTCAAGTGCCATGGCGACATAATGCCACTAGTCTGCTTTCTCCATATTACCTGACGGAACAGCAGATACTCATGGCACGTAAAGATGCAAAATACACCATGTTGCACATTGAAAAGATAGAGAATTTACCTTTCACCTTTGTGGAAACGCCATCTGCGGATTGGATAATCCATGGGTATTTACTTGCTAATTTTGACATTCCATTTCCAAAATTGTCTGTAACACCACCAAGTAGGCAGATATGAAGCATTAGGGGAAGGGTTTCTACATGAGTATTGGGAACTGCCTTTCAAGTGTCGATGTAGAAAAGAGGAAACTGAAGTCTTTCTTAGTGGTTCCGACTGAGAGAACACTTTAAGTGGGTCCTTAGTCTGCAAAGGCATCTCGTTGCACGGTGCTTGTAATGCCTCTTTGGAGAACTTGTACTGTTACCTGAAAGGTTCCACAGCGATCGTGATTCGTCCAGCTTTCAGATTTCTCTCTAATGGGAGCTATTTGAAGCTTAACAATCAAGGCTGTTGTGGAATGAAACCCGGCAACGTTTGTCTGGTGACAGTAAATTCCATAGTTACTTGTTATACTCAAGTTCAGTTTCCACCTGCCTGCACAGTTAGGGAGGCAAGCAACGTTTTGGTCTTCAATAAATGTTTCATGCGCTTTGATGCTCTGAGCAAACTGAAAGCCATGCTGTTTCAAAGAGATGTGGCCTTAACATCCGCTAAAGAGACGTTTGATCTCCAGGTTGCAAGGTCCTTTTCGGAGATACATGCGCTACTCCGTACTAACTTCCCACTGCATTTTGGGGAGCTGGTCCATCGTATTTTTAACAAGTTCGATACGAAGGTGATAGCACACTTTTTTAAGACTATAGGCTCTGGGTTAGTTAGTACCTTCCAGGCACTTTTGGGAGAAATTCCATCCTTCATACACTCCATACTCTGAAGCATTTTTGGAAGTTTTCCTGCTTGTCCTGCTCCTGGATGCCGGAACTGTGATTTTAATTTTTTCTGATCCACATTGGATGTCTCAGTTCAAAAAGAAATGAACGACCACTACCACATGTGCTGCTGTGCCGTGAACGCATGGTGCATTGCTTCTGTACACCTCTGCTTCAGGAACTGAATGAGCATTGGTTCTTGTCATTTCGGCCTGTCTGGCTGAACTGCGTGCAACCTGAATTCTGCTGTGCACTTTCGAGTGTGACTTGGATTTATGCCTCGGATCGCAATTGGTTGAGCCGCCAGACATTGGTGTACTGGTGGACCCCTTAAAGGCCCATTTGTATAGTTGGCCCCAGCGTATTCCATTGCTGTTGAACACATTTTTCGAGCCATCCTGGGATGCTTCAGCTTCTAGTGAAATGGATCTTGGCACTGCTGACCTTCTACAGGCTGCGGTCACTCCCACAGCGGCTGATGTGGGGGCTGGATGGGAACACATTTGCTCCATAAACCTGCTTTGAGGTGCGTATTTGGGAACATCGTCTGCGTGGCCGGGAACAGATTTGTTGCGTCTGCCACTCAGAACACAAGCAATTAGCTATTCTGTATGGTGGGAACTCTTAATTTGGCCTGATTTTTCTAAAAGTGATTTAAACCAGATTTTATTGACTTTTATATGTTTTATACTTTGAAGCAAACGGCTTTCCGTGTGCTTTGACTTTCAAATCGCATGATTGCCTTTTTCTAGCATTAGTTTTAGATGATTTTATATCATGGCTTTTATGTGGCAATGTTTTTATATAGCTTTTCTATTTTTAGATCGCTTATTGGTCGCACCTTTGTCTGAGGAGTGGGTGTCATGTGTCTCAGTTAGGTCCATGTACAAACAATGTGATCTTACACCATGAACACGTTAATTAAGTTGCTTTCCCTTTCACACAATAACCTTTTACACACATTTGCATGTGTTACAATGCTGGAGATTAGGTTCTCTGAAACGGCTTCGCTTACAGATTCCACTTCACGAGACCATTATCACGACTCCTTGAACACCATGTGCAAGGCCCAACAACACACATTGTGCAAATGTCGTCCTACTTTTTATCCATGAGGCGCCACGGCTATCTATAGACCACAGCAATGCTGGCTTGCCCAGGACTCGCAAGGATGCTTTTCATTATAGATAAACAAGCATTTCCGGGTTTAGTTAGAGGAGAGATTTGCTGTCATTGGCAAGGTCTTTACATGCTGAAGCTTCGGCCCAGCAGCTTATTGATATCTCTGCAAAGGATGTCTGGCTTGTGACCAAGATGGGGCTTACATTCTTTCCCTTCAGGTAACCGGGGTTGGATCATCCAGTATGGGGATTCTTGGCAGAACACACACACACATGCCCTAGACACTTAGGTTAACGACTGCATATTAGGAGTACATCAGAAGGGGATAACAAAAGGGGATACCTAAAATACAGACTATATGAAGATTATATCAAAGTATTATACAAGTTTCCTCTCTAGATGCTTGGTGAAAACCATGTAGGCTGTGGTGTAGTGTGCATGTACGTCATCTGACAGTGCAACAGCCTGAGCCTTGGAGCAACAGGTTATGCTGGACCACTATAGTAGGCGCTTCTGATGAGCACTTGCCCCCATATTTTTTCGATTCAACGAATAACAAAATCAATAATAGATTTGAGAGACAATTTTCTTAAGAGGTGCAGCAGGATGCCTAGTGGGCTTTCCAAGACACAGAAACGCATCAACATACAAGTAGAATGGATGGCTTATAGGTTAAGACCCTATTGTTGCTTTACATCTTGTAAAAAGGAGGTGAAACTAAAAAAGTCAGATATTCTACAAGTACGCAATTTTTGTTAGGTGTCTCAGGGGGCATTGAGCGAGACAGACACCACTCTCCAATGAATGGGATTACAATATAGTGGATAGGCGGGAGGAGGATAAAGGGGTGGGGGTGAGATTTCTTAGGTCAGCTTTGCCATGCCTCACGAGATTGTAACGGAACAGACTCTATGATGAAGCCTGCCACACCCTATGGATGAGGATCCGATGTTTAAAATAACAACTTTATCCAGCTACACCACATCAGTACCCATATTTAACCCAAACAGGGCTGGTAACCCATAGAACAAATGCCATATTTTTGTGGGACTTGCATTAGTCACAATGGGACATAATTGGCCTGAGGGAACAAGGCACTGATACTCTGGAAATACTTGGGGACAATGAAAGGAGATAAGCTGTAAATAGCCTGGGAACTAGAAGCTGCAGAAGCATCCTTCATCCTTAACTTCCAGGAAAGAAGTTGAGTTGGAAATCCGCAATATAACAATTAGTAAGAGAAAGAACACATGCAGAATTGGAAGTTGACTGCTGAAGTATAATAGATGGTAACAATACATGCACAACAGTATGATTCAGTCTTAGGAAGGGGCCACCTGAAATCATGGTAGATAGTGCCTAGGGCTCTTAAACATTGGGGCCAATGAACAAACTTTGAAATGCTGGATTATGTCAGTGAAATAACCCTGGCCAAGGGTGGGGCTCACAAGGTGGGGGTAAGGTTTCTCGCGGATACTTTGCATCATTAAAGATATTCGTTTTGCATCACTAAGCTACTTAATGCTTTGTATGTCACAACCCAGAAACTAAGGCTGCCACAATGGAGTGAATAATTCAATGTATCATGTGGAACACAATGCCCATGTGCTGTCCTTTGGCTGTGGATAGTCTCCACAGCACACTGGATGTTCTGATCAAAACAAAGTAACACTATTTTCCAATCGAAAGTAGTAAATTCTGTACCATGCCTCATAAAATTGTCAATATCACACATTATGCGTCCACATTTTATATCGGTGGTGCCTGGTAAGCTTTGTTCCATGACGGAATGCACAATGTAACCCTAACTCTGCCAAGTCGTCTATACATCTGCTGTACACACATATGACATGAGAGTCATCAGTATTCGGTGCGCATATGATTTTCACTCCATTATGCGCCGATGGCAAAAATATGGCATTTGTTTACCGTCATTGAACAGATAAATGATCCGGCAGTTGAAGGTTTGGTCGACCCTGTTCACTCGCATGTATATTAGACTATCGCTTCCAAAACAAGCATAAGTAAGGGGTTCCTTACCAACTGCCTGGCATTTCCTGTGGTAATAATGCTCTTAGTGAATACACACATGCAGGGCACGGTATTACCACATCATTCTGAGTTCTGAGTCTTAATTGAACGTCAAAGCGTAAGGGGGCTCACCCTCCAAATGAATGTTGTTGCTAGCGAAAGCAAGCATTGCAATAATTACTGCAAATCTTGGAATCCAGGTTCGAGGGCAAACTGGTGTTTCTGGAGGGAAAAAATCTGGAATAACTCAATAGGCAGAATGAAGGCCTACTGTGTACACAGCTGACTTTATATATCCTGGGCACGCACAGTGATGCATCAAGCTAACATCCATTACTTTTAAGCAGTGCAGATAGTCCGCACACCATCTATCCGAATGCACCGATCCAAATTCGAGCAGTAATTGTTCTGTAAATCCCAGCAGTAAACAAACTCGTTTCACATTTAAGTTGTCTTCCCTTAAGAGGTTACAGGTCTACTGGTTCCGGCCAAAACAATGTTGACACAGTTGCACACCGAATTATTACATGCTGATATTGGGAAACAGTGCACAAAAAATATTTTTCCACTTTGTGAAAAGGCCAGACTGTTTACATGCTTAAGTGGCTAGAGACCCTTCTCTGCCTGTGTGTGTGGTCTCGCGCTGCAGTTATCAGAGCCGCGGATAGAAAGGACGAGCAGCCTTCGACGATGTACCCCGCGCGCTCGAGGCCTGGCAGTAAATTATCTGCCGCCAGAACAAATGCTGGAGTTCAGATACCTTACATGGGCATTTCAAAATCAGGATTTGGTTGAATATCTACGCGTCTTATTGTAAGCAGCCGCTGCTCCGTATCGGTTTAGTTCCAAGCAGAGGTCATAAAAAGAGATAAAACGAGCTCGCCTGCTTACGACAAAGCCAACATATTAGCAGCTACGCTTACCACTCACACGGAACGTGCAGCAGTACTGAGTGGGCGCATCAGTGAACTTTACACATATGTACAAACACGCATTATTTAAAAATCGCAGATCGCACAAACATTGTCTAGTAACAGGAGCCTGCTCTTTCAATGTTTTATTGGATAGGTGTCCAAAGGGAACCCCTCAAAATATGTAAATACATTACATTTCAATCTACTGTACGCCATTTCATTTTATGAGATCAGCATATATGGCAAGGATCCGGGCGTCTAGGATTGACCTTGGGCAACCCTGTTCACTTGGACGCGCAACGGTCACCTAGGAAACATACCACTAGGTGGTTTGAGTTGCTAGCTTTCCACATAAGCTCATGCAGTCTAACCTAGTTCCTTACATCTGCAGACCCAACTAATGTTTCCCCCAGCACAATCCTGCTCATTAGGGCGCGTGCAGAGAATACAACCTCGGCCCATCAGCAGCAGTGCTAAGGGTCAAATGAGTCCAGACCCTCCCACTCCCTCCCTCCCCGCAAGGCTGCGCACTCAATATTTGGCAACATTAAACTGACACGTTGATCAGACAGTTAACGGTAGGCAGTCTGCGATTCACAGAACCCCAGTGCTATTGCGCACACAACGCTAATAAGAGTGTAATTCACCCTTGCATCACTGGACCAGCAGCGGCTGGCTCACGGGCAAACAGAAGTGGCAATCACAGGAACAAGTGTATCCAGGGAAACACTAACAGTCCAGCATGAGAAGCAAAGATTAAACTGACTCGAAGAAAAAACACAACCGCATGGTACAAGGAAGTGTCCATCGATTCGCACTCCATAGAGAAGCGCGTGTAATACTTCAGAGTTCAGGAGAGGAGCAAACCCGTTATCAACAAGTAACACGTTATGGTACGAAGTTCATACAACGGCTAGATTGCCACACAACCTCCAAGCCTGCGCAGCACCGACCATCCCCAGCAGAGGCGGCACACTACACAGCAATACCAGCAAGTAGGCTCGCACCCACTGCCCCACACGACCCCAGGGCCTCTTCCTTCCGCGGTGCTTTCCTAACACGATTGCTTTGCGCTCATCACCCGCCACATGACTGTCGAATCAGTCAACTGGCTTTCTAAAGCCTGCTTGGCCACCCACAAAATAACGTGCCCTCCATCAGCAGCGAAAAACCAATGTAAGGGATCGTTTCACTTCCAGCGGCGTCTCCCTTGGAGCATAAGTTTATAACGGACCGCCCCAAGGAGCACCAACAGGCCCACCTTCAGATCTTCACAATCAGTATCTCCCGCCGCCTTCAATATAAATAGAAATATTGGCTGCATTCGACCACATTTTTTTAAACAGTGTAAGAAGCCACTATGAAATGAGAAACTAGCCTCCTTCTTAACACATCTAACGGACAACCATCCCACGATAATGAGTTAGCCAATGACCTATATTTCACTGTCACCCAAATAATTCTCCCTTATTGAAAATTGGTGGTTTCCTGACATCAGCAGGGACTTTTATAGTACTTCCTTTAGGAAGCAGGACTGGGTGTCTCTCTCACTAGCCCCTAGAGCCCAAGTGCCACGCCGCAACAGTGCCAGCTCCGCATTACCCTCTAGGTTACCACATTACATGTACACTGAGCAATGGCTTCAAACATGTCCTCCTTCCGGCTTCCGGCAAACTGTCCAAAGGGCAATTAAAATGTGCGGTCTTCTGGCAGTTCGGCCTGGACTGTTCCTATTAGGACCAAGATTAATTTGGGTCCTGTGCCCACTCTGCCATTGGACTTAAGATACAACTCAACGACAAAGCCCAAAAGGCAGAAACCAGTCTATGGATGTGTATGTTCCTTTATGGAGAGGACTTGGTCTGGCAATTCGAGCAGGACTGGTACCACTGGAACAAATCATGACTGATTTGCATATCAGTGGTCTCTGCCTAGGGCAGCAGAATGGGCAAAAAAAAACCAATGGAATGAAACCCTAAGTAATTTTGGGTGATTAAGAATAATGAAAGCATTTTCCATCACTTTTTTGTTTTACCACTAGAACACAACACCAATGACCGTATTTATCTAATGTGCCCTGGCGGCACACAAGGCATGTGTGCCTGCTTTCTGCATTGCTAGGACACTTTAGTACATATAGCACAGTGTTCTCTCGTTTGCATAAGGGTGTGGGCTCATGTAAACGAAGGGAACACTTTGTGCTGCGCGCATGCCATAATAGGGACATGGCCACAAAGGCAAGAGATCTACAAGAAGTGGCGCAAAGAGGTATCACACAGTTAGGGCACCCCTCAGGGCACCCTCTGAAACGGTGTAAAAGGGAACCTATGGCCCACAGACATTCATCTGAGTTCAGTCACTCACTGCACCTGTGTGCAGGGGATCCCGGTCCCCCTTTGTGGAGCAGATCAGGTGCTACCTGCACTGTGAAAGGTGGAACAGCTGCTAAAAACAGGTGCACCTCTTATAAATAATGGGGCTCTCCTGAAAACCGAATATTATAAGTAACAGGGCAAACTGACCTTGTTTCATCTCGGGGCACCTAGTTATAGGTGTACCAGAGTGTAAACAGGGACAGTGCGCCTGTAGGAAATCCACCTTTTCTGCTTTTGTCAACCCAGTGTTTTCACCTTTATCTGGACCCTATATTTACTGTACTTAGAACTCTGTGCTCTTTTACCGCCAAATAGTGTCTGTGCTACCCGTTTCAATATGGTTAAATTAGCTTAGCCCTGAATGACATATTTAAGTTGACTTCAAGTCCATAGTATATGGTCTAAAAAATACACCCAGGTCTAAGTTAAATGCCACCTGTGGTCTGCAGCACCTATTGTGCCATCCACAGAATGGGCCAGAAAAATATAGCTTCAGGCCTAACATATGTAGCCTGACTGCAGCAGCCTAAAACCTATTGAGAAAACTGTCAAAATACCCCTTTCTGCCAGGTGGGAAACCCTGCTTTTAGATATTAATAACACAAAAGGTGATGGGAGGCTGCTTACAATAAGTCTAACCACTGGCAATAGCTATGGGTAGCATTCCAACCCCTAGCTCTTTTGCTCACCAGGTCACCTCAATATGGACCCAGACATATCCAAAGCAGTCTTGACCCTATTCCTCATGGGAGCAGTCCAGCCCGAACTGCCAAGCCAAGTCCTCTCTGACCCGGAACACAAGCAACCCAGAGCGGATTTCACTCTAGGGGATGCAGCCCGAGTAATTATCAGTGACTGATATTAATTCAATCATCCATCTATCACTTTTTTGTATACATTGATGCGTCGTCCTAAGTGGGACGAGTATGTATAGACATGGGTCCTGTGCACTCTGTGTAATTGGAACCAAGCTGTACCCGGCTGATGAGCCCATAACTGGGACGAAACCAGTCCTGGGTTGCTTGTGTTCCCGTTCAGGATGGACCTGGCTTGGCAGTTCGGGCTGGACTGTTTCCATTGGAGTAGGGTCAAGATTGATATAAATATAGAGGTGTTCAAACTGAGGTGGCATGGTGTGCAGAATAACAATGGATTGGGATGCGGCCTGAAGTAATTACCAGTGGCTGAGATTAATTCAAGCATCCCATCCATCACTTTTTTGAATACTTTAATGTGTCGCATTAGGTGGGAGGGGTATTCCCAGATGTGGATCCTATGCACACTGTTATTGGAACCAAGTTGTACCCGGCTTATGAGCCCATAACTGGGGTGAAACTGGTCCTGGGTTGCCTGTGTTCTGGTTAAGGATGGGAATGACTTGGCAGTTCCGGACAGACTGTTCCCACTGGAGCAGGTTCAAGACTGATTTGCATATAGCAGAGTCCAAACTGAGGTGGCATGGTGTTCAAAATAACAATGGATTGGGATGAGGCCCAATCCATTGTTATTTTGGACACCATGCCATCCTTCACTTTTGTGTATACTTTAAATATCAATACATCACCCCCAAGTACATCTTGTCACCCACAAGGTAGGGTGTCTGATATTTAAAAGCGGAACATATGAGATTTTAAAGTTGGCATGTTCCTCCAGTGACTAGCTCCAAAAGCGATTTTCACTATCAGTGCTGTTGTTGGGTCCCAGAAGATGTCAAAGTAAAGATTATAAACTATAATATGTAACGTTTAACAGGAAACTGCCAAATTAGTCATTCAAAGACTATTTTTCATATTTATTAAATGTCCTATTCAATGATGAAGTTAGATTTTTAATAAATATTCAGGAAAGGTAACTTTTAGAAAGTTGCCCTTTTACTGCCTTAAGCTTATGGAGGCTAATTACCATTAGCCTACAAGCAGCTGCCCAGCAAGTGCTTGACCTTAATGTGACATAAAAACTGCTCACAGAGCAGAACAATGGCCTGGGAACAGAATGTATTGGGCGTGAGGAATATGATCCCCATCAGCCCATGAGGGAGAGTGGGCCAAGAAACTTCATTAACGTCTGAGGGACAAAGGTGAGGCTTGGCCATTCATAGTTTAGTGTAAAGTGAGACCCCAAAAAAGGCAAAGACTTTGTCCCCAAGGTTAATACTAGCAGGCTCGCTCTGAACCCAGTGGGAGGGCAGCCACCCCCTACAACTAGTTTAGAGTGGGGGAAGTGCTCATTTCCTTGGCCACACATCTGGGTGGACACCAGAACTCAGCACAAGGAAGAAAGTGTTTCCCCATCTTGGATTGCAGGAGTGAGAGGTACTGTAGGATTTTTTGCAGTAGGGAAAAATACAGACACTGCTTAAAAACTGAGAAGAGGTGCCCCCAGGATAGGGAGTACAAGAGCCACCTCATACACTAGCTAGAGCCAATCATAAATAAGTCACCCCTATGAACCCTTCTCATAACACTTTCTGGACCTGCAGAAGATCAGAAGAGGACTGGACCTGCTGTCTGTGAACTGTCTGTGACCTGAGAGGAGTCATGAAGGACTGAGTCTGCTCCAATTCCTTCATGTACACAGGACAAAAAAGTGGACTCCAAGGGCCAGCTGCCTGACTTATGTGGCTACAGGGACAGAAAACATCAAGAGCTCTTTTTCCTAAAGTGACCAGTTCCAATTGGACGGGGACTGGACATTGCTAGTGGCCTCTGCTGGAGTGAGTCCTGGCTCTTGAGTTCTGTCCCTGAGCCTTAGACGAGACACAAGAGAGCTGCTTCAGAATCCCTGAAAAGCTATGACTTCGAATATTTTTGGACTATCAAGACCCCCAGAGCCTTTAGGGGGACCTCATGGCAAAGGTGTCCAATTTCGATGCACCTTCCGTGGCTAGAACTTCAGGCTTGTTCAGCTGGAGGATTACGAGCTTCATGAGAAAGACTAGGTCAGAAGGTAAGAAAGTAACATTTTTGACCGGAATGAACCCGATTGGTGTATGCAACTTGCGCCCCATCGTGGTCAGCCTGAAATCGTGCCCAGTTCCCAGTCTACCACATCCATAGACTATCATCGGTCCTTAGTGCTACTGGCCTTGCTTTTACTTAAAACTTTAAAAAGTCATATCTCTGGTTCCGCTTATTGGCATTTTTATAATTTTGCATATTAAATTTTACTCTATTTTTCTAATTTGGTTTGGGATTTTTATTGTTTGGTGTTTTGCCTTGATTACAGTTTAGGTACGGCATAACTACTTTACACATTGTCCTAAGTTAAGCCTGTCTGCTTTGTGTTGCAGGTACCAGGGGGTTAAACTCAGGATATTTTAATGACATCAGGAAAATGAGTGTTATCATTCACTGAGGTGGGCGACTGCCCACCCCAAACAATAATACAATTTCTTAGACACACTTTCTGTAATGTGGCTCCAAATTTGCATGCCAAGGGCTAACAACCTTGAGACTAGTCAAATGAGGGAACTTCAGTGTTAGCGTGGATTCCTGATCACGTTCATATTACCACCTCTAGCCTGTGATGCAAAGTACAAACACAGAATCATCTAGCACATATGTGTCTGTTTTAGGGAATAATGCAGCAACACAGTGAACAGGCAATCCACACTAAATTGAAACCTAAAGGAATTAAAATGTGATACAGGATCTGATAAATATACCAGAAGACACATGACAAAAAATATTCCAATTCCAAAAATTCTTTATTTCGGTCATATAGACCATAAAAGATGCAATAAAAGCATTACAGACATTAAAACATTATAAAAATACATTTAAGTAAAAACGGCTCTCCCAGCGAGGAATGGGTTAAAATCGCATTTGGAAAGTTCTTTAAAAAGTTCAAGGAGCTTCAGACGATTTTTTTTCTTCTAATCAGCCATATGGCCATAAGAAATTTGGAAACAGCAAACACAATGTGGCCCAGGGTACTAGTTTTCAAAATCCTGTATGCTTGTGCATACTCTCTGAACCCCAGGTTCTTACAGAGTGGCGCTATCCAATATTTTCTGGGCCTTTGGTATGCAGGGCACACAAACAAGATATGGGGGTCGTCTTCCACATGGTTGTTGCAGAAGGGACATATTTTGTCGCCCCCATTTGTCCACTTCGAGGTGTATGAATTGATAGGTAGTGTGCTATACCTCCATTGAACATACAGTTTCCTTGCCAGGATAGGAAAGATAAAATCCATAAAAGGTTCAAAAACATAAGAATTTTTGGATTCTAAAAATTGCAAGGTTAAGGTGCCACTATTTTGAGCAGCCGTCAAATGTGCAAGGGACCTGGCTTTGTAGATTTGAGCCAGAGCCTTGCGCGAGATTGCACGGCAGCCTCGTGCAGGGTCCTCCCACAGGAGACGGAGATTAATGGCAGACAGTTCGTTTTCCACAAAGGTGAGCCAGGGGATTTTGCCGCTAGAGTTTAAGCTCATGACATGGATGAGATCCTCCCTATAATGATGGAGTTCGTCCGTAGACCAGAGCCTGTGCCAGAACTTCACTGGCTTTGACACAAGCTCCTCTGCAATAGGGGGGAGACCCATGTCCATTCTCAGAGGCTGGAGTGGCGTGGCACTTGGAAGGGCTAGAAGGCGCCTTAGAAAGCTATTTTCCACTATTGATAGGCCCTTCACCGTTTTATGTCCCCATAGCTCACTGCCATACATGGCCGCAGCCTTGGCCTGGGTCTTGTAGGTTTCAAGGGCCGGGCTTATGGGCTTGAAGGAAGAAGTGTTGGCCACTTTCAGGATTGCACCCGAGAGTTGGGATAGTTTGGCCTTGGATCGTACTATCTGTCGATCCCATGCCAAGTTTTCCTGCAGTGTAACCCCCAGATTTATGAAGGTGGACACCCTCTCAAGGCTCGCGGTCCCCAGAGTAGGATTAGGCCTAGTTTTAGTTGGTGGGTTGAAGATCATGAACTTGGTCTTTTCTGTATTCACCTCCAATCCATGCTGACTGCAGAAAAGACCAAAACCATCCAGGATCCTCTGGATCCCCATTGGGGATTTTGAAAGGAGGAGGGTATCATCGGCAAACATGATTGCCGGTACCCTCCTACCTGCCAAACAGGGGGCGTCGTTATCCTTGACGTTTTCCAGGTGTGAGATGACATTATTGATGAATAAACAAAACAGGGTCGGTGCCAAGACACAACCCTGCCTCACACCTCGGCGCACAGGAAACCTGGATGAAAGTCTACCGTCCTTCCCACACCTAACTTGCGCATAGTTGTTCTCATGCAGCCGGGCCAGGATGTTAAGCAGCTGGGGGGGAATTCCTAACTTTTCCAATACCTCCCAGAGCTTCCTGCGCGGGACTAGGTCAAAGGCTGACCTCAGATCCACGAAGACCATGTACAATCTCCCGCCCTCAATCCTCACCGTCTTCCAGTAGAGGAGAACTAGGCGGAAGATCTGGTCCATGGTCGATGTGTTTCTCCTGAAGCCAGCCTGAAGGGGACTCAAGATGTCATTTTCCTCCACCCAGTCTAATAGATGGTTCAGAATAAGGCGCGCAAAAAGCTTTTGGGGAACATCTATCAGGCTGATAGGCCTATAATTTGCAGGACTCAAAGGGGACCCTTTCTTATAGATCGGAACTATTTCAGCCCCTAACCAAGAGGAAGGGATCGCCATACCTCCCAAAATGGCATTGAAAAGGACAAGAAAGTACGGGGCCCAAATGTCAGGGTGATATCTAAACAAATCACCGGGTAGCTTGTCCAGCCCCGGTGCCTTCCCCAGCGCTAAGCCCTCCAGTGCCAGCTTCACCTCCCCCAAAGAAAATTCCAAGGCCCCCTCTGGCAGGCAGGGGGACTCTACCACCATCCCTTCCGGCCAGAGAGTGGATTCTTGATATAGTGACCCAAAGTGAGCCTCCCAAACAGAGGGGGCAATATTGGGTTCTACTGCAGACAACAGATCCCCTGTACCATTGTTTACCAGAGCCCAAAATTTTCTAAAGTCTTTAGATTTAAGGGCTCCAGACAAGTCATGCCAGTGGTTCCAATCCCACTCTGCCCTTGCGTTGGCCAGTACTACCTTATACCCCCTCCTAAGGGCAGCGATCTTCACCTTATCACTACCCTCTTTAATTGCAGAGAGAAGCTCAGACTTAGTTTTCCTACAAGTGGAGGTGTACCAAGTCGGAGCACGAATCTTTTTCCTTCTAATAGGCAGGGCCGGATTGAAGACATCTGCAAGGTCCCTTACTAGGGCCTGATGAATACCAGATAGTCTCTCATTGTAGTCTGCGGGTCTAGATTGGTTGATGAGGGCATCCACCTCCTGGAACCTAGGGAGTGCTATGCCATAGAGGTTTTTTAAAGCTTCTTCTTTCTCAACTAGCTTCCCCCATTTCACTCGGCGCCTGCTTGTGGTGAGTAATATGTCTCCCTGGTCGGTTACAAAATCGGTAGTTGGCGTCCCTAAGGCAGGGGCTGGGTGCTGGATCACCAAGGAAAGGGCATTGTGGTCACTGTCTATCCTCGGGATCACTCTAAAATCTAGAACTTTGGGCCACAGGGAAATATCTATAAAAATGTAGTCCAGCCTTGACTCATGGTCCTTTTTATTGAAGGTGCACACCGAAGGAGTGTCAGAAGGGGTGCGCCCATTGCACGCCCTCAGAGCAAAATTCAGGGTGAGAGAAGTAAGTTGTACTGCCAACGGGGACCAGACTTTGGGGTGAGGTGATGAAGAAGGAGGGACTCCCCAATGGTCATCCTCGGCAGTAAAAGCACCCTCCGTTAGGCCCTCCAGGGGTTCAAAGTGGCAGTTAAAATCTCCTCCCACCACTATTTTCAGGTTACCTGTCAATTGCCCTAGAAAAGATGAGAGATCAGCTAGGGTGGGAGATTCTTTACCCACAGCGACTGGTCGAGAGTAGACATTAACAAGAGCCCACGTACTTTTATCAGGCCATCTGAGGAGCACACACTGAATGTCCGGTGAAAGTGTATCCATACCAATCGCCTGACACCCAATATGGCTTGCCACCCAGATTGCCAAGCCTCCCGAAGGTCTCCCTCTCCCATTCGACTTTGCCGAAATTTCAAAAATGTCATATCCCCTCCTGGCCAGTGGTACCCTAGCCCATGTCTCTTGAAAGAGGAGTATGTCACTTTTGCTAACCAAAGTTTCCCACTCTGGGGTATCCACCTTGCTTGAGATGCCAGCTACATTCCAGGACAGGATGGTCATACCTGGACCTTGGAATTGGGGACCAGCTTCACTTAGTGCAGACGGGATGTCATATGCAGAATTACCCAAGTCACCCAAGCCAGTGGTGATGGGCGACCGAGTGGGTAATTCAGCAAGCTCCACCAATTGCGTTGCAGCAACAGTTAATGTATTTGGTGGATCCTCGTCTAACACTTGGGTGCTTCCCATTGTAGACCCTCCGTCTTTTGCAGGGGCCAGGGACCTTTTTTTGTTTACGGGAGCGGATGTACCTTCCCCCCTAAATGTAGACCCATAGGCAGAATTTATCGGGTGTTGCGGAATGACCCCCCTTATTGGTCAATCTACTAGGTCCAGACAGGAAAATCTATTCTGAAGGACAAAATCACCATGGACAGGCAATGAATTATACTTGGGTCTGTACCGTGAACCGTCTACGGCAAAGCCCACTCTAGTCCAACTCTGTTCCCTCCCCACTCCTAAATTGGAAACATTTGGATAGAAATGCGAGAGAGACACTACGTCTATGTTGGATTTATCCGGCCTTACCAGCCAGTTACAAATGTAAGGGGCAACTAGTGGGCTTTTAAAACTGATTATGATACAGTCCCCTGCCCTATTTTTGGGGGTAGTTCCAATCCATGGGATCCTTCTGACCATCAGCACATCACCTTTGATGTTAGAAGGGAGGGGCCTATTAATATTAAGCCAACTAATTACTTTATTACGAAGTGAGTCCTGTGGCTCTCTGATGTCACTAATGAGCTCAGGGACTCCCACCATAATCGCTGTGTAAGGCACAGCCTCAGGGGGCAAATTTACCACCCTACGCCTACTGTTAGGACTCATGGGGCGATCAGTATATTCATTGTTGGCTCGCCCCCCACTCATTGGGAGGGGTGGTGTTGGTTGTTTAGATCTTCTGGGTGCCGGGACAGGGGGCCTAAGCATTTGTAAAGGGGGCAATGGGGGAGCATGGCTACCTGTAACACTATCTTGTGCCCCAACCGGGACCTGTGTACTTGTTCCAGCAGTAGACGGTCTAAACCCTGCAGAATCCCGGGGAGCCGTCTGTGCACCTGGACCCAACCCCCTACTAGGACTATTCCTATTCTGTGCATCTTCTATAGCCTTAAGTCTAGCAGCTATGGAATCCAATTTTGCAGACAGTGGCTCCAACAGGCTCCTAAGGATGTCCCTAAAAGAGCCAATCAGAGCCTCGGTTGCATTTAGAGGATTTCCACCGAATACAAACGGGCCAGAACACCCAGGTACCACTTTTGCTAATGGCGAGTCTGAGTGATCAGAGCCCATTCCCGGGGAGCTAACCACGGGAGAAGCCGGAATGCCAGAGCTAGCAACTGATGTTGGGTTGATTTTATCCACTTTGGCCCTTTTTGCCCCTCTTAGTTTCCTTAACCTTTTCCTTTTCGAAGGGTGGTAGACTCTCCTGCCTACGGGATCTGTTGGCGCTACAACCTGCCCTTCATCCTGCACTTTAGACATTTCCGCAGAGTTAATATACGGAGTGCTCTCCACCACCCCCGAGGGGCACAGAGACTCACTATCCCTCAATAAATTTGACGGGGTCCTAAGTTGTTGGAGGACTGTCTCGATTGTCTGATCGATACTATCCATGAGAGATAGATGAGTGGCGTCAAATGGTGTTGGGGTACTGATATCAATAGCTGAAGAGTCCGAGGGGACCATTGAGACTGACACATTTTCGACATTTACCTCACGGAGAGTGTCTGATGCTGTGCGACCTTTATTAGCCACGGCACTAGACTTAAGAAAGAATTTGTCCAGTGTGCTGGAGCACTGTTGGGCAGCCTTACTCCTGGATACTCTAGTGGCCATGGCGGGCGGGACAGTCAAAGCCACAGGCTGTTGGAGTAGAGAAAGAGCCTTGGGACAAAGACAACGTTGGAGAGGGGGCCCGGTCCGGTCTCTGCCGGCCTGTAACGGCCTAAAACGGCCCGCTCTTTGCCCGGTCTTCGCCCCGGGCTATGTCCCGCGCGCGTCCCGCTTGCGCGTTGAACAGGTTCGCAGTTTTATGGGCGGAGAGCGTTGAGGGGGGAGGAGCCGGGAAGAGGAGACAGCTGGTGCGGCCGCCAAGCAGCCTGGTCCTCGCAGTCCCGGAGTAGAAGTTCAAATGGTTAAAAGCACCCCCACTCAGCACAGCGTCTTAAGTGTCCGTGAAATCCTTGTACTTCAGAGCCCAGGTAACGTGAAGTTGATTGCCAGCCTCCGAGCGGCACCCGCGAAGCGGGGGCCGCGAGGCGTTATGTACCTGCAGGGGGAGGGGCCGGGAAGAGGAGACAGCTGGTGCGGCCGCCAAGCAGCCTGGTCCTCGCAGTCCCGGAGTAGAAGTTCAAATGGTTAAAAGCACCCCCACTCAGCACAGCGTCTTAAGTGTCCGTGAAATCCTTGTACTTCAGAGCCCAGGTAACGTGAAGTTGATTGCCAGCCTCCGAGCGGCTCCCGCGAAGCGGGGGCCGCGAGGCGTTATGTACCTGCAGGGGGAGGGGCCGGGAAGAGGAGACAGCTGGTGCGGCCGCCAAGCAGCCTGGTCCTCGCAGTCCCGGAGTAGAAGTTCAAATGGTTAAAAGCACCCCCACTCAGCACAGCGTCTTAAGTGTCCGTGAAATCCTTGTACTTCAGAGCCCAGGTAACGTGAAGTTGATTGCCAGCCTCCGAGCGGCACCCACGAAGCGGGGGCCGCGAGGCGTTATGTACCTGCAGGGGGAGGGGCCGGGAAGAGGAGACAGCTGGTGCGGCCGCCAAGCAGCCTGGTCCTCGCAGTCCCGGAGTAGAAGTTCAAATGGTTAAAAGCACCCCCACTCAGCACAGCGTCTTAAGTGTCCGTGAAATCCTTGTACTTCAGAGCCCAGGTAACGTGAAGTTGATTGCCAGCCTCCGAGCGGCACCCACGAAGCGGGGGCCGCGAGGCGTTATGTACCTGCAGGGGGAGGGGCCGGGAAGAGGAGACAGCTGGTGCGGCCGCCAAGCAGCCTGGTCCTCGCAGTCCCGGAGTAGAAGTTCAAATGGTTAAAAGCACCCCCACTCAGCACAGCGTCTTAAGTGTCCGTGAAATCCTTGTACTTCAGAGCCCAGGTAACGTGAAGTTGATTGCCAGCCTCCGAGCGGCTCCCGCGAAGCGGGGGCCGCGAGGCGTTATGTACCTGCAGGGGGAGGGGCCGGGAAGAGGAGACAGCTGGTGCGGCCGCCAAGCAGCCTGGTCCTCGCAGTCCCGGAGTAGAAGTTCAAATGGTTAAAAGCACCCCCACTCAGCACAGCGTCTTAAGTGTCCGTGAAATCCTTGTACTTCAGAGCCCAGGTAACGTGAAGTTGATTGCCAGCCTCCGAGCGGCACCCGCGAAGCACAAAAAATATAAAAGTAACAGAGTGGGCACATCCTCTCTACTCAGACAGATTTCACACAAGTAGACAAATAACTGATGCACCACATGGCAAGAAGCTATGTCACCTTGATTCAGGGGACTTTTCCATGAACTTGCATCCAATGAGCACCTGTGCATATTGTGATGTGCCAAAATATAATCTCTGCTGCAACACTAAGTCAGTCATAGAGACAAATGGGCAGACCAGCATGAAATTACTGGTGTGCCACAATTTTTTTTTTGGTGTGATTTGCATTTTAAACAACAGCAATACATGGCATCTTACAGCCTATTGCAGTAATGTGGAGTAAAATAATCAGTATAGTTAAGCATGAATGCACTAGATAAGGCATCTGTACCGGGTGCTCCTGGGTGTGGAGATTTGCCCTGTTTTGAGTGCTTACTGCTCATGGACTGCCATATCTGGCGCTATTGTAATGTAACTTGGAACTGAGGGGACTGAGTGGGTGGGGGCGGGCAGGTTCAGCTGTAGTAGTGATTGTGGGCTGGGCGGTACTGGGCAGGGGGGGGGCACGGGCGGGCGCCCCTGTGTGTCGATCGAGAGTGGGAGTGGACTGGGTAACTCCGTCTTAGGGAATGGTCCTTACAAGTCTAGTCCGTTCATGGAAGCAGGTTGTCAATTCCTGCCACCTTGTGGAAGTGCATAAGTAGAAAGGGGATATGGGCTGCTGTCGTACCTGATGAACTCCTCGTATCGGAGAGCGCCCACCTCCACTGCACCCAGTTTGCACATCACTCCTCTCCACACCTCCACCGGGAGACTTGTTGGGGAACGCCAGTGGAGTGTGAGCATGTGTTTAGCGAGCAAAAGGGCCAGGGCTGCGAAGTGGGTCTGTATTTTATGTCGCTTCTTGCATCTGAATATGTCTAGGGAGCATGCTTCTCACGTGTGGATGTAAGGTAGCTCTGTTACCTCGTAAAGGGTAGTGTAGATAGTGTGCCAATAGCTTTGGAGGGCTGAACAGGACCACAGCATGTGTATAAGCGTCATGTCTGGGGTCTGGCAGCATGGGTATTCAAACTGTGTCTCAGGGAAGTAATGGTACAGAGCAGCTGGGGTTAGGTAGGCCCTGTGCAAGGTGAAGAACTGTATGCTCTTGAACTACGAGTTGAGGGAGACCGTTTTGGGGAATTCAAGTGCCCGTTCCCATTCACTGTCATGCAGCACCCTCCCAAACACGTCCTCCCACTTTTGGCGGAGTGCTGTGAGGGGGTGATCGTCAGTTAGCATATGGCCTTATACAACCAGGTGATAAGGTGGCGACCAGCCCACATAGCCAAGATGGTCTTAAGGACAGGGTGCATCGTAGGTTCTCCCCCGAAAGATCCCAAAAGGCATGGCAGGTGAGACTGAGCTGTCTGTGAAGGAGGGACTGCCCAGGTGATAGACCACTCTCCCCGGCCAACTGGCCGAAGGGAAAGAGATGTCCCTCGGCAAAGAGGTCGCCCACCTCGAGCAGTGAATGGTCGGTCCAGACCCTCAGCTCCCAAACAGTGTAATAATCTTGGATGTGGAGAAGGTCAACCAGGGGAAAATATGGGGCATAGGGCCGAGTCTTCAGTGAGAGGTGATGTATCCAAGCCATGCATGTCTTCGCTGCCACTACCTGTATGTGCCAGGGGGGCTGTGGATTGTGCCTTTGGGGGGGGTAGGCCTTGGCTCACTGGTATCGACAGGGGCCCAAGGTCTGTGCTGACCTCGCCCAAGGAGCGCCCAGCTGTCCAGCGGGACAACCATTGGATCTGTGACGCCAGAAAGCATGCTTCAAAGGATGGGGCGCCAAAACCTCCCTGGTCCATTGGCAGCTGTAATTTGGTCCAGGGGACTCGCCTGCAAGAGATCCCCCCTATGAGTGTGCAGAGGAGAGAATCCAGTTCCCTGAAGAAGGAGAGAAGTGGTATAGCCATGAGATTCGCAAAGTAATACAGAAGGTGGGGCAGGATAACCATATTCGTCAAGGATATTTTGCCAATAGAAGTTAGGGGAAGGAATCGCCAGGAATGAACCTGGGACCGGATGCCCGCCAAGGCCCTGCAAAGGTTTCCCTCATATAAGTCCAGGGGGGTGTGGTTGAAGCAGACCCCTAAGTAACGCATCACTGCTGAATGCCAGTTGAGGCAGATGTCACTGAGATATATATCCCGAGGTGGCTGCTCAGGACAGAGTGGATACGCTGCCAACTTCGCCCATTTGATTCTAAGTCCAGCAGTGGAGGTGTAGTCCACCAGAGTATCTCGGAGGGGCGTTAGGTCGGCTACTATGCCCCTTATGTACAGGAGTAGATCATCAGCATACAGGGACACCTTGTCCGTCCTGCTCGCTAGCGGGATGCCCCACTCTCGGCCTCCCTCACGTAGTTGCACAGCCAGAGGCTCCATTGCGAGCGCAAATAGTAGGGAAGAGAGTGGGCATCCCTGTCTCGTCTCAGCTCCCTTCTATGTTGGCCGAGGGACAAGGCGACACAGGCGGATCTGGGATGTAGAGTTGGTGTAAAAATTTTTTAATAGGCTTAAAGTCTGGGTCTGATCCCCATACGAGTTAGCACTGCGAACAGGTAATGCCAGGTCAAGGTGTTGAATGCCTTCTCTAAACCAAGACTGAGGCAAGCCATCCGCGGGAATCGCCCCCTCATTTCGTCCTGCACATGGAAGAGGTGGTGGATAAGCTAGGAGTTACTACGACCAGGGACGAAGCCATTTTGATTGGGGAGCACCAGTTCCTGGAAGATCTGGACATATCGATCAGCTAGAATCTTGCCAAGAATTTTGTAATCCACCCTGAGTATAGCGATGGGTCTGTATGAAGCCAGAAACTTGGGATCTCTGTCTGACTTGGGGAGGGAGACCAGGAGGGAGTCACAAAGTGAATGGGGAAAGCTCAACAATGCTTAAAGCTGCTTTATACATTTCTGGCAGTTGGGGGTGCCAAAAGTGATGAAAAGGTGTTACAGTACTCTAGGGGCACACCGTCTAAGCCCGGTGTTTTATTCCTGGCGAGGTCATGTATCACCTGCTTTACATCCATGGTGTGATCTCCGCTTCCAAGGAAAGTCTTTTGGGGGTCAAGATTCCTTTCAACAGCAAACAAGTTGGACGAGGTACTAGCAGCCATTGAGCATTCCCGAGCCTCCAGGATTGGCGCCCTGCCTACAGACCTTAACTTCTTATGCGATGATCACTGCAAGCTCACAGGCAAAGTCTCAGAAGGGTAAAAGGCCCTGGGTAGCCTGCAGCTACTCACCAAAGGCAACCAATCGGTGATCCGGGACCTGCAAGACCACGCCCTAGACCTTGAGAACGGAACAGAGGATTTGGAGAGACGCTCCGCAGGAGCAATATCCCCATCTTGGGGCTCCCAGAGGCAGTTGAGGGATCGGACCCACTCGCCTACCTAGAGACATGGTTTGAAAATTTCCCACCAACGCCGGACCTCATTCCCTTCTACTCTCTTGAAAGGGCACACCGAGTGCTTGTGAAACTCCTGCATTTTAAAGACTGCAACACCATACTTGGAGCCGCCAGGTGAGTGGGCCCCCTCCAGATCAAGGACAAAGCCATCATGTTGTTTCCTGACTATACCCGGGCTGGACAGCGCCAGTGCTCCTCCTTCCTGGACATTAAGTGACGCCTCCATCAACAGGAGGTGCAGTACTCACTGCTGTTCCCCCGTCCGCCGCAAGATCATATTCAACGGCACTACCGTCTTCTTTACAGACCCCAGAGAAGCCTAGGTTTAGACAAACCTGCACCTGGCTGAGGCCACAGTCGGTTAAGTCAAGCCGGCAGTGAATCCCCCTGTGCTGCACACCCGGCGATGAAGCAAGCCATGCAAAGACCTTTGTCCAGGGTGTCCTCAGCCAGCTCCCCCAAACCTGGAGCAAATCATTACAGACAGATGGCGGGACATACAATTGCCGCCAGGTTGGTACCCAGTACCACTACAACGATGACGAGAAGGCCCCCAGATATTCTACTCTGAAAAAGACAACACCCACTCTGAAGAATCTCAAAATTACTCACAGACCCCCCACTAATAACCCCACAGATAGCAGACACTGTCATTTGAAGATCACAATATTGATCTCTCTGACAGAATGCCTAATGTCAGAGCTATGTCTTGATATCTCACCAAACCCGAACTGGCCATCACTGACATATGGGCCCCCCCCTGCCAATGCGCCACGCTCAGGCGCCTTGTGCTACGCATATCTGCCCCTCATCAGGGACGCGTGCCACACGCATGGCCCTCACAGAATGCACCGCGGTCACCGGCGGCTCCCCGCTGTCACTGGCAATCCTTGATCCTCATCTCTGAAGGGCATTAGGACTACACTGTTTCGCTCCACGACTAACCTTACCCCCATGATACACTAGGGCTTAACAAACATGCTATGTTTGGGTGCACCCATGGTTGAGGTAAGCTCCCAGCTTTAAGATTTTTGCCTCCCCAAGTTGACATAGTTCCTGTTAGAACTGGGGGTCTCTAGTTGGCTGAGGTAGGTACCTTAGGCCAAATAGAGACCCTTGCTTCTAAGTCAGGGAAAGGAAGGACATCTTCTCAGATAGCCCCTGCTCACCCTCTCTTTAGCTTGGCACGAGCAGCCAGGTTTATCTTCAAGGCACGTGTGTAAAGTATTTGCAACCACGCTCTCAGTAACCCAATGATGACACCACAAATAGACTCCACACAAGTTTCATAAAACAAGTATATGTTTATATAAAAAGATATACGATGAGACCACACAATATACATCCAACACATGTGTATTTGTAATATTCCTCCTGGATGTTTATTAGGTCAGCCAGCCCTTGTAGGTTCTGGCGATATTAATGAGCAATTCTAGATGATCCAATGCAGTCCTAATGCAATGCTATGCAGCTAGTAATGCAAGATTCAGGCACTTCGCAATGTAAAAAGAATGCAGTTTGTTATGCAACCATCAAGCAGTTCGTAATGCCAAAATAATGCAATGCGTAATGCAACAATCAGGCAGTTCGTAATGCAGATATAATCCAATGCGTAATGCAACAATCAGGCAGTTCGTAATGCAGAAATAATGCAATGTGTAATGCAACAATCAGGCAGTTCGTAATGCAGAAATAATGTAATGCGTAATACACTCCAGCACCGATCACGGTGCTTTAGACGGTTACTCCGCCACTCGTACTGACTCGCGTTCAGCTTCCACCATCATATGCCCCCAACACGGGTATGGTGCAAACCAAAGTGCAGCTTCGCACTCCGGCCCCGGTACTGCCACTCCTTGGGAAGTACGGGACGCAATACGAGCTGAAGCAGAGGCCCGTGCTGCAAGAATGGGAGAGGCCGAGAGCATCTCTCTCCCAGCCCGCACCCCGCCCCAGGAGGCGACACACGTTACCTGGGGGGTGCGACCTCGCACTCCTCTTCTCGTGACTTGGGCCTCCGATGTGACTTTGTGGATTCCGGGCAGTGGCGATAACAAAGATCTCAGGCTGCAACAGGGCACACGCACACAGTGTCGCTGAAACTCCCTTGAGCTTCGGGTGTGCACGATCATAGGCCAATCCTCACAAAGGTCTCAGGCTGCAAGAAGCACACGCACACAGCGTCGCTGAGACTCAGTTGAGTTCCGGGTGCACACGATCACAAGGCAATTCTCACGAAGGCTCAGGCTGCAAGAAGCACACGCACACAGCGTCGCTGAGACTCACTTGGACTTCGGGTGTGCATGATAACAGGGCAATCCTCACGAAGGTCTCAGGCTGCACAAAGCACAGGCAAACAGCGTCGCTGAGACTCACTTGGACTCCGGGTGTGCACGGTAACAAGGCAATCCTCACGAATGTCTCAGGCTGCACAAAGCACACAGCGTCGCTTGGACTCCAGGTGCCCACGATCACAGGGCAATTCTTACGAGGGTCTCAGGCTGCAAAAAGCAGACGCACACAGCGTCGCTGAGACACACCTGGAAACATTTGTGTTCCTGAGTTTCCACAACAGGGAGCCAGCTCTCCTCGGGCCCTTGGGGACAAGTTACATCAGGACACAGCACACATCAAAGTCCTTTCAAGCAGGGGGACACAGCACAGAGCAACGCCTCTCCTTGGTTAAATCAGCAAACTGCAGGTCAGCCCCAGAACACACAGCAAGGGTCAGTCCTTTCCTTCAGTCTCTTCAGGTGTTTCTTCCTTGGCAGAGGTTCCTCCTGACCACTAAGTAATTTCAATCCTTTTCAGTCTTTATCAATACAATTCCAACGTTCAGGGGATTCAGCTCTCATAGTTATACCCCTAAATGCCTTTAAGTCTTTGTGTTCAGGGGGGCACTGACCCCTGTCTAAACCAGTTCTGGGTGTCTCCCTGCCAGTGACACCTTCTTCCCTTGATAGTGGGGGTCTGGATCCTTAATCACTCAGCAGGAGATGGAGCCATTGTTTTATGGCAGCAACCCAGGCCTCTTCACCTCCAGGGGCTGCTCCTCCCCCTACACTCCAGATGCAGGTCTGCCTGTTGCTGTCTCACCTCCTTCCCTGGGTCAAGACATTCCCCAGATCCTATCACTTTCAGATCCAGACAGTCAATCCACAACCAGGCAGAGACACACAGAAATATTAGAGTACAAAACTCCAGCCACTTTTAAAAGAGTGGTTTCTAAACACACAATGCAAAAACCACCTTCACAAAAAGATGGGTTATTGAATTGTGAGTTCAGGCACACTAAACTTCTCGTCTCCATCTTAAGCCTTTGGGAAGACAGGCTGGAAACATATTACACAGCCTCCCCATTCTGTCCTATGGACAAGATGGCCTTTCAGCAGTGAAAAACGAAATGGAGAGTGTTTCACTGTCAGGACATGGTACACAGATCAGTGCATGTCCTACCTTTCACATACACTGCAGCCTGCCCAGGGGGTACCTTGGACCTACCATGGGGATGTCTGATGTGCATAGAAAGGGAAGGGTAAGGCCTGGCAAGTGGGTGCACTTGTCAGGACAACATGGCAGTTTAACAAACTGCGTGCAGGCACTCCAGTGGCAGGCCTGAGTTCTCTCTTTAAGGCTACTTGTGTGGGTGGCGCAATTAGTGCTGCAGGCCCACTAGAAGCATTCGCATTACCAGCCCTGACACACATAGTGCACTTTACTAGGGACTTTACTAGTAAGGCAAACATACCAATCATGCACAACCAATTACCAGTACACTTTACACAGGGAGCACTTGCACTTCGACACTGATCAGCAGTGGTAAAGTGCCCAAAGCATCGAAGTTGGCAACACCATGTCAGAAAAAAGGTCTAGGGGGAGAGCAAAAAGTTTAGGGAACTTTAGCCAAAAAGGGCCAAGTCCAACAGTTCCCATTAAAGACGTCCTCCCCCACAACTCCACCATCCTGGTGGGCTGGCTTTTCATGGTTCCCAGTGCTCAAGCAAGGTGAATGGGGGCGGCCCCCCTGCAGTCTGCACTTGCGCTACTCACACTAATCATGGTTCCTAGCACGGACATTCGATTCCTCTCCCTAAACATTTGCGGCATGCACAATGCTAGGAAGCGTTATGTCATCTTCTCCTATATCATACACCAACAGGTGCAAGTAGTTTTCTGCAATAGACCCATGTCACTGTGGGGAGCTAGACCACTTGCACAAGTGTTGGAGGGGCCTCTTCAGCACCACGACCTACTCGGCATATGCGTGTGGTGCCATAGTGTGGATTTGCCCAAGAAACTGACAATACAATGGACAAGAACGGCCGATACGTCCTCCTCGAGGACCACCTAGAGGGCCGCCCAGTTTCCTCAGAAGCATTTACTCGCCCAAAACTGATCAGGGGGTATTTTGGGATACCTTCCCTACTGCACTAGCCCATTGCATCGCATTGCCATGGATGTTAGACGGGGACTAGAACTGCATTCTCGATCTAGCCATAGATAAGGCCCATCCTCCCTTACCTTGCACCCCCCATACACAGGTAGACCATTTCCGAACCTGGGCGCACCACTGGGCACATACGGACGCATGGCAATCACGACTCCCCAGGTCCCGGCTCTTCCTACTTCCACTCCATTCTGCCCAACTGGCATGTACGGCTCAACCGCTTCCTCTTCTCTCCCTTATTCAGCATGCAGATTATCTGAGGCGAATAGTCTTCGATCATGATGCACATGTCATGGATCTCAAATGGACACCCCCCTTTCCCGCCACACCTACTTGGAAATTGCTGCAAGACTGTCTGGATGATCTGGTGTTCCTGTAGGAGCAGGGAGTCTGAATCCGGCAGTATTTTTCCGAAAACCACAACACTGCGTGTATAAGACTTTGGAATGGGGTGTCTTTAAAGAGGTCATGAGAGGAGCCTGTATCCAGCAGATAGGAGTCCTCACGACTCTGGAGAGGGACATAGAAGCAGCTGAGCAGGCCTTAGATGACCTCAGCAAAGCAGCAGACATTGATCCTGCACTCGCCCCGCAACGAGTAGATGTGAAAACCACATACTTTGCCCTCTTTGAAAACCTATGGCGCTATAACTTAACAACTCATGCGGCTAAAGTTCACCGGGAAGCGACAAACCTGGCATTCTCTTAACTTGGCTTATCTGGCAGGAGCCGTTGACTCTGCCCACAAATTAAGTGGTCGATCTAGCAGTTGTTACGGTCCGCACCCAAGTAGGTATACTGCAGGACTTCTATGATTACTACTCATCCATCTACAAGGTGCCCGAAGCACTTCGACAGACCACGAAGACCATTTGCTGGCCCATGTTCCCTGGCATATGCTCGAGGGTATCACCAGGTGATTCCCTGTGCCAGTTTGGGAGCCCACCCATGCTGAATTGTGTGGCCCTTCACGGGGGTAGGTATGGCGAGTCGACTCCTGCCGGCCATGGGTATGGTGTTGTTGTGGGGAGTTCCTTCGGCCCCCTCAGGAGGTCTGCGCAGATTCAGCAGTGTATGGGTTGCTCTGGGCCCTCGGGACAACAGTCCGTGGTCAGCCGCTCGCACCTGGATTGATGAGAAAGGTAGCAGAAAGAAAGAAAAGTTTGCATCTTGCCGACTTGTCGTGAATGGCTGTGCGCTCCCGCCCACCTAGTTGAAGTCGTCTATTGCCTCACCGGATCCCGCACACCTCGACTGTGGTTCCAGAGTAGGATACCGGTGGGTGTGATGAGTAGGGTGTCCGTGACGTCCTTAGACTCTGCAAAAGAACGGGCCCCTCAAATCTCCAGCTGCACCTGCGCTAGTAATGTTAGGAAGTAAAAGGGAGTGAGGCCACCCATTTGCAATATCAGGGATCCGCTCAGGGCGTGTAATAATGAGACTCTGGCCTCCTCGCTCAGGGTTGCTTCTGGGCCGTGGACAAGCCGATCCTTTACTTGCGCACCTCGATTATGGTGTTGGTGTGCAACTGCTGAAGTAGAAGACAAGGAAGAGAGGGCCCCGCCAGCTTGCTGTGTATGGATGCTTCCCCTCTATGTGCCTCGATAGTGGTGCTGGCGCGGGAGCTAGGGGGGTGCCAGGGGCAGACTTAATGGGTCCCCCCTTCTTGGCTATGACTGTTGCGGGCAGTTGCTACTCGTGCCTCAATAATGGCACCGGCAATGTCAGGGAGTGGAAGGGAAGAAGGCCTCTCCGTGACCTCTATTTGGGCAGTAGTGTAGGGGGTGCACAGGATGATGCAAAGTCTAGTGCAGTTTGGGGCAGTAAAGGACCCATGGAGGCAAAGGAGAGGGGCGACCTGCTGGGCCACTGGGTAGTGAGCTGGAGGCGAAATGCTAGGAGGGAAGCTGTTATACTTGCTGCTCAGCCAGTGTGAGTGTGGTATGGAATGTTGGTGCGTGGTGATGCTGTGGAATGTTGGATGAGTGAGAGTATCAGTTTGTGTATGGGCTGAGCAGCAGGAAGGCTGCTACTGGTGGGGCTCCCTGTACTTCTACTCTTGATCTTACATTCTTAATAAATACTACTTAAGCTACCCAGGAAGCTGGATCCTCATTCTTTTAAAAAAAAATTGGCGACGCTTTACAAAGAAGAACCTGCGTGTGTGAACTAGACTCTGGCAAAAACTAATAAAGAAGAGACTTGACTTGAAACTAACCGCACGGAGTGTAACAGGTAGTCTGGCAGCCCTGAGCCCAACCTGTGACCATCAGACCGGTCAGCCCCAACCAGGTGTGCCAGATCTTGCTGTGTCTTCCTGGACTTGTGCAGTGGACCTGCGGTGAATTCAGCTGGTGTGGCAGCGTCCTCTCCCACCTGGAACCTTTGGTATCGGTCTGTCTCAACCACGGTGTGGAAGGACCTATCACGACATATCTCAACCAGCTGTGCGTGTTCCTGTGTATTCCACCGTTACCAGCATTGCGGTGTTTTCAGAACTGTGTGGGGATTTGGGCTATTGATCGTGCTCAACATGCTGACTTCGTCCGCAGCGCAAAAGCAAGTAAACTGCATCCCTGAGTTATTTTTGAGAATCTAATGCGAGGCTGTTTCTGTGACTTCCCCACACTTCATGGTGAGAAGTGCTATAAGGAAGGAAGGAAGAGGCAATCGACACCCACCCATGTGTAATCTGACCGGCAGTGAGACGGAAAGTGGTCCGGTGTGTGGTGCTACTGAGGCAACTGATCACTTCTCCTGAGGAAAGGTATGACCGCTGAACCGTTTTTTAAAGAAAAAGAATATTTTAAGTTCGAGCACTCACCTGTCTTCAACGGTTTTGTCCAGTGCGAGCCGTGACATCGGGAGCTCGTGGAGTGGTGAGAAGCCCTTTTCCCTTATGCTGTGCTGCACGTGCATGCCTAGAGCCACCTGGAACGCTCCTAGTGTGCGTGTTGCCGACGTGCTGCCATCTTTGCACCTTTGGTGAAGGTTCTGGATAGCTGATGCCTTTGGTGATGGTTCCCTATGAAAACATGTGTTCCTCCTACTCCAAGTAATCGGCATCCGTGTCAGAGGAACTGTCTGTGTGGCATGCTGTTTCAGCGTACCCTTGGATATCTGGTGAGGGCTGTGCTTTCTTTGCATTTGTTGATGGGCTCTTGTTCCCTTCATGCTTTGGCTTGCGATGTTGGTGTGTGGGCAAAGCTACATCCTCGTTTTTGGCACCACTGCTGCTGCTTCGTTTGGAGGAATATTCACTCTACTTCAAGATTGGTGTCGCAGCACACCATTGCAGCCCTGGCACCCTCTAAACTATGAGTATGCTAGCCGGCTTTGTTGTATCATCCACACTTCAAATTGTTTGGGCTTTTGATAGGAGGAAAGATGTAAACGCAGAGTGGGGATCGGAGTAGGTAACATGGATGGGTGCTCCTTTTGACGAATGTGTGACCCCAAATGTCCCCACCTCCTCTGTGACCATGATGCTGGTATACCCTAAAATCTAGGGTTTCAAGTTTCCATGAACCTACTAACAGGTAGGATAGTTTGGTAGGACCTAATTAGGAAACCTCCTTGAACAACCTAATCAGTCTTAAGAGTAGTTTGTTTAGAAATACTTCACCAATAGGGATCCACATGCCCTGAGGAATGCCCCAGTCCTTTCAGGCTATTGACGATGGGCAGAAACATGTTGGCAGGTAGTGGATGGGTGTGAGTCAATGTACTCCATAACCCACCTAATTTTGACTTTTTAACCATACCTAGTGTTCCACTGAATAGAGGTATTTCCCCTAGTATTTTTAAGTATACATCTGGATCCCCTTTCCTGTGGTGTTGTCCAGTAAGATTTATGTAAGAACTCCCTCCTATTTAGTCAGTCGTCAAGGAGGTAGAGTCCGCCTTGGTGGTACTGTCCTACAAGGGTGGGGAGAGGATTCCAATGATGACGCATGACACTAAAAAGTGTGTGAGGTATCCTCTTCCACTAAGGATGACTTTCAACAGGCAGTAATCTAAGGTTAAAGTTCTGCTCAGCCTATATACATGTCAGAGCCAATAATCTTGGAGCATAATTACACGGCGCATCAATTTATGAAAAATTGCCACTGTACACTTATGTTGTGTTAGATGTTATGCAAAGGGACGTACGGTGTCACACCCTTCTCTTCTCCTTAATTGTGTTTTCACAAAAGTATATACAACACAAGATCGACGATACTGAAATTCGTTCCAGAAGAACCCATATCAGGCTAAGGGGCATCAGTAATGACATTACCAATGCAGACTAAGAGGCCCACATACAGGCTCTTTTTAATCATCATCTGCAGACGTCGGGGTGGGGGGCGAGAGACCATCTACTAACACAACACACATAGGGTGTAATCAAAATATCAACAATGGAGGAACTTGGTCCCTGACCTTATAACCACAATACACTATTTTAAGGATGAAGAAAGGATGCCGTCTGCTGCTCGCAAACAAGAACCGATATTCTTCATGGGCCATCCAATCTCGGTCTTTCAGGAAGTCTCCTCTTTCACACTGGCCAAACGCAGAGACGTCATAGATATCACTTCATACCTAAAAAATAAGAAAATCTCCACAGTTGGGGATACCTGTTCCGCTTGCATTTTACTGTACAGGGGAAACAACATGCTGTGACAGATGTGAGTAAAGCAAAAGAGCTACGCGGCCTTCCGATCCAAAGAGATGCATCGCAGACAAAGAAACAGCCCATTCAAAAGATATCCAAGGTAGATGGAGGAGCACAAAAACAAATAGCGCAAAGAAAGCAGGCACTTGTGAGAGCATCCGGTGGGCTGGTTATAAGAGCGCTGTGTTGCACAGAGAAATGAGTAAAGGTAGGGGATCAATTGATAGGGCTCGAGCATGAGACCATTTACTGGATTGACTTAGAAAACCTGACATGGATGATATACCTGGAGAGGAATGCACTGAGTAGTAATTTCTGAACAATCTAGAGAGGAATGCACGCTGTAACAATTTCTGAATAAACATACCTTGGGGTGAGAGGCGTTAGACCATGCCCCTGGGCTTAATGCAACTCAGTGATTCAGGGTGTAATAGGGTCGGGAGCTTAAGGGGATAAGGGGGGAAGAGAGGGAGTTATTGGTTAATTCAAGAAAGACTGATTTCATTGATGGTCAATAATGCTTACGTGATGATTTTATTATCTTGATCATATAATTTGAGAAATGTTTGTCTTATCTAAAATGCTAATAAAATTCTGTTTACAACAGGGAAAAAAAGACCAATATTTGGTTTCTGACAATGTCTAACTTTCTACTATTGTTTATGCACCAGTGTCTCCAGCACTTTCAGATGCACAGAACTTTTGTAACGAATAAAACTATTCGATTACAAGCCAATTCAAATTCTTTCATTGTGACATTGTCGAATAATGGCTTGTTGGTTTGGAAAGCTCCTAACTAGTTTACATGTTGCATACCAGATTGGCTGACAATTAGAGATTCTGTGGGCATGAATCTATGTCGGTTGGGTTGGGCATTAGCCTGAAACCCCATAACAGAGTTAGCCACAGAGATAAGGACTGGGTGGACTACCACACCCATATTCACTGACTGGGGCTGCACGATTTTGACTATCTTGATAACATGGTTGAAATTGCATAAACATCACTCAGCGAGTTTGCAATTGCTAGCTAATGTTTATGTTGTTTTAGCTCAGCAACTTTGGCTGGTTTAAATATTATCAAGGTGCACCATTGGGGAGAGAGACACATAATGTGCAGAGTAGGCTTACAAATGGGGGAAAAGGTACCGAAAGTCCTCCAAGGTTGGGAGCAGCACAGACGTCTACCACAATACAACCAACTAATCCATTAACAGTGATATCCCTCAATATACAGGGCATTAATTCCCTGGTCAGACAAAGAGCAGTGCAGTAGTGGCTGAAAATTAATGAGCTTGATATAGCTTTCATAGAGGAAACTGATGTTCTCACCAACGGCATACCAGATTTACGTTTTTTTTTTGTTCCCCACACAGTTCCATTCCACTAGAAATGAGAAACAAAATGTGTATCTGTTCTCCTGCGACGAGGGTAAGCAGTTGCATTGGATACAAAATATGTAGACAAGTATGGCAAGTATATTGAAATTAGAGGAAGGATTGATCAATTATCAATAACATTCATCTCAATATATGCACCTAAAGACAAAGAAAGATTTTATTCCTGACTTCTGTCATGAAAAAGCACATTAAGTTTAATCTTGGGGAGAACCTTAATGGCATATTACATCCTACGTAAGACAGATCCCCTCTGCTGAAAGCAAGTCCAAAGTCCTCATCTTCCTTATTACAAGGCATTAATGACCTGAACCTTCTGGACATCTATAAGAACCAACACAAAGGTGAAAAAGACTTTACATTTTTTTCTAATGTATCAAATCATACATGTGAATAAACCTTTACCCTTTCTCTTTCTCGGGAGACCTGTCCCCAAAGATTCGCATTTTTCCATAGAGGTTAAAACTCTAATAGACTATGCTCCAATTTGGCTAAACCTCGACCCACTATCACCTCAGGAACTCAACTTACGACTATGGAGGGTTAATGAGACAGCCTCATGTGACCCAGCTATGAGATACAGCATAAAGAAAGTAACAGAAAGAGATTGTGGAGTAAATAATAATGATGGGGTGAAATCTAGTGTATTATGAGTTGCAGTAAAGACTGTAATATGGGGAGAACTAATCTCTTATATGCCTAATTCTGAATGGCTATCTAGAAAAAGGAAACTGGAATTAGACGCTCCGCTCTAAAACAGCTAGAATACCACCATAAACCGAGCTGGTCCATGTGAATGGACAAGGACTTCAGAAAAGTCAGAAGGAAGCTAGAGCAGGTCACCATGAAATATGCAGATAAAAAACTTGAAAACATTAAGCAAGCACAGAACAAAAAAGTGGAGAAGGTGGATAAAGTGTATAAATTAACACAGATGCAAACGCGCATTAAATAAATAAAAGGTGAAGAAGGCACTACACACAGACACCTCTGGTTTCCTTAAGGCATTTACTAATTTCTATTCATCTCTCTAACAGCAACCACTAGACTAACATAAACAGGATGAATATCGAATCCATTGTAATCCACCAACACCAATTAGAGCCGAATCCCTAGAAGAAGATATCACCATGGAAAAGGTCAAGGCAGCCATGAAAGGAATGTCAGGTCAAAAGATAGCAGGACCTGATCTCTTGCTGGGGTCGTTCTATTTTAGCCTATCCGCTCACATAGATTTTCTACGGCATTTCAACGTTCAGCAAGGTCGCCCACATCATGCTCGAATCTCTCTTACTGAAACCAGACAGGGATCCAATGTCCTCTATTTCTTATAAGACTAAAGCGCTTCTTAATTGTGATGTCACATTGTTCAAATGTATTGTTGTCTCAAGACTGCATTCTATTTGACCTCAACTAATCTTAATCCAACAATCAAGAGTATTATTAGACTGCGTGACAGGGGACAATTTGAGTTTAGCAGCTACGCTTTTAGAAGTGGCAGAAAGGAGAAAGGAGGCCTTAGGTGGGGGTCACTGGCAGTACTTAACCCCTTCCATGCGGGGCGGATTCCCCCGCTGTGCTGAGCGCAGCTTGCGCGGGCGTGGTCATGACGGAACGGTTCCGTCATGAGCACAGCTCAACCGACGCTCATGACGGAACCGTTCCGTCATGAGCGCCGAAGGGGTTAAAGGTGCTAAACAAAATAACACTGAGCCTGATAATGAAGACATTAATTCACTGTAATTATAAAGAACCCTTTGCTAAATTAAAGGTAAATTGGAATTGTTCTACCACAATCCCTATAAGAAGAGGGATGAAGGAGTGTGTAGCATGCCGATCATACCCGCTTGGGATACTGTTATTGTGGCTTGCCCCAAAATAGGTCCAGGAGGGCAGATCATGGAGGGGGAGGCACTCCTTGGGTTTCCTCCCCGACTGCCGAAAAGCAGGAATTGGCACCAGCTCCGATAGAGTCCCCTGACCTCTTGAGATTAGAATGGTGTGTCTGACTGGGCCAATGGATGGGTATGGATAAGATAGCAGGATTGTGGGACACCTGAATACCAAGGTGGGGAAGTTTTTGCACTTTATTTACTTTGTTAAGATTTGTGTAATGTGATTCCCCTGACAGTCCTCTTTTACTGTGCCGTATTGACAGTTACTGACACCACACATTCATGTGCTGATTGATCCATTATTGATTACTTTTCTGTAAGCCCCCATATGTCCCACTGTATTATGAAGATTAGTATGTTATGTGTTGTGGGCGGGAGTAGAGCGAAAACAAGACACTTGTGTACTTTCCAATAGAAGCTTTATTGGAGCACATAACCTGGTGTCGATCCGCAGCCAGAACAAGGGTTAACTGCCTCCTTGGGAACACACTACGCCTTACGTTCTAGAATGGGTTAACATCTTAACACATCCCGCTCTCTCCCAGGAGATACATTAACAATAAAAACATAGTGAAGTAATAAATAGAATAAGATTCAACAAAATAATGGAAATAAGCTAACCTGAGCCCCAAAGGAGTTCAAATTACCAAAAATAAGCCCGTTAAAATGATGATTAATGAACCAACAGTGAACAAAAAGGATAAACCACGAGGTAGTTAAGACAACACATACTCCTTCAGGTAAGATGCTGGTCTTCGAACTCTTGCTTCAATGCCCACTATTGAACCACACACCTCGCCTTCCACTGAGTCGTTAACACTCTCAACAACCTCACTAGAAACTTATTTTCCCAGCAACAACGTGCCCGAACATCCATCATCCTCCTCCCTCAACACACGGTACATCTTTGATACAAAGTCACATTCCTGAAACTCTACCTTTCTACACCTTCCGACACAATCAAAAAACGCCCCACCTTCTCCGCACGGAAAGGGCCTCTGAATTTAGTGAGTCCCTCTTTCACCCTTCCTGACTTGATCTTGACCCAATCACCAATTTTAATTCTGGACTATTCCGCAGGCCTTACTGCACTCTTCCCACTGAAAAAAACCCATCCTTTAAGCCATGCCGGAACCAGCTTGGAACCCGCTGAGTGCCCTCTCATGAGGTGAAATGGGAACTTACATGTGACACTTTGGGTGGTGGTGCGACAGACCCACACCATATCAGCCATCATCCTTTTCACACAACGACTAGTGACCGCCATCTGAATGGTACCTTTGACTATTCTGTTGGCTCTTTCTGCCATACCATTTCCTTTAGGATTACATAGAGCGGTATGTGATTGTTTTATTCCACACCTCTGCAGAGAGTTTACCATCTCACTAGAGGTTAACTGGGTCCCATTAACAGTAGTGGGCACAGAAGGAACACCCTCCTCCTCAAAAATATTCTCCAACATCTCTATGGTGGACCTAGTGGTGGTATCGCTCAAACACTTCACAATAAGCCACTTGGAATGTACATCCACGACCGCCACAGCAAATCTCATCTCATAGGGCAACTCCAACAAGGGACCAATAATGTCTAAGCACACCGTATGCCAGGGCTTGCCTGGATCCTTAATGTGACCTCTCTCCCTATTGCTGCCCACTCTCGATCTCTTTTCACTCTCCTTACAAATTCTAAAATGTATTTTCAACCCACCTTTTGACTTGTTCGTCCAAACCTGGCCACCAAAACTCCCCCAGAGTCACTTACTGGTCAAACACTGACCCAAATGACCTTCGTGAGCCAAATGGAACAACTTCAATCTTAAACCTCCCGGACGCACAGACCGATCTTCCCTCATCACCACAGTATCTCTACACACCAACAATTCATCCAATACCTTAAAATATGGTCTAACAGATGAAGGAAGTGACCCGACTAGGGCCACCAGGGTCACTCGCGACCACGTCTCAGCCTTCTATACAAATGAAGAAGCGGTCAGACAGTAGAGAATACAAACCAAGTATATTTTATTCAGGTACACTCGAGCGGAGTCCAGTCTGACCAGTCTCTAAGGATTGCTGCAGAGGGACTGACTTCAGCCAACATAGAGATACATTATGTACATTTCTAAACCAAGAAGGTCCCTCCTATAATGGAATTCTACTAGCAAGTGCAGCTAAAACAAAGGAATAAAGTAAGACAAGTCTCGACTCTGAGACCGGGCACACATTACCTTTATGCCAAGGTCATTCAGTTTGTGTCTACCGCTAGGCTATTGGGAGAAAGCCTCTATCTGTGGGAAAGGAATGCGTTAATAAGAACAGTGTATTTATTAGCAGAGCAAGGCCTAACCTTGGGTAAATGGGACTTTCCACAGCCTGCTTCTTGAGAAGGGAATACGCATCTTACAACATAGTTCAAAATGGCAGCTGAGCATAAAATGGTGCCACGAATGCTAACTTAACATAAGAACAAAACACAAGCACGGTAGCGAAACAGTCATTTAATCAGACCCTCCTTTTAGCATTCGCTAAACTCATTTTAGAGTGTGGGTGGAAATGATGTAAAATTGTGAGGAGCAAAAGGTCATCAACACTCAGAACTATCCATATACTCAGAATTGGGAATGGAAGTTGCAAGGGACGATGTAGAACCAAAGATGCCCTCATCAATCTGCATCATGTCATTAATGTCCTTTTGCAACATGATGGCAGCACTAGTGTCATGAGCTGGCTTTTTTGGTTTAGGGGTGAGAACTAGGGATGTGGAATTCCTATAGCCCGACGCCCAGGACATATTGTTTGGGGTCAAGGCAACAAGTTTTAATGTGCATTTTGTCCTTGGGAAAAGCAGGCCCAACCCCCTGCAGTACAAACCCTCTGACTGCCAGTTTGCAATACCCCATTAAGGATCAGGGAAGGGCACTGCCTGCAATTAAGTTAATATTTGTGTGCATATGTTAATGCTGTTCAAACTTGTATTTATGGTTCATTAATTGAAAGCCTCTATTATTAGGGTGCGCTCTCAGTAAATATAAGTTCTGACTGCACTACTGACAGTGGTTCCAGTATAAAAACGTGTACTAACGGTTTCAAAGTTTAGCAATAAGAGGCTATGCATAATGCTCCCAGAATGCTCTCTGATTGGATGTAAATTTTTGCAGAAGCTTGAAAGCAAGGTTAGTGATTTTTAGCTTTCAATATAAAATGTTATGTTACTAAAAAATGAAAGTAGGAAACTTTTTTTTTGCTAAACTACTGTAAAATTTCAGGTACCATTTCTTTGCAGCATCATTTACTAAAATGTGTTGATGCATGCTAGCATTTCCCCAAAATATTCATATTAGAAAATCAGTGTAACCAGTTTCAATAACATTTTGGGAAACATAAAAATAAACAAGCATTGGCAAAGCCAATAGGTCTGAAATGGTTGTCAGCTTTTTAGTTTTGGCAATGCGTGACTTGTTTTTGCATGGTTTTGGTAAAACCTTATTGATGTGAGAGCTGCTGGACCCTCACCATTATAACAAACATTGGCTAAAGCAAAAATTGGTTTTGGTCTCAAAAAAGCACACACTGCCACATTAGTTACTGGTACTGAACAAAACTAATTTGTGTGCCGATATGCTCCTTGTGAAACAGCAGAATGCTGTCACTCACCGTGAAGCCAGCCTATACAGACAGAGAGAGAGAATTTTAATAAACACAAAAGGTGATGGTTAACGCAAGACCAAATTAGGGGCCCAATTATTAAAGAAAGTCTCAAAAGTGCACCCTTGGTATATGTCCTTGCTTTAAGGGCAGCAATATGGCTTTCGTGAATTCACAAGAATTTACAGCAGTAGGGCAAGAGATAGTACTCCTAGAAAATATTTGTGAACTACATTTTAGCAGGAGCATATATGCATGTGTAGATTTGCTCATTCGAAAACCTGAGTGTTTGCAAGTTTATTTTCCCTTCAACCACTTTTTTCCCACCTCTGGAAGAAGGTTTACTTCTGCCATTGTCAGGAGTACATTTAAAACATTTCTCAGTATTGGAAACGATTAGAGAAGAGTTGTTCAAAACCCTTAAAACATGCAAGTTAGTAGGTTTGCAGACTCAAAAGGACATTCCAACCCTGGAACTTTTGTTTACCACTACCTTCAGTCCCAGTATGTAGATCTGCGGAAACGTAGCAACATAAAGGGATTGCTAGTATTCAAACACTACTATGGTATGAGCCCTGGCATAATCAGAGAGGCTATATAAGAGCTCTTATATAATGAGATTGCTGCCATTATCTGTCGCCGCACAACATGGCACCAAAGGGACAAGTAGATTTACGAAGCAACCTGCCCGATGGACAAGTAGATATTTTAATAAATTCCACACCCCTGGAGAACACTAATACAATAAGTGCAGCAGGTCGGGAGACAGTGTATGCAAAGGTAAAATGTGAAGAAAATACCAGCAATCACAGCTAGAAAGATAAGGATCTTCCAACCCCAGGACGTGAGCATACCCAGAGAGAGTCCAAGTACTGTTTTCTTGGTGTATGTCAGATGAGAGTCTATGCAATTTTTGTATGGCAGCATACACACTGGGGGCGTGGTCAGGTATGTACACACAACAGCCACTCCCAATGACGGGACTGGCCCCACACCTATCTGCAAGTATAACGTCTAACACCATCCGGTTCTGCAAGGTAACTAACAGCGTAGCCTGAAGTTCAGCAGTGATGTTTGTCAGTATACCAGCTGCTGTATTAATGACCCCTTCAACAACCCTTGTTGAATTTTAAGGCTATTGGACATGGGGTCCCAAAAGGGTCTGATACCCTTCATAGCATCCTCAAACTGTTGTAAGGTGGTATCCGTCTGATCTATATCCTTTGTGTCAATGACCCTTCTGCCTCGGGCAAGTATACACTCCTACGCTGCAGCTGATGATCTTTATCTGAATTGGGCGGAGCAACATACACCGGTGGAAGACGAAAAGAGAGGTAACATCTGCCTGACCATCCCCTAGGAAGCCAGACATAAGCTTGGGATCCACAGACAAAATACACATTAGGGGGTAAGATCAAAAGAGGACTATTAATCGTGCTGAGTGGGTAGGTGAAATTGCATTTACTTTCCCCCTCCTCTATCTCCCCCCCTCCCCTGGACAAAGAAAGCAGCTGTTGAACTGACTACAGACACCGGTATTGGTTTGTCCTTAGTGACATTATGATCTTGGAAAGATTGGGAATACTCAGAGGTGTTAAACTTCTGGAAATCAGCCATTTAATTTGAAGCCATGTGTTGTTCTTCACCTTCTCATATTTGCTCATACAGGAGTTTGGGGACAAAGTACCAGAGATGCTTAGTCCTGCCTTACCTTTAGGAGTGAACCTATGATGAAAACGTATATAACCGATCACAGTGCGAAAATCAGCAGTTGTCATAACCTGAGCGGAGTGGTAGAAATGGTAGTGTACCATGACAAACAATGCAAACCAACACTCACAACTTCTCAGATATGACAAAGGCATGGACAACAAATTATCACTTTTATGAGTAACTGAGGGGAGCAATCCACAAACCCAACAATTTGATGATTGGACACGTCATGAGCTTGATGCAACATTTGTATAAAAACATTATCTGTGTAAGTCTTTCGGTGCTCTCCTTTGTGAGGAGTCAAAGTAACAAAAATGGGTTCGGGGGAACGGGCGTTGTACCAACCAAGGAATGTATGGGATACTTCTCCTCTAGAAACCAAGATATTCCAAGTATTGCTACTAGAGCAATCCCAAATATTAATGCAAAAACTGTTTTACTCTTTGTAGACCAACCCAGTGCTGGACGCGGTGGTGCAAATGGCTGTTCCTCCTCATTACTTGGCCAACCAAACAGATGCATTATGAAGCAAAAAGGGAATGCAGTAAAAGGTAATAACAAAGGCAATTGTTCCCAGTGTCCGTCTGAGCCTCACTGGTACAGTTCAGTTGTTCATCAACGTTGGAGCTCTTGAGCACCGGCGGTGGAGCTGCTCAGTCCTAGCTCTCGAGGAATCCCGCGTCGCACAGGATAATGTACCCCCCGCCAAGGGAGTACGTTCGATCTATCCTGTCCAATGTCAGAACAATGCACCAATCTCGCCTCACCCTGAACTAACACTGTTGGTACTATGACAAAGTACATCCTGACTTGCAAAGTCCATCCCTAACTAATCTGACTTCTCCTTTGGTGCACCATTCTTCAACAGAGGGCGCAAATTGTACCTGGTGACTCCAGGCACAGAGGGGTCAACGAAGAGCAGCTCTTTTATTGCTCTGATTTCGGGAGGAACCGCTGCATTTAGTACATCGTTGTTCTCAGCATCCGTTTGGGTCCATATAAGCTGCGCATCACTGTAGGGGACGAACTGAGGTATCTTTTCTCCCTCAGCATCACCAATACCATCCCTCACCCACTGGTCATAGGCTAATGGCAAGGGTACTCTGCGGCAGTGACTGGAATGAATCCAATTCTTTCAGCCAGCGACTTTGACAGCAGTTCTGGTAGCGAGGAGGACTAACTCGGGACCCTTCCAACAGGGCTCTAAACTCTTCTTCGGCTGAAAATTTCGCAGCAACACCCAATCTCCCAGCTGGATGTTATGACCGGGCCCCTCTAGTATGGGCGGAAGCTACACTTTAATCTGTTAGTGAATAGAACGCAAATTTTCAGTTAACTGACATAGGTAATCTGTCAATAAAGGGTACTCAATCTCTGAGAACCTAAGCGGGCGTGGGACGCCCCAAACATTCGCTGGGTGTCCGAATACGACCTCATAGGGTGACAATCATGTCCTAGAATGTGCTGTAGTTCTTGTGGACAAAAGAGCTATTGGTAAAGCATCTGACCACTGCAACCCGGTGGTCTCCTGAATCTTTGCCAATTTCAGTTTGAGAGTACCATTGTACTTCTCAACCAAACCTGCTGACTGGGGGTGATTCGCAGCATGAAACTTCTGTCTGATGTGTAGTCCCTCACAAACTAACTGAATAACCTAAGCATTGAAATTACTTTTGTTATCTTTCCAGATCAAACAGGTATCTTTGCAGTCGCAATGGCTGTATTTTCGTTCATGGGGTAGGCCTCAACCAATTTACTGAACGCAGAGACAACCACCAACACATACTTCAAATTATTGACCCTGTCCAGCTCTATGAAGTCCATTTGCAGGACCTCAAAAGGGAAAGTTGGAGGTGCAAAATTACCGGGTGGTGTAGAGGTACCCTTGCCAGGATTGTGCATCATGCACACCATGCAGTATTTTCCTAAATGTGCAGCTGTCTTCGAGAAGTTGTCATTTTGCCATACGGGATCTAACAACTTGCAAATACCCTTAGCAATGATATGAGTCGTGCCATGGGCCACTGTCACTACAGGAAGAACATATGCATCTGGCAACATCCATCTTTGCTTCCCTGACTTATCAATCCAACATCCCTCATCGTTCAAGTTTGCTGTACTTTCTTGCCACATTGCTAATTTCTCAACTGTGGCCTCACTCTGCATCTCCTTCACATTGTCAAGTGTATCCTCAAACATGGAGAACTCGGGTACCCACCTGGCGGGACCTGCTACAAAACATTCTTTTAATCTTAGTTCGGGTCTGATCTGCAGAAGCGTTCCCCTTACACACATCGTCAGTAACTTTCTTCTGGGCGCTGCACTTCATTATTGCCAACTTCTTAGGGAGTGTCAAAGCAGACAAAAGCCTATATATGAGAGGCAGTGCTTTATTCTCGTCCCATGGGAAGTAAGGAACACTCTCTCTGCCCACAGTCGCCAAAAATTATGCCCGGCCCGAAGGCTGTCAGTATAAATATTGACAACCAGTCCCTTAATCAATTCACAGGCTCGAATTAAGGCCACTAACTCTGCAGCTTGGGCCGACTGATAGGGAACTCGTGATGTCTCAACTACCCTGCGCCGCGCAGTAATCGCATACGCAGCTGTTGTGGTGCCATCTGGTATTTTAAAACAGAGCCATCGAAATTTAGTTCCCCTTGGGGGTCAGATAAGGGAACATCAGTCAGTTCTACCCGTCCTTTCGTCTCTTCCGTCCGGAAGATACAATCATGTATATCGATTTCCTCATTCTCAGAAGGGAGGGGTGGTAATGTGGCTGGATTCAGAGTGGCACAGCGTTTGATTGTAATGTGCTTTTGAAAGAGCGTTAGCTCGTAACCTGTCACACGTGCACTGGTGAGGTGATGTGTCCTTGTCTTATTCAAAAGTGTATTCACAGCATGGGGTACCATAACTGTGAGGTCAGTATCGAGTACGAGTCCTGCCGATTGTCTTATTTAGACAGCTGCGACCGCTCAGACAGTTTGGGAGGGCTGGGGCGACAGGGTCAAGCACAGCAGAGAAATAAGCACACGGTTGTTGCTTATCTCCACATTTTTATGTTAGAACAGAAAACGTACAACCATCTCATGGACATACAATATGAAGCATTTAGCATAGTTAGGGGTACCAAGCACTGGAGCCAAGCAAAGCGCAGTTTTTAATTGCTCAAAAGACTGCTGACACTCTGGCGTCCAAGGCAAGGGGTCATGCACATCCTTTAGTGTTAGCGCAAGCATGGGCTTAATAAGCAATGAATAACCAGGTATCCACTGCCTGCAATAGGAAGTGATACCTATGAAAGCACGCACATCTTTCTGAGTTTGCGAGACAGACATTTTAACAATGTACTGATGCACTCAGGGGTCAATCTCCTACCCTCCTTCGATAGTAGGTGACCTAAGTAGGTGACGTCCTGTCGACAATACTGAAATTTGTAAAGGGATACTTTATTGCCATGTTGAGCTAAATGTAGCAGCAACTTAACTGTACTGTCTGCAACCTTGTTCTGTATCCGAAGCAATGAGCAAGTCATTGACATACTGAAGCAATACATTACCTGTAAGGAGTGACAAGGAATCCAGCTGACCTTTCAATGCCTGACTATAGATACTCGGACTCTCTGTATAGCCTTGAGGAGCGCGACAGAATCTAAAACTTCTTCCAGCGAGGGTGAACCCGTACAGATATCTGCTATCGTGATGAATGGGAATTCTGAAGAATGCATTTTTCAAGTCAATGACAAAAAAGAATTTAGCAGAAGAGGGAATCATCGTCAAGAGAGTTGTAATGTCAGGGACCACCGGAAAGTAGGGGATCACTATCTTGTTAACTTCACGCAAGTCAATCACAAAGTGATAAACATCTTCGGGATACTCAGAGGGACCCGAAGTTGTCCTTTTAAGAATGGGAAGAATAGGGCTATTACAAAAATTATCAGTCGACTCCTCAACCACTGCATTCTCAATCAAATCCTGCACAATATTTTTCAAAGGATGCTCACCTGCTCACCTGCCTGCGGTATTTTATACTAAGGAGTTTGGGGTAAAATAGCACCTTTCTCGACACGTTTTGAAACAGGCAATATCTGCAACAAACCCATATCTGTGTCGCCCGTTGCCCACAATGTGAGTGGCACATCATTAAATTCAGGAGGGAGGGGCGCATCTTTGGACAGACACTGCTTAGCGCACACCACATCAGGACCCATCGTCATATAGATGCCGGCTGCGGAGAAGTAAATTGTAGCATGCAATTTCTTCAACAAGTCCAAGCCCATCAAATTCTCTCCACAATGAGACGTCAACAAGAATGGCGAATCCAAAGTGAAAGGACTAATAGTCAAAGCAAGAGGTTTTGAAATGGGGATCAGAACCGGTACACCAGAAAATCCTACCAAAACATTATTATGACCAGACAGAGTAGCCCCAAGGATCAAGGAATGAGAAATAGAGCAGTTTGTTGCACATGCATCCCCCAAAAACTCCTTAGTCGAACCATGCACATCCGCACTAACATACGGACCTCACTGGTCTACAGGTATCAGAACTGGTACCTCACCCTGTCCCCGGCTGTCCTAGCTGTGAGACATCCCGGTCACCTTCTCCGTATTATAGTCATCATGATAATACTGTTTGCCCCGAGGGTCGTCAAAGTAGTTCTGATCAGTACGACCCTGGGATGCCACAGCATTCCGAGCCCTGTCCTGGCCACCATCTTCACGACCCCGTCCATGAAACACTCATCCTCTTGGGACCCCCACCTTTTGCAGAAAGACAGGACACTGGCTGCGCCAATGTCCCACCTCCTTACAATACACACACTGATTCGGCCCCACCGGCGTAGTATTCCTGCTAGTACGGGGAAGCTGTCAGGCTAAACCACCACGTCCTCTACCATTCCCTCGAGAAGCCTGCTGTAACAACACCTTCATCTTCAAATCCTTGTGCTTCTTTTCCGCCTTCTCCTTATCCTCATTGTCCCTGTGCTCATAATACTGCGCCATATTCAAGATAACAGAAGGAGAAGATGTGGAACGGGTTCTCTCAGAAGCCTGTAATCGAGTCGCAATCTCGGGTAGCAAGTTTGAAACAAATCTACTGACAAATACTCAAACCACGTTCAATTGACAAATCTTGTCCACTATAATCTAGGAACACACCTTCAAACTGAGTGAAAAAAATCAGACCCACTCTCGTCATTCTTTTGACGACAAGCTGAGAGCTTGTCCCAATCAACCTTTCTAGGCGGGATAAGAGAATGCATATACGTGATAATGAGGCCTTGCAAGGCAAGTATCTCTGCTTTAGGCTTCTCACTAGGCTTCCTCTCCTGGTCCCATACTTTATTTTGATCCCAGGTACCACCCAATTCCGCAACATGATCCTGTGTGTGTACTTGTCTCCAAATATCAACAGGAACCAACAAACCAAACAACATTTCAATATCCGCAAGCGTCATTACTGTCGAAAAAGCTGCCTCAGTCAATTCTTTATAATATGCAGTGGGATTTTTCCTAGGGTCAGGTAACTGAGTTTTAAGGGACAAACCCTCACTCCTTTTCCATGGAGTATAAACCCACTGTTCTTGGAAAAGGGTTGCTAGCCCTGGTCTAGTAACAACATTATGCTGATCTCACAGCTCTGGTATTTCAGGGTGATATATAGGGTGGACCTCCCTCATTGGAAACTGAGATACTGTATTCAGGCTTTTCTCAAGCAGCCTGCCCCGATAAGCAACCAGCATTGCAACATTACCAAAAACTTGACCAGATGCCATATCAGCAACGTATACATGATCCTCAATATCATAGATAATCTGCGGTGCCGCATCATTGAAACACTGCTCCCAAAGTCTAATCAAAGTAGCCGACGTGCTTATGGGCATGCTTTTGTACAAAAGGCTCATAATCTTCCATTACATAAGATTTATCAATATTCAGTCGAAACCTCCTATCTTCTTGTTCAATTCCTATCTCCTGCTTCTCTCTATCATGTGCTGCAGCTTTCTGATTCAATGTTTGCATTCTCCCCTTCCGGGTCTCTTTCTCTGCTTTCATTCGCCTCTGTTTAGCCTCTTTTTGCCATGTTCTGAGTGAATCAAACATAGACTGCCGGCTTCTTCTCGCAAACAACTTCTCCTGTAAAAACTAAATTTTTTGTTCATCAAAAGTGCCCGTCAACGGCCACTGCAACTCGGCATTGTCCCTCGTATATTTGTGCCATAACGTACTAAACATAATAGGGCCAAGGCTATGTTTTACATACATATCAAAATTCGGAGTGCCTTCTGCAGGTGCTGGCTGACTTTCTTCCAGTCGAGCATCAGCAGAACAACAACGACAACAAGAAACCAAAAAAGCGACTGAACACCGGCATTTTCAAAAGTAAGCCAAATTCGTTATGTTGCCGGGCAAAGTGTTCACAAATACTTTGTATCCAAATCTGTCCTCAGACCCTACCGAATGCAAACCAAAATCTGTCCTCAGACCATACCAAAGACAAACCAAAATGATACTATATCCACAAAGAACCAAAACAAGCTCCCCTGGTGCACATACGTCAAACAAATGTATTCTCTACTGCCGACTCTTTGGACCAAACGGTCAAATCCAAGGTTTCGCCATTCAGGACCCTAGTCGGGATGACCGCTGGGCGGGGCACCGACCAGCCTGACAGACGGGGCAGCTGCAAGTTCAGGACTCTCTTGTGCAGGGATCCCTGGTCCGCCAGTCCCACCCGACGATGGCCCGACCTCCACACCCGTCCGCGGGCGAGGATGGGTCACGCGATGGAGTCCCTGTTTGAGCGCAAACTGAAGGAAGTGAGCCGACTAGGGCCACCCGGGTCACTCACGCCCACCTCTCTGCCTTCCATACAAATGACGAGTCGGTCAGACAGTAGAGAATACAAACCAAGTATATTTTATTCAGGTACACTCGAGCGGAGTCCAGTCTGACCAGCCTCCTAGGATTGCTGCAGAGGGACTGACTTCAGCCAACATAGAGATACATTATGTACATTTCTAAACCAAGAAAGTCCCTCCCATAATGGAATTCTACTAGCAGGTGCAGCTAAAACAAAGGAGTACAGTAAGACAAGTCTTGACTCTGAGACCGGGCACACATTATCTTTATGCCAAGGTCATTCTATTTGTGTCTACCGCTAGGCTAGTGAGAGAAAGCCTCTATCTGTGGGAAAGGAACGCTTTAATAAGAACAGTGTATTCATTAGCAGAGCAAGGCCTACCCTTGGATAAATGGGACACTCCACAGCTTGCTTCTTGAGAAGGGAATACGCATCTTACGAAATGGTTCAAAATGGTGGCTGAACATAAAATGGTGCCGCGAATGCTAACTCTACATAAACAAAATACAAGCAAGGTAGTAAACTTATTCATTTCATCACAGACAGACTTATTGTACTTTCTCTCATGGCATCATTTTGGATCATCTTAACAACCTCCTTGAGGACCACATCAGATTCCGTTTCCCACTCCAACCTTGTGTAAGCACCCAAGCCACTACACATTACATCCTGGATGGCTGCCACCGCTCCTTCCGCATCAACGCTCCTCACAGCCAGTCCATCCACCACCTCCCATTCCAACAACAACCTAGAGAGGCAATCCGCTAGTACATTCTTCTACCCCTGAATGAATTCCACCACATACAAGTATTCTTTCAATCTAGCAGCTAATCTGGCCAGTCCTGTTGAGCCTTTAGCTGCCCCAGCAGATGACAAACTCTTGATCAAGGGTTTATGATCCGTCCGCATGACAAACTGCAACCCCCCACAAATGCACCCTAAAATACTCAGCTCCCAAACCAGCAGTAAAATGCAAATAATTTGTATTAACCAAAATTAAAAAATAGATGAGGAGTGAGAAAGGGCTCCCGTCTTCCACCCTAATATTCACTTTATCAATGGAACCACTTGGCCAAAGAACATAAAAGTTCTGGAAGTAGGCAATGTTGAACATAAATTAGCAATATTTGTGGATGACATCTTCTGCTTTGTCACAGACCCAGACACCTCTTTATGAGCGCTACATGGAGAAACTCACCCTTTGTGGCAAAGTCTCTGGCTTTAAAATTAATCTCTCAAAGTCACAGGGGAGAGTGTTTCCGGTTCGATATAAATGACATCTGTGAGTCACTTAGATGCAATGTTTTTAGTTGGACTGAATGGCGCATTAAATATTTATAAGTAAAATTACTAGAAAAAGCTTCTGACATGTGTAAGTGCAACATCCCACAATCACTCCAGGCATTATACAGAGACCTATACTGATGGGGAGGATTGAAATTACTTGGCTGGGGAGGACGACAATTTTCAAGATGAACTTATTGCCCCACCTACTAAATATAGCTAAGACGAAACCTCTCAGGTTCTGTAAAGCTATACTGAAACAAATTCAGGAGAAATTATTGTCATGTGTATGGAAAGGCAGAATTCCCAGAGTTATGACGAACAGTCTACAGAGAAGCATGGAGGGAGCTTGGGGGGAGCTTTACGACTACCCACTGTCAGAACCTGAATGCAAGCAGCCCAAATTCTACCAGGCTTAGAATGGAATCATGGCTATACATTACATATTATAGCTTCCCACTAGAGCTAGGCCCGGCACCAAAAACATCTTGAAGTCAACTTTAATTTTTCTATAATACTGGCAACAGACTGCAAGAAAGAAAGGGCGCCAATCATAAATATCTTGGCTTCCAGGTCAGACTAGTGGATCAACGTTTTTTAAAATGGAATAATTATAGCCCACCATCGTTGACTGATCTTTGTGTATGGTGAGCTTAATACAAAAAAACAAATTCAAGACAAATTGGGCTTACCCTATGAAGATGGATACCAACTCACAAGCAGGGGGCAATCATGCAAGGCAACGAGTGCAAGACTTGTGTGGTTCAGGCACAGAGATCTCACTCTGTGAAGGACCCACACTAATTACACTAACTTTATGCATCACAAACCACTTTTGAAAAAAGGCACAGAAAAGTCGACTGAAAAAAGGCTACAACAACTTAGAACGAGTTGTTGCATATCTGACACAGAAACTCATGATCTCCGGAGGAACCAGAAACTCCAGATCCGCCAGGGATTTCCTGCTCCAACCTGCACGTTTTCGGAAAAATAAAACGTACAATCGGGCCTTCTCAGGGGCTGCTCCACGAATATGGAACTCTCTGCCACCCCACATCAGAAGAATCCCCTCACTGTCTCACTTCAAAAAGGATGCCAAAATCTTCCTTATGGGCAAATTTCTCGTCTAACACTACCTCAACTACTTCCTTGGCATAGCCTATGACGGCCCACTACCTCCCCCCTAACTACCGGGTCTCCTGAAACACCAGAATCTTGGGACCGGGTCAGAATTATTGAAAATGTACTCTGTAAATATGGTTTGTCGCTCTTTGTAATCGGTTATGTAAAATGTAAATACATGCTTTGTGTATATATATTCCTGCACTATACTGCTACTTGAGCTGTAACCGATGTATATTGCTTTGCTCCCCTGTAAAGCGCTCTGATACCCTAACGGGTCAAGTTCGCGCTCTATAAAACACATAAATAAATAAATAAATAAATAAATAAATAAATATTACACTCCAAAAATTATCTCTAGGTGGTCCTCTAATAATTCTTTCAATGATTGCACAAAATGCCCTAAATGCTCCGCCCATGCAGTCGACTTGGATCATATGTTGTTTTCCTGTCCTACTTTCATAGATTATTGGAGGGACATTCAGAAGGTTCTTGAAATCAAACATATTCAGCTGCCTTCATTTTCTGCTGCCTCGGTTTTACTAGATATATATCCTACCTCCTTCCCACAGCCTGCTCTGGCCTCAATTCTTATGTCCTGTGCTAAATTAACTTTGGCCAGAGCTTGGATTCGCCCTGACCCACCAACGGTGTGGGATTGGTGGGCGCTGGTAACCGAGATCCACTCGATGGAGTTAGCATTAGCAAATCTTAGGGGGGCACGCTCTATGATCAAATATAAAAAGAACTGGGGTACGTTTATGGAATAGTGTGGTTCTTCTCCTCTGTTTTGGACTTGTTTTATGTTTTTTCGATTATGTAAACAACCTATTGATTGTAAAGATGAATACATGTATTAATGTATGTTATATCCTTCAGCCTGTACTCAAATAAAAAAATTAAAAAAAAAAAATTCACATTAAACTAAAACTCCCATATGGTCCCAGTGAAAAACGGAAACACTGGTACAGCCCAATGTAAGGCAGTGGCCCACAAGAAGAGACACGACGAGGGAGAGCAGGTAAGTGTCTTTATTAACACCTCAGCTGTAAACTGATTTCTAGCTTTCACTCCTCTACACTATATGATCGCTATAGCATCATAAGAATCTAGAGTAGAATCCTATGATGTGATGTACATGTCGTCTTACAAAACATCACACAGCCCCCTTCTTTACAACAACTAATAATAATTTTTTTAACTACTAAGATACATGTGTTTAGTATACAATAAGAACAACATTTGCATATTCTAGACATCTAATAAAGATGCCATGTATCTTTAAAAATGATAATACAAAAAATATAGAGAACAGTATACAAATATTACACAAAAAACTGTCCTTATTCACCAACATATGCGTCTAAATAGGTGGTCTCCTACATATCCTGGTACTTCTCATTGCCGTACCTGTACCCTACATCAGTGAATCTTTATTTACACCCCACCCTTCATTTTCCTTTCTTACATTAGCTCTAAACTCATCGTCTCAAGACCCATCAAAAGGTGAGTACAATAACACGATTTTTGTTCCATAGTCTACGATCATCTATTTTGACAGAATTCCTAAACACTTTTGTGACTTTTTGAGCATTAGTAAACCTTGACCATTGGGCACACCCAACAAACACTCTTATTTTCACCCAATCACCAACTCGAACATCCAACTTTGACATTTCTTTTTAATCAAAATAGACCTTTCACCTGTTTTGCAAATCCCTCTCACACTCCCTCCAGACACCTTTTCCCAAGTTCACCCCGCAGGGCATATTGATGGAAAAATAAGGAGGGTGCGAGAGCGAGATGATGCGGATTAGAAAGCAGGCCTCAACTGTACTTTAACCCCTGTGTTGCATCATTTCCGGCAGCGACCACATGGTGGCACTATTCCCTCATGTTGGGATAGCCAGGTCGTTAGAGGAGCTGTTATGAAGAACAAAGCAGCATATACCCACTTATTAAACAAATGGTTAAAATAATATGAAAAAAAATGTCTCGTAAGTGAACAAACTAGACTAAAAACAATTAAGATAAAAATCCCAGTGACACTAATGTGGTTGGCAATTATGCTATGTAAGCTTATACAATGGAACCCTTTCTAGTTAAACTTCCGTTAGTTTTCGATATTTGTAGTTTTTCGATTTGTTTTTTTGAACTGCTGTGCCACCACTTCAACTTGAAAGTGTAAAGAAAGCGTGCTGAATCACGAGTTCATCTGAACACTTCTTATCAAAAGTTCTAACCCCCAAACCAGGACACAAAGCAGCAGGTGCGGCTAATGAAATATTAACTGGGAAACGCCCACGCTTTCACTTTGGGAGCTATTTACACGGAAGTTTTACACTCCAGAGCTGTGAAATATTAACAAGACTGTTTTAGAAAAACAGACAAGCCTAAAAAGCATGATCGACAGTCATTAGACGGAATGCTAAACAATCACATAGTCAGGGCTACTGAAATTATGCGGCAGGAGAGGGTCAAATCACGCGGTTGAATGAATTATGCTGCAAGAAAAGAAACATTATGCGGCGTAATGCGGCACATTTTGGGATAGTAATACTTCATTATTTTGTCATATTTACACTTGGTAATACTGTGTGAGTGTTGCTAGAATCAGTTTAACACCCAAATATTGCAGAAAGGTGACAAGCCACAAAAGGCCTTCCACTGCGAGGCAACACATATTGCTGCGTTTTAGTAACTTTTGAACCGTTTGAGTTTGAACCAAAATCTGCATATTATGGAGCAGATGATGGATTCTGTGGCAAAGCAGAGTCTGACAGTCCACTTACACATTTATTAAAAAAAATATGCTAGCACAGAAATTGGCAACAAGGACAAATGTGACAGTTAATCTGTTCACAAACAGGCTGCATTTTAAAACATCTTACAGGGTTAAGACACCTGCTGCAGAGATCTTTGTGCGCCCACCAATTTTGAGGGGCTTATAATAGTGGCAAGATAACTCTAGCGGCTACTGCAGCTCTGGGAGAGTTCTGTGTTTTGCTAAATCACAGTTTTAACTCAAAGTAGCATAGAAGGTTAACGTGCCTGTTGCATGGCGCATAATGTAATATGAAGATCACAGACTTATATTTTATGTAGATAGGCACGTGGGTTCCTACGTTTTAAACTAAGATCATTTTGTAACTGCCAGTTCATACATTATTTTCTCAATCTGTTGTTATTCTAAGATTGCAAAGAAGGGCTCCTCCGAGAGTTAATAAAGTCTTGTTAGTACAAACCACCCCAATCACTGTGTTACTTTTTATTGACTGGCTTTGTGTTTCTCCCGGCTGTTCACGCTTAACATATATTGTATACAAGTATGGATGATATGTGATTGCTAGACCTTATAACCCTAATTCTCTTAAGTAACATATCCTGTAAGTTGATTTAAACACTTGAATTATTTACTGGTTCTGTGAGTGTGATGTCCAGAGCTCTGACACATATGCACTAGGATGAGTAGCGCTATACAAAAACTAAATAAAAAACAAATTAGCAGGTGCTATGTATATCCTTATTAGTGTATTTACTCACAAACTCAGATAAATCTTGCATTCTTCCAGTGCATGCATATATCTTACACAGAAGGGTTGAACAAAGTCAAAAACCTGCCTTCAAGTCATAGTTTCTCTAAAGTAATTGTGAAGTGATAAGCTATGTGCGTTTGTTTCCTTTCATGGCATTGGCATCTAGGTGTTAGGCTCTAAATGGCTCCAAGCTAGGATGATATGTACACAAAAGAAGGGCTGAAGACTATTTAAATCAGGCCTTTGCGTGTGCTCGGCAGCAAGGAAAAATGAAAAAGCCCCCTTGCTGCAAACAGAAAGCTCAACTCGCTTTGTGGCCTAAGAGCCAAGAGAACCTAGAGCTGAGCCAGAGCCTTCAGTGGCTCACCCACCTCTATCACACAATGGCAACCGAGGGGACAAAGGCATAGGAAGGATATCATTTGATTATCTTAAAACAAATTAGTGAAGCAAGAGTACCAACACCACAGGGCAGGACTCCTTGTTTCAAGATTCATAAAGTTCTCACTGCGCCATATTTGAGTGAGTGGGCTGGGACACTCCCCCATGGGTAAAATAAATGACTTTGGGTTACAGCCCTATTATTTTATTACATACTTACTACCAGTGTTTAGTTTTAAGGTTTCATTAAAAAAAAGGAACAGACAAATATGTTCAGAAAGTGATTACCAAAGAGTGCACAATTTGTCACAAGGGGAGCCCAAGTAAAAAAAAACACCCATGCCTTCTGCTTGCATAGTTTCTATCTTGCTCATTACAAAACAACTGGGGTGTGAGTGGTTCGGATGGTGAGACTCGGAGACTCCTCTCACATACGATATTCCACAGTGCTGTGGAACGTGCCCAGACCTTAAGTACAGATTTCATAACCATCATATTTTGGTAAAATGGCAAAGCCGGGATTAAATGTCAACTCTCAGTGACATGGCCAAAACCTTTCCACTGTCCAATGTTTACTGGTGGAGGTTGGGTGTTTGTGTCTGCCCACGTCAGTGAATTGCACACCTTGATGGGGAGGGGGGGGGGGGTGTCCTTGTCATGGATTTAAAGAGCACTTGCTACTTTAAAGATGTTTCTGAGCACTCCTTATGTTTACAGATAAGAGACTAGAGGCATAAGGAGATTGTTGGGGCAGAATAGCCAGCAGACGCGTACCCTTGTCCTGAAGGGCCAAGCTGTATTGTTGTCTGGATCCCTAAGGCTGATTTTTTGTCATAAGCGAACAAGGATCATAAGTGTGCACCTTGACATAGGCCTGCCTTACGGATTGCAGTCTTTTTAGACCAGGAGGGGTGCCCAAAGAGCTCCCTCATAGTGGTGGAAGGCTCCAGCAGTTAACAAGAACAAGTGAGGTGGTGGCGGTACACCGGGTAGTGATAAGTAGTAGTGAACAGGGCCTTTTTAACCTGTATCACTGGTGTGAGACCCAAAGGCTGACTCACCTTTTTCAATGTTCAGCTGAAGTGGGCTTAAACTCACCCTTGGCCTACAACAGGTAGAGGTGAAATGCTGTGCAGTGCAGAAGTAGTGACTTTGCATTAGTTGTGTGTGTGCCTGGGAAGGGTACAATACAAGGACTGAGCAGTACTGTGCAGTCAGTGTATGTGAGGTTAGTACATGTACTGGATGCATATATGCCTGAGAGGAATACATTACATGACATATGTTGTGCTGTGCAGTAAATGTGTGGATAAAGCATGCGGTGTGTGTATGTATGACTGCGTGAAGTCCAATACATAAAGGGTGAAGTGTTGTGCAGTGCACACGTAGTGAGTGTGTTTTTTGGCAGTGCATGTGTTTTGAAATAACACACCTGGTTAAAGATGAAAAAGCTTCAGTGCTGAACAATGCGTGCAGACTGAGCGTGTGTGCTGAATGCATGGATGCACGTAAGCGTACAATGCATAGCGGTATTAGTGCTTGACAGTAAAGTGTGCTGTGAATGTACACTGATTAAATGCGACTGCAAGAGTACATTGTTTGGAGGACCCTGTGTTCCATTTTGGGAAGCCCAGGCCTGCCTAGTAAAGACATGAGGAGGAGAGGAATACCCCCAGACAGATATATGTATTGTTGCATTCCTCTTAGCTGGGTGGGGGCACACTTAAGAGAAAAGGAAGAGACTCCCTTACATTCAAAAAGACTCCTCTTTGATCAGTGACAAACACAAAAAAGCATTTGCAATGCAATAGGTCTCACATTTACGAGAGTTTGAGCTATTGGCATTGTAAATGACAATGCCTTTTATGTGTTGTTTTTAAAACAGATAAATAAAAGGCATTGTCATTTACAATGCCAATAGCTTAAACTCTCGCAAATGCGAGACTTATTGCATTGCAAATATGTGTTATATTAAATTTGTTCAAAACCATTAGAGGGAGCATGTCCTGCAGGTAGGACAAAGCCATTTGAGAAAATAGTGCTCGGAGGCTGTAATTAAAGCCTACCGAGTAACAACACACGTAACAGGGGATGTCTCCATGGGAGGTCACAAAATGAGACAAGGCGGTAGTAAGGAGGGACTACTAAGCCTTTTGCTCAATGCACAGCCACAGTTTACAGTGGACAAGGACATAAGCCAACTAAAAATATGGGTGAAGAGTGGCGGGAGCTTCAAGTTCCTACCTGAATACAGCATGCCTCGAAGAGCATCGCATGCGCTGCCCGGACTCGACCAGAAAATTGGGCCGTTAACAATTCTGTGCACTGAGCAACAGGTGCCCCAGCAGCCCGTGCACCACTTTAGGCAACATGCACGAGGAAGACCGAAAATAATACTGTGCATTTAGGGACACATGTCGTGCAACAGCCAGCAGCCATACCGTGCATTTGCAAAAATGAGCACTAGAGCAGGACTGTGCGTTCAGGAACATGGGCTCCGGCACGAAAAAGCACCAGGCTGCATTCAGCAGAACGTACAGCAGCAACAATGTATATTCAGGAACAAAAGCAACAAAACATCCAAGAACGAGAATGCGCAGTCAGCAGCACGGTAGTACACCCATGAACCAGGCTGCGCAGTCAGAAGCACGTGCACCAGTAAACCCATGAACCAGACTGCACAGGCAGCAGCACTCGTCTCAGCACACCGCAGAATGAGTCTGTACATTCAATAGCATGTGCACCAGCTCATCCAAGAGCCAGAGGATGAAGTCAGCAGCACATGCACCAGTACATCCAAGAACAGACTACACAATCACAAGTATGTGCATCAGAACACCCAAGAACTGGTCTGTGCAGTCAGCAGCGCGTGCACTAATACACCCATGAGCCAGATTTTGCATTCAGCAGCACGTGCACCAGTACATCCAAAAACAGACTGCAAAGGAGGCAGCACTTGCCTCAGCACACCCATGAACCAGACTGCGCAGTAAGCAGCACATGCACCAGTACATCCAAGAAGCAAGAACAGACTGCACAGGCAGAAGAACTTGTCTCAGCACACTGCAGAATGAGTCTGCACATTCAACAGCAAGTGCACCAGCACACCCAAGATCCAAACGGTGCAGTCAGCAGCATGTGCACCAGTACATCCAAGACCACACAGTCAGCAGCAAGTGCACCAGTACAGCCAAGACCACACAGTCAGCAGCAAGTGCACCAGTACAGCCAAGAACCAGTCTATGCATTCAGAAGCTTGCGCACAAGTACGCCAAAGAACAATTCTGTGCATTCAATAGCATGTGCACCAGTACACCCATGAACCAGACTTCACATTCAGCAGCATTTGCACCAGTACATCCAAAAACAAACTGCACAGGAGGCAGCACATGCACCAGTACATCCAAAAACAAACTGCACAGGTAGCAGCACTTGCACACCGCAGTGTGAGTCTGTACATTCAGCAGCATGTGCACCAGCACACCCAAGATCCAGACTGTGCAGTAGGCAGCATGTGCACCAGTACACCAAAGAACCAGTCTGTGCATTCGGGAACTTAGGCGCAAGCACGCCGAAGAACAATTCTGTGCATTCAAGAGCATGTGCAGCAGTATGCCAAAGAACCAGATTGCGCAGTCAGCAGCATGTGCACCAGTACACCCAAATACAAGACTTCATTCATAGCATGTATTGGAACATGTCAAAAACCAGACGGTGGGCTTGATCACGTGCACCAGCACACCAGGAAGAGTACTGTGCACTCAAACAAATACATGGATGTATGAGGTATTCATAAAGCACAAACCTAGCATAAGAGAGCAGTGAGGTACACAGGGTCAAAGACAAGCATAAAGTTAACGAGTGATGGGAGAGGAAGCGGTGTTAGGGACATTTAACATTTTTAAAGAGGTGCACCAACACAAAATGGAAACGACTGTGTATGACTTTTGCTGGTTTATCACTTAAGCAGCTAGGAGACTGGACCTGTACCATCCGGATTTTGTCCTTTGGCCAGATGATGCAGGGGTTTGTTTAAAGTGCTTGGTCTGGTGTCCCTGCCCATCTTAGCTAGGAAAAGCTTTGCCTTTAATGCTGAGCCGCTGTAGTCTGCATTTGTGGACTTCTCCCCTGCTTCTGATGCAGTCAACCGAGATGTATTATGGTCCAAATGAATTTGAATATTAAACACCCAAAAAATCTACTCTCAGTTCTAGGCGAGTACACTTGAACACACAAGGCCACGTCTGGCTTGAAAGTCACAGCACTGTGTAATAGGATGGAAGGAAAGGTTGTGTCCCTGTGCCTCTTATTTAATGTAGACATTAATAATGTTCTCAATATGCTGAGTGCTGCAAATTTACTATTGCCCAAACGTGGCACAGAGAACATGCTACGTGTAGGACATGCCTACGACACTGGCAACAGCTTAAGGACACTTCAAGAGACAGTCCACGTACTCTGACTACGGTAGCACTCCAGGGCGGGCAAAATTGGATGTTTGCAAACACCAAAAAACAAATTAAGTTGTAGAAAAATATAACAGGCTCCTCAGTGGCGTTGAACGGCACAAAGTATCCACAACACCCTCCATCATCAACGCTCCATGTTTTGGAACTGCTTCCGTCTGCCCCTCCAACCGAAGGCCTGAAGATTTCCTGATACAAAAAAACTGATCGAAAATACATTTCTTCCTTATTGAATGTGGTGTCCCTGAAGCGGGCGCCGCACTCCGTATGAAAGTTTGAATTTTAAAAATAAAACAGAAAACAAAATGCAAATGAGGTTAGGAAGCGGCCACCATTACCGAAGCTGGCACCCCTTGCGTGCTGTGTCCCTTAATGAAGTAAGTAGTTCTCGGAGCTGGTAACGAAAGCAAGCGAGTTAGGACACAGTAAAAGATCGAGTCCTTATGGGCGGTACAAAATGGAGACAGAGCAGTAACAAATGGAGACAGGGCCGTACAAAGGCGGGACTAACAAACCTCACAATAAATCGGAAGCAAGTGTTTACCAAGGACAATGACACCAGCCAATGAAAAATATGGGAGGAGAGTGGGCGGGGCTTCCACAGCACTTCCACACCATACCCTACTACAGCATGCCTCGCAGAGCGAGCAGCGCATGCGTGCTGCCGCTAGGCTCAACCTAAAAAGGACCTGGTCACATCTCAGGAAGGGAAATGGGGCTGATAAGAGAATCATAAAAAGAGTTGAGCTGGTGGTCTGCGTGCCAGGGCTCGTGAACACCTAAGCTGCGATCCCATATGCCAGGGTGGGGCGCCATGGGCAACTGGACCTGAGGAGTCTACGTTGCATCTGAAGGGTACCACGACAACTCCATATGCCATTGAAGGCTGCCAGCATTCAATCATCAAAGACTTGAGGCAGTCGTCATGGACTGACGTGAAGCTGTGACCAGTGGGTCTAGCCACACCGAAGGATCGGCTTGGACTGACCCCTGTGGACCAGGAGGATGCTGAGAAGGACAAGATCCCCCTCCCCACCTTTGGGACTTCAGTCGAGAGCTGAAGGACTGAATTCCCCCAGCTTAGACCTTCACTTACAGCATCGCTATGAGCTGGAATCAGCTCCGATTGCTGGGAAGAGCAGCCACGCCACACCGGAGAGTGAGCCAGGGCTTGCCCGATGCTGCAGCGCGTACAGCGAGCAGCCTGACTCCTCCAAGCAGGATCTGATTTTGCGAGTGCCCGCACAGAGGGCACCCCCTACAATGCAGGAGACTTCCGTGCTGAAAGAGCAGGTAAGACTTTAACTAGGGCATTTGGGGGACCAGGAAATTCGCTGCTGAAGGTGCTGCTGTACCACAGACACTTTTGACAGAAATCCTGAAGAGTCAAATGGGAACTCTTGAGCACAGTCTAACAGTTTGCATTCCCTGATGCAGCCACCAGTGAACAGGGAATAACCTTGAACACATTACACGAAGGAAGGTGGAACAGGGATTTTCCTGAGAACTACAAGAGCCCTGACCTCAAGGGGGATATTATTATTGCATTGGAATAGCTCATCTCTTTGCATGTGTACAGTTAGGAATAAAATACTATTTTTTAAAATAAAAGATAGTATTTGGCTGTACATTGATTTATTGGTCATACTGTTTGCAGTTTGAGTTATGAGTGGTAGTCACTGACCTCTATTTATATCCTCCCAGAGGGAGCCTAGACTGTTCGACCACAGCTACCGCTGAGAGTCAAGTGCAGAAGGGGTACTTGGCCCAGTTGAACAAGATTCACAGTACGTCGAGCCTCGGGACATCAGGAGTGAAGGGCCTCAACCACCACGGTTGGGCCCACTAACCCTGCATGCCCCTGGGCATCTGACAGAGATTCTGAGGCCTAAGTATCTATTACATTCCAATTATTACCAAGGGTAGTGATAACAAGCAGAGAAGGCTTACCCCAAGGCACAGGTAGAGATACAGCGGCTCAGATACAGCATAACACAGTACTGTCAAATCTATGACTCTTCTAGGGATTAGCAGCCTACTTTAAAGGGCTTCATGGAACGAAACCCTCAAAATAACTGTGCACACCATGGACATCTTTTGTTTTCCCTACATAGCCCTTCCACCTCTCCTGCACCCTGGCAGTAATGTGGCCCTCGGTCACACCACAGACCATAATTTTTGGCCCCTAGGAAAATGTTTGAGAGCACCCCCGCTTTAATGGAATACTTAAAACATGTCAGCACAAGATGGCTGACAACCGAAGTTAAGTTTAGGAAATTGGAGATCAATCAGTATGGGAGATTTTTGATCTACCCCTCAATTAGACAGCATAGATCTCAAAGTCATAGAGGCTTTGAAACAGATCCTTAAAGGTCTAGAAAACCGCTTGCAGCAATTGCGAACACAGGATGCAAAAAAAGAATTACTGAAATGTCAACATGAAGTGGATTGTGAGAGACAAGAGGCCGATTTTGTGAAATGTGAGAAATTAAGTTCGAAACAGATTTATTATAGAATCGGAGTATAACTAAAAGGAACAGGATTTATAAATGCGCCTAGACATATGGCAGTGCAACCATCAACAGACCAAGGCCCAGCTGGCAGACTCTCCATTATCTTCGGATGCAGAAAGATCAACAAGTGATATAAAAAGGCTGTGGGAAGCAGGAAGACCGCTCAACCTTTCTTGGTTTAAGAGAAACCAAAAAACTTTCCCATAAAGAGATGTGTCAGCACTATAAGAAGGAAAGAAAATGTAAGAAGAAATCTAAGACAGCTACAATATGAAAGAACCACGGGAAGGTGTGACAATCAGAACAAGAGAAGAGGGCCATAGCAGCCAATACTAGAGGGACCTCACTAGCAGTCATTCCTAACATCAACAGCTAACAGGGATGGAAGAACCATTAGAAATACTAATCCTTATGCCCAAAGACAAACTAAGAGCTAGATAGCTCTGGAACCCGTCTGTTGCGGATTAGAAGCGCCGTTAAAAAAATAGCACATTGCAACCAAAATAGTGGACAGTAGAGAAATATACAGCAGACCAATACCAAAATAACCAGTCAAGGGATAGAGGGTGTAGAATGTATATGTTCAGTGGCAGAAGGTGATGAGTCCACACCAACATTAGAAACATTACTGTAAAAATTGGGTATAGACAGCAACTGTAGGAAAGAAGTCTGAAATATACACCCACTTTTGTTCTGACTTTTCACCCAGGAAGTTCTATACACATGTTCATTGGTCATTTAGCACTTAGAAGCCCAGAAAAACAAACACTGTAAGCCAAAATAATACATCAGTCACAATTTAATGCATGAGGAAATGAAATGCTGCACTCCTTTAGCAATAACAAAGGCAAAGTTGAGAAAGAGGCCGTCTCCATGACAAGAATGATGAACTGGTGGCCTACATTTCATATCTTAACGCCAACCGACATTGCTGATTATACTTACACCTGGAGTAAGATGTACTACAGTTGTGAACATATGGACCTTGAGTGAGATGTATTAAAGTGTTGGACATATTTATTTATTGCAGATTTATAATGCGCATGGCTGCCCCAGCAACGAGGCGTCCCAGCGCAGTACAAGGACCAGAGACGAGAACCAAGGCAAATCGAGGCAGTTAAATAGTAGAAGTGGTAAAAAGCCAAGTCTTCAAAGCCTTACGAAACGGCAGATGGTTAGAAATGGTTCTGATAGGGGTCGGGAGTGAGTTCCATAATTTTGCCGCCAGCCAGCGGAACGAGCGCCCCCCTGCCCTAGCCCTCCACACTCGAGGGGTGCAGACCATAGCTAGTTTACTTATGTATTGAATAATTTTTTTCACCCCAGACTTTACAGGAAGTCAACTTCCACGAAGCAGCTCCAGAGTAATTGATATTTAGGAAGAGGGCATAGAAAGAGAGCACTGAGTTTTAATACTCAGGAATTAATGAGCATTAATGGAGGAAAGGTCTACCAGCCTGATACAAAAGAAGGATACAATGAGACCATATATATTTATTCTATTTCTAGGCACACTTCAGCATGCTTTCATCACTGTATTATAATTGTATTAATAGAGTGCTTCATTTCCCCTAACAAAGCACCAGTACTCATGAGCGGGTAGCATGGTATACCCGGGGAATGCTTGGCTTGGAAGATTCTTGATTGCAGTTTGGTCAACCTGGGAAGTGTTTTGGTGTTGTGTGCGCGTGATTAAGAAGTGAAGAGAAGGAAACCATAGACATGCAATGTAAACAAACCGCCATGATAAATCATCTTGCTACATCCAGGAGCATTGCGGGGAATCCACTGGGGTGGATAGGAGAAATGCAACCATATTACTGCTTGTTTGAGCTCTCAGGAATGACCCACAAGAGAACACATGACATAATGACTGCTGTACAGGTTCCATGCAGGAGCCAAAGAGGAGTAGCTCAGCACAATTACCTAATGAAGGCAGTAGGGATAAATGCTCTATAGTGTTCATCCTACAAACAGGAGTACCCTGGATAAAGACGGCCTGAATAAATGATCAATAAAGTTCACTGAGAGGAGAGTATCCCTTGGGCATGGACTCGATACAGTCAGTCATCATTGTATATGTAAAGATTCTGTTCAGGAGTGTGGAGAGTAGCCTACAGACCCACAGTCATAGTAGGTACACTTCAGAAGCTACCCAGCAGTGACATGAGCATTATTCCACAGGTCAGCCAGGGCTTCAACGTCACCGTTAGCCATGCAGGCTTACCTAAGAAAGAATCTACACAAACAAATGTGGCAAGTCACAGATCATGGAGGCTGTAACCTAATGCCCAGTTCATGAGGATATCCTCTGCCTTACGAAAAACATCAAGCAGCAGAGGAAGTGAGACAAACACCTGTATCACAGTAGTAGATCCATAGAGTGCCCCATATTAAGAGAAGAGAGGGTACCAGGGTTACCACAAGCACCTCAGTCTACTGGGTCCATCTAGAGGCTGAGAAGGCGCACCCAGGAAATTTGCATTCACCTCAGTAGAGAACAGATGGAATACAGTGATGGCAGAACCAAGGAGACTCAAAAACACATTGGTACCAGCAAAAAGCAACAAAGACACAACCAACAGAAACCCTAGTCTAGGGCCTTTTTGGAAATTCTCTAACACAGAAGTAGAAGCCCATGGGGTGTACCACAAACAATGATTCTCAGACACCTTAGTAGAGGGACTATGTAGGATGCACACAGGAGCGGTGAGGGAGCATCCCAAAGAGATTTACAGAAGCCTCATTAAAGCGTCTATGACATCCTACTCAGAACGATGGTACAGACAAATTGCTGGTGGTGATGGGATTAAGGACACGTGTAAAATATGAAAATTAAAGGAAACAGAAAGTGAGGTAGAAGGAGAAATGCAAAGGTTAAAACATGCACCTAAGTTGAGAGTCTATGTTTTACCTCCCAAAAACAATGAAGGCATGACCAACAAAAGTGGGTCTGTATTAGGAACCCTGTAGGAAGAATGCATTTTGATGAATGAGAAGGGGCGGTGTGGGGACAAAGGCAGGACTTGTTGAGAAGTAACAGGCAAAAAGGTAAATTTATGGGTCATGTCCTACTCAGCCCAAACAGGCACAAATAGGGAAGCCAGCTTTAACCTCTATAGTCTTTACCAGGATACCATGGAAGGAGAGGTGGCACAAGGCAAGTGGGCGGGCCCCTGACCACACTTGTCAAGACCAGGCCACTAACATATAAAAAGGTCCTGTAGGACAGGCAGAACAAGTAATCAATCAATCAATCAGGGGTTTGAAAAGCACACTACACACCCAAAAGGGTCTCAAGAAGCTGGTGGGGGGGAGGGGCGTGTTTGAGGGTGTTCTTCGGAGATGAAGAGGAAGGGTGATCCATGCCTTGGCCACGAGGAAGGAGAAGGAGCATCCTCCTGTTCTGATCTTCCTGATGCGGGGTTCTGTTGTAAGCGAGAGCTGGGCAGAGCAGAGGGAACTATGGGGTACGTGGAACAAGAGGCGGTGGTTCATGTAGGCTGGTCCAGTGTAGTGGAGGGCTTTGTGGGAGTGGGTGAGGAGCTTGAAAGTTATTCTCTTCTCGAGGGGGAGCCAGTGTAGTATCCGTAGGTGTTGGCTGATGTAGCAGTGGTGTGGTAAGTTGAGGATCAGTCTGGGGAGGGCGTTCTGGACATTCTGGAGTTTGCGGGTGATGTTCTTGTTGATCCCAGAGTAGAGTGCATTGCCGTAGTCTGCTGCTGATGAGTGCATGGGTGACTGTTTTCCTGTGTTGGAGTGGAATCCAGTTGAAGGTCTTTCGGAGGAGGTGGAGAGAGTGGTAGCAGGAGGAGGTGACAGCATTGATCTGGCAGTCCATCTTGAGTTGGGAGTCTAGGATTATTCTGAGGTTGTGTGCATGGTCCGTGGGGGGAGGGTGGGTTCCAGAGGACGGGGGGTCACCAGGCATCGGTGTGTGGGCCAATGATGAGTACTTCGTTTTTTTCTGTGTTAAGTTGTAGGCAGCTGTCCTTCATTCACCTGGCGACTGCTTCCATTCCTTCTTGGAAGTTGTGTTTGGAGATGTTGGGTTCGTTGGATAGGGAGAGGATGAGTTGGGTGTCGTCGACGTACAATACGATGTTGACTCCCTGTGATCCGACGATGGATGCGAGCAGTGCCATATGGGTGTTGAACAGGGTTGGGCTGATGGAGGATCCTTGGGGGATGCCGCAGGTGGTCGGTGTGGGTCCCGAGATGAAACGGGGGAGTCTGACCCGTTGCGTTCTGTCAGAGAGAAATGTGCGGATCCAGTCGAGGGCCTTGTTTTGGATTCCCGCGTCGTGGAGTCTGCAGGTTAGGTTACGATGAGAGACCGCATCGAAGGCCGCGGAGAGGTCCAGGAGGATGAGGGCCACAATCTCTCCTCTGTCGAGGCGTGAGCGGATGTCATCTGTCACAGCGAGTAGGGCGGTTTTGGTGCTGTGGTTTTACCTGAAGCCGGAATGGGAGGAGTTGAGATGTTGTTTTATTCTATGAAGGAGGCGAGTTGGCTGTTGACGGCTATTTCCATGACTTTTGCCTGGTACAGGAGTAGGGTGATTGGTCTGTATTTCTTGAGGACGGTGGGGTCCACCAAGGATTTTTTTTAGGAGGGGGTTGATCTCAGCGTGTTTCCAGTCGTCGGGGAAGGAGGCGGTCTCAAAAGAGCGGTTGATGATTCGTTGAAACACCGGGCTCTGTGGTTGATGTGATGGGGGCAGGGGTCTGTGGGGGCCCTGGAGTGGATAGACTTCATAGTCTTCAGGGTGTCTTCAGTGCTGAGGCTGGGCCAGCTGTCAAGTATCAGCAGTGTGTTGTAGGAGGTGGCAGGTATGGGTTCAGTGTGGGGGTTGTTGTCGTCAAAATTGTCGTTAATGGTCTTGATTTTGAGATGGAAAAAGGCGCTGAGTCTGTCGCAGAGGTCCTGGGAGGGTGGGATGTCGGTAGTCTCGCTGTTAGGTTGGGCGAACTCTTTGATTATGCCAAAAATGTTCTTGCTGTTGTGTGCGTGGGTGGAGATTCTGTCCAGGAGTGTTTTCTTCCTCGAGTATCTGATGAGTTTGTGGTGACTGCTTTGAAGTTATTGAAGTGTACTGTTGTTTTGGAGTTCCTCCATAGCTGTTTCTTCCTCGAGTATCTGATGAGTTTGTGGTGGCTGCTTTGAAGTTATTGAAGTGTACTGTTGTTTTGGAGTTCCTCCATAGCTTTGTAAGGCATCTGCAGGTTCGTCTAGATTCTCGGAGTTCGGTGGAATACCAGCAGGCTTTCTTGGCATGGGGGTTGGAGGTTTTCTTGAGGGGGGCGATGGTGTTGGCGCAATCAGTGATCCATTTGTGTAGGGTACAGGCGACAATGGTAGGGTCGTCATCTGTAGCGGTGGGTGCAAAGCTGCTGAGGGAGGCGGTGAGCTGGTCGTCGATCTTGTTCCAGTTCCTGCACTGGAGCTGGTGGGGACGTTTGGGGGTGATGTTGGTTTTGAAGGTGAAGTGGATGCAACGATGGTCCGTCCATGGGAGTTCTGAGGTGTGGCTGAAGGTGATGGAGTTTCCTGCTGTGAAGATGGGGATGAGGGTGTGTCCTGCTGAGTGCGCTGGTTCTGGTACGATCTGTTTGAGTCCGATGTTGGGGAGCTTGTCCAGGAGGGAGGCGGAGTTGGGGTCTTGGAGGTTGTCGCAGTGGAAGTTGAGGTCCCCAGCAGGGTGTAGTCGGTTGAGGTGATGGCTTGCGGGGGTGATGATGTCGGTGATGGACTCGTAGAAAGGTGCGCGAGGACCAGGGGGGTCTGTAGATGAGGGTGCCTCGGAGGGTGGTGGACAGGTTGGTATGTATTTTGAAGTAGAGGTGTTACATCAAGTCTGTAGGTCTGTCGGTGTGGGTGCTCAGGCAGAGGGTGGACTTGTGGGCAAAGGCGATGCCTCCTAGGAGAGTTTGGGGCGGTCCTTCCGTGTGATCTTGTAGCCTTTGGGGATGGCGATCGCAATGTCGGGTCCCGAGGCGGCGTTTGTCCTGGTTTCGGAGAGGAAGGCGATGTTGTCAGGGGTGGTGCTGTGGAGGAGGTCCCAGATTTCTGTGACGTGCCTGTGGAGGGAGCAGACGTTGAGGAGATGCATTGCAGGGTTTGTGGTGCGATGGCGTTGTTGCTGGATGTTGGAGGAAGGGCCTGGGTCTTGGCGAGGGTGAAAGAGTGATGGCAGTGTCGGCAGGTGAAGGGTCCGTGGGTGTCGAGAGGTGAAAAGAGTTTGCAGTTGTTACTCTTACCGACGTTGAGAGCATAGAGAGCCGAGGAACTGTAGTGTTGGCGGGTCGGAGGGCCAGGGTTCCTGGCGTTGGTCGTGGTCGGGTCGCGGACGGGCGCAGACGGGCTTGCCTTTGGCACGCCTTCAGCACGGCTGCGGAGTGGCCGCCATTAAGTAGGGGTCGGGTCAGGCGGGAGCGGGAACACGCTGGAGGAGCCGCAGGGGACACAGCAGCAGGAAGGGAGAAAAATAAACGGACATAGGAAAAAAGAAAGAAAAATAACTAAATAAAGGAGAAAGGAGTAGATAAACAAAGAAGGAAATAATAGAGAAGATGAGAAGAATAAGATTTTTTTTAAAAAGACAGCAGAAACCGAGAGGGCAGAGAAGGCAGCAGAAGGCCGAAGAGGAGCAGGCCAGAAGCGAGGCAGAGCGAGGCGCGGCCTCGAACTGGGGTCAGCGGAGGGACCAGGATGCAGGGCACTCACTGTGGAGCTGCGTACCGGAGAGCAGTATACTGGCCAAAAGGTCATGGGTCTTGCTCGCTTAGGCACGCAATCAAGTAAATCAAGTAACAGACATGATTCTTAGTAAAGTTTGAACTTTCTGCCAAATTTGGTTTAATTCCATTCTGCCATTCTTCTGTATAGGAGTGCAAAATTTCCTATGGGAATTAACTGGGGGATATCACACTTTTTGGACCCCCACACCCCTTTATCTAGGCTGAAATCTCTCCATGAAGGAGCAAAGGAGGATGACATGTTTTGCAAAGTTTTGTGCAGACTCACACTTTCCCAAAAATATTAGTGAAACAAAAAACGCTCTTCCTATGGAAACTCTGACCTAACTATAACTACACAATGGGAACCACCACTCCGTTTCATATACATTTCACAGTTATATATAGCGTGAACTTTGTCTAAGGGCATTAGAGTGCTTTACACGAATACTAGATGTTTTACAGGCAAGAGAAGATACACTTTAAAAAAAAAAAAACTAGGCCTGGGGAAGTTGAATAATTTCTATAGAATCACAGAATGTTAGGCCAAGGCGCCAGATTCGAACCTAGGTCCCCAGTTCCAAAGTCGCCAGCTCTAGCTAGCTTGAGGTCACATCTCTAGCATTTTGCCAGATTCGAACCTAGGTCTCCAGTTCCAAAGTCGCCAGCTCTAGCTAGCCTGAGGTCACATCTCTTGCATTTTGCCAGATTCGAACCTAGGTCCCCAGTTCCAAAGTCGCCATCTCTAGCTAGCCTGAGGTCACATCTCTTGCATTTTGCCAGATTCGAACCTAGGTCCCCAGTTCCAAAGTCGCCATCTCTAGCTAGCCTGAGGTCACATCTCTTGCATTTTGCCAGATTCGAACCTAGGTCCCCAGTTCCAAAGTCGCCATCTCTAGCTAGCCTGAGGTCACATCTCTTGCATTTTGCCTTCGAACCTAGGTCTCCAGTTCCAAAGTCGCCAGCTCTAGCTAGCCTGAGGTCACATCTCTTGCATTTTGCCAGATTGGAACCTAGGTCCCCAGTTCCAAAGTCGCCATCTCTAGCTAGCCTGAGGTCACATCTCTTGCATTTTGCCTTCGAATCTAGGTCTCCAGTTCCAAAGTCGCCAGCTCTAGCTAGCCTGAGGTCACATCGCTTGCATTTTGCCTTCGAACCTAGGTCTCCAGTTCCAAAGTCGCCAGCTCTAGCTAGCCTGAGGTCACATCTCTTGCATTTTGCCTTCGAACCTAGGTCTCCAGTTCCAAAGTCGCCAGCTCTAGCTAGCCTGAGGTCACATCTCTAGCATTTTGCCAGATTCGAACCTAGGTCTCCAGTTCCAAAGTCGCCAGCTCTAGCTAGCCTGAGGTCACATCTCTTGCATTTTGCTTTCTCGTATCAGCAGCCTAAAGAGATGGCAAACCTGAACCAAATTATTCCTTGCAACTGCAGTGACCTCAAGAGGAAAAGCAGACAACGAAAATGCAGTGAAGCCCTTTCAGACACTATTATGGCATACCCCAGATTCAGCTCCCTAAGAAGTGCTGGAAGGACTTTCTCTAGACATGGGCTAGAAGTCATCTGCAGGCGGCTATGAGCACACCCCAGCGGTTGTGTGACCACCACAGCGGCTGTGAGCACACCACATCACCTTGGTCTTCGAAGAAGATTTTCAGCGACCGCCTTGTGCGCTGTCAGGGTCCACCCGCCTGCTGGCTGGATGCCAGCCCTGAGGCTGTGCCAGCCCATCCATCCCCACACGTTTGTGGTTTATGAACGCAGATGCAGGCGCAGTGCAGACAAGCTTAATTAACTACACCAATTCCGCTGAAATAACTCTCATGCGCCACTCCCCTCCCCTCCTGGCTGCTAAATAAAAGTTCAGGAAACACAGATGTAGTTTTCAGTTGTTTACGCGGAATAACATTTGAAAGCGTAAGTCTCTACATGCAGGCCCTTGTTTAATTACACACTAGCTTGATTTATGTTTTACTGTTGCGTAACAATGTGACACGGGCTGGCCGCCTAGTTCCTTGCGTTCCGGTGCATCTCTGTCGTCAGTAAGAGCGCACAGGCCCCAAACAGCTTTATTAGAAACTCTTGATGCAGAGCTCGAGGAAACTTGCAGTGAATTTTATATTGCTTTTCTCCGGCTTGCGAGTTGAACATCCCTCAGTGAAAAAAACAGTAATTACCATTTTAGGAAAGCCGACACGTCGTTTCGTCTGCATACAATAGTTACCTTGTTGGCATTTTGCTCAAATGTAGAGCAATTGCTCCCCCTGCTGTAAAGAACACATCACTTCTCTGCATGACACACTGGCGAGATTGGACTACTTAGTAAGAATATACGACACCAAAGAAGAGATTTTAAGACACGGTATATTATCAATTATATATCATGAAGTAATGCAGATAATAACATATCACAAGACCACACAGGACAGCACCACTAATGCGCCTTACCCCGTCAAGCCTATTATATATCCAAGTTAAATTAAGAACATTTGCTTGATCAGACATCTGTTTTCTTGGGACACCTTAATTAGTCATTTATGTTAATCTGTGCAATGTCGTATGTATTTATGTTTTAGTCTTGATATTTGTTATTTCTGTATTTTTCATTTAGGTATTGTATATGTTAAGTAACAGTCCTGTGTGGTCTTGTGATATGTTTATTATCTGCATTACTTCACGACATATGACTAGTTATTTATTAATTTTAGGAGTTTTATATAGCGCTGGCTGGACCCAGGGGTATCAGAGCGCTTTACAGCATATACAATTATGTGCAAATAGACGGTACAGGTAATAGGTAGAGCATGAGAGATCGGGCCGGGAAGGGAACAGGTACATAAGCGAAGGGGCAAAGGGGAGGAGGGTGCAAGACAAACCAGACGATCATCCGAGCGTATTCATTGTTCAATTAGTTCGTACACAGAAAGTTTTCTTGATCCGAGACAGTGTCATCGGTCCTCTATTATCTCTATCACCTCGGTTATCTATTGTGTCGTAAAAATCTCTTCTTTGGTGTCGTTTATTATTATTTTGTTTCAACTAATGCACAATTTATTTGTCAATCAAGTTCAAGAAAACTTTATTTCGGAGTAACTCCATAAAAGTACATAAAATGAATGTAAAAACATTTGACAACAATAGATAAAATGTTTAAAAATAGTGCAGCCACACGGCTAATACATGCTAATTACATACAATGAATCAGATTGGCATTTTTAAATATTTTTTCCGTTTGTGCCAAAAAGCCCCCAAAAATTTTGCCACTGCGAACACAATGTGCACGGCCGTTTCGCTCTTAAGAATTCTAAAGGCTTCATGGCACCTGGTGAAGCCCAGGTTCCTACAAATAGGAATAATCCATTTTCTGCGCGCCTCAGTATAACCCGTGCAAAAGAATATAAGATGCAGCTCAGTTTCATCGCTTACTCTACATGCCGGGCAAATACTGGGTGTCGACAGGGACCAGGAACTAGTAAAAGCACGAATTGGCAAGGACCTGTGCCTCCATTGCAAATAAAGCTTCCTGATTATTACAGGGTAAACATTGTCAAGGGCCAATTCAAAGGTGTAAGTACTCTTCATGAGAAGGAATTGATTTGTTAGAGACCCTAAGGATTTAGAAGGTCGGAGTGAAGGTGCTTTGGAATCATGATACACTTTGGTTAGAGCTTTTTTAGAAAGCTTGGGACAGGCGTTACAAGGATCATTCCATAGTGCATCTAGACCTAGGCTCACCAAACTATTCCTTACGAATTTAAGCCAGGCAATGTTCCCCGAATTTGGGAAGCTGAGAACTTCCTGGAGGCCCTGTCTGTAGTGAGTCAGTTCGGGCACCGTCCACAATCTGCGCCAATAGATCACGGGACGAAGTGCCAACTCTTCCTCCAGGGGTCTATCAATCCCTAGTAACAAATGAGAGCAAATAATGTGGAAAATAAATATTGCTTCCCCCACACAACCGATTGTTGTTACATACCACTAGATTTTCCAGGTACTGAGGAATACAGTCACCCCATTATTCTTAATGGTACTTTGTAAGCACAGCAGACAAAAATGTCTTTACACTACATAAAATATTAGTCAGGATGGAGAAAAACATGCGCAAATTGAAACCCTAGGATGATTTGAATTTTTCTAGCGTACTTTAAAAAAAAAAAAAGCAATATGTTAGTAAAAAATAATTGCTGTTATTTATATCTTTTAACACACGATCATTACTCTTCACCCCGCCCTTATCCCTTCCCAGGCCTCCACTATCTATACATCCTGTTCAGTGCGTATTTATGAAAACTGCATAATGCTTCTTCACAGAAATCTTTAGCGCCTTTTAAAACCTGCATATCAGGGAGCATGAAGGAATGCGGTCTTATTGTACAAGCTTAGGTACAAAATTCTACTTTAACGTTTCATAAGGCGTCACATAGTTGTCACAGAAGGTATTCTTTTTTATATTTATTAAAGTAGAAAGTGAATCACAAATAGAAACTGATCCTTGTCTGCAAGGAGAAAAATCAACATCTATCTTTAGTCACGGTTACCTTTACCTTTCAAGATTCTATCTATAGTTCAAATTTCTTTTTTTTCTTTTAACAATTCGTTATTAGGATGACCACAAAAATTTGTAAACAAACAAATGTGCAAACAGCTACCAAAAGAAAATATTCAACACTATAGTATAACAGCTAGACCTGGCCCTCTCTGCAGGGTCACTCCAAACTTTTTGACTCCACCCCCTCCTGTTTAGATGAAATTGTTTTTGTTCGCTTTAGGACTCTGTGCATTTTACTGCAGGTAACCTGTGCTAAAGTGCTTGTGCTCACTCCCTAAAACACCCAATTAGCACATTAAATTTACTTGTAAGTCGCTAGTAAAGTGGTTCTAAATGTAGCAAAGGCCTGTAAATTAAATGCGACTAGTGGGCCTGCAGCCCTTATTGTACCACCCACTTATGTAACCCCTTAAAACATGTCTCAGGCCTGCCATTGCAGCCTGTGTGCATACGGTTTTAAACTGCCAGTTCTAACTGGCAAAACAAACCTTTTGCCAGGACTAAACCTCAATTTTTAATACATAGAAGTCACCCCCTAAGGTAGCCCCAAAATAGCGCATAGAGCAGTACGCAATTTTATTTAAAAAGTTGCACATGTATTTTAAATTTTCACATATCCTGGTAGAGAAAAACTAATTTTTCATTACTGTTAGGCCTACCTCTCCCATAGGATAACATTATGGTTACCTCATTACATTGATTAAGTGATAACCATTGGTAGAGAGCAGGTAGGAATGTCATGTTTGCTTTCTGAGGAACTGTAACTTAAAACCGTCTCTAATAATAAAGTTAGATTTAAAAACACAATCCTAAAAATGTCACTTTTAGAGAGTTGCAAAAAGAATAGTTGAAGGACGGAATGCTAAAACAATGCCAAACATTCACCCCCAGTACAAAGATCTGGGCCTAAATCCATGTTTTTTTTAACGACCATGCCATTCCAGTTTAGTCCCAGCCATGTGCAAATCAGTCTTGACCCTGCTCCCCATGGGACCGGTTCAGCCCAACCTGCCAGGCTAGGTCCTCCCTGGACCGGAAACAAGCATCCTGGGACTGCTTTCAGGGTATTATCCCTCTTCAGCCAGGCTAGCTTGACTACAGTGGCATCTTTTTTGCATGGTGTGCAATAAAACCTATGGATTAAACGCAGAT